>NW_024525267.1:8272470-8904128 GCF_017590135.1 Pyrgilauda ruficollis
GGCCCCGCCTCCCCCGCCGGGAGCGCCCCCGGGCCGCCCCCCGCCCGCGGGACACCCCCGGCACGGCCGCGGGTCGTGGGGTGCCCGACCAGGAGAGGGGGCAGCCCCGGCTCCCCGCGCCCGCCCGTCCTCACCAGCCTTGGCTTCGGCGCGCGGGGTTTCCCGGTGTTTTCCCTCCCGGCGCTTACCGGGACGGCGCTGTTCATCCCGCCCCTCGTGAGCAGCCGGGCAGGGCCACAGGCGCTCTGTGTCCATGTGCTGCACAGTAAGGACTTGGGCTGGAAGTAAGAAATCCTGTGTGTTGTAGGAACCGTTTTCTGGTCTGGGAACGTTTGGGGTTACAGGTGATAAACAAAAATAAAATACTTCATCACAGATGTGCAGCACCCCCAAATCCAATTTAGAAGATCACTGGAGACCTCTCCAGTTTCTGCACAGCATCCACAGTCCTCCCCAAACTGAGCTCTCCTCACCTCAGGCACAGACCCCAGGTATGACCCATCTACCCCTCTCTTCCAGATTCAGACTCTCCTCAAGTTTAGGGACAGCATCATCTGACCATGCCCAGCCAGAACTCTGGAAGGCAGATGCGGGTCAGTTATGTAAACATAAGTTGGGGGGGTTTTTTTAGAGCTCAGAGGAGGGTTAGTGGAGGAGGAAAAAGAAGGAATTCCTTAGATTTGTCCCGTTTGATTCTGGATATCTTTTGGCTTCTCACAAAGTGAGAAGATACAAATATTGGGATGGAGCTGTGCTTTACACACCCAGAGGTCAGCCAGCTATTCAAAGGAAATGTAACTTTAGCCACTTCCTGCCAGTGTCACTACACTGGGCTTCTCAATCTGTGCTGGTAAAACATCAACCACCTTAAAAGAGCCAAGCAAGTGAGGTCCTGCATTTGAAGGCTACAAAACCAAATGTACGTGCTTACTCAAGCTTCTCTTTATACCCACAGATCTGCCTAAAGAAATTCTGCAAGATTTGGAGCCCTGATTTTCTGTGAGGAAATTTTTCTTTTTCGGGCAAAAGTGAATCCTGCACCTTTTCAGTGTCATTTCAGCTGGAGCCTGAGAATGCACTGACTTGCAGAGCCAACAATCAAAGCTGGCTACTACTTGACTGCCCTGCCTTGGCAAACACCTGGTCCAATTCATGCTTTGTTGCCATCCTGGCAACAAACCAACCTGTGATGGTTCTTTGTGTACTTTTTTTACTTGTTTTATTGAGGATTAATTAGTGTTTGTATAGTGGCACAGCTGTCTGGTGCTCCATGGACACAGCTGAAGGCAAAGGCCTTCGGGCTATGCTGTGGTTTCCTAATTCCTGTGTTATGGCTAGTGTAATGCATATCCTCGAAGTGAAACAAACATTTCTGACTGATTTATGACTTTTGACTGCCAGTTTTCTTGTGCTAGAGGAAGGAGAGAAGAAGATGCAGTATCAAAATCAAGCTGCAATATTTCAAGTCCCCTGTTGATCACTTGAGGCTCTTGCACATGCTATGAAATTCACCAGAAGTCATCTCATGGAGCTTGATCTTTTATGCCTTGGAGAGCGCCATCCCACATTATCTCTCCATGTTCTTCTCACTGACTTCACCCTGCCATGAATCACAGGGCTCCTCATCCCTGCATACACTGCAGGCATGCCAGGCTATGTCTAACACAGCACAGGTCCCAGCCCAGGGTGCTTGTTTTCACTCAAATTACACATTTGATAACTTGCTTGTAAAGCACTTTGAAGATATGACACTAAGTGTTGCTAACACAAAATGGTATTGTTGGACAGGTTTAACAGGAGCAATTAAACAGTAATTCCATAAAAAAGGTGTGAGGTAGAAGGTTAAAGGTAGAATTAAGTCATATATGCCTACTTTGTATCCAAATCTTCAGGCTGTTGATTACTTGGACTGACACTGAAAATAAGCTTCCATCTCTTTTTACACACAGCCTTCCAGCTAGGAACTGCTAAGGCCCTGTGCTCAGACCCTAACTGCTTTGACAGGTACATGGGTGCTGCCAGCAAGGATAGCAAGTGGCTGACACGGATCAGGCTTTGTGGAAGGTGAAGGTCTGGAAGCTGTGAGAGTCGGGCTCTTGCCTGCTGTCTGCTGCTGTCCAAAATGAGCTGGATGGATGCACAGAGCACTGGGGAAAAGCCCTACAGAGCAGCACTGTCAGGCAGTGATGAATATAACTGCAGTGGGGATGAGGAGCCCTCACAATTCCCATTAAATTCCCTTTTGAAAGAGGATTTGATCAGTTCAGCAGTGATGCTTGCCTCACCACCTTCCCACACCACCCAGAATGGCCAAGTCACAGAGCTGTTTCTTGTACAAGGCATCCAGGCAGTGATTGTCCCCTGTGCTGGGCACTGGTGAGGCCACACCTCAGATCCTGCGTTCAGTTTTGGGCCCCTCACTACAGGAAAGACATTGAGGGGCTGGAGCACAAGTCTGATGAGGAGCAGCTGAGGGATCTGGGGGTGCTTAGCCTGGAGAAAAGGAGACTCAGGAGACCTTACCACTCTCTACAGCTCCCTGACAGGAGGCTGTAGCCAGGTGGGAATCAACCTCTGCTCCCAGGGAACAGGTGACAGGATGAGAGTAAACTGCCTTGAGTTGCACCAGGGGAAGTCTACATTGCATATTAGGAGAAATTTCTGTACTGAAACAGTTGTGAGGCATTGGAATAGGATGCCCAGGGAAGTGGTGGAATCTCCACCCCAAAGTGTTCAAAAGAGGTGTGGATGTTGCACCTGGGGACTTGGTTTAGTGGTGGATGTCATGGTGCTGTGTTAACAGTTGGACTCAATGATCTCAGAAGTCTTTTCCAATCATAATTGGAAGATTGGTCTATAGGTCCCACGGGGATCAACAGCATGAGCTTCATGGCAGGATATTCCTTCCATAATGCAGAATTTGCATATCTAGATTCCAGCACTGGAAGGAGATCAAATGTCCCCACATCCCAGCACCAATCTGGATAAAGCGTTAACTCTGAATGATTGCGATGGCTGTGTAAACTAGTTTTGTTTGGATACTCCAAGTTATGTTTGCTCTGCAGTCTGCCAGGAGAAACCTTTGGCTTAGTGACCCTCCTCTTTCCCCTGTGTGCAACCCCCTGTGTGGTGCTGGCACAGTGTGTGTGCTGGAGCTGGGGCTGGGAACCAGATGAAAGTTAGCCCTGAAGAAGAATACTTTGTTTTGATCTGGATTGCTCCCAGGGTTTGATTGTGGTGTGGACACACAAAGAGGTATGTCAGCACAACAGAGGGGGCAGCAGGATCTAGCACAGGGACAGGAATGCACGGCAGAAGCTGGAGCTGGGAACAGAACGACACTAAGCAAGAAAATAAGGGATCAGCACTGGGCCAGAAACATCAGCCTCAGTGCCCAGCTGCTCTCTGCTCGCCCCATCCCTTGCAGGAGAGAGAAATGGGAAAGGGGAAGAAGGGGTGAGAGTAGAAACTCACTTTTGGACTTTCCAAAGGACCATCCACTCTGCTGGTGGAGCAATACGGCTGCAGTTTTGCAGGCACCCTTTTTGGTGGCAGCGATTCGATGGACCAGTCAGGTTATGCTCCCTTTGTTGTGCTGGTGCAGCTCTTTGTGCTGTTGTGTTGTCAAACAGACCAGGAAACTGCATAAAAAAAGCAGCACCCTCCCCTCCTCAGTTATTTTTACCCTGGCTCAGTTCCCAGACACAATTCACCTTGTCTCCACTGAGGTGCAACTGGAGGAAGAGTGCTGGAGTGGGAAAGTATAGCCAGAAGCAGTAGAACAGGGCTCTGCCTAAACCCACGGTGCCTCTCAAAACAAGCCCGTGGCTCAACACCTTGGGGAGAGTTTCCCTTCAGCAGTCACAGCCAGCTTGTTTGTCAGAATTAGAGAGATCAAAAAAGAGGAAAGGAAGGTTGAATCCATGCAGGCACGTGCGACATTTGCATACTATTTTCCTCTGGAAAACATAAAAGGAAATCTGACAGTAATCATGTTAGAAATGCTCCCTGTTCCCCTCCCATTTGATCTAAGCTCTGTGTGTGACACTGACCCTGGCATGTAAGACGGCTCCAGCCGACCTCCGACGCTGCCTCCAGCACCCGGCTGTTTCTGCTGAAGTCAGTGGAAACACTTTGATAGTTACAGGTGCCCATGCCTAAATGCTCTGTTAGGTCACCAGCTAATTTTAGGATGGAGGAGCACAGTTCCAAAAGAGAAAAGTAGGTTAATAACACTTAAGTTGCAGCAAATCTGTAGGAAATCTCCTGGAATACGTCCATAATTAGCAAATCTGTACTTCCCAAAGAAGAAATCCTCACCTTTTCTTCAGTTCCTTTTTTCCCTTGATTTTGCCTGTGGATTGTGATTCCTGTGGCTAAAACAGGATGAACTGAAGACTTCTACACTTAGAGATTAGTACTTGAACCTTATGGCAGCATTCAGGAGCCATGCACTTACATCTTTCTATACAGGATTCCATTAGGGATGTGTTTACTGTTTTAAAGTGAACAGTGCTGGTGTGAACTCCCAAATTTTTCAGAGCTAAGGCACTGGATTCTGCTCAGAGAGAGGCACATCCCAAGTCAGCCTCCTGAGGACAGGGACCTGCCATCTGAACTGTGCAGGGCTCATTTTGCTCCATTTGTAACACAGGTATTGTGCATGAATAAAGGTTTCCACCCTGTTTTCCCACCTCCCAAAGTGCACCAGCTTCTCAGTTACAGGTGAGGAGGGTTTGTTACACAAAGAAATGGAATTTCAGGTTTCACCCTGAAAATCAAAATTCGAAGGTGATCATCCCTAACTCTAATTCCATTTTAGTGGGGCTTTTTGGATTGCAGGTTGTCTTAGGTTGCAATGCAAGATGTAACCAGGAGTATGTATTCTATCACCAGCTGTTAAAACCAGGTGGGGCAGTTTGCTTTATCTCTTCCAGGACCCATTCACCCTACAGGGAGATATCTTCTGTTAATGGGCCAGTGAGTGTCGCTGATAAAATTCCATCATCCCATTGGGAGATGCTCTGCCCAGGGGGAGGAGTCAAGCATTCCTACCTGGGTAAAACACTGGGGGAGTTTGTTTCCACTGGATTCCCAGAGGAAGACCAGGCCCATCTACACCACCACTGGACCTTTAGAGGAAAACTCCACCCTTCTACAGGATCCCTGCTCCCACAGAACCACAGCTGTCACTGCAGGAGATCTGCGGCCACCACTGAATAGACCTGCTACCAACACCCTGACCCACAGGGTGTCAGGTTGTATTTGACTCAGTATTTTTTTGTATTACTGCATTTTAATTTTAATTTTCCTAGTAAAGAACTGTTATTCCTATTCCTGGGAGATGCTCTGCCCAGGGGGAGGAGCCAAGCATTCCTACCTGGATAAAATTTTGAGATTTGGAATACTGGGGGAGTTTGTTTCCACTGGATTCCCAGAGGAAGACCAGGCCCATCTACACCACCACTGGACCTTTAGAGGAAAACTCCACCCTTCTACAGGATCCCTGCTCCCACAGAACCACAGCTGTCACTGCAGGAGATCTGCAGCCACCACTGAATAGACCTGCTACCAACACCCTGACCCACAGGGTGTCAGGTTGTATTTGACTCAGTATTTTTTTGTATTACTGCATTTTTATTTTAATTTTCCTAGCAAAGAACTGTTATTCCTATTCCCATATCTTTGCCTGAGAGCCCCTTAATTTCAAAATTATAATGATTTGGAGGGAGGGGGTTTACATTTTCCATTTCAGTGGAGGCTCCTGCCTTCCTTAGCAGATACCTGGCTTTTCAAACCAAGACACAGGTATTTACTGAGGGTATTTACCTCTAACCTGTCTAAGTCCTGCTTCAGGTACTGAAGTGCCTTTGTGGATCCCACTTGAAACCTTGCACTCCTGATTGACTTAGTGGGCTCAGCAGACTGTGTTTTAGAGATCTGTTGGACTCCTGATAAGATCAGGTCAAGCTTTTACAGACTTTCAGGAGCCTGTAAGACCTTGACCCTAACTTATCAGTAAATTCAGGCAAGGTTTTGGATTCAGAATCCCCTTATCTTAAACCATTTATCCACTTTTTTCACTTACATTAGTGAGTCTAACAAAAAATAATACCCCTTCTGTCCTTGGACTGTCACAGCTGCAGCCCTTGTGTTTATAAGAGCACTGTAATGAGCCTGCAGTCGAGACCACACCAGTCTTGTCAGCTTTGCCCTGGTGCTCCAAGGCTGGCTGGTGCCTCCCACGCACTCTGTATCTCACCAGCAGCTTGGCATCTCACTTCTGGCTCTATTTCTCAGAAGTTATGTGAGAGAAACCTGCCAAGAAACACACTCAGCTGACCGCAGCAGAAGCTTGAGAAACACAGCGTAGTGGTCAAATGCCAGGTCTGGATTCTGGAACCCACAGATGGATGAGGGAATAACAGCAGCTGGACAAGCAGCTGCAAGCTCAGGTGCTCGTGAAACAAAACTGAGCAGCAGAAGGCAAGCAAGGGCTTGGGCATTTTCCTCTTGCTGGCCTCCTCTCACCCCTGAAGCACTTTCACTGAGGCTCAGACAAGACCTGCAGTAGTTTCACTTTGAGCAGTGTTTTAATCCCCTGAAAGCCTTTCCTTTCCTTGCCACCTCCAAGAACGGAAAGGAAATGAAGAGAAAAAAAAAAGCTTTCTCTATAGTTGCAGGTATTGATAGTTCTAGGACACACCTGGGCTGAGGACTGCACAAACCACATCAGGACATGGAAATACTGGATGAGGCACCCCTCTCACCCCTGCATGGCCAGGGCAAAGCTCCCCTGAGCAGCTCTCAGGCAGCAGCAGTTTGCTTTGCCTCTGCTTCCCCTGCAACACTGACATATCTTGGGTGGCTACAGCCCATTTTCAACCATCATTCAGTGGAGAACAAAAAAGCTCTCAAGGGTAGGAAGTGGGGCTAAGGCTTCTTTGGAAGCAGGATTTAGTAATCCCAGTTGCCACCTTTAAAAATCAGTGCCCTTGGGCCCCAGCCAGCCCTCAGCTCTGTCAACATCTTTACTGCCAACTTTACTAACAGTCACACAAATGTAAATCTACTGTGAGAAGAGGATTAAGCCCATTCTGGTTTTATGGCCTATGAAATGTCTTCTGCCCTGCTGTCACTGTGCAGTGATACATAACACAGAAAAAGGGAATTCAGGCTGCTCCTGTGTCTCCAGAATTTTAAAGGAAAAAAATGTAATTCCAGAAACTTTACCAGCCAGTAAAGTGCAAATGCAGACAAGGGTTTTTCTAAGGCAGAAGCTAAAGGCCTGTACCTTGCCAGATGCTGGTTGAAATACTTTTTTTTTTTCCTGAAAATAAGATTATCAACAGCAATTTTCCATGCATTCAAGTTCAGGATTTTGTCTGCAAGGGGATTAAAGCTCAGGCAAACATCATCCTGCCTGAACACTGCCCTGCTCCATGTATTGCTCCCACTTGGGATGAGACCTGTGTGGGGGGCCATGTAGGAATCCCACTAAAATTATTATTTCTTCCCTGATGACTCAGTTGGCTGAGATTTGCAAGGAGGAATGAGGGAATCATGTTTATGGTTTCTAAAAAAAATTCAGTTTGTTGTGGGTTCCTCACGCCCTTGGGCTGATATTTTCATACAAAAAGGTTTCCTTTACTACAGAATTTATTATTGCATTTCAGCTCTTGGGCTGGGCATATGTTTTGGTCCCAGGTTTCTATAGACTCAGAGGATAGCTCAGACCTCTTAGCAAGATTTCAGTACCACTAAATAATTGTAATGATCACTAACAGAGTAACTCCATTGAGCTGTCAGCAGTAAAACAGCTGAAGTGAATACTTATTTCAATTAAAGATGCAGAATTATGCATATTTATGCACAAGCCTGAAAAGCAGATGATATTCAAAATGTTCTTCAGGGCAGGAGGTACAATTAATTTTTCATTACCTTCAACATTTATCCAATTTATCACTAGCTGGAAAGTCTCATTCATTCAGTCCTTATCTGTGTCAAGTTGCTGTTGTGTAAGATTTTCTGGGTGACTGAGACTATTTGGGTCACAGGGGATAGGTAGGGACTATAATGAGATACTACACTGACCCTTGAAAGCACAACTGATGGCATTTGCCAAAATGGGAATCCATCTCCCTGGCAAACCCCCACATACACGCACTCAAACTCTCTGCTTCATCTTTCAGTCCTCCTGGTCAAAGTCTCCTGCAGGTCAGAAGGAAGAGTGGCGTGTGAAGAGAGACTGCAGTGACCCCTCGCTTTGGAATGCAGCGCTGTTTGTTTTGGCATTGCAGATATATTTAGTAAACTGTCATCTGTTATAACTCGTGTGGGGACAGATCCCATACTTTGAGAGACGTTCACTGTCCTGCATTGCCTGGAGTCCATAAATTGCTCTGTCATTTGCACACTGGTCTATTTTGAAAGAGTGTTAGTGGACACATCCTCTCCCTTATCCCACCGTCAGGACCCTGAACTCCCAAATGCTCATGCACAACACAGCAGGTTTTTAGCCAAGTCCTCCTCTCCTAAGCAAACAATTTGATATTTATTTACAAGCAGTTTTCCTGAAACCCAGGGAAATGCACGCTAAATGAGCCACTTGAGTTTCTGACTGTGTGACACATTGTCCCTTGAAGTGTGGCCTCAGCCTCCCAGGGGTATCGTCCTCCCTGTGACAGACCCAGCTATTTTTGGCCACCAAGGCCCTGGTGTCAGGCACTGTCAGGGGGATCTTCTGCTCCACAGGAGCATGTGTTCCAACAAACCCATTCCGTGCAGGCAGCCACCAGTGAAGTGTTAGTCCCAGCCACAGAATTGCTTGTTCATCCTCTGACCACAGAGCAACACCTTGATTGAATTTGCAGGAGGAAAAAAATACCCCTCGTATTATTTTCTGTGTAGCCCAAATATCAGCAGTCCACCCTCCCATGTCAAGGAAAGGGAAGGAAATGACCACAGGAAGAGTCCATGCCAGCACAAAGCTGGGGTTAAATCACCAGGATTGGTGCAGCATTGCTGTGATTTCATCCCCCAGACTCTGCAGGGCCCTACAGGTGGGACCCCATGACCCCCTGGTCTCACCACACCTCCCCACAGCCTTGCAATCCTCCATCCCCATCCTGGGGATGTTGCACCCCATGTTAGGGTGAAGTCACCCAGCATTAGGGCTGGGGACGAGCCTGGCTCAGAGACAGCTGGTCACACCTCCTACAGCTGGATTTGGGCTCAGCCTTAGAGAGCAGAAATAGCCCCTTGTTTCCTCTGCCAATCAGGACTTCTCCTTTCATTATCACTCCTAAATTGCTCCTGATATGGGCTTGCTCTGTGGAAGTCCCCGATCTTGTTCAGATATACACTAGAGACAGGGGATTTGGGTGCAGCAGGAAGCTGAGCTGCCCCTGCCAGCTTTGGGCACCAGAGGAGGGTGCTGGACATCTCCCCTATGCCATATAGTGAATCCCTGGCTTTTGTTCTGCAGAAATAAGCTAAAAGCTTTTTCCAAATTTAAACTTCTGGAGAATGTCTACTCATACATAGCCTAATGTAATAGGTTATCATGTATCATGTACTGCTTGCATTTTAAAAAAAAAGGTCAAAGGAGAACACCAAGACACGGTGGAAATTCTGTGATGATGGCAATTCTTCCAGGAGTTGTTATTTTTAGGGTTTGCAGTGCCTAAAATCCAGGAGTCTCCTGTGGCAAAGGGACATATCACCACCACCAGCAGAAAAAGGGCAAGAAGAGCCTGTGCATAGCCCTGGAGGTGTCAGAGGTAATGCAGCTGTTGTGCAGGACCTCATTCCTGGTGGAGACAGGCAGAGGTTGGACCTGTTCAAACCTAAGCTGGTCAAACTGGTGCTTGAGCCTCCTTGGGGTTTGGGGTCTGGGTGAGCATCTGGAGGGAGGCTGGAGCTGAGGAGTCCCTGGCAGAGCTGATGCTCTTGCAGATGAGGACAAGGGCAAAGAGTGGGGAAATTGGGTGTGAAAAGCAGTGAAGTCCTGGCAGGGCCAGGGCTCAGGTGGAGGGGCTGATGCAGGGCCACGCTGCTGCTCCAAGATGCATTTCTCTCTTTTCCCCATCACCTCCAGCCAGGTGGCCTTCACATCTCCTCTGCATCAGACTGGCACTTGTAGGAAGCATAAATCCCAGCTTCAAGGAGCTGATGGAGCTGCAGAGCAGTCTGGAAAAAGGTGTGTAATTGGTTATCAGTGGGCTGGCTGGAGCCAGCACAGAGAGCCACGGTTGATGGATCAGGGAAGGGGAGAGCAGGAAAGGCACAGGCTGCAGCTTCTGGCAGCTCTGCCCACATGGGTGAGCGTGAGCCAGCACTTTGTTTGAGCTGATCTAAGTGGACAGTCACAGTAGGGTGATCCCATCCTGAGCTGCCTCATCTGTGCTCTCTCCTTCCAGGTTTAGTGATGAGAGGTCACCAGAGTGAGTCAGCTCAGCCAGCAGATCCAACAGAAAGCTGCTAGGAAGCCTTTCTTTACAGTGAGTGTGGTCAAACACTAGAATAGGCTTCCTAGACAGGCTGTTGATGCCCCCAGCCTGTCAGTGTCTCAGAGGCATTTGGACAATGCCCTTAATAACAAACTGTAACTTTTGGTCAGGCAGTTGGATATGATGTTCATTGTAGGTCCCTCCCAAGTGAGACCTTCTATTCCATTCTCCTCTTCCATGGAGGCACTTTCTGGGATGCTTCTGATCAATCAGATCAGCTTACTGAACAAATTCATCATCATTCATGGACATGTCAGCACCAGATACAATGCAAAGGGAGTAATCTTAAGCGTGTGATTTTGTGATGTGGCTGAGCCCATTCCCCTGTCCCCAGCCCCTGAGGTGTGCGCTCTGTCCCTGGTCCCCTCCCCACCACGTTCTGGCTGGGCAGGACCGTGGTGCTGGCACTGCTACCCCTGACCATGCAGCCACCTTGTCTTTCAGGGACCTGAACCAACCAACAGCTCGTTTCAAGACACAAAAATATCTTCAGGCTGGGCTGCTTGCGTGCCCTGGCAGGCTGTGCTGGGAGCACCAGAGCGAGGGATGGGGAACTGGATGGGCTGGTGTTTGGTGCACGGAGCTGCTCCCCAAAGCCACCCTCCAGTGTGACCTTGCAGCAGGAGCTGCTGCTCCCCAGCAGATGTGCAGTGAACTGTCCCAGTATGGCCTTACACAGCAAGGTCCAGCACAGGCCTCCAGATGTTTCACCAACCCCAACAAAAAGCTGGGTCAAGGTCTCTCCAGGCCATACAAACCAAGCTGCAGGCAGATGTGCATGAGCAGACTGCATTTCTGTAAAAGAACACGATTTTTAGGACAAAACTCAGCTGTTGCTAGTGCAAGGGAAGGTAAGCTGGGTGAGGGAGACCTCGCTGGAGCAATGAAACATTTCATCTCCAAGTGCCTGATGAGCCCCCAAGAAAGCCCTATGTGACACAAAAGTGCTGTTATTCCACTACCACCACGGACTAAACCAAAATGTCAATCTCTCTCAAGCTCAAAGTATTACTCCATGCTGTTTCAATAACAAAGTTCACTGCATAATTTTGCTCTGTGCTCTTTATTCACCTCAGACAAGTCCAAAAATTAAATGGGATCGAGGCAGGAGGCCAGAGCTGAAGTTGCTCATAGCTGATGTTTAGTCTGTGCCATTAAACTTTCATTTTCGGTTCTACTAATCCTTTATTTTCATGACAACTTTGAAGATCCATTGTAATTACAATGTAATGGAAAAGCTGAATCCAGAGATGTAGCAGCAAAAGGGAAATCACCTCCTGTGCTTTGTATTTAGAGGTGGTGATTAATTGTACATTTCAGGGATGGATTGAAGTGATGAATTTGACAAAGTTCAACAATCAGGGAATCTTAATTTAAAATATCTCTCTGCTATTTTAAGTTTCTTTTTGCAATGGTTCTCCGCAGTCACTTAAATTTTTAAAGGAAGATTAAGTTTAGAGGCTCTCAGAATTAATTAGATATGACTAACCAGGAAGGCACCTGTGGCTTTCACTTATTCCAGTAAGTCTGTATCCTATATGCATTTATTCAGATTTCTAATTATATTTTAATAAAACTATTAGAAATGGTGTATAATGCTTCTTTTTTTAACATGATTATTTTTCCTTTAGGTCATGTTGGGTTGCAATTAAACATGAGTATACAAAAGCTTTAAAATTTGATTTCCCTCTACAAAGTAACTGAATACATACAGGAAATTACACATAACTTACTATTTAAAAAAATAATAAAGCTTGCTGATTCATTAAACAAGGGAGCTTTTCCTGTAATTAGATTTGGAGGGGTTTTTTTCTGGATTTCAAGAAGTGCTAGCTCTCATCCTCAGCCATCTTCCTTTCCTAGGCAAGAGGAAGAAAATAAGTTGTCTTCCTTTTCAGTAGTCAGTGAGCTTCTTGAGCTGTCCTTAACCAGGCAACCAAATAAACTGGAAATAGAAATATTCTTTCAGCCCCAGCAGACCAGTCTCTTGTCAGCTCCAGAACTCGGCACTGGCTGCTGGAACCTTGCACTGGGCAGAGCAGCTGCAGGTCATATTTAATTAGAAATAATTTATAATTTATAAATCTATTTAAATATAAATATTAATTATATATATAATATAAAATATATATAATTATATATATAAATATAAATTATATATATATAAATAGATATACCAATATAACGTTATATACAAATATATATTTTAATATAAATATATTTATATAAACAATAAATTTATTAACTCATAAATTAATTACAAATATACAGGGCTATATATTTATATAAATAGAAATATATTTAATTGCAAATATAAATATTTCTGGCAGAATAAATAGAATTAAACACCTCCAGTGACCAGAGCGGCTGTTTGGAGGGCAGTGCCAGCCGCTGGGGTGGCTCCCATGGGCAGACAGATCCTCCCAATGATGCCAAAAGCCTTTTGGTGCAAATCTCCAAAAAAAGTGTGTGGTACAGAGGCGTCCCCACCAGCCCGCTGGAAGCCTGGCTAAACGGGGGAGCCTCATTAGAGGTTTTTAATTAACCCCGGCGATTTGCAGGAGGGACGCTGACATCTAGCGGGGAGTCCGCGTTCCTCGGGCAGCCGGCAGAGCCTTCGGGAGGGATTTGTGCGGGCAGGAATCACCGCCGCGGCTGGAAAGGCGCCGGTAATGACCCGGCTGAAAGTCAGTTTCAATGACTTAGGTGTCCCCCAGGTTCTGGGGCAGAGCTGATACCCGGCACTGGGTGTCAGCTTTGTTTTTCAGTCTGTTTTAAGCATTACTGAGCCAAACCTTCTCAAACCAGCCTTAAAATGGAAGGGTTAAAGCAGCAGAAGGAAGGGACCTTGCTGTGGCCCTTAACTCTGTTTTGTATTATAACCTATTTTGCATTCCAGAGATCAATGCTGCCTGCTTACATAAGCGCTGAGCAGGGGCTTAATATACTGGATATTTTTCTGGTAGCTCATCGAGGTCTCTCCCACCTTCATCTCACAGTTGTTTCTAAGCCGTGGGAGGTTTATCATTCCCTTTGATATCTTTGTTCTTATCAGTCAGGGCTATGAAACTGCCTATTGCTTTTTTAGGTTTCTAGGGAAACACCCCTTCCTTTAACTTCTCTTCTAATCCAACTTGTTGGCAAAATTGTCCTTTAGAAGCAGAGGGAGAGGCATGAACTACAGACATAAAAATTCTGTTTCCTCTTGTTTCCACAGGTATTGTCAGATATGATTCTGGAGCACCAATATCCAGCATATGTCCCTGCTCAGTGCTTATGTAAGCAGCAGCATTGATCTCTGGAAGGCAAAATAGGTTATAATACAAAACAGAGTTAAGGGCCACAGCAAGGTCCCTTCCTTCTGCTGCTTTAACCCTTCCATTTATTTAACCCTTCAAAGATATCAAAGGGAATGATAAACCTCCCACGGCTTAGAAACAACTGTGAGATGAAGGTGGGAGAGACCATGATGGGCTGCCAGAAAAACCTGCTACTGCAAGAGCCAGCAAGGAGGCTGAACAACCAGGGGAGATGTGCTTTTAAAGTTTATTTTGCTTTTTAAACTCAAAGTGGATGAGGTCTACCCATATGCAGTCTGTTTGGAAAATGCTATTGCATGTCAGGACAAATCCTTTAGACTGTAAAGGTTAAATTCCTCCAAGAGCTAACTTTCCTGCAGGAAACATGGAGACAGAAGCAGCTTCCAGGAACTTCCCCAGGAGAAGGGGAGCAAGGCAGTATTGGTAGGGTTGCACAGGCTCTCAAACCACAGTTTTGAACATGAACGACAAACATGTGAAAACTTTGCTTTTCCAGTTTTGAATTATAAGACTTGTAATCAAAGAGGGCATATTCTCAGGCAGTAGGTAGAAGAGAATGTCTAATCTTCATTGACTCAAAGAAATTCCTTAAAAAGAAGAGATACTTATGGCTGCAAAGAAAATTTACCAAACATGACCTATTTTTGATAAGGTAAAAATGTAATCAGGACCTTAAACTGTGAGGTTGGTCACACAGAGACCTAAAGCATTCCTCAGTTTAGGCTTGTTCATTAAAACCAAACACTAATAGGGAGCTCTCTATTGTTCAGGATCACTGCAGTGCTCAGCCTAAATCTCAGAGTTTTTGACTCATGTTTTCTGCTCTGGGAGTGTATTACATAGGCAATAGACTGCTCCCCAAATAAAGGGTCCTATGTCACACAGTATTCCTTTCAGCTGCTGCAGAAATCTTGCAGACCCTGCAAGGCTTCCTGTCTGACTCGGCTGGAATAGCAGGACTTGGATGCAGAGGGATGTTGAATCTCTCATCCACACACCACAGGTGAAACACTGGAGAGCAAGAGTGCTTTTCTGAAATTATTTCCACTGTGGCAGCTTCTGTTAAAGCAAAGTTCCCAGTATCCCAAGTTATTGTGGTCATAGAGCAGTATTTTACTCATGACATTTCATTGCCTTTTATTTTCCTCTCTTTTGTTTGCCTTGGCAGTTTGGAGCTTTGTTAAAGCTTTTTGGGACCCTAAATTGAATCTCAGCAAAGCTACTCAGAGACAAAGAAAAGGTGCAGCTGGAGAGAAGAAACAGCAATCCCTGCCAGCACAGAGCTCTAGTTTCACAGCGGAGCAGCCTGCATGGAAACAGCGATCCATATTGAACAGGCAGTCACGGCTGCACTTGGCTGCCTGGCACGATGTTCTTCCAGCCTACATACCCAGATCAGGAGACTGAAAATCAATCCCCAGCACAGCCCCTTCCGTCAGACAGTATCAGTATTACAAACCCACCCTCAATTCCTCCCGGCCCATTGTCCTGCAGTCACTAAATGTCCCAATTTTCTGAGGTTTTTTTTTATTTTTTCATTGCATTTCATTTCATCATATCTCCTTTCCAGAGTGTTTGGAAGCCTTTCTTTTTGGTTCCACAAGATTCCCTTTCCCTTCCCGAAAGGAAATTTCAGTTCCTTTCGGGAAGGGAAAGGGAATCTTGCGATTTCAATGGGGACCAACTGGGCAATCTTTGGTCCGTGTCCCTGCACTTGATGGCATGCCAAGGTGTTCATGGCTTTCAGTTCCGTGACCTTTTTTTTTATTTTTAATTCTATCCTTCAGTATCCATGCCATGACTCTGATATCTTCCCCTCAGTGTTGTGTCTTCCTCCTTGATTTTTTCTCCTCCTTTTGCAACATCTGTCAGCTTAGTTTTGCCATGTTTTGGCCCTTTGCACTGCACAGCATGTAATCCTCGTCCATTTTCTTGTAGTCACTAAATTTCACAATATTCTTTTTTTTTTTCCCCTCAATTGCATTTCCTTTAATAGTATCTCAATTGCAGAGCATTTGTAAATGATTCTTATTACTATCCAGGATTAGAATGAGGAAGAATTTGGGCAAGTTTTGTTCCATGTCCCTGCACTTGATGGCATGCCATGGCTTTTGATGGCTTTCAGTTCGGTGATGATTCTTTCCATTCGGGAAGGGAAACAGAAACTTGCGAACCAGAAAAGAAAGGCTTACAAACACTCTGGAAAAGAGATAGGATCAAATGAAATCCAACTGAAAAAAACGCACACAAACCAGAAAATTGGGACATTTGTCCCCATTGAAATTGTAAGATTCCATTTCCCTTGTGGATAGGAAATTTCATTTCGTAGTCTATGTCCCTGCTACTCCCACTGACCTCCCTGCCTGCCAAGCTGCATGTCCACTGGAGCAATGCTGGTGCTTTCAGGTATTTTCCTACGTCTTCCCTCCTCCTCTTGTTCAGCAGGTGCAGTTCTGTTAGTTTACGTGCCTAAATGCTGTGATTTATTTGGTGCACAGATCGGCAGATTCATGCATTTACTACAGCAGGAAATCTCAGGCCTGGCATGTATTTGCTCATGCCTTTATTTAATTAAACATTTAGTTGTAATTACTCTAATTGCCTAGCTTGACTTGTTAAGTCTCCCATTCTGAAGATGAAATTCATTTACCTAAAGAGGCTTCATTTTCACAGTCCCCTTTATTCCTATTTGTCCTGTGTACATCTTTGCCATATCCCCTTTCCCTGATGCTGCAGATGGGCAGTGACCAAGGGCTGCTTGATCCTCACAGCTGGATGCACTTGTTACAGAGGGGCTGCAGTCAGGAGTGTGCTGGTGTGTTTGCTTGCACAGTCCCACAATTTCCAGCAGTTATTTAACCTAGCTGTAGCCTGGCATGGTCATCCCCCTCTCTCTCCTTCCACTCAACAACCATCCTAGGCTAAAGAGCCCTGAGAGACCTGAGGGTAACCCCTCGTGCCTGCAGAGCTCCCTGCTCCATGTGCTCACAGATGAATCTGCAAATGAGAGAACACTCTGCTTTGAGCACAAAGCTGCAAAGACCTTGGTGTTATAAACCCCAAACCTCAGCACAGGTGTTTGACTTTGCATTTTGACTATTTAGATAAGAACACGCTGCCTTTTCTATTACTCTCTACAGAGGCTCAGGTTTAATCACTGGTGTGCCAAAGGGAGATCTACCTTCATTCTTGCAATAACTCTGTGCTGCTTGTGCTGAGCTGAAGGGTCCTGAAGGAATGGAGCTGTTGTAATCATTCCCCAGCACTCTCAGCCTTTCAGAGGAGACAGACTTTCGCATGTTGATCATGCAGTGCGCTGATCAACCCTACCCAGCAGCCTTTTGGTAGAGGGTGAATTTTTGTTTCCCGGGATGGCTTTCCCATCTCTTTTCAGCACATGTAGAAATTATTCTCAGAAAAATCACCAGTGGATCCAGAGCAGAGATATGGATAACCAGCCCTGCAAATGCGCTGACTTGTCATGCCTCAAAGCTATGAAAGAATGAAAATTAAAATAAAAAGTACAGATGGGTGTTGTCTTTATAACCTTTCTTCTCTTTTTTGTGCTCTGGGCAGCTGGGCTTATAGCAATTCTTACATTTATTTGGACAGGTAGAAAGAAAAATGAGGCAAACTCATTCATCCTCTTAAGTCTCTGAAATAGCTCTTAATGAGATGTTATTGTCTACACAGCACATATAAAACAGGCAATGATCCAACACAAAATTTCATGGTGCTGTCCTTTGGAAAATTTCTCTAATTTGCATGTGGGTTTCATGCACGCACAATCCCACAATACACATTCCAGACTTCAATGAATAACAACAAGTACCCTGTATAACATGTCAGGGCACGATGTCCCAGCATGAGAACAAAACTTTCCTTGGAATTCAGAAGTACCTGCTCCTGCCTGGCACCATGTCCCTGTACCACTAGGTGGCTTTTCCACCCCACAGTTTGTACCTCGTTCTCCAAAGTCATTACAAGTATGGAAAATCTGCTCCCAAGTGCAACCATCAAACCGGTGGAAAAGAGAGAACAAAGCTAAGGCATTCTTCAGCAAATGAGCTCTTAATTTGCCATAGTTTTACAGTGAATTCTTTATCAATCCTTTATCTGTCCTTCTAATGCATTGTTTTGACTTTGTTACAGATGGCTTATTCCTAGATTTTGGGCATCATAAGGCTCAGATACATTTCTATGTAGCTGTGGGACTTTGCAAAATAGTGTAAGTGTCAAATTTTATAATAGGCATTTTAGTAATTCACGAGTATGAACCAATTAGCAACACAGAATCAGGATGTGTATTTGTTAAAGTGTTGCCTCACCATGTTCTCAGGAAGAGTAAATCCAGCTTTGTCTTCTCAGACATTTTACTCCTTTTTTTAACTTAACAATTTTAATTATAGATCTTTGCTCACACCTAAGCACTGCAATTATCTAACTAGGGATCGTATATTTTTCAAGTATCACTCAGTGTCTGAAGTTTTCTCCAAAAAGAGGAGCCCTGAGGGGCTCATTGATTATGTACAGAACAGAATGGGCAGGAGAATGAGGGTTGCAAATCCACAGCAGTGATTAAAAAAAAAAAAAAAAAAAAATTCACACCCTCTTCCCTGAGTTTTTGTTTAAGTTTGGCGATGTTGAATAGAATGTATTTTATTTGAAGCACAAAGGAGCTGAGTTGGGCAGATACAGACCTAAGAGATGTTAGAAATTTGGCAGATGAGCTCAAGATTTGCATTTTTCATTCATTTCAGACTTTCCTGAACTTCTGTTTTCTGTTACAAAAATGGTCATAGATTGACATGGAGAGAGACCATGGAGCTGTCTCCTGACAAGTGCCCTGCATTGGTGTGAAAAGTCGCATCAACAGCTCTTGCAGGTAGAACACACGGAATTTACATGTAAATTTTAGGGGTGGGCTAATCCTGCAACTAATTTAACACGCAGGAGGTAAGATCTGAAAGAGGAAAGTCAGCGATTGATGAAAAGCCTGGAGAAGGCTCCCGCTTTAGAAAACAGCAGAGTCTTATTTGGAATACCTATGTAAAGCTGGTTCCTATCTCTAGACGTTCAGCAAAGAGGGACACAGCTGGGCAGGAGGCTGAGAAGAACACACCTGGAGCCGCTCTGCACTGCTGCAGCTTGGCGTGCTCTTGGTTGCCATTCCTGATTTGTGCTGCTTGCATCCAAGTCTCTGCACTGATTGTAGCAGCCAGCTTTTTACAGCAGCTGGTTTTCAACACAAAGCTTTCCCAGAGGGCCTGGATTGCTGAGGGAAGAGTAAGATTGTGGTTAAATTTATTGGAGAAAACTGATGCTCAGTAAAAGCTGCACCAGGGGAGGTTTGAGTTAGATATTAGGAGGAATTTCTTCACAAAAAGGGTTGTTAAGCATTGGAATGGGCTGCCTGAGGAAATGGTGGAGTTTCCATCCCTGGAGGTGTTCAAGAAACAACTGGATGTGGCACTTGGAGCCATGGCTTAGTTGACAAGATGGTGTTTGGCCAAAGGTTGGGCTCAATAGTCTTAGAGGTCTTTTATACCCTAAATGAATCCGTTATTCTGCAGTAATATAGCTGAATAAAAAGCAATTAGGAATATCTGATGCTTTTTTTCATTATACAAGCACTTTTCAAGCCATGTTTATACAGCTTAAGTGTCCATGGTATATTCCAACTAAAAGCTGTGTTATCACAGTAACCTGGTGCTGGTTCAAAGACAATACACTCTGCTCCCAGCAGCTTTTTGTGGGAGCTTGGCACCACATGGATGCAGGGACACAGCTTTTGATGGCCATAGAGCATGGGCAAGAGCCATCTGTGTTATTTCAGTCTAGGTGCATGTCTAAGCTGATCTTTAGGTTAGAATTATCCTAATCAAAATGAAGTTTTGGCTTTTTATGCTCAGACAGATGCATTGTAATCTGTGCTTTTGCTTTGGCCTGGCACAGTTTGAACCTGTGAGTGCTGGCAGTGTTTCCTGGCCAGCAAGTGCCTCAATTGTGGCTTCACTTGCTGAAAGGCACTGGATGAGCGGTAAACCTCTGAACAACCCTTGATCTCTTGGCTGTCCCATCTCTGCAAACATGCACTTCCCTTAATCTCTACATAATCTTCTCCCAGACAGACTAATTAAAAAACAGTTCCATGTCTCTTCCTTAGCTTCGTCCAGCTAAGCATTTTGCAGCCTCCCCTCCTTGTGCCAACAGTGTGTAAATTTTGTCCTGTGATTTTATTTTTTTCTAATCAAACTCTTCACTCCTCTACCAGCTCTACTCTTTATACAGAACATTTTACGGGTGAAATGCTTTCTTTCCTCCTTTTCACCTCATTGAGAATATTCATGTGGCTGAAGAGTTCTTACGGAAGCAAGCTCTGATCCCAGCCCTGCATTGTTTTCAAACACTCTCCTCCATGAATGTCTGTCACCTCTTCTTATCTCCCTGTGCCCACAAGCTGGAGCAGACAGCTGTGGTGCATGAGCAGCAAGAGGTGAGGTCTCTGTGCCAGAGCTGTTTCCTGACGTGCTGCAGGTCTGGATGCACAAAGGTGTTGTCATTTTATTGCAAAAGCTCCACACCATCTTGGTGATGTCTCATGGGCAGCTCCTCACAGTACTGACTCCTTCTTCCTCATAGCATCTTGGTGACGTCTCATGGGCAGCTCCTCACAGTACTGACTCCTTCTTCCTCATAGCACAGCCAAAAAAACTCTAACTTCTCAACCGGCCAACCTACTCTTTTACAATTCCCATCCTAATTGGATCTAGCTGTGGCCTGTTAAGGGCAGGCCTGTTCCTAATTCTTGATAATTAGTGCAGCTGTAACTCCTTAGGGGTGAAATTACCTTCATCACTATCTCTATTCTCCTACACTCCATCCGTCCACACAAAGGGATTTCAGCAGGGTGGCTCTCAGCGAGCACAAGCACTGGCACAGGCAGCACCCAGGTGGGGATATCAAACTGACAGCCCAAAACTGCTCTGGGAGGCAGCTGGACCTCACTCCCAGTCGTGCCCAGTATCCAGGGCCATCTCCTGCCCACAACAGGGCCCTACCCTTCTTCCAGTCCTTGGAAATACCAACTGCAAACCCATAGGTCATGGGAGGTTGTGATACTTTCCACAGGGTTGGTATTTCTGTCATGTCGCCCTCTTCAAAGCTTTTCTCTTGTCACTGTCCAGGATCATTATCTTTGTTTCTAAGCCTTTGTTAGTTCTGTGCTAACGATGGGACACATGCGTGCTGTGCTGTGATGTTTTTACTGTTTTGCTATACTTTGACATCCATTTTCCAGCCCAACAAAGAAATATTGTTATAATCCAATATTCTCAGTTATTTTGACTGTAGTTAAACCACACAGGAAAGAATGTGAAAACAGCTCTTTCAAATCATCAATTTTATTTTTTCAAGGACTGTATGGGCAGTTTATACCTTATATTTTAATTGCTTGTGGTAAGGAAACATCAGTGGATTCAATATAATAATATTTTTCTACATGAGCACCAAAGATGCTACATTTGAAATGGCACATGGAAATTATTCACAAAAGAAGGTTTTCATTGCATTGATAACAACTATTCTGGTACTTTTCACCTGTTGATTTACAAAGGAAATCAGTGTCCTTATTTCACTGTTACTGGTACAGAAGCACAAGGAGAAAAAGGACTTGATAAGGTTTATTCTTCCTAGCAACATGATTGCTTGCAGAGGGGTTAAAGACTTCTGGCTCCTCTCAACTTTATTTGGAGTTGAGAGCCTTGGGAGCCTATTAAAAAACTATCAATGTTCACCTAAATATTTTTTTTTTGTATTTCAATCTACTTATTATCTTTACAGGGAGTATTTCAACACTAAGCAAGGTTCAACATTAAGCTGCATCTTAATTCTATTAGCAGTAGGCCCAAAGGCTTTTCAAAATTAATTCCAAACATTTTATGTTTGAATCTTGACCTTGTCAAGATTCAAACATGTTCAACTTCCAGCACTGAGTGCCTTCCCTGTGACTTCAAAGGAATGTGTGAGCACGATGCATAAAGATAATCCCTTGCAGAATCACAGCATTGGTCAGTATCCTTACTGGAAATTAAACATTTCATGGTGGGATATTACAAAGAGGTATTATTTTGTAATGACACACTTGGGAGAATAGTGTGACTGCCTTTAAATTGGAGATCACTTCATGCTGCAAACCTACACAGACTGCCTTGTAAGAAAGACCTCCAACAGTAAAAGGTGCCATTTTCTAAGGTATTTGTTTAAGTGCCCCAGGTTCTTGCGTGTAGGGCTCCTCCGCCTCTGTGTGAAAAAAACAGTTATATTAGTAACTGTATGTGGCCAAAAAAGCTGCTGAAACCAGAAGGCTATAAATGACTATTTCACAAACCTTTTAAACTTCAGGTTTTAAACCATTTAAGCCAAAATATATAACTCAAGCCAGACTTGCTGCAGGCATGGCTCAGGTTCAGTGAGACAGATCATAAAACTTAGGCTTACACAGACCCTGATCTGCGTTTCAGATTTGTAATTTATGCTGGTTTGAGGTTTTCTTGCAAGTGTTTTGCATGCCCTAACAAATACAACTGCATTTTACTTTTACAGTGTCAGGGGTGTTTGAGCACCAACACTCCCTTCAACCCTGCTCCAGTGGGTTTGGTGCCTGTGTTCGGGGCCAGCACTGTAACCTGGGACAAGACTGAAGGGAAAAGAGCCGTGAGAAGTCTCCTCCAGGCTGGAATTTTCCTGGCCTTGTGCCTGATCCTGCCCTAACCTCCTTGACTTGCCTTCCTGGCTTGGGCATTGCCCTTCCCCTGCTGTGGCTTTGCACAGCCTTCGTTGGGCTGCAGCTGATTTCACCTGGTGTCACCAGGGTTGCTCTGCTCACCTTGCTGGGGCGCTGCAAGACTGTGCCCCAACAGACACTGAGAGTCTCACATGTGGTTTTTCCAAGCATTTGTTTCAAAAATGAAACCAGCTTGTTAAATTACAGAAAAAAAAACTTACCATGCCTTCATTAAAAGTCTTGCAGGCAGTTGTCTATAGTTAAACAATCAGGTCTGACACTTGAGTGAAGTCCTGTTTGCCAGGATTTCACTGGACATGGCATGCAATAGCAGCATGATGATGATGACCAATCTCTTGAATCATTTAGATCTTTCCTTCTGGACACAGAAGTCCTGGTCCCATTTTAGTGAGGGCTTTGCGAGCATGATGATGATGACCAATCTCTTGCATTATTTAGATGGGATTTCCTTCTGGACACAGAAGTCCTGGTCCCATTTTAGTGAGGGCTTTGCTGAAGAGTGGTGATTTTGTTAGGCAAAGAAGGTGTTCTTATTACACCTGAAATATGTCTGTTAGTCATTGCTACACCATGTTTGCCTTGTTCTCCACATTATTCTTTGGATATGTTGCTATTGGCATGAATGCCAAATCTTGCACACTCAGAGGCTGGAAATTTCTCTAGGACAGAAGGGTAAGCTCTATTTACACACTGGATAATATGGAGAAGCCTGTGATTGTATCTAAGAAGCTTTAACTTTACTTATGCTTTGTTTATGATTTGGTTTTGTAAATTATATGGGATAATTATTGTCTATTCCTCCAAGAATATATGACATGTTCTCCAGCAACTGTGCCACCCTGTGTCTCCAGTTTCTTAATGAAGTCCCAGTTCATAAGGAAAAATGAGGAAGTCCTGTCCCATGTAGGACTTACAATCCATATCCAAGAAATAAATGACTCTACTAAGAGAGTGATTCTGCCTGGTGTTTATTTTTTTTCCACAACAAATCCACTTATGCTCTTTTTATTGGCATTGTCAGGAGGACTGTGTCTGTGTTTTTCTGCAGCTGGCACTTAAAGGGTGAAAAAAATATGAAATATAGTAACATGACCCTGGTACTACCATATGACCAGAAGTGTGAGCACTCCACTGGTGATGGTATGACTAAAGAGTAGGACAGAAGTGGTTGTAGAGCTTGTGGCTGCAGAAGACCTGCCAGACACTCTAAGTTCAAAAAGCCAAAGGGATTTCGAAGAGTTCTCCTAACTACACATGAGGGTGAAGTATCAACCAAACAAATGCAGGGGAGAGGGCAGACAGAGCTAATGAGAACAAGGCATAAAAAAGGTACATGGGCACAAATATACATCATCCAGAAAGGGACAGCACCACAGTCATAAGGCAAAATCAGATTCCAAAAAAGAGCACTTCCAGCCTAGAAGAGATAGGATAAAACCATCTGATTAGCCAGAGAACCTGCAAATTTTAAGACAAAGTGAGTGTGACAACTCCAGCCCCTTCATGAATAGTGTTTTATCTTCCTTTGTTGTCTAGCTAAGCTGGTTTGAAAAGTCCCTGCATCAGCAGAATGTCATTTCTAGCACAACAGAGGTGCAAAACTACACAATCCTGAGAATGCTTAGGTCCGTAACTGATGAACCTACATTGCAAGTTCCTCCAGTCATGTTATAAACACCTTTTTTTTCCTAAAATACAGTGATCAAAAAGTTATGCAGTCTCCTACTGCCTCCAAAATTAGCAACTTCTTTTTAAAAATGCTCCTCCTACTATACATCATCTTTTATTTTCCTTTCAGGAGCCACAGCAGATCACGAGGGCGGTATCAGAAGACATCCAGGCAAACAAACACAGAGCTGCTGCATCCTTAAGTTATGCTTCAAGCATGGTTGCTCCACAGCTCTGTGAATCAGCAGTCTTGTGTTCCTGGCTAAATTCTACCATTTACATATCCTGACTCCAAACCTATAGCTGCATGACTTGTTTGCAGGACTAATTTCACTGAACTCCAAGGGCAGGACTTCAGGGGCCTCCAATTGCAGCTCCCAGTACCTGTGGGAGGTAACACCTAATCAAGAGTCTCTGCTTCCTCCTCAGCCAAAGCAGTGAAGCTCCCCCAAATGTGGATCTCCAACATCCCAATCACAGCACTACTTGCAATGCTAGATCTCTTTCTATTCCTCTGGCAGAGGTCTTAAAATCAGGAGGAGGGATGGAAGACACAATGCCCTGGATTATGCCATAACCTAGTGGCTACAGCAGCCTTCTGAGTCATGAGTGGGCTGCATCCCATCGGCCAAGATGAAACTGAATTGAGATTTCCCACCCCCTGGCTGACTACATTTATTAAGATATTATGGGAAGGAAGCTCTGCTGCTTCTCTTCCCTTACCCTTTTCACAGAAGCCTGTGGTTTTTCTGTGAATGGCACTGGCTCAGTGCTACAAGGCTCTGAGTGTGCACAGCAGAGTGAGCTTCTTCAGTGATCCAGGTGGAACAGTCACACCTTTGCTGTGTCCCTGGATCAGGCTGAGGGCCTGGTTCTACTGGTCACTGACACCTGTGCAGGCATGGCAGCCCAGTTTAGTCACCTAGGGAACTGCCAGGACAGCTGGTGGTAGGAATTTTTACATACCTCTAGGCTCAGCTGCCACAGCAGAAAATAGTTTCCTTGATAGGTATCTGGAAGATAGGTAGTGCTCTTGAACCTGGCCAGATGAATCCACCTGAGTCCCATCTCTGGTGCCCAAGGCAGACATTGTAGAACCTCTCCATCATGACAGTGCATTTATTTAATGACTTAGATGTTTGAGGCAAGTCACATAACCCTATGTATTTTAACTCACTCCCTGCTGCAAACACCTAATTACTTCCTTCACTAGGATATTTTAAGGATTAATTTACATTTGAGGAAATGGCTCAGGGTCCCCAGGGAAATGGCTACAGCGCCAAACCTGCTGGAGTTCAAGAAGTATTTGAATAATGCTCTAAGGGTACCTTGTGTGGGGTGTCCTGTGTAGGGCCAGGAGCTGGACTTTGATGATTCTTGTGGGTCCCTTCCAGCTCAGGATATTCTGTGATTCTGTGAAATACCACAGACATACACGGAATTCTGAGCACTTTCTATGTAATTAAAAAGAGCAGCAAATGTTACCCTGAGAATGAGAGCTGGCAGAACAGCCTGCTCCATCCCAAATACTTGTCATACAGGTTCTGGATTGCCCTGGGATGCACGGGTTGCATTACCTGAAAAAGGGTGCAGCAGTAAGGCAGGCAAGTTGTTCTGAGTATCACCATGTGTGCTGAGCACACCTGGCCTTTTCCTGAGAACCTCCCCAGGACTGGGAGTACGTAACACTCCAAGACTGATGGAGGTGGATTGCTGGCATTTTCAGCAGATTGAAAAAAATGGCTCTTGGCGATGTTGCTGGATATTCTCAATTCACCTGCAACAAACAGGACCACAATAAGAGTGAATTAATATTGGCTATTACATTGTTTAAAGGGCTTAGAAATGTCCTTCCCTAGCAAGAGCTCTGACCACTTGGCATTTATATCAAAAGTGGGAATCCTACCCTGTAAAAAAGTGGCATCTACCCAATTATTCATAAAAGTAATCATAACTGACTACCATCAGTGGAACCTGTATTGCATTGAATTAAAGATATCTCCCTTTTAGTCCTGCCTGAGGTGTGGGATGGAGTTTCAGAGCCATCCCCACACTTGGTTTGTTATCAGCCTACTCCAAACAATTCTCATCTGCCTGTAGATCTCCTGGTCTGTCTGTCTGCAAAGGTATCTGCCTTTTCCAGTGAACGATTCCATGAATGATGAACATGTTTCCCAAACTGTGGCTTCTTTTCCTCCTCTGAATAGAAAATGAATAAATGTTGTCAGAAAGGACCCTAGGGAAGCTTTCACTCCTCCTACTCAAGGATGAGTAAGTTGACACACCCTTGAACATGAATCTGCTCCATTTCATAATCTTGGCACTTTGTGATCTTCCAAGAAAAAGAGTCCAGAACTGACTAAAACACACATCTGTGAACACAAAGGCAAATTCCCCTCAGCTGTACATCTTACACTTTACATCCTGATTCTCTCAGCATATCAAATCCCTCTTCCCTAGGGATTTTTTTGGCACATCTAAGCCTTGCCTAGTTACCTACAGATGAACTTTTGAGCCTGATGGGAAGATTTGAACATGCTCCTCCCTTTCATGTCATGGGATGCCACATGGTGAACTTTCTGCTCCTGCTCTTCAGGCTGATTCCCATGAATTCCTTCCCATTCTTGTGGTGTGGTGTGCATCCCTTTGATGAGTCCAAGGAATCAAAATGGCTCTAGTTTCTTGAAAAGAAGCTTTTTTTTTTTATTTTTTTTTTTTTTCCACAAAGGTATAATTCCTAGGATGTGATCACATTCCTAGGTGCCCTCCCAACTCTGTGATGCCCTAAGAAGAGGGTTGTTTTCATCCCTGGCCTGGGGACAAGGCCTTTGAACTGTCACATCAGTGAGCAGGTTCTGCTCCTGGGGAACCAGGAGAGAGATCCCTGCTGCTTTCAGCGTGCTCCAACAAGAATCCTCCTGCTCCCAGGAGCTCTCAGCAGCTGTTTGCCCCTGCAGCACAGTTGGCTTTCAGACACGGATGTAACTGCCACTCCTGCACACAAAATTCAGCCCAATGAGCAGGAATTGCAATTGGTGCGAGTCAGCATGAAAGAACTTACTCCTTTCTTAAAGGACAAGTATCTGAGGGATCTGCAGAAATTCCAGGGATAAAAAGGCTGAAAGTATGGATAACCACCAGATGAGTTGTGGAAGAGGGAACCCTCTAATTCTGGGCTCCAGGTTGATGAAGGGCTGTGCACAAGTTTTGGTTGTTTGGGGTTTTTTAATTCTACCCCTCCTCTGCTGTCTTGCTAGTAATAAAACAGAGCTATAAAATAACACAGTGATGGCACCCAAACACGTGCAGGCACAAGTTAGCAACTTGCCTCTTCCAAGGAAAAATGTTGTGGATAATAAAGGAAAGCACGGGAATGAGAGCACAGTCAGTTATTCCGAGTGAAAACAAGCAATTCTACAATTTAATCCCTGGTAGCCAGAGTGAAGAAACAACTTCTAGAAATGAGAGTTTCACGCCCACAATTAAGTATTATTAGCTCAAACTTTACAGAAAGCAGGAACCTAAACCTCCTCCTCTTTTTCTAAATTATTTTTTATTATTTTGTGTTTCTGAAAAAGAGTGAACCTACTCTGCCCACCTACAAAGCAACCAATGTCTCCCCCACCTCCCCAAATTATTTTCAATTCCAAATCCTGGGATGAGGAGGCAAAAAGACCAAGGGTTTACTGTTGCTTTAGGATTTGTTAGTCTCTTTGAGAAACCACAGGGGAAAATAAAACAATCTCCATTTTCTCACCACACAGTCAGCACATCACTGAATTAAAAATTTTAAATTACAGGAACATGGGAAAATGGAAGAAATGGAAGTATAATGAAACTGTTACCAAATCAGTATCTTTTTCCCAGTAGCAAAATTAAGGGGGTGGTAATCACATGTTCCACTCCCTCACAGAGTTGTTCTGATGCGCTGCCAATTAAGAACTGTAAGACACCGGGACAAATGTATGTTAAGATAATGTTGAAAATGGAATAATCTCATTTTTAACACAACAGAAACACTCCTAAATAATGACACCTTATCTGAATTCTGTTTGAGATGGCATGTGACAGGGTGAAATCCATGGATTTAAGTTCACAGAAGAATGGACTATAGCAACTGCATTCCTAGAACAACTTTAGAGAGAAGACTCCATCACTGCAGTCCCTTTTATTACTTATTTTCAACTTTTTTATTCTTGTTTGCTGTAATGAATCACAGCATTGCACACCTGGCATCTGCATACAATCATGCTGTCACTACAATTCTGTGCCTTTCCCAGATGATGTGCCCACACAGACATGCAGAGAAAAAAAAGATAAACCAACCCAAGCAGCAGGGCAGACTCTGGCATGATGGGCACACTTGGCTCTCACCTAAATGAGGCAGCAGTATAATGAGAAATGCATCTTGTGACATGAGGACATGTGCTGCTGTGCCACCCTGGGCTAAAATAGCAACACACCAAAGCCAGCCGATTCCATTCCCTGCAAAATCCAAGCTTGTAACTCTGAAGCAAAACATTCACAATTCAAACAAAGCCTGTGCTTTCTGCTTTTGGTATTCATGGTCCTATTGCTAAGGTAATGTTAATTGGGCCTTCATCTTTCAATTTTTCCATACTGCCAAGGGATCAGATTTCTGAGGTACCCAGTGACCTTTCCCTATCATACCCAAATGCCAAAGCCCTGCGTGTGCACAATTTAACAGATTAACAGAGTAAATAATACAGGCAAAGTGTTATAAAACACCTCTACCAACAAAAAAGGTTCTCTTGCATACAGAACCTAGAGCATTATTCTGCAGAAAGAAATGCATAACCAGGCTAAATTGAAATCAGGAGATTGCAGCAAGTCATTGAATTATTTTTTTATTGCAGTGGTAAAATTTTTAGCTTAGCAATTAGAACACCACAAAAAACCCAGACCAAACCAAACCAAAAACCCCAAAACCCCACAAGAACCAAACCTTATTTTTTCCAAACTACTGAGGATTTTTAGGGTTTTTTGTCCATGTAGAATGCCAGAGTTATTGCACCTTATCTAAGAGAAGTGCTACATTGCCTCATTACACACATTTTTACTAAAGACAGCTAAATTCCTTGAAGTTCCACTGAAAAAGCCATCATTGAGATTCATGAGCAGTAACTTTTACAGAGATAAGCAGTATTTTAATACCTTCAATTGCTTACAAAGTAAAGTACTACACAGGACTCAGCAACAACCAAGTACAGCCTAAGTGAGCTGAAAACCCTTCAGTCTGTTCTTTCTCCCACTGCTGTAATGGTACATTAGCACTTGTCCAGCTCCTTCACTGAGCTGTTGCAATAGCTAATACTCAAGAACAAATCAAAACTCTCACAGGCTTTTTTTTTTTTTTTTTTTTTTTTTTTTTTAATTAAAAAAAAAAAATTTCCCCCGGGTTTTTTTTTTTTTTTTTTTTTTTTTTTTAACCTTAGAGAAATAAGCATTCATTAGAAATAAAATCCATTTTCCCTTATACTCTCATGTATTTTTCAAGACTTATAATAAACCTTATAATAAATATATTCTTGCCTTCTCAAATCTGGGCACTCAACTCACCAATTTCTTTAAAAATTAATAATAAACCTGATATGGTTAGCACATTTTATTCACTGACATTCAAAAATCATCTAAAATGAAGCTTTCCTCTGACTCTGGGCACTTTAACATCATTAATAATATAACACAACCCTAGCAGCATTAGAGTAATTATTTCAATGGGAAGGCAGTCCTTCAGACATCTATGGATAGTCCTTTCCATCCTTCCTCATGCTGGGAAATAATCTTAATTCTCCTGACAAAATGCATCTTTGGCACAAAGATGACTGGATTCAAGCTATTTCTGGTGATGACAGAAAACAATCCTCCAATCCTGGAGAACATCCTGACACCTGCTCCTTCAGTTTTATTAGGACAGAAAAACAACTGGCTTCTGCTGACTGGGATAAACTGGTGTGCTATTGTTAAAAGCTTTACAAGGCAGAACTGGTGTGTTAAACACCAGTGATCATTTAAGGTGCCAAGCAAGATGTTCTGCTTCAAAAAGGAACTCCTGGTGCTTTTCCTATCACCGGGGCAGGGCTGTGGCAGCAGCAGCTGTAAGTGGGATGTGTTCTGCACCTCATTTGCCATCGATTCCCACAGCTGTCTTGTCAAATCCTGCCAGCCTGCAGAACACGCTGTGAGTGCACTGCTTTGCCAGGCATCCTTGGAAATGCATGTTATGGGTGTCAGCTCAGGCAGCCCTTGTGTGCTGAGCTGAAATGGATCCAGAACAGCCTTAGGGCCATCTTCTGCAGATACTACAAAGAAACACAATTTCTGTCCAAGTTCAGTGTTAGGGCACACCCCAACCCTCTCCTGAAGTGCCCACTGCAATCGTTAATTGCCTTAAAACGTACAGAGGTAATTTAAAAGCTCCCTCGGTATTAATGTCATGCCATTTTCACACTAATAGTTCAAAGTCAAAGTAAACAAGTTTTAGCCACACACACAAACACATTCTGCTTTTTTAAGTTACCAAGCACATACCATAAAGACAAGTCTTGCTTTGTAATCGCTGATTTTTCCCCCCTGTGCAGTTATTCAGATTTCATTCCAGAATTCGTCATCTGGTTAATTAACAGATTTCAGTTTGTTCTGTGTTTAAGGGGAGATTGTTTGTGGCTTGACTCTGGGAAAATGCACAAACGAGGCAGCAGCTTGTTTTTCAGCTCCTATCTTTGCATTTTCTGCCCAAGAGCCAGGGAAGCATGTAAATTAGGAGGCACATTTATCTTGCAGGATTAGCATTTCTCAGAAAGCAGAGAAGTGACAACAGACCTTCCAGTCTCAAGACAGAAAAATTGCTCATGTACCATTTTGGGGGTGGATTTTTTCATGTTTCTCTGCCAAGAGATCTGATCTGAAATCTTATTTTTATTTCATTCATCCTTCTTTCAGTAACAGCAGCTCCTCTGTTGGTAATATAATTGTTTATATTATGATGCCTCAAGTGAGGTTAAGGCTGTATGATGAAAACATATGCCACATACAAATACACATAATGTACAATATAGCAAATCTATCAGGATTCATTTGGTGCAGTTACCTGAGCACTCTGCAAAATAATCCCACAAGAAATATTTCACAACGTGAACATCAAATAGGTAAAATTGCCTCAAGGCCAAGAGAACCAGAATGCACTAATGCACTAAATGAATTTCCTCGTAAGGATCTACTCCTTCAGAGATTTAAATTGAAATGCAAAGAAATTTTCCCAAGTAATCCCAAGAGTGTAAATTTAGGAGGGAAAAGGCCAAAACCTTTAGATATTTTCTTAGTAAATATATTCTGCAGCCAAAGGCTTAATTCAGATCAGCTTTTTTATGGTATGTAGGTATTTCAAGGCAAAAAAAGAATTGATTCTAATGCTCATGGTAATAAATGAAATGTCTGCTTCTGGCACTTAGAATTTGAAACACAATGGTCCCAGCAGATCAACTTGATGCTGTGCTTATCATGGCCCATCAGATTTCAACCTGTGTTCATCCAATAAAAGAAAGCATAACTTCTGCTTGGCTGAAAACTAATTTTCAGAAATACATCTGATCTTCAACAGAAGACATGAAATGATGGTAAATCCTCAGCTTCTCTTGGGAATGTGTTCTGGTGGTTAACCATGGAAAAATGTGTGTCTTATTTCCTATTTGAATTTGTCTGGCTTTTGCTTCTGGATATTACTTCTTATTATGCCTTTCTTCAATAGATTAAAGAACCCTTTAAGATCCTGTATTTCCCCTCAGGAATGTTCCTATACACTACAATCAAGTCATCTTCCAATTCTCTTCCAGATAACTACAGCCTGAGCTCTTGAAACATCCCAGTGTAAGGTATTTTCTCCAACCACCGGAACATTTTGCTTCATTCTTTTGCTCTCTCTTATTTTCCAATGTGCTTCTTAAAATCTGAAAACCAGCACTGTATGCATTAATCTGTGATGATATTATTGAGGTCAAACATGAGTGGTAAAATAAACAGTTTTTAATTCCTTTGTTTATACATTGATTAATCCTTTTCTGCCATAGCAGCATAGAGGAGAGCCCTTATCTGATTGCTTACTTATCTGACCCTTAAATCCTTCTCAAAGTCATTACCTTCAGAGTCTTTTATTTTCTAGTTATGGTCTCCAAACCTGGGTTTTAAGACAGACAGCTATTTGGTTTGATGAATGAAAATTCTCTAGGTTTGAACAAGCTGCTTGTATAAACCTGCATTGTATTGATCGGTGCCCCATCCTCGTCATTATTTACAATTCCATTCATCCAGGAGCTGAATTTTTGCAGCAGCAGGTTTGGATCTGCTTCCAGATCATTGCTAAAAACGTAGCAGGACATGGAACTTGCTACTAGGGCCTTTTTAGGCACCATCTCTTTCAACTAAGTTGTCATACAGATTTCTTCTTGAGATAAGGCAGCAAATTCCATTTGTATGGTTTGCTGGCAGTGTACAATGAGAACATCATGCAGCACCAAGTCAAGTACCTCCTCAAAACAGTATTGATAGCTATTTTAAGTAAAACACTCTAGATCTGCATCATATTCCTTTGTTCGACTTTTTATTATTTGAATTCCACATCAGATTTTCTATTTTGCTTAGGATAACTATTAAGTAACCAGTTGCTTGGGTCATATTGCTCATCCTTTTAAAAACGGCACAAAACAACAGTTTATCACTTCTTTAAGCTCCTGATTTTAAGACAAAATACAAATACACTGCAGCATCTGCAGTACAGGCAAAAGGAACAAAAAGCTGAGAAGACCAGAGGCTGCATTTCCCACAGCATTTCCAGGGTGGAAACCGCAGGAACTGTGGACTTGCAAAGTACCTGCTCACAAATCTCCTGCTCCTGCTGAACTCCCAGCCCTGCACACACACACTCTCAGGAGATGTGGAGTCTCCTCCCGACTACGGAGACGGGATAAGACACGAGTGCTCGCCTGAGGCGCTGCAGAACCTCCCCGAGCGGCTCCGCAGCCCTGTGGTCACGGCCTGCCGCCATGGCTCAACCGGCCTGACCGCCGCGGCTGCGACCACTCCGCTTTCCCTCCCGTGTTTACACCACCAGAGTTAGGCTCCGAGAAATCTCCAGCAGCAGCACGGCAGGTTTGGGTTGGATAGCAGGAAGAATTTCTTCACGGAAAGGATGGTTGGGAATGGGCTGCCTAGAGAGCTGGTGGGGTCACTGTCCCTGGAGGGACAAGAAAAGATTGGATGGGGCGATCAGTGCCATGGTCTAGTGGACAAGGCGGTGATCGGTGACAGGCTGGACTCGATGATCTCAGAGGTCTCTTCCACCGCAACTGACTCGGTGTTTCTATAACGAAGAAGAAGAAGAAGGAGGAGAAGAAGGAGGAGGAAGAAGCTCCTCCACCATTCCCCGACCAACCCCACGAGCCGCCCTCCGCCGCCTCTGCCCCGCACGCTCGTGGCCGCCTCACGCCGTGCACCGCCTCGCAGAGGCTCCTCCACCGTTCCCCGACCAACCCCACGAGCCGCCCTCCGCCGCCTCTGCCCCGCACGCTCGTGGCCGCCTCACGCCGTGCACCGCCTCGCGCAATGCCGAGCTCCGATTGGCTGCGCCGCCCGTGGGGGCGGGACCGAGAGAGAGCCGAGGCCAATCCGCGCAGCGATGGGCGTTTCCCGCGGGGTGGGGGAGTTGTGCGCAGGCGCGGCGGGGCGGGGCTGGCGCGGGCGTGAGGGAGGGAGGGAGCGAACGAACGGGGAGGGCGTGAGGGAGCGAGCGGCGGGCGGCGGCGGGCGAGGCGAGGGTAGTCCTGCGGTATCCGCGGCGCCTCGCCTTTCAGCGGGTTTCTCTTCAGGGAGCGTCTCTCTTTTTCCGCGGAGCCCCCCTCCTCCTCTTCGCCCCTCAGACGAAGTCCCCCGCCGCCCTCAGCCCGCCCCCGGTCCCGCCGCTATGTCTCTCGGCCAGCGCCTGGCCCGGCTGGCCGCCCACCTGCAGGACCCGCGGAAAGTGGCCGCGTTCCAGCGGCTCTGCGGGGTGGAGGGGCCCTCGGGCTGGGCCGACGCGGAGCAGCGCGGGCCGGTGGCGAACGGTGGCCCCGCGGGCGGGCAGGCGCATCCCACTGGGAACGGGGCCGTGCCCGGCGCGGCGGGAACCCCGCGGCGCTGGAGGAGGAGGCCGCGCCGAAACTCGCTGACGGAGGAGGAGGACGGCAGCCAGGAGTTCGCCACTCGCAGCCGCTTCCTCTACTATCTGTTCAGCCTGGGCACGGAGCTGGGCAACGAGCTCTTTTACATCCTCTTTTTCCCTTTCTGCATCTGGAATGTGGACGCCTGGCTGGGCCGGAGGCTCATCATCATCTGGGTGTGGGTGATGTACCTGGGGCAGTGCACCAAGGATGTGATCCGCTGGCCGCGTCCTGCCTCGCCGCCCGTGGTGAAGCTGGAGGTTTTCTACAACTCCGAGTACAGCATGCCCTCCACCCACGCCATGTCGGGCACTGCCATCCCCCTGGCGCTCCTGCTGCTCAGCTACGGCCGCTGGCAGGTAATGCTCACACCTCCGTGCCCTCCTCCGTGCGCTTTCCAGCCCCGAGGTGTAACGATGTGGCAGACCTGATTTCTCCTCAGGAGGGGAGGTGGCTGAGTTTGGTTGGGAAAACGTGAGATTCGTATCTTCTTTCCTTGCCTTTTATTTTTTTTCCCTGTGATTTAAGCGAGTGCTCAGGTAACGAGAGTTGTTCTAGTAATTCTGTCTTGTGAATTTGTGCTGGTTTTGGGGATTAGCTCAGCACGCATGAAGAGGTCGGGATAACAATCTGCGTTTTGTTCCTGTGAGGGTTTTTTTCCAGCTTGTCCATTTGCGCAAAGTTTGGATAAACATCCAATGTTTTTACAGGCATTTGGTTTTACAGAGTGAGAATTTAGTGGAGAGCCAGTAACTAAAGGGCTTCTTGTTGATCCTTCTTTGCTTCGAGTCGCTTTGTAGTGTCACGGAGTCGTAGCTTTAGTCTTTTCTTTAACGATTTTATTTTCATTAACCACAACCTGTAAATGATTCTGGTATTTGTATTTTCAGGAGGTTCTACAATCTATCAGTGTGTTCATAATTAGCAGGAACTGATAATCTGTCATGTTTTCATCACCTTCATTCATTAGAATCTCTAAAATCTGGCTGTTGCACTTGGGGTCAATAGATAAGTTAAAATAACACTGTTGATCGCCTGGTTTACGCAAGCAGTGGCATGTGCTTTGGCGCTGGTTGCTGGAAGTATGGCAACAGCAGCAACTCCAAAGAAAGCACATCCAGCTCTCTAAATCACTGCACCACTTTCAGCAGTAGCTGAGAGAAGGCTTTCCCAGGTAAATGTCCAGTGCAGCGTTTTAAAGAAGTTAGGCAGTAATTAGACTCTTAAGATGTTAATGTTTACTAATCCTTACTATAATACCTGCCTGGTTTAAGTTGGATAGAAGTCATGTCGATAGAGAAAACTAACTCCGATTCTAAGCTTCGTGCAGGGGCTTAACTCTTGTCTTCCCAGTTACTGGTAACGATCACCAGTTGTCTGCTGGTGCTGCCTGACACTTTGTAGCTCTGTCTCTCTTTGTGGCATCTAGAATGGGTGACTGAAAGGAATGAGATGATTAAGGGTTAGAGATTTTATTTGGCCTTTCTAACCAAAGATTATTTATCTATTTCTGCAAGGTGAAAGTATGTGCCCATAAGGAAGCTCTTAGGGATTCATATTTGCTAGGAAGAGGTCAAGTATTATCTGCTGGAGTTATGCAGGCATAATAATTACACATATATATAATAACAATGTCATGTTTTGTGAGTGTTTGGAATAAATATTTGAAGTTTTGCCACTGAGATATCTAATCTCAAAGCTGTTTTTACTAAATGACCAAAATCTGTGTGTTTGATTATTGCTCGTTTGATTATTGTTGTTGATTATTGCTAGTGTAGGGCTGCTGTCAGTTGGAAGAACACACTGGATTTGTACTTCTTTGCATGTGGGAAAGCTCATTTAGCAGTACCAGTCGATCAGCTTTGCTCAGGCTGATGTCGTGTGTGCGGAGCAGAGCCAGTCTCGATGGCCTCTGTAGGAGCAGCCAACAGGGGGTGAAATGGTGTTTTTGCCAATGAACGAGTTCGATCTGTGGTTTGCCAACCCTGCCTCTGCAGTCTGTGAAACACTCTGCTAATTCACTAAACATATTTACCATGAATGCATAGTAAGAAATCATAAACATTCAGCCTTGTTACTTGTGTAGGACTGCGCTTAAGAAATGCAGAAGCAAAGTGTTTGAGTCTGGATTTCAATTGTTTTTTCTTAGAAAACGAGTATGAATAAAAGACCTTTCTGAAACCAACTTCTGTCATTTCAAAATACTGATGTAAAAGAAATCACTTCTGATTTTTAAATTATTTCCATAAATTAATCAATAATTAACTAATGGCATGTCAAGAGTCTTTTCATTAACCTTTCATCTGACACTTCTGTTCTCCCTGTTTTACTTCTGTTGAAAGGGGATAGAACCTATGTGACATCTTTTGTCATGGAAAGTGGTGTTTTTTCTAGAAATGGTGTTAAAAAGACTGACCTGAAGTTCTTTATCAAAGATAAAGGAGTTTTTAATATTTTTTAATTAAATTCTACAAATTTACCAGTAGGTGCAGGTTGCTGGATTAAACCTGTTGGTTGAACCTCTTTCTGTATGTATTTAGTACCAAGAAGCCTTACCCAGAGCCTGATTGTGATGAGACAATATCTTGGGACTGTTGGTTCAGCAGATCATAGTGGAACGAGGCTGAGGATGAATGGAGGCAGATACAGGTGTAACTCTCTGCAGGGACTTTTACTCTGGAATACAGGGTTTGAGTTTGTCACTTTGAAGTTTGTGCTAAACCAAAGAAAGCTCCTTTTGCTCTAAAAGATGTTACACCAATGAGGAGGGAATCTCTTTCTTGTGTGGCTTATTTGCAGTTTGCTTTCAGTGATCTATGACTTCCTGCTATTGTGTGATAGTTCTTTTCTATCAAAGAGAATCTGTTTGAGTCTTTTTCTTGAAGAAAATAGAGAACAGAGAAAATGTGCTCCTATTTTTGTAGGTGTGGCTCAGATTTTCCATTTAAAAACAAGTTTGGATTGCAGTACGGTTTTTTCTTAACCTGTTGACTTTGTGCTTTTAAATTTTTCAATGCCTTTAAGCAATCCTGTTACAATTATTTTTACATAGTATTCAAAAGGAACTTTGACTATAAAACGAAAATACTTTCTATAAATGCAATAGTTCTATTGTTCAAGTAAAATATTTTCAGAAATAATGTATTTTAAAGATGGTTTTGGCAAATTATCACAATTAGAGATTTTGGACATAGGGAATAATCAATAAAACTGTCTTTCATACAGAAGCAAGTTACATATTAGGATAACTTTGATAGTAGCTAACTGTTCTGTCCATTGTATCCAAATTTTTCAGTTTCTGCTTGTATTATGGGAGCTTGCCTGAAACTTTTGATTCTACTTGCGTAACCCATGTCCATTTATTTATTTAATATGTTACATTTCTGCAGGGGAAAACCATTTATTTCAACAACACTTCAGTAATCATGAAATATAAAGCTCATGTCAAAGACTCATGGGAATTTGGGAGTGTTATAAATGTTGATTCCCTCCCCCTCATCTCTGAAGTGCTGATACCCTGAAGGAGGAGGGCAAACATTTAAAAGGCAGTGAGGTTATAGATCTTGATGCGATGTAAGAAAAAGCAACCTTTATCAAATTCGGGAAAACTTGCTTTCTTTGAAGTCATGACAGTTTGAGCCAGGCTGGCTTATATCATGTCCCAGGTGGAGTGAGGAAGAGATAGTGTGAACTGCTAATTATCCGCAAAATCTCCAAATGCTCAGGCTGAGACTAAGGAAAAAAGTATTTTTTATATTTTGTTTGATTATGTTGAACTGCTGATTTCAAATAGACACCAAGATGTATTTTATTAGAAATGATCCTTGAATTGGGATGGTACCTGAATGTGTCAGAACTCTGCTGGCTTATTTTGAGGAGAAAAAAAAAATATCAGCCAGGGCATACAGAAAATTCAGAAAAATAAATATCAGAAAATAAAGAAAAATAAATACCAGCCAGGGGATACAGAAAATTAGCTTCTCTCACAGAGTTCCTCCAGGATGCAGCCTGGCTGTAGCAGTGGCTGTCTGCATTAGGAAATGATGGGTTTGCACTCCTTCCTGAGCTCTGCATTAATGAGCTCAGTGAGGAACTGCTGACTCTCACTGTAGCCACTGAGCAAACTTCAGTTGATATTCAGCAGGAGCCCAGAGCCTGGGTTGATGAGTAGCAGGCCTTTAACTATATTAACCAATGCTGATTTACCTTCTGAAGCAGCTTGTGGTGCTGAATATGACAGCCTTGTCCTCCCTGGGTACATATCTGGCAGTGTTTGGTATGCAAAGCCTGTCATCAGGACTGCCTTTCCACCCTGCTGCTGCTAATGGTGACCTGGATAAACACCACCTGCAGTAGGTGCATCTCTTCTCCAATGGCCTCTCTGATGCAGTTTTCATTTACAGTTTTCATTTACTCAGTGCTCTTTTGACTCTCTGTGGTACTGGTTGTGTAACACTCCTGTGTGGTACCACGTGAAACTCCCTTCCAGAAATCTTTCATCTGCACTGTGACTTTTATCAGCCAAGGCTGGTGAATGTAATTACATGAGATGGGTTTGACAGGATCTGTATTGGGATTTCAGGGAGATCTGCATTGCTCTGTGGTTCTGACTGACCCCTACTGAAGATTACCTCTAGAATTGTCTGCTTGCTCTTTCATTTCAAAAGGCTAAACTCTCTGATCCGTGCTGGAAATAGGGAATAATTGGTTATTGGGTATGAATAAACAGCCTAATCACAACAGTGTTGTAGTGAGAATTTTGCAGAAAGGTGCACACCCTTGTTTTAAATGTCTGTCCTTGGTGAAAGGCTTGCATTTTCAGTAAGATTGATGTAGTGATAAACTGCAAGCTGCACATAGAAAGCCATCTCTTACATACAAAGTCTGTGTGCAGGGGCAAGTGCAGTCCCGTCAGAAAGAGACACATCACCCCTCAGAGAAGCCCAAATGGGCCTTTGGCTAAAATACCAAAATGATGGGAAGAAATGTTGGCAAAGAGATGTGTGCATGCTTGTCTAATTGGTCTTCTTGAGCATGTTTCCTAAACAGTCAAACAAAAACTCTTCTGACATGGGAAGCACAGCTGAAGGGATGATCTGAAAACACAGAATTACCCACACAATGATGTGAGAGAGAGATGGGAATTTGGAGGGTCAGCATTGGCCTTGTCTTGTGTGTATGAGATGTCAGGTATTCTGTGGGCCATATTAATGCCTGTAGTTTGCTTGTAAAGAAAATGAAAAAAGTTGGTTTTTGCAGGTGTTAGAAGTTTAAAAAAGCACAGCCAGTTCTGACAAATGTCACTCGGGAATCTCTGCCAGAGGAGTACAACAACCTGTCTCATTAGACTGTGTTGATTGTCATTAAATGTATTTTTCAGTTTTGCCTAAGCAAATCTTTAATTAATGTAAAGGGTCTTGGGAGAAAACATGTAAAAACAAATGCTCTAAGGTTGGATACAGAGTTTTTGATGAAAAGGTATTCAAAGGAAATGCTTCTCAAGCAGTTTCTTTTTCTTGATGCATTGTACACATGTAAATGCACTCCTTGTTCTTTAAATAGGGTGTGCTGATTAAACTGAGAAAACATTATTTTGCAGAAAAAATGTAGTTTTAGGTACTGGGGCATAAACAGACCAAGCCATAAGTAATTCTTCCTAGCTTTGTTCAGAGAGGGATTATTTTTTTCATAACTGCAATGAAAAGAAATAACAAGCTAATTCCTATCGTTACTCCTTAATTTCTTTTCAGATTAGGTGTAGCAGAAAATTAAATGTTTTAACTTCCCTCAGGACTGGCATTGAAAACTTTATCTTGGAATTTTAAAAAGAATTCTTGTCGTGACATGTAACACTGAGGTCCTTATGTCTCTTGGTATTAATGTTGGTCTGCGAGAAAGCAGAAAATAATTGATAAATGTAGCTTAACCAGTGGTATTTACCACCTGGCCCATTTGAAAGAAAAAGTTTAATTTTCCTAAAATGACTGATTGGTCTCTCTTTTCTAACAATCCTCTTCTCCCTTCTGCTCCCTTCACAAAATCATTTTTGTGTCCCATAAGCATTGATTGTAGCTTTTTCTATGACTATTGCCAGTACACAGCCCAAATACCTTATTAAAAGCCTGGTGCAGCAACTGCTGCTTGGATTCTTTCAGTGAACTTTAGCTCAAAATAATTGTCTCAAACTCAAGTTGAACTTATGAGTTATGATATGATTAAAAAAAGATCATTGAGTACTGTAGAACATGGAAAATATTAGAAAGTTACTTTGGAATCATTTGTGGGTGCTGGGAACTTCTCTGGTGCAGAATGTGCTTTAAAAAGGTAAAGAAGTGAGCATTTAGTGTCTTTTAATAATGTTCCCTTATGAAAGAAGGAATTTTTTTTGACCTAGGTCAAAGCTTTTAGGACAGATTGTTTCCTTATAAGCATTTTTAAACAATGGTTATGTTATTAAGACTCTTGGCAAAAAGATCAAGGAGCGGGAGGAGGATAGGGGAGGGTTTTGTGTGTAGTCCAGTCAGAGGTTTGAAAACCTGTTTTGGAGGATGTAGTGGAATTTTTTATAGAATGGGATTTTCTTTTAAAAATATAGGACATAAAATTCTCAAAGACTTACTGAGAGTGGTTTCACTGCTGTTTTACAAACATGAATTTAATTCAATTTCTTCAATCAAAACAATATTCTGGATATGGGAACAAAATTGGGGTCTGAAACACAATGAGTAGTTTATTCAGTCAGCATTATCCCTAGGTTTACCTTAATAGGTAAAGTTAAGAAATCAATTAACTTTATTAAATTTTTTTTAAAAATAACATGCTTATTGGTTTGGGTTTTTTTAAATTTATAAAAAAGAAAGCAGTTAAAAATGCAGTTAAAAAAAAAATGCACTCAGAATTGTTGAGGTGGCATGTTGGCTATGGGGAAGCATAAGGAGTTTTTGAGGATATACATGAGATGGTCTTAAATGAGGGTTTGAGATGTTTGTGTCCAAAATGGGCTGCTCCTGAATATCTGACTGAAAGTGACACCAGGTGTGGTCAAGATTGATGATCAATCAATTCTTTTATCAAAAACAGCAAGCTGAGAGAAGGAAATCTGGTTTCTATGTCTGCCTCTCCCAGCTGTGATCTCTGACAACCTTCCACACCCTCATCTGGAAGGACATGTGATGCCAGTCTGCCTTCTGATCCCCAAATGAGTAAAACCAACAGTGAATCGGGGAAGGGGGTAGCAGTAAACTTGTGATCTTTTGTCCTTTGTGCCTCTGTAGGTCTGATCTGGCATGCCAGGAACCATGGGACTAAAACTGCTGGAATTCAGCTGTCTTGCTTAATATCTCTCATTTAAGTAGAGGCCCGAGTCAACACAATAAAAAGTGCTTATGACTTTCTTCCCTGAACACTTGATATAAGTTTATTTTCAAATTTTCACATTACTCTTTCATAAAATGTGCCTGTTTTTAAGTAGAAAACCTAGTAAAAGCTGTTTTTTTCCCTTTCTTTGTATATTCATTTATGATTTGGAGAGGAGATTTTTGAAATCCATTATCATAAAACAGTATTATTACAAGGCTTGCTGGTACCTCAGCCTTGCAGGCAACAATTTGGAAGTAAGTTTATGGCATCAGCTTTTTTTACAAGGATCCAGGTGATGTCCCTGTTGGTGGTATGACTCGGCATGCTGTGAGCTCAGAGGTGTGTGGGAGTGCTGATATTCTCCTTCAGTCACCTTGTGCACTTAGCCCTGCGTGTGAGAACCAAATACATGCTTGTCTCACCACCTCAGGGCAGATTTGAAGCAGGTGCTACCAGTTTGGTGTTCTGGGAATTCTCGAACCCAGTGGCTGCTTTAAAAGATGGGAGTTAAAACAGGCTGAGGAGGACCCAGGGTGTTGTGCTTCATTTGTGATCAGTACTTAAAAGGTGCCTGTAAGAAAGATGGGAGCCAGCTCCTGTGGGCCTCTTGTGATAGGAGAAGGGGTGATGGTTCTAAACTGAACGAGGGTTAATTTAGATCAGATGCAGGGAAGAAGTTTTGTAGCTGGTGAAACATTGGCACAGGTTGCCCAGAGAGGAGGTGGATGCCCCATCCCTGGAAACATTCAAGGCCTGGTTGGATGGGGCTCTGAGCAACCTCTTCTAGTTGAAGATGTTCAAGTTGTTCTATTATGTTTTGCCTCAGAGAAAGTAAGCTATCCCATGTTCTCAGATGGTTTTAAGGGGTATTTATTCAGAATTAGAGTGAGATATGACAGAGCCAAATAATCTTTCCAAAACATTCTTCAGAGCTGGAACTTCTTTCTTTCTTACTCAAACACCCCTCCCCTGTGACTTCCCTGACAGAAAGCATTTCTTCTTTCATTTTCAGAATTATTGTAGTCTGCCTGCTGTTTACAATCACCTGCTCAGGACTCTTAAAACCAGACTTCTCACCTAACTATGTCCTTCGTACTCCTTATTCTCAGGATTTTGCAGTTTAGCTGCTCTAACCTCTTCCCTCCCCCAATCCCTCTTACCCACAGTGTCATGAGCAGCTGCTGAGCCCTGCTGAGCCTGGCACTTCATTCATCTTCCTGCTAAAGCTCCAGCCTCTCTTTCTGTCAGGTACTGCAGAAACAGGACAAGTCAGTATTAGAGAAAAGCCTTACCCCTGATTGGGCTCTGAAAGCACAAAAGATGTGTGTCAGGTGACAAGGATGGACATAGGGTATCAAGTGATGGCCAAAGAGTTTGAAACTCGAAGCTGCTCTTTGCTTCAGAGGCCCCTGGGCACAGCTGTCCCTGGACATGCAGCGCTTCTGCTGGGGGAGTCCTGTGCGAGGGAGGGCGTGTGGGAATGCTGCAGGCAGCATTCCTCCTACCCTGAGACCAGTGGCAGAGGGAGAAGCACAATGGGGCAGAGGGATGTGGCTGCACGTGTAAGGTACCAGAAGGGCTGCTTTTGTGGCTGCTGTAGCAATGGTGGTATCTGGTAACTCTGCAATCGTGTGTGTGACAGAGTTACTGGTGCATTGCCTGGGATTAGCAGAGTTCTGAAAGGCAGGAAACTGAGTTTGTTCCTTCATCATTGCAGTCAGAAGTGAGTCACAAGTACACAGTTCTGTTTAGATCCAGTTTGTAGATGAATGTGATAGAAGCAAAGACAAATGTTGATACAGGAAGTAGAGTTTAGTCTAGATGGAACACAACTATGAGCTGGGTGTTTAGTATTTATTTTAATATGAAATCTGCTTCTTATGTGAAACATAAGCTTCCTGATTTTCTCTTAGTTTGAGAATGTTATTTTGGTTTTGTCATGCCAACATGGTCCTGGAGTTGAGAATTCAGTCAAGGCTGGAAAAATGCAGAAGAGTGATAATCCTATCTCAAACCTTTTACAGAAAGACTGATTTTGGAACTTACCAATCTGTTAAGTGGCCTTCACAGAGGACACAGAACTTCCTCCAGTAATTTTAAAGATATTTTCTCAAATTTGTTGGATATTCTACCCTTCAGGTTACCTATAAAAGAAACAAGGGAAAGGGCAAGAAAACTGCCTGTAGATTTTGTTCCTAGGTTTGAGTACATCCAGGCTGCCTGTTTCTATTGAACATGTTTATTGTAGGAAGAGAAGCAATTTTGGAAACTTGCCATTTTATCTTGTGACTGCGTCTTTTATAGAACAGTGGCAAAAAAGGAAGCTGTATCCTGTGTTGTATGACATTTTGCAATAGTGGGCAAAATATTTCTTACTGTGCTGTAATATGTAAATTAGCATAGTTTTGTCCAAAATCTGAGAAAGTTAAAAAACTGTTTCTCTACATGATATCTGTTTATTACAGCAAAGTATTTTATTTCTTCCTGGTAAACAGTCCTTATTAATTAAAAAAATGTGAGAAGGCAAAAATAATTGGAAGTAATTATTTGATGATTTTTGTTTAACAAATGTGGCTTGCAGGAGGAAATTTATGTGGGTTTGGAAAGAACAGAAAAGATTACTGTTTTAGGAGTTTCATGCTGATGCCCAGATATTGAGTCAATGACTGCAGAAGCCCTAAAACAAAGAATTGAGGAAGGAATTGAATTTGTAATTTTGTTATGAGTTCCACCTTTTCAGGAAAAAAAGTGAAGCCACTCGATTTTGCCTGGGTAATTGCTAACAATGCAAGTAGGTGGTGGAGCTGCTTCACCCGGTGTAAAACTGTTGCACAGTTTAACACACTTGTCTCTGCCCATGTGGTCAGTTTGGGATATCAAAGCATGGCAAGACAACTGCTACAGAGATTGATACATTTCTTACTGTTTTGAAAAAGTCTGGTCAAAGCACTGAAATTCATATATCTTGAATGCAAAGGAGATGGGGAAGGTTGAAAGCTTGACTTAACAATGACTTTATGAAAAGGTGTTCTGCTAGGCCTGTGGAGGCTAGGGCACAGAAAAGGGTAAGCATCAGTGGCATTAATTTGATTTAATTATAGAATATTCACAGAGTGATTTTTTTTTCTTTTTTTTTTTTTTTCAAATTCTAATATGGTCTCTGCATTTTTCTTCCCTACCAGTATCCCCTTGTGTTTGGACTGATCCTGGCATTCTGCTGGTGTTCTTTGGTTTGCTGTAGTCGAATTTATATGGGAATGCATTCAATTTTGGTAAGAAAATAATCTACTACTGAACTTCTGTCATAATCTTGTTCTCATTTTATAAACTTCCATCACATTGAAGGTTTTACAGTGCAATAATTATATACAGATGTATTTTTTGTAATGTCCTACCATACAGAAACAGAAGACTTACATTTCTTCAGCATAGAAATAGATAAACTAGCTAAAAGTGGCTCTCACGCTAAACTTATACTTGTCTTTTATAAACTCCGTCCACAGTTGAAACCTAAAAGGTGTTTAATGTCATTTTTTAGTGCAGAAATTGATGACTGCTCTAAAGTCTAGAGTAAATTTTCCTCTACAGAGTAGAAATCATTTTGCAGAATGAGGAAGTGGCTGTTAAAGTTCACTCCATGTCAGCTGCTCAAGCATGTGCATTTTGGTGTGCCACTCTGCACGCTAGAGTTTCATTTACCAGAGTTTTTAAAACCAGGTAACTAAGTTGTCATCTTTGAAAAACAAACTCTTTTATTAAACAGATTAAAATTCTCCAAACTGAAACACAAGTGCAATGTAGAAATGAGAAAACAAGCAGAAAGTGGTAATTGCAATGCAAGACCACTTATGAGGGTGGCTAAAGATGTTTTTGAAGATGATGTGCTAGAAGAAAAGCTAACAGACAGAAAAGGGTAAGCCTGGTAGGGAGTAGAAAAGCTGGTAGATGAACATAGTGTAAAAGGAGCATGGGAAAATAAGGCAGCTCAGAAAAATGAAATGACATTTTTGCATCAGTAGTTAGAAGGCTTTCCAATCTAAAACCACTCTGTCAAGGATGATGTGATGGACTGATGTTCAGCTGACACAAAATGTCATAGAACAAAGTTGTGCCACAAATAGTGGGCAAGCAGACAGAGCTATTTTGCAGTTTCACATCTCAGTCTGCAGAGTTTGAGGGAATACAGTTCACCATGTGGTGCCTGCAATATACATCAACCACAGTGCCTAGGTTTGGGGGGAATAGGTGGCAAATACAGCAGAAAGGTTTTTTTCTTGCTTCTGAAATGAACAAGTCTGATGTTTATATCAGTCAATTTTATTAGAGCTTTTATCAAGCTTTCAATTAGTGGAAGCAAATAAAAATGATTCATTGATGCTGGAGCAATACAGACTCTGCTGATTGAAGTCCCACCTCCTGGCTCATGTGGAAGAGCTGATAAGCATGAAAATGAAGGCAGGCTGCTTTGTAGTGCTTGGATTGCACAAATTCTTCATTAACAATCAAAGGTGACAAAAGTAGCAGAGAGTTCCATGCAACTGAGTGATCAGTCAACAGTTAACTGAAATTTAATGCTGAAGTAAAAAAATCATTGGGTAACCTTTTCACTAAGAAAATACCTTTAAAAACAATAGTAACAATGCAAATCAGTTGGGAAGCCACAGAGGTTATCTCTTCCTCTCATTTAATATTTGGAAACAGTTCCCATTATTCCAGCATTGTTAATTCTGAAGCAGGAGTGAAAGTTGAAGCTGCTCTAGTGCCTGACTGCAGTGGTCCTTGACTGCTGCACCAGCTGCTGCTGCTGCCAGCGTTGGGTGTGTTGGCACCCAGGCCCTCAGAGCCACTCTTGAGCTGTTTCAGCAAACTTAAGTTGGCAGAACATATTTAGCTGAGCTGGATTTGTGCTGACTGTAGGTTGGAATGCCCTGGCCCTGGACAGGGACCAGTGTTGCCAGCAGAAAAAATCATAGAAGAATCACAGAATAGTTTTGGCCTGGAAGAGACCTTTAAAGATTATCTAGTCAGAGCCTTATCCAACCTGACCTTGTATGTTTCCAGAGACAGGGCGTCCACCACCTCTCTGAACAACCTGTACCAGTGCCTCACTGGAAAAAAAAGTCTTTCTTATTCCAGTCTGAATCTCCCCTTTTTTAGTTTAAAACCATCACCCCTTGCCCTGTTGCAACAGGCCTTACTAAAAAGTCCAGACCTGCAACTTCAGTGAAGGATCCTTTGATCATAACTTCATTCATGATCTGGTCAGGATGCAGGTGATTTGTTAATAGGTGATCAAATGCATTTCCTTACCTTATGTTTAACATAAGAAAGATGTAATCCTGTAAAAGGTAAAATATGGGAATCCACAAGTTGCTTTTAACACTACAGCAGCTAGGCTTGAATTCTTGTTAATGCAACTTGAGGGCTTTTTTAAAAATACTTACTACACTGAAACCATCTCTTTCTCTTCAACAGGACGTTATTGCTGGATTTCTGTATGCTATTCTTATCCTGGTTATCTTCCATCCACTTGTGGACCTGATTGACAACTTCAACTTAACTTACAAATATGCACCTTTAATTATCATCAGTCTCCACTTGGCCCTGGGCATCTTCTCTTTCACCCTGGACACGTGGAGCACGTCGCGAGGAGACACAGCTCAGATCCTGGGCTGCGGTGCCGGCGTGGCCTGCGGCTCTCACGTCAACTACATCCTGGGTCTGCAGCTGGATCCTCCTCCCCACACCTTGCCCTTGTCCCTGTCCTCCCTCACCGTGACTGTGTTTGGAAAAGCCATCCTGCGCTTGTTGATCGGCGTCATCGTTCTGTTGTTAACAAAAGTGGCCATGAAGAAAGCCACGATTCCTCTGGCGTGTAAAATATTCCGCATCCCACAGGGCGACGTGCGGAGAGCCAGGCAGCGCATGGAGGTGGAGCTGCCCTACCGCTATATCACCTACGGAATGGTGGGCTTCTCCCTCATGTTCATTGTTCCTTGCCTCTTCCATTTCATTGGTCTTTCCTGATGCAGTTTGATCACTTTGGGTAGGGAGAACTGAGCTAGTTGCTTTTTGAAAAGGTGCACTAGTTTGCTAAGGGAAGGCCAGCCAGCTTGGCTTTAGCAGGGTCTTCCTATTAACAGCAATACAAAGCAAGCAAAGCATTTAAAGGGCTTTGCACATCTCTGGGGATGGTTTAGGGCCAGCAGTCAAGCATCAGTCCAGGAGAAGTGCTGACCTCTGTAAATGCTGTTTTTTGGACTTATTGCTGTAACCAAGTCTGTGTGTGTGTGATGCAGTGAATGTATGTGGGATGGCTGCCAGGCTGTACCTGTGTACACTGACACTTTAGCAGGTGTGTCTGACAGCTGATCAGAAGGCTTCATTCATGATCTGTTTGCCATTTCACAGCAATTAATTCAAGTTGTTGGACCATAAACTGTTACATTTGCTTTCTTCTATTCTTTCCTGAAGTCCTGCTTCAAGGTATTTCAACTAATAGGTATTTTTAACGGACCAAACTTGTAATGAGGTTGAATTTTTCTAAATAAACAAGCAAAAGCCTTTTGCTTTGGCCCCATTTGCAGAGAAAAATGTCTGGATTAGCATTGGTAGATATCACTAGAGTATGTATAATTCAGGTACTGTATTTTATGGTTTAATAACTGTGCCTTTCTGTTGCTAAATTAAGAAATGCCATATATACTGTGATGTAAAAATGCCTAATTTTATGGAAAATCTTACGTAATTAGGCAGATATTAAAAAATGTTAATTGTCCATGTTGCTGACATGGTCCAGGTTAACCAGAATGTTCAGAATTTCCTGATCAAAATTGCATAAATGAAATGACCCAGGAATTGTGTCCTTGAGCTCAAGATATTGTAAATGAATAATAGTCCCTTTTGTAAGTATTTTTAATGTGTATTGTAAGTTACTGCAAGAGGATATATTTTTCTGGAGATTGTTTATACAGTGGATGGATATTCAAAATTAATTATTTAAACATATAAACAATAAAAGCACCCCATTCCGCAAAGAAATGGGCTTCACTTATTATTCCAAACTAATCTAGAAGGACCACTGCTTTTAGGTATTTGGTTAGAAAATATTATACTTATTCTAGAAAAATCTGTATTTTTATGCATTAGCATACTATATTTAAAGGTGATAATCACTTTTACCCAATTTAGTTAGTTATAAGACAATGTAACAGTTAAACTTTTAATCATTCTGATTGACAGATTGTGAGCAGTCAAGACAGTATGGTCAATGCATGAACAGTTTGTGATGTCTAAATTTGGCAGGATTTTATTATGTGCTTTTCAGCTTTTCATGATCCTTTTCCCTTCAAGTGTAATTTCATGTGCCTTTTTTCTGTTTCATTTTGTCTTGTTCATGTGTTGCCTGATCTGTTATTTCCATGTCAGGAACACTGCAGGAAGCGCTGTCTTAGTGTCTGAGCAGACACAAATTAATTAATTTTGTATTGTACTTGTTTTTCAGGAAAAGCATCATTTGGTTGGGAAATATGGTGATTAGATAGAATACAAAGCCTACATTTTTTGTAAGCAGTATTTGGTTTTAGAAGGTTTTTTGTGTTGGAGATGATATCTTTAAGCTGTTAATATGTAGATTGACAAAATTAACTTCACTTGCTTTGAAGCAGACGAGGTTTATGGTACGCTGGCACTGGATGATGTGAAAAACTCAACTTTTCTGGTGCATTTCTGCTGTTCATCCTGAATGCACTGCTATGAATGTATCAAACTGAGGTATTCAGACCTGAGAGTATGTTAAACAACTTCCACAGCTGAAAAGATCTTACCCAGTAGAAAATGGTCAGCTTGTTTCAGTGTCTATTTCTGGATTTGATTTTTGGGTCTGTTCCTCTTTAGCAGTTCAATGCAGAATGTGCAGCAAAAGGTGAATTGGTTTCTGAGGTTTTGAGAGTGGGATTTCCACTGATTTGGCTTCGCAAACCAAGATAGCCATTAAATAAATAGCTGGGAGAATGTACACAAAATGCCTTATGCTTAAAGCCCTAAGCAACTGGTGTAGTTTCAGTGATATTTAGTTAGTCTGAAGACTGTTAAAAATAATAGGATAACTTTCTCTGAAATTTAGGGCATATTCTTCTTAAATATCGTAGCTTTACAGTTTATAGCAAAAAATGTTTAAATTCTAGCACAGAAAAGGTACGTGAGCAAAACTAATTTTTTAAGGTACATATTGGACTTGTAGAAACTTCAAGTTTACATCACAAAGAGCATAATTAAAGCTGTATTTTCTAGCTGTGCTTGCTCTCTTGTAGTATTAATGGAACAGGAAATGTACTGTGGAGGACCTGGAACGGGTGAAAAAGATCACACAGAGCTTTCAACAGGCTAAGGAAAATTGCACTGTAGCTTATTCTACTGTCATAAATTTATTTTTTATGTTTTTATACAGTACATTGTGTAAGCTCAAAATGTCATGTTCCATATACCACTTCCCAGGAAATGTCCATCAGAATGTCTGGACAGCACCTTCAGCAATTACTTCACTGAAGTTTACATGAGAAAAAGTTCTACTGTTCTATTTTCATGTTTTATAAGAGGTTAGGCTTCAGATGGCAGTTAGCACAAAATGTGATGCAACATGAATACCTTTAGAGGATAAAGAATTACAGATATGCAAATGCTTAAAAATCCAAGTAAAGTATTTGTATTGTTGTATAATTTTGTTTTCTGATAAGCTAAGATTCCTTGGAATTGGGCAGAACAAAGCAGCAGGTAAAACTAGAGCACTTTCTTTGCCCTAATCTATTCTTAGAGTTAAACATGAAAAATGTTTCTAGTCTGAGCACCAGCTGGTACCAAATACTTTATAAATAAGTTAACATAGCTTTAAGAGGTAGTGAAATGTCTTTCCAGAAGGAAAAATGCTTGAAACCCTTTATGACATGGTGCAAAAACATCCTGCTTGTGGACTCCCTCAGTCCCAGAGAGAAATACTACTTCATAGAACCAGGTATAAATGCATATTTATCACAAAAAGCTGCAGGCTAAATTTGCCTTTTTTAATTATTATATGAAATAAACCTTTAAAGTAACAGGCAGGTACAGAGCAGTTTGACACAAAATTCTCTTTTCCAAGAGGCTGAAGAGATGCAAATTAGTCTGAGACTGCCTTAAACATAGGAGCAGGATTTTTTCTGGCCTGGCCCTCACTGAGAACTGACATGTGCATCTTGGGTGAGTTTTAGAATCTGTTATTTTGGAAAAATGTTTCATGTTTATAAAAAAGCATTGCTTTTGCTTTTTCCTGTGTGATCACCTGTGAAGCTGTTGGGTCTCTGAGCAGGAGGTGGAGGAGCCACTTGAAGGTAAATTGGCAAACCAAAGGGAGTTGGGTTTTATTTATTTATTTGGAATTTTTTAAGGTTATGTACAGCATTTCTCCTGGAAAGAAAAACCAAACAGAAAGATGCATTTCTTTTTAAATGGCATCTCCAAATGTGATATGTGGCTTTTGTGTTGTTTGTTTTTTTTTCTTACCAGAACAGTGTTAAATTGTCTGGCTATTAGAAGCTAATATGTTTTCCTTTGTTTGTTGGTTTTTTGTTGGTTTTTTTTTTTTTTTTTTTTTTTTTTTAATTACTGCTCTCAGTATTTTTACTCCATTTTTTGCTTATTTCTGAGACAGTGTCCAGAACTTCTGTACACAATTGCTACTTATGTGAAGATTGTAATTTTGAACTTGTAAATAATTAAGGGTTGTTACTTGCAAAAATATATAAAAACAAATCCTTGCATGCTGTAAGTAAACACATCTGTTGTGCTAAAAGTTGTTTCTGTTTCAGTATTCGCTTTCTCAATAAAAATCCCAGTTTTCACACACAATAGAGAAGATATTAAATAATTCAATGGCATGAAGGGGCTTTGCTGTCAAACCCCTGCTAACTTTGCTGGGAGTTCTGTGCTTGGTTCCTTCCACACGACGCTGAGAATGAAGCTGAAGGGCAAGGCCGTGCTGACCTGTGAGCAGGCTCAGTGAGTGTGAAGTGACTCAGCTCTAAATGTGACAGCCTTGCTTTTGGGGGATTTTCCTTGTTAAAATCACACTTAGCCCTGTTTTTACAAGATTGCTAAAGGGCTCAACTTGGAAGTCCATTCTCTGTAGGTGGAACTGGCTGCACATTTCTAACACTTGCCCTCTGTACCATAATTCCTTGAATGAAGAGACCCCAGAATAAAGTCAGTAGATAAAATGAGAGGAGCACTGGCTTCTTGGGGTATTGTGACTCAACTTACTGTAACTGGTTCTTGAGTGGCTCTTTGGTCTGAAGTAGAATGTTTGCTGGTTATAAAATTTATTTCTGTATTCTACAAACAACTTCGAGGAATCTTAACTTTTTTGTGGCAGGAAGTTGAATGACTTCTTGCCAGACTTCATTCTACAGGAAAACTTAAGTGGCCTTTTGTTTCAGAAAAAAATTATATAAGCCTGTTTTAAAATTTACTGCAAATGATATATTTGTCAAATTGATAGATGAATTGGGTCACTAACATAGTTTTTCTTGCAATACTGAATAAAGGCAATGAAAGCCGAATTTAGAAACAAAATGTGGTATTGTGTGGCAGAGAGGATAAAGCACTTTAGGTGTTCTCTGAAAAGCAAGTATCACATGCTGGTTTTGAAGCAAATTTAGCCATGCATTAGAAAAATTTCTTTGCACTCCATTCTGCACCAGAAATTATTTGCAGCTTGGTAGGAGGCCTTATAAGAAAAGAAAGGAAAGCAGGGTGTGCTTGCAGTGTATGATCAGTAACTTTTCCTGTAGGGTCAGAGGAGAAGAGAGGGTACATGGGATAACAGTACCTTAGAGATACTGACTAGTAAATGTAAATCACATCAAGTTGGAGAATTTTATTCATCACTGAACTTTGACTAAATTAGTCAGTAAATTTTCCCACAAGTTTATTTTTGTCAGAAAGTGTAATGAAAGATAAGAGTGATATTACTGAAATGGAAATTAGCTCTTAAGACAATTCTAGATGACTAAAGTATCAAAACTGAAAAAGATCAGTTCAGGAGAAAGTAATGGGAACAGTCAGAGTCGAGTCTGAGGGGGATTTTGTATTAAACTTAATGCACTTAAAAATTATGCCAAACTTTGGCCTACACTTGATTTATATGAAATCTGTAGTACAATAAAAAAATCAAACTTCAATATGTACACCCCTAGCAGGCCTGTTCAGATAGTGAGGATGACCAGGAAAACAGAAATGCCTGTCTGCAGTCTGTTTTCCTACCTGAATGTGCCGAGAACATCCACTCAGCTTCTTGGGGACAGCTACAGGAAACAGGGAGGCTGAGGAGGAGCCCTCAGTGCATGGCCCAGGTTCTTGCTTTCAACAGGATCCACTATAAAATCCTAACCTGGCCCCCTGTGCAGGTATGAGAAACTGTGAGTGCTGTTACCGACCGCAGCATTATTAAAATTAAGGATTGCTGTAGCAAAGAGATGAAAGACACATCTCTGTTACTGCAGGATGAAGGAAGTTGGTTTAGGTTATGTGAAGTCAGGCACTGCTAACTCTGAGCTGCCCTCTAAAAACGGTGTCTTTACCCAACAACTTGACTTTGCAATCAAAACTTCTTTTTATTGTACTACGTAATTAGAGTATATAATTTAATCAGCCCTTGATTTTGGTTTATTAAATGCTTATTCAGCACTAAGTGGCAATTAAGCATTGAAGTGCCTTCAGTGAATCCCAAAACCTGATTATCATCAGTCATAATAAATTTGCCTCACTTGTACATTTTGTCAAGTTCTGCAGATAGAACTGCCAAAAAATGCCAGAGAGGTTTGCAAGCTCCTCCCTCCCCCTTATCCCCAACAAAGAGGAGAACTGACAAGTGAAACCAATGAGCTGTACCTTTTAAAGATGTTAAAAATAAACCCCTTTCTCCAGCAAACTGCATTAACTTCTGCTCCTTCAGCTGCAGGAATCTGCTGATGGAGTTGTGTTTGCTGATCCCTGGAATGTAACACTTTGTCTCTATGCACACAGGAGCTAATTACAAATCGTTATACTGGAAAAGTTGCAAGCCAAACTACACTGCCACAAAAATAGCCTTGGCATATCAGGTAGATGCAAACACACAGAAAAAAAAAAAATTCTTATTCCAGACAATTTGCTGTTTGAGTTCTTGACCTCTAGCCTAGAGTACATGACACTGAAACTCAGATTTGTTTAGACTTTGGTTTCTTTTAAGGTGGGGATCTTAAAGATTCCTTTCTCAAAATATCTTTTATGTCTGTAAAGTCAAGTCTGTATCTTTTATGTCTGTCGAAAGTTACAAGTGATCTCTGGAGCATCTGCCCTGCAATTCCTCTGGTAAACTTCACAGCTGCATGTGTACCTATGGTACCCTGTGACTCAGCAGCATTGGTGTGCTACCCAAAAAATGGTATTTTCTGTTAATACAGCTGCACATGTCTGGGAGTACTGGGCACCAAACCCGTGGCTGTAAACTGTGGCTTTCCAGTTGATCTTGCAGCTGTTTTTACCATGTGAACAATGAACAGAAGGTATTTGATGAATTTGTGGCAACTGCCCTGGGGAAACTCAGATGAAAAACTACCAGCTGAAAATCTTATTGTAACACTGGCATTTGCAACACCGTCTTATAATGCATATTGTGTTCTCAGTGAAATCATCTGCCTCCTGTTTGGAACTCTCCAGAACTAATCTCACCAGTGTGAGCAGACTTTAGCTCTGGGTGACAGCTCGGGCAGGACGAGGCTTCACAAAGAGGGAAAGGTATTTACTATGAAAACATGAGTGTGTCATTTGGGCCTTTGTGCTTTGATGTATCTTGATATTTTTCTGTGTGCACTGCGCTGTAAAAACGTCAATCAAATAACTGTGAAAGGAACAAAAATAAATCATAAAAGGGCACTTTTCATGGCAGTTCGGTGAGCTGTGCATCTGTGACTCCTCAGGAATGCAAGTACCTGGTTCTAATAAACTACTCAAAATGTTGCATTTATCAATAAAGTGGTAATATCTGCTCACAGACAGATAACTGCACTGGTAGAACATAAATACATGCATTATTTATATACCTACGTAAGTAAAATTAACAGTTATACTGGAGCATGTAGAATTAAAATATTGCACACAGCTAGTGACAGACAAATGAAATTGTCAGTATTTTGAAGTCTTTTGATTCACTTTCTGCTTTAAGGTGGCATTAGACTGAACCATAAGGTGTGTTTTTTATACTGCTCTATGGTCATTGTCCATGTAACTTGAGCATGTCATTGGGTTTAGCTAAAGCCTTTTTTATCTTGCTAGAACAATACATTGCTCAAATTCTTATTTCCATTTTTAAAAATGGAAGTGCAAACTAAGCTAATGAAAATATTTCTATGTTTAAAAAAAGTCTTAAAATTATTTATTTGTCCATGATATTGGTAATATGATTCGCATAATTTATGAGAAAAGACCATATATGTGATTTTAACTGCTATGAGAATAAAGGTACAAGTTATTTTCATCACTGAATAACATCCATCCAAGGTTATGGATTAATGCTGCTCATCAGTGCTGCACAGTAAATTCAGAGTAGAACAAGGAATTTTAAATTAAAAAAACTTGGGACAATATAAATAAAACATTAAAAGAAGCAAATATTAGTTATGCCATCTTCCTTTTCATAACCTGGATGAGTTAGCCCAGTAATAGGTAAATAAGAAAAGGAGAGAAAATACTGTTTGGAAGTTTAACTGGAAAAAAAAAAAGTATCCGGGAAAATCTAATTAACCTTCTCGTCCTTTTTCGTGCTTGGGTCCCTCCTAGGAAATAATCCTGTCCTGGAGGTTGCGGCTCCGTGTGCCACCCCGGAGCCATTCCCGTTTCCGTGCCCGTTCCCTGCGGGGCGCTCCAACCCCGGCATGGCCGAGCGCAGCCGCTCCCGCTGCCCCGGGGCGGGGCTTCCCTGCGCCAGCCAATCAGACCGCGCCGATTGTCCGCCGGCCCCGCCCCTCCGCCTTTGCACCAATCCCCTTCCCGTGCGTCGTTTCCTTCCCCGCCTCCGTAGACGGAAGATGGCGGCCGCTGCAGCCAATGGGGCGGCGGGGGCGGGGCTGGCAGAGGCCGCGCGGCGCGCACGCGGCGGCAGCCGGGGCGGCTCTGAGGGAGCCGGACCGGGACAGGAACACCGGCAGGGACAGGGACCGGGACCGGGACACGGCCGGGACAGGAACACCGGCAGGGACAGGGACCGGGATACGGCCGGGATAGGAACACCGGCAGGGACAGGGACCGGGACCGGGACCGGGACAGGAACACCGGCAGGGATCGGGGTAAGGAACACCGGCAGGGACCGGGACCGGGACACGGCCGGGATAGGAACACCGGCAGGGACCGGGGTAAGGATGGGGATAAGGAACACCGACAGGACAGGGATAAGGATCCGGTAAGGAACGCCGGCAGGGACAGGGATAGGGATAAGGAACGGGATAAGGAACACCGGCAGGGACTGGGATAAGGATCGGGGAAGGAACACCGGCAGGGATAAAGATCCGGTAAGGAATACCGGCAGGACAGGGATAAGGATCGGGATAAGGAACACCGGCAGTTACAGGGATAAGGATCGGGATAAGGAACACCGGCAGGGACAGGAACAGGGATAATATCGGGATAAGGAACACCGGCAGGACAGGGATAAGGATCCGGTAAGGAACACCGGCAGGGACAGGAACAGGGATAAGGATCGGGATAAGGAACACCGGCAGGGACAGGCTGCCCAGGGCAGTGGTGGAATCCCCGTCCCTTGGAGATGTCCAGAGCCCTGTGGATGTGGTGCCTGGGGACACGGTTTGCTGGTGGCATTGGCAGTGCTGGCTTGATGCCTGGACTGGATCATAAATGCTTTTCCAGCCTTAATGAGTTGTGATTTAATGCAATTTATGTATTAGGAAGTTACGCTGGTGAGCGCCCGCTGACCTCACCCGGGTTTGGTGCAGATGGGAATCTTTATTAACGATAGTGACAGTCTAAAACAACAAAAAAACCCACACCCAAACAAATCTGGAAGAGGTCAGAAGAAGAAATGAAAGTTGCAGTTTGTGTGGTTTTGTTTGGTAGTTTTACTCTTTTGGGGAGAAAAAGGAAAAGAAACTTTTCTATGGTTTTGAATAAAAAAGTAGTTACAGAAACTACTGCCAAAGCTGTGTTATGCATATCCTAAACTTCTATTTTATATAATGAACAGAATATCCTTAAGTAAACTGTGTTGCAGAATTAACTTTTCCTACAAGATACACGGAGGGGAATTGTCAATTCTGTGTTTCGTTACTGGCTCATATTGGTTATAATCCTATAATTCTAAATAAATTTTTCCTAGACGTGTTATATACTTGAAAGAATGCAGAAACACAAACTCTTGTCTTAGTATGCTGGTTTTTAGGTCTGTAAAAACTTTGTTCTCTGAACTAAGTTATGTTAATGCCTTTTTTTCCTCATATTTCAGTGGGTTTCCTGCTTGAGAGAATAATCAGATTCAGTGAAGTGTGTGTGCAGAGCAGCTCCTGAAGATAATTGTTCGTGTCAGCAGAGAGATTGAACAGGTTTGTGTTATGTGAATCCCATGGTTTCTACATGCTGATTTTACAGCACCTAGAAGTTTGTTTAAAGTTTGCATGTTGGATTCTGTTTGTTTGGAGTTAAAGACTGGTGTAGCTGTTTGTTTTCCTCCAAATATCTTTTTATGGGGTCTAGGAACAGCCCTGTAGGGAAAGGTGGGCCTGGAATTCCTGGGCAGCCTCTGCATACATTGGCATGACCTGGGCCCTGCCTGTTTATTCTGCAGTCTTAGACCTTCTGGAAATAAATATATTAATTTATTTTTTCCACATAAGAGTTCTTCTGTGCATGGATTGATGATGTTCAGGTGGCTTAAAATCTTTTTTAAAAAAGAGCATAGAATCATAGAATGGTTTGGGTTGAAAGGGGCCTTAAATCACCGCATTCCAACCCCCTGCCGTGGGCAGGGACACCTTCCACCAGGTTACTCCAAGCCCCATCCAAGCCTGGCCTTGAACATTCCCAGGAATGGGGCACCCACAGCTGCTCTGGGCAACCTGTGCCAGGGCCTCACCACCCTCACAGAGAAGAATTTCTTCCTGCCCTCTGTCAGTTTAAATCCCCTTGTCCTGTCACTCCAGGCTCTGGTAAATAGTCTCTCTCCATCTTTCTTGCAGGCTCCCTTCAGGTACTGGAAGGCTGCAATTATGTCACCCCAAAGCCTTCTCTTTTCCAGGCTGAACAATCCCAATTCTCTCAACCTTTCAAGATGAATTTTTTAAAAATGCTTTTTTCTTTCACTGCATCATTTTTGCAGGGCAGCCCTGGGGTCTGGTCTGTACCTGACTGTGTGGGAGGTCTCCTGAGAGACCAGATGGTAGTTGCCTGCTGGCAGCGTTTTCCAGCTTTGTTGTGCTTTTTACTGGAAGTATAAAAAATAATGGTATTTTCAAGCTTTTCTGGAGCGAAAATGAGCAAAACATAAGGAAATCAGCACTACCGTGCTGCTCAGCTGTGTTGATACCAAGCTGCTTCTGCAGACAATCTAAAACTTGGGTTTATTTGGTGAATGAAAAGATGTTTATTATGGGGCTCAGCTTCTCCTGTGTGAGGACAAGCCCATTAGTGGCTTTCACAGCAGACATTAAAAAGAAGCATTGAGAATTGTGAATCAGGGTCTTGGCACGGTTTTGGAGTGTGCTTTTGCACTCTAGAGCAGTTCAGGTGCAAAATGGGCAATGGAGGATACAAGAAAAGCAGAAAAAGAGCATATTGCCCAATCCCTTGTGGGGTTAGGAAATTCAACCTCAAATGTGCCTTTGCCCTCCTCAGGGACCTTCACCCTGACCCACCACCCACTTCTCCTTCATCTCTTCCCTTCTCATGTCCCTGCAACTGTCCCCTTTCCTTCAACAGAGGAGTTAAAAGAGTTACATAAATTCCTGCTGGTGCATTTTCCTCTCTTATTTCCTCCTGCATTTAATTTGGGGCTGGTTAGTTAAATGCATGTGGAGGTAACTTCTGAACGTGACTGAGACAGTGCTTTTTTAGCTTCTTAAGTGAGTGAAGGTGGAGGGACTGGGAAATGGGATAGAGATGGATGCTTTGGTAAATAAAGCTCCAGACTGGGAGTGAAGGATGTCTGATGCCAGAATATTGCCTTGATTGAATTGTTCCTATGATGTATTTTTGCCTTAGCTGATATTTCAATGCAAGTTTTAACAAAATATTTCAGTGAGAAGGAAGGAGGAAGTGGGGGTGGGAAAGAAGCAGCTCAGCCAGTGTACAGGGCTGTAAAAATCACACTCAAATTGCAGCAGCACAAACACTGGGTAATTCCATGAGGCTGTTCTGAAGGTCCCAGCATAGAATGTGTTTTCTGTCTAGGTCTTATAGATTGAGTCTTTTCAACAACCAAAATAATTTAGAAGTATTGGCAGGAAGCAAATATTTGCAGCTGTCCATTTTCCAAGTCTATATTATGCTATAAACTCTTCAATCTGATAAATTTTGATTCTGTTTCTGTCAGGTGTTAAAGTCCAGAAGGACTATTACATTATCTAGTCTGATCTCCTTTGCAACATAACCCATCTGTACTGTTGTTTATACCCTTTACAGACTGGAATTGATCACCCCTTCTTCACATTCATCTGAAAGCCCTTCTTCCAGATTGTTAATATTATCAGGGTTTTGTATTGTTTTTTATCACACTGTTTGTATTGCTGAAAATGTTTTGAGGTTAAACTTAATGTTTAGTTTGAGACTAAAACTTGAGTTTGTTTTCCTCTTTGAGATTTGTTTTATATGAGAATGCACTGTGGCCTTGAAAGGGCACTTGCTATATTTTTTTAATTCTGTATTTTTCCAGATAAATGAAAGCCTAATAAAAAATCAAAATGAAAGGGTTCTTTGTTTAATATGGCAACTGAATTTTAGCTGTAAAAATACAGGTGAATTAAAGCACTCTTCTTAGTTCTTATGCTGACTTGAATTAAATTATGCAAATCCAAAATTAAAGTAAAATGATTGTTTTGCTGTATTGTTTATAACCTTTCTTGCAATTGCTTTATTTCTTCAGCAGAAACTTAATTTTTTTTTGTGTTTTTAACTGATTAACAACTTTTCACTTGCAGCTCTCTGCAGCTCACTGTAACTACTGAATCTTTTTTCTACTGCTTGTTATTTCAGGGCAAAACCATTGCTCAGCTTCTCATTAAAAATAAGATACAAAAGTGCTGTACAATTGGTGAGCAGTTAAATTGGTGAGAAGGCAGCTCAGCATTAAGTTAAAATTGGCAAACTGGAGTTGTATGCTGGCAGTACCTGGAATAGGAAGCTTCAGGTATTGTTCACTTTTCAGTAATTTGGGGATCTTTTCATAATAATAATTTGTGTATCTTTGTTGCTATGGCAGTGAGTGGGAGGGCTGGAATTAAGTGCTATTACTCCTTTGTGCAATCAGAAGGGACAAGCAGCTGTGAAAGCAAAATTTCTTGTTTAGAAACACACAGCTCTTAGTAGCAGTTCTAACTGACTGCAGTTTTTGTGCAGTTCATGAAGGAGTTTTTTGAGGTAAGAGGATTTGATTTCAGTTTATTCAATGTCTGCCAGGATATATAAGGAAATACATGACTCAGTTTTGAAAGGGAGAAAAACAGATCTAAAGAAAAGTTAATTCTAGTGGTTTAATGTCTTGGGCAGCTATTACTTTAGGTGTGCATTGAACACTCCTGCTTCAGGAGTGTTTGTGAGAGTTAGATCTGAGTGGAGGAGTTGAGAGAGGAAGGGTTTTGTAGTTGCTGGCTTTGGTTTGTTGGTCCCTCTTCCCTAGGAAATGTGAGTGCTGGGTGTTTCTGAGCTCAGCACTTGTGGATGCTGCAAGAGCAAATACAAATGCACACAGGTCAGTCATGTATCTCACATTGTTATCAAGTCTGAATGATCCAGATCTGTGGATTAAAATCACCAAATGAGACTTTAATAAAGAACGTGTGTATTGTTAACCTCTGATAAAGTCGTGGCGTAGTTCAATTTGGTTGGGTTTTTTTCCTTCTGTTTTTTCTGCTAGATAGCTCTAAGCGAAGAGTGTGATTTTTGGTTAACGGTCTGATTTGAGGAACAGAGGCTTTTAAAAGGAAGAAAAAACCATACTGGTGCTTTATTAACGCCCGGGTTTATTATTATTATTATTATTATTATTATTAATTACTGGCTGGGGTAAATCGCGATGCCGCTCTGCGCTGCTCTGCGGCGGTCACTGGCGACACCCGGTGGCCGGGAGCGGAATGACAGCCGCGGTCTGTCCCAGATTTTTGGGCTTTTCCACCCAAACCCTTGGCACTGGGCGTGCCTGCGTGGAGGGGCACGCTCAGCTCCTTAGGCTGCTGTCCCCACAGTTCTAGGAGAGAGGCCACCTTAAGCTGGAAGCTGCGTGCTCTCTGTGCACACACATGCCCTCTTACTAAATTCCTAATGCTGCTTTTGGAGCTATGGACTGAGCAAATACTGTGGCTTGCTGTTGTCTGCCTGGAAGTGTGGTATCTTCCAGAAAGGAATAATGAGCCAGCTTATCTCAGAGTTGCTTGTTTCTCAGTCTGCCTTCCTATTTGGGTTCTTTGCTGTGCAAGGACAGTGGTGGGTGCCAGGCTGGCGGGGTTATAAAAGCAGATGAAGACAGTTAAAGTTTTTACCCCCACTGTTATAACTGGGAAGTATTTTGTAAGATAAACTTTATGATTTCTGCTCCATATTTTATTTATGGTCAGTTTATACTTTTAAACTCTTCTGCCAGTATTGTTCTTGAGTAGCTCCCCTCCCTCCCCAGCATTTATTCCTTTGATGTATTTGTAGATAGTAATTGTATCCCCTTCAGTCTCTGTCTTTGCCAAGCTACAGAAGGCAAAGCATCCAGCTACTTCTTGTGAAATAAACAGTCCATTACCTGCATCGTCTCACCCTTCCTTCTCTGCACTTGATTATGGCTTAGCTATCAAGACATTGGCCTCAGCAAAGGGCACTGCTGGGAGCCTGCTATGACCCTGTGAAATGTGGGTTTACTTAAGCATTGAGAACAAACATGGCTTGAGAGCAGGGTTATTAAAATGCAAAAAGCTCTCGACTTTGCTTTTTATCCCTGCATTATTTTGGGGCAGCAGGCTGCTGAAGGCATTGGAAAGGTGTTTGAGGATCTCAGAAAAGAAAGTTCCCCACCTAGGTCTTCAGGGTTTGTGGGTCCTAACAAAAACATGGAGTTCTGGTTTTGCCAGCAGGGATTGTCTGTGCTGCTGCATGCAGAAGATCTCTTGATCAGAGAGTCTGGAGTATCAATACCTGCCCATTTTCTCCTTTGTCCTTCCCTTTCATGATTTTATTTCTTGTGACTGAGTCCTAAATCACTTAAAGAGTGAAAAAACAGGTGAATGTGAACTTCCAGTGGAGCATGGAAAATCACTGTGCATTTGAGTGCCATGAAAAGTAAAAGCTGATTTTTTTTTTTAAATCTTTTATGGCATTGGTAAAGCTGCTGCTGAGTTCCGTGTATGGTTCAAGAGTAAGCAGTGTCTAAAGGCTCCTGAAAACAAAGAGCTGAAGAGAGTGCCTTGTATGGCTTCAATGTCCACATCCTCAATGCCTTAGCATCTTTTGTGGAGACTCAAAAGTGAATTCTCCTGATCAGGATGAAGGCAACATAGCTCTGAATCCCTTTATTTCAGCCTCTTCCATCTTCCTGTTGTCACTTAGATGACATCTTTTCCTTTTGTCTGCTACAAAGCATTGAAAATTGAGCTTAGGGCATGATAAAGATTCAGCAGAGCCTCCAGCTGTCAGCCTGTGCACAAAGAGCATGTTTTGGAAACTGATAGTCTGTGAACTGTCACGGGTACACAGGGCTCTCAGGTTTCTCTTGTTGCTTTGAAACTGGAGAGGGTCTGACAAATTACCTTGACGTGGGGATGTTCTGGAGTAGCTAAATATAAAAAAAAAAAAGGATATTGTGGGATGTGACTGGCAGAGACACCTTAGTGATCTGCAAGTTCTGGGGAAGCCGATGAGGAAAAGGAGAAGTCATTTTCCCTGCGTAGGCTTGGCAGATGTTTGTGCCTGTGGAATAGATCTGGAACTGCAGAGAATTGCTTGGGCAGTGGTGTTAGAGTGGGGCTGAGAATTACCAAGCACAAAAGTGTTGTTTATCTTGTATTCCCCTACATGTGCATGTGTAGGGGAATCTTCTTATCTGTTCAGCAGTGACTGATTTAAGCTTGGGTTGTTAAGAAAAGAGTCCTGAAAACATAATAGCTTGTGTTTTGAAGAATGAACTCTGATAATGAAGTGTACTTAAGGTAAATTACTGTTGTGAAAGAATTTCTGAAGTATTCCAGTAAATAAAACATTGACTTTATGTCATTGTAGGTATTTTGGCACCAGTGTGTGGTAGTGGAAACTCTTTTTCCAGTTACAGCAAAGTTTCATTATATCCTTTTATTATGGTTGCTGCTAAATTCAGGCTGAAATTTCCCAGGCTTCCTGTGGTGTAGAAATAAATAATTTGGAAGAATTTCAGCAAGTTTTATTAATCATTGGGAAGACTTCTTACTTATTTCCAGGTTTCTTCTATATGAGGATGCTGGTAGTAAGTGGCAGTGTCTAAATTGAAGGAAATAAATGGTGTTGTTTCAGAGTCACTAAATTATTCATGCAGCTGTGCAAGTAATTTTTTCCTTTCACCTTTCTCTGTAGGGTGGATCACTGGTGTTGTCCGTTCATGTGGTGTTTTGTTCAGCTTAAAATGGCCCTGAAATTCATCACCCTTGGAGTCCTTTCTTGTAATCCCAAACTTGAAAGGGCATCAGAGCACTTTCTGACTGTGGAATTTGCAGGTGCACCACGGTGTCACAGTGACTTCTGCATTGTATCTTGTAGTGTAGACATTCAGAACAGGGCTTTTTGTGTGAAAGTGTGCTGCTGCCTGTACTCACTAATGTTTGTGTGCACAAGGATTGTGAGTTGGGCAAACACTCTCCTTGTTTCACTGATTGGGAAAGCGAGGAGTGAATGTTGGTCCTTGCTGGGAATTGCTCAGCAAGCTGTTCTGCCACAGTCAGGACTGGGAAGTGTTTGTAGGCCAGGCTCTTGTTCAAATCCACTTAGGTAAATACTTTATTTCTGTCTGATTTGAGATGACCATCTCAGTGCATAGCTCTAGTGCCAAGTCAGACAGCAAAGCTGTTGGACCTCTTCACAAAGGAAAATGCTGTTGGTGAGCATGACCCTCCTCTGAGCTGCTCGTGGCTGCTGTGTTGAAGTGTGAATGGATCAAAACTTAATGCTACATGCAGGTGACCATTGTACCCTCTGTGTTTGATTTCCAGCAGCTGTGTCTGTCCGTTATTTGAGAGGCTGATTAGTCCTGAATCTTCTTTCCTGTGTTTGTGGTCACGAGAAGTCGTCTCGGTGTGATGTGTTCGGTGGGAGGTGCTCGCAGGAGAAAGGAAATGACTTTTCTGTGGTGCCTGTGGTCTGATGAGATAAGCACAAGTGCAGAAGGCTGAGACTTGGATTCTCTTCAAGGTTTGTAGCAGACTGGCAGGATAGCTGTGGTTCCATTACAGGCAGCAGGCACAAGCCTCATCTTTGACTCCCATGTCTCAGTGCAAAAACCCGAGCCCAGCACTAGGACAGTTTCCCTGTTCTCCAGAATCCATTTGTTGTTCACCTCTCCAGAAGCTTCTGAGAGTGCAATTTGGGCATAGATGAGCTTTCAGAGTGTCTTTAAAGACAGTATTCTGTGCCAGAAAAAAAAAAAAAAAAAAAAAAAAAAAAAACATAATATATAGAATTTAGAATACAAATAGCCCAATTGCAGTATCTCTTTCTCTAATTTACCCTTTGCCTGGGACCCTTTCAGACCTGCTTTTATGAAATAGGATTGCTTCTGCTGCAGCTTGATCTGAGAATAGCCATGAGAGCAAAATAGAGCATCTCTTATCCTCTTATTACTCCTTTATTGGATGACCACCTCACCCACACCTGGATGCAGTCAGTCACATCCTCTGCCTGCTGAGGTCACTACAAGGAAAGCTCCCCCTCACAGGGAGGTTCTTGGCTGGGTCCAGCTGCTCATGGCAGAGTGGGATTTCAGGGACAGCTTCCTTTGTGGCTCCTCTGTTAGTAGGTCTGTGTCACAGGCGTGGAATTGGATGAAAAGAGAAGATTGAAAAGGGATATTCTCAAATGTGTTTGAATCATTGTTTTACACAGTTTCTTAGAGTATTTAGAAACTGTGTTTCCCATGTTTGTGTCAGGGTCTTCTAAATTGTTCTAGAGAAGGTAGGTTAGCAATCTGAGCATCATATTTTTAAAAAATTGCCTTAATTTTGAAGCCAAAATTTGTAATTTGGCACTCCTATTATTTTGTATAGTGCTTTCTAGCTTATTTGAGTTTTTTTTTTTTTTTGTAGATTGGATTATTCTACATTTTTTCAATTGGTCATCTGATATTCTCTTTGTTTCATGTATTTCTGTCAATAGGCTTTGAATTACTGAAGCTTGAATGTTAATTGCACTTTGGACCTGAAGGCATGCCTAAATGTTCTAGATCTCTGTAGATCTCCACCATATTTTCCATTGTTGGATGCAAAATCAGGATAGATCTTTCTAGTTTGAATGCAGAATCTTACACCAAACAAAAAAAAAATTAAAAGTTTTCTTTTGATGAAAATAGTCACTGTATGGTTTTTGTGATCTATGCATTTAAAGCTATGCTTGATCCAGTTCAGAAGTTGTTTTCACATTCTCTCTATGGATGTCCAGTATAATATTCAAAAAAGGTTTTGTTTCTGCATTGATGTGAACAGTTGCTTATGTCCCCAAAAGATGAATTCAGAACAGTTGTAGTTTCCATTTAATTTTTTTTAAAATTATTGAATCCCAAAGCACTGAGCACCTGGGCCTTTTTCCCTTTATTCTCTCCTACCTCTGACTCTTACTTTTTCCCTCCAGCCAATGCTGTTTAAGGCCATTTCCTTGGTTCTCTCTCCAACCTACAGCTCCTCTCTCCATTGCTAAACAGGATTGTACCCCAAAGCTCAGTCCTGGTGGGAGGGCACAAGTTGATTTCATGAAAGGCAAGTAGCTTGGTAGACCTAATGTTTTTGATCTTCCCCGAGACTTTGTGTTTTATCTTTTTCCTCCTTTTTATTCTTCTGATACAATTTTCTCTGTACTGCAAATGAAGAATTACACGGAGCTTCTTTCTGACTGTGCCTTACATTTGGAAGCAAGATGTAGCTGATTGGAGAGGATGAAATAATTCTCTTGGCAGTTACATCTTGTCTCTGCACTTTAGCATAGCCTCTCGTGCATTTTATTCCCTTCCTGCCTGATGACTAAATGCTCTTTGCCTTCAGCAGGCTTTATGGGAATGCTGGAAAAACCCCTTCTCCCTCTGCTTGGGTGAAACAACAAACCCAGCTATGGGAGAGTGCGTGCTGGAGAAACTGAGCGTTCCTGAGGGGTTTTTGTGCTTCCCCTCTGTGCTCAGGTCATGTGCTGGTCTGTCTTCTGCTGGGGAGTGGTGCCAGTGAGGACAGGTCTCTGCAGGCTGCTGTGTGTTCTCCCTGCACTGGGGCAGTGCAGCCCTGCTGTGTTCTCCCTGCACTGGGGCAGTGCAGCCCTGCTGTGTTCTCCCTGCACTGGAGAGGTGCAGCACTGCTGTGTTCTCCCTGCACTGGGGCAGTGCAGCCCTGCTGTGTTCTCCCTGCACTGAGGCAGTGCAGCACTGCTGTGTTCTCCCTGCACTGGGGCAGTGCAGCACTGCTGTGTTCTCCCTGCCCTGGAGAGGTGCAGCCCTGGTGTGTTCTCCCTGCCCTGGCAGCTCTGCTCCCCAATGCAATCCACATGTCCTGTGCATGCACAGGGTTTGCTCTCAGCTTGCTCTGGAACTTGTAATAATTGTGAAAATAAAGGGAGGGTCTGTTTGTATTGTTTATGGTAGGAAAGAACAGTGCAAGATTTCATCTGCTGCTGTTCAGATCCCTTGCTATTTTTGGTATTTGACCTCTGCAGAGAAGATTGCCAGAACTACAGGTCTTTTTCATTTTTATTACGTGTTTCTGCCCTCCTACTCGTAAGTTACTCTTACGTTAGTGATTAAATCTTTGAGAATGTGCCATTTTTCCACATTTTTCCATGTATTTTTCAAAGGAAAAGCTGTATTTCTGTATATTTTTGAGCTAACATTCCCTTTTGGAAAGGAGAACTATGCAACTTGGCAGCATCTTCTGTACACCACTCAAAGGAAAAGGGAAATAACTTATGATTTGCTGGTTTATCTTTTGAAAAACATTCTGGATTGAAGAGGACTGATGAGCCTGTTGGCTTGAACTGAAGCTCCAACGATTAGAATGTTAGACAAACAGCACAGCAGTAAGTGCTGGGACAATGTTAAGTTTAGTTTGTGCAGATAGGTGTTTGCTTTTCATTTCTCCACCATTGGAAAGGGCTGCCTTTAGCACAGCTGTCTGCTTCTAGTCTTGCTGTGTGGTTGTTTCCACACTCCACCAGTAAAAAGCACATAACAAAGGCATCTGGAAATCCTGTCCTGCCTCTTTGGCATCACTTCCACTTCGTGCCTTCTATTCTAAACATTGAGTTTATTTCTTTTTTAAAGGAGCCTTGTAGGATGCCCTGGAGGTCAAAATACTTTAGGTTATTTCAGAGAATGGTATTTTTTCTGAGTTCCCAAGATGTAATGAGTTTTGAGTGTCCTTCCAGAAGCTTATTGTTTCTGGTAGTTGTGGTATCCAGGAGATGTGCAGGGGTTGCATGTAAGTGTGTACTTAATTCATAGAACACATCCTCTGAGTGTTGTTCCAAGTCTGATAGAAGTTTCAGGTTTAATTTATAAAAAGTGGCTTTTCCTGGCTCGGGGGGTGCAGGTGTGGATGCAGCTGAAAGATTCAGCTGTTCCACGTAAGGCATGGTGATCCCTAAGGATGGGATTCACCTCTGTGTCAAGCACAAGTGAGTGCCAGAGCCAGACACCTTCAGCCAGGTGCTGGTGTGTCACCCCACTGGTGGAGGTTCCTGGCACCTTGACGTCCCCTGGATTTTGTCAGTGTTGAGACTGTAGATCCAGACTTGGCTGGAGAAACTGAAAAACCTGAATTTAATGAATTAACTCACATTCTGAGCAGAGGAGGATCCATGGGGAAAGAAGAGCTTTTGGCCAGTGCCCTCTGTGATTTTTTTCTGAGACTGGAGTAGTCCAAGAGCAGGCTGTTGGTAAGAGTCTGTGTCAGAGACTTTGTCATACAAACAAAGTTCTTCTCTCTGATCATCACAACTGGCTGTTGTGCTGTGTCCCAAACATTTCAAAGACTCTGATTTTGCCAAAGGATTCTTTGGAAAATAGATACCTCTGTTGTTGAACTTAAGGAACTGAAAGTGCTTCAGTGCAGAGGACCGTGTGCTCTGTAGGTGGCTGCAGTCCAGTGCTTAGTTATCTTCTATTGTGTTTGGAAGACCATTGTTTCCTATTTGTCTCATAAATTTAACACAGATCCTATTCCTGCCATTTAAACTTTCCCATCAAAATACAACAGTGACTTCCCCTTCTGAAAAGGAAGGGCTGGCAGCTACACCCTGAAGTTTGAGCATGAATTGTTTATATAACCTTCAATCATAATTTCATAATAGTCTGAAGACTTTCTTGCTAAAGCAGACATTTTACTGAGTTTTTAGCAAAAACCTGGCTGCCATCGAACACAAGTCTGAGTTGTTGCAGTGGAAATAGAATTGAACCTTCACCTTCCTGATGGCAGAAATTGCATTTCTGTCTGAAAACATGAACATCATTTTCTGGTATTTCAGAATAGCTGTAGTTAAGTCATTCTGGGCAAAAGCTTATGAGTTGTGTTGAGCTAATTTTATTTCCCAGAAAATATTAAAACTGAATGAACCTCCTTTTGCAGACTCTGGCTTTTTACAACTGCTGGGTATTTGCAGAGTTCCCTCACCTTCCCCAGCAGTAAAAGCTCTGACATGAGTGTTGTAGAAACTGCTTATTGAAAGATACTCTCTATCATAGTCAGTAATATTTAAACAACTGCAGCTTGCCTTCCAAATGGATGACATTTGTCAGGAACGTGTCTGTTTGGGTTTACTTGGCCTTTTGAGTAGACTAAGTCTGAATATTTAGAGCTTTAAATTCAGGTCAGCTTGGAAAACTATATTTTTCTTACAAGAAATTTACAGAGAGAACTAGATTTTTTTAGTAACCATAGCACTGCAGGAGAGCTGGTTTACGAAAACTCCTTTCTCCACCCTCAAGCATGTGTGTTTGAAACTCTATTTAAATAGAAGCTTCCATTGTAATTCTTCAGTTCAGTGAATTAAGCAGTTTTCCTAATTAATAATGTTTAAAATATTTTATTTCTTCAGTTAATATTATTCATTTGCATGGCTGTTTAACAGTTTTGTGTTTAAGCAGCATAGCAAACAGCATTTGAGAGCAGTTGGCTTTATGTAATAGTTCTAGTAAAAGCTTGTTTCATTTGAGGACATACCCAGAAAAGTAAGGAAGGAACAAGTTCTGTGGGTAGGTTGTGCACAGGGTAATGCCAGAAAACACGTTGAACTTCTTTGCTTCAGAGGGGGAAGGAGTTTCCACAGGATGTCTGCATTTTATGGCAAAAATGACTGGTAGATGTGCTCTGAAAGGTTGCTTTGATGTAGAAGATCAACCTGGAGACCTCATTTTCAGGATATTGCTGAGGCAAATCGCTTAGTGAGATTATTTGTGACTTGGGAATTAAGTTTTTATGTGTGCCTGCTTAAGCTGTTTTTTAAGAATTTGCTGGTTTGTCACATGGTGTCGTGAATATTTGTGCTCACCAAACCAGAGGAGGGAAAGCAAACCCTTGAAACCACAAACAACGCCAAGAAGAAAAAAAAAAAGGCAGAATGCAGCTTTGTCATAGCAACTTCTCCTTTGTTTTTAGTCTCTCATGGGCAATTAAAATAATTGCAACTAAAGAAAGTAATACATGGAAGCTTGCACATTCCACCCCTAAAAATCCAGCCTGGAGAATTTGCAGAAAAATTGATGATAGAACAGCTGGGAAGGCATGAGAATATTTTCTCACATTCTGTGTCTGCCTGATTTTTATTCCATTTCTCTTTGTTTTTTGTTTTTTGTTTGGTTTTTTTTTTTAAGGGTCATTTCATGCATATAGTACCTGGGATTGGCTGCTGGTCCAGACCTTAAGGAGATATCAGTACCAGTGAGAAATCACTGGAGTGTTGACCCCTTAAAACCTGCTGTGATTCCCTGAATGTTTTGGTTTGGATTCTTTTTAAATGCAGAATAGTGGTCTCATTGAACCTGTGTTTTTGACAGAAGTGGATGACTGTAATAACATACCTACATCTTGCTTTAAAAAATGGTTGTACTTTGTGAACCACTAAAACCATTGCAAATATCCCTTTAAAGTGTAAATGCTGCTGTGCTTTTCCTGACTCTGAATTGATGGAGTCTTTACTGCAATTACAGAATAGAAGTTTCTGTTGTGTTATAGAAAGGAAAAGTAAGTTTTTCTTTTTTTTTTTTTTAGGGCATATTTTCAAAGTGAATCTGTGAGAGTATCCAAGAGAATTTTGTTTAATTTTGGTTTTGCTGGGTAAAGTTTGCATTTGTGTGCATTGCTGAAATAGTTTGGGTTTCTAGAAGGGTTCAGTAGTGCCAGAGAGGAATTGCCTCTGAAGGGAAGATTTTTATCAGCTGCACTAAAAGCCAGTGTTCTGTGGTTTTACAGGAGGCTCAGAAAACACTAAAGTGCTTAATTGCAGTGAATTCCACAGGTCACATCTCCTGTTTAGGTGGTCCCTGAAATGCTGGCAGGTGTTTCTGTGCGTCATTGGGCACCTAAATACTTGTAAAATTACCTCACCAGGCCATTTCAGGCTGTAGTGCTGTGTAATTTTGGTCTTATTCTCTGCCTCCTTTGGGCATGTCCCTCAGCACAGAAGTTCACTGAAGAAGTCTCCTGCCTTTGTAGTGATGCAGCTGTTTGTGGGCTGTGCTTCCCAGAACAAAACTTGTTTCTCCTCAGGTAGAGGGGGTGACTTCATTTTGTTTCCACTTGTGGAGAACATCGTGTTCCTTTATAAAAATAATAAAGCAAATTTAGCTAAGTGACTTCCCCAGGATTCCCAGATAGACTGTTTAATCTGTTAAGGGGATTATCTGGTGTAGTGCTTACAGACACGAGAGACTGAGCTCCTTGAAAGGGGAGCCTTTCCTGTCCTGTGTTCCTGTGAATGAAGTTGTGGTGGGGAGGACATCAGGACAATTGAATTTTAGCTCCGTGCATCACCTCTGCGCAAGATGTTTCCTTGTAAGTCTTTTTAAAGCTAAGACTGTTGAAGAATGTTGTAATTAAAGCTCTCCTTGGCTTTTATTTGTTGCAGGTTTCTGGTGAGATGACGGCACTGGAGAAGGTGGAGGAGCAGCTGGCGGGGCTGCGCATAGCCAGGCGCTGCGTGCCCAGCGAGGAGCCCGCCTACCTGCTGGACATCCACACCTCCAGAGCTGCCCAGCCCGGGGGCAGCCGCTTGGTGGCCGTTTCCTGCTCCAATGAATCCATCAGGGTGTACGACAGGGAGACGCTGGGCTTCCTGCGGGAATACCGCGGCCACGCTGGCGTCCTCAGCGGGGTCAGGTTTGCGCACACGTGCGACAGCGTGGTGTTCTCAGCCTGCAGCCAGGGCACTGTGAAGTGCTGGGATGTTCGCTCAGCCACGCAGAAGCCCGTGCAGGTGTTCAGTGGTTATCCTTCCAACGTCTTCATCAGCTTCGACGTCAGCTGCAGCGACCTCATCGTTTGTGCCGGAACGGAGAAAGTTGAAAAGGACACATTTCTGGTGTTTTGGGATGCAAGAGGCATTACAGACTGTGCCAGTGCCACTAAAGAGCCCTTGGGAGTCTATTCTGAAAGTCACAATGATGACATCACCAAAATCTGTTTTCATCCTAACAAACCCAATTTGGTCGTGTCTGGGTCAACCGATGGCTTGGTGAACGTGTTTGACATCAACAAGGATAATGAAGATGATGCTTTGATATCAACTTGCAATTCAGATTCATCCGTGAGTTCTCTTGGCTGGTCTGGGAAAGACTACAAACAGGTCTATTGCATGACACACGATGAGGGGTTCTGCTGGTGGGACATGGCTCAGCTGGACACCGAGGAGCCAATAACCCTGCTGCACGTTCTGGATGTCAGAGAGTCAGTCTGCACTGAAAACCACGGCCTGCATTACCTGGTGGGTGGCTTGTACCACGAAAAGGCAGGGAAACTCTTCCTGATTGGGGGAACCTCCACAGGAGACATCCACCTGATCAGCTGCAGCACTGCTGGCCTGAGCCTGGTGGGGACCCTGTGTGGGGGACACTCGGCCACCGTCCGCTCCTTCTGCTGGAGCCCCACGGATGAGTCTCTGCTGACGGGTGGAGAGGATGCTCAGCTGTTGCTATGGAAACCTGGGGCTGTGGAAAGGTCCCTCACAAAGAAAGCATCTCTGAAGATCTCTTCTTCCGTGCAGAAGAGAGTGAGAGTTCACAACACCTCCCTCAAAAGCAGGAAAAAGTGAATTGCCTTTTCACAAGTGAGAATCTCTGCTGTGTAGAGCGTTCCTGGTGTTTAATCTCTCTAGGCAATACTTGGCCGTGTTTTATTTGGAGGTTTTCTGTGGAAAGAACTGTGGTGCTTGAATTCCCCCTGGGAATGTATTTCAGTCATCAGAAGAATGCCTTTTATTTTTTTTAAGTTGCTAATATTAATCAGACAAGAGTAAATGTTTGCTCCTGAGTTCTTGAGCAACAGATGCTAAGTCATATTATATAAAACTGTTTCTGTGGTTATTTAATGTCTCAGACAATGTTTTAAATGCGTAATACAGGCCTATGGCTTGCATAGTTTGTTACCTTCCCAATGATATTCCTCCGGCACATTTCAAGAGCTTTTGTATTCCATGCTGTATTCTGCTTTCTTCACAGAAAACTTAATGAAATTGCTCAATTTAGTAAAAGATTTTATGTCACATCTTAATGCCTGAAGGAATTACTTCTTGATGAAACAGAAAATAAGTAGTTTTGCACTGTCACATCACTGGTTTAGAACAAGCTCATAAAGAAGCAGCTGATAGAGCCATCTTTTTCATAGCAGATATGAATGTATTCAACCAAACAGCAGCTAATTTGTATGAGTGTGAGAACTGTTCAACTGGCATTATTTCCTGCATGAAAATATCCAAGAATTTTGCAAGCAGCTTCATTCTCTCCTCCTAAGTGCACCTGGAAGACTGGGTAGATCTTTGGTGGGTTGGAGAAATTGATGGGTGTAATTACACCAGTGGTGTTTAAAATCCCAAACACTGATTTGAAAGAAACTGGTGTCACATGCTCAGTGGGGATGTTGAAACCCAAAAATGAACACTGCCTTATGGAGGAACAGACTGATATGAGGAGACTTTACCAAAACCTTGTAGAGGTTGGCTGGGTCCTTTAAGAAAAGTTTCTCTCTGCAGAGAGGTTTATGTTTGGACATCTCCCCAGGAGAGCTTTGTTTTATTATTCCACCAGATAGCCATTGAGTGCAAAACCAGCCCTGTACTTGTAAAATGGCTGAGACTTCATGCTTCTTCTGCTTTGCTGGCAGACTCCAACCTGTGCTCCTGGCTCTGCACACACTCACCTCCAGCCTTCCCAGGAGCACTGCAGGCAAATGGTGATGGTATTTAGGCTGTAGTTACACATGTGCACTACAACTGAAACCAGCACCACAGTATATTTAAGAATTGCTCTCTTATAGATTAGCTGGCAGAGGATTTAAGAGGGATTTGGTTTATTTTTTTTCCCTTGAGGGTGGATGGGCAATTCTTTCAGAACAACTCCTGAACATCAGGTTTAGAAGATTATCCTGGAGTTTAGAAACAGTTTCTGAGGTACAGAACATACTCTAGTGTGTGGTTACAGCTGTGCTGAAGATGCCTGAATCATCTCTGGAATTGAATCCTTTTCAACCACAAGTATTGAGTTTCCACATGACTTTTCACAAACTGTTAATACCCTTTAGCCACAACTGTGAATCCATTGTTGGTTTGGGTTTGCCTGTTGGTGATAAGTGAGATGATTCACTTGGTTTTGTTACTGCTGATTATTTAAAAGTGCAGCTTCAATTTGAAAATCACAGCTCTCTACACCTTTTTTTTGTCACTTGTGTTAAATTAATGTTGTCCCCAACATCTTTATCTGTTGCTTCCCAGATTACATTGTGCTATTTTGAGATGAGGTGGGCAGTGAGCGTCAGGGCTGTCTTGCACCTGGATCATGTGCCCTCTCAAGATTTGTTATCCCAGGTCACTGTTTTGTTGCCTGTTTTGTGACTGAGAGGACCAAGAGCTTCAGACTCTGACTTCACTGTAAAGCCCTCATGGACCTGACTTGGTTCAGTGCCAAATTGGGGGTGGGGGACTGAAGGGTGATTCTGAGACCTATTTCATTGCAGGTACCCAGTGTATAACTTGCTTTTTAGATGTTTATCCACTCTTTCCCTGGTATCTTGACACATTCATTGGAGTAAAGTCATTGGGTCTGTCTCATGCTTGATTTCTTGAAGACAGGTTTGTGTGCACGTAGAGAAATGCACAGAGAGGGAGCTTGTGCTTGCCCCACTTGCTTTCAAGTGTCTGCTGAGTGAAATTCCAGTGTGCTGTGCCAGCTGCCTCTGAATTAAAGCAGCAGAGGTGGGAGTTCTGGGACTGAAGAGTTTGCAGTATGCAACGTGTGCCTGTTGTCTTGTTTCTGGATTAGGTGGATATTGATTTGTTCTGTATCAGTCACAGCTGAAGCCATTATTTTCTCTGGGAAGCTGATTTCTCCCTTTTACGTGCATAACAGAAATAGCAGCAGAAGGGGAAAAAAATGTGTGTCTGTATCTTGAAATTCTGCAAAGGCACAGCAGCTGTCACGAGACTGAGGCTTGTGTTGCCTCTGAAAATACTCAGTTTTGTTGTTCCTCTTTTTCTTTTGTGTTGACTTTATTTCAGGTTAATACCCACAAAATAAACATAGATGGAAACCACATGTGAACAAGTAATTAGCACTGCTTGCTTGTAGGCTGCAGACACTATTTCATAGAAAGAGCACAGGCAAAATCCATGTGTGATGACATAAATAATAATAGACTCAAAATCAGGTTAACTTGTCCAACAGTATTTAATCTCTTGGGTTAATTTTGACATCTCCAAGTTGGCTTCAGCATTGGTAAGAAACTGTGAATCATGGAATCACAGAATGGTTTGGGTTGGAAGGGACCTTTAAAGGCTATTTAGTCCAACCCCCCTCCAAGGAGAAGGGACATCTTCAATTCAACCAGGTTGCTCACAGCTCCATCCAACCTGAGCTTGAATGTTTCCAGGTTTGGGGCATCTACCACCTCTCTGGGCAACCTGTGCCAGTGTTTTACCACCCTAATTGAAAAAAAGTCTTCCTTATGTATAACCTAAATGTACCCTCTCAGTTCAAAACCTTTACCCCTTGTCCCATCCCAGCAGGGTCTGCTAAAACATTTGTCCATGGGCTCCCTTCAGGTGTGGAAGGACTTCAATAAGGTCTGTCCAGAGCCTTCTCTTCTCCAGGCTGCCTCAGCCTGTGTTCACAGCAGAGGTGCTCCAACCCTCTGAGCACCTCTGTGGCCTCTTTTGAGCCATCTCTCCTGTGCTGGGGGTCCCAGAGCTGGATGCAGCACTGCAGGTGGGCTCTCCCTGGCCCTGCTGCCCGCGCTGCTGGGGCTGCAGCCCAGGATGGGATTGGCTTTCTGGGCTGCAGGCACACACTGCCAGCTCCTGGCCAGCCTCGCCAGCAGCAGCTGGAGTCCTTCTTGGCAGGGCTGATCCCTTCATCCCCAGGGATCCGAGGGCTGCCCTGACCCAGGTGCAGCACCAGCACTTGGTCTTGTTTGGCCTCATGACATTCCTGTGGTCCCACTTCCTGAGCTTGTGCAGGTCCCTCTGGATGGCATCTCATCCTTCAGGAGTGTCAGCAGCCCCTCTGGGCTTGGTGCCATTTGCTGAGGCTGCACTGGATCCCACTGTGTGTGCCATTAATTAAACAGTGCTGGTCCCAGTAGAGACCCCTGGCCTCTGTCTGGACATGGAGCTGGTGACCATTACCCTCTGGGTGTGACCACCCAACCTTCCTCATCCACCCAACAGCCCATCATCAAATCCATCTCTCTCCAGTTCAGGAGGAGGCAGGAGGGGACTGTGTCAAAGGCCTTGCAGGAGTCCAGCCCTGACCTTTACAAACCTTACGTCATTAAAGCTATGTGCAAGTAGCTTTTGGAAATCATCACTGTGTGAATTGTTTAACCCCAGGGGAAGCTTTCATTCCGGAAGCAGTATCAGATTTGTTCCAGTAAATGAAAAGCAGAAATCCAGATAGACTACTTAAATGCAAAAAACAGTGTCCATTTTTATTCAGAGTTTATAGTAAACCTGCTGTATGATATATCTGAGCAGCAGATCATCCTGCTGTAAACATATGAAAATTAACTTACTTGCATTTGGCATGTCCTGAAATGTACTCTTTGTTTCTCTCTCTTGTCTCTGTAATTAAAGTGCAGTACTTGCATGCTCATCACTGTTTTTCAAGTAAAAGATGTTCAGGATGACATCCTGCAGTCTGTGGATAACTTCATCAATTACTCGAGTGTAGGATTTTACCCACACTTTGGAGTTGAGGTGGAAATTTTTTGACAAATCTAAAGGTGTAAATTCATTTCTGGGTGGAATATATTTAGCCAGTTGCCAGCCAGAAGCTATCCTGTGGTCAGATTGTATATGGCACATGTCATGTGTATTCAAACTGCATATCTACACTCAAATATCCCTTAGCAGAGAAGCTGATACAGTAAAACATTAGTAAAGACACAAACTGCAAGCTTTACAGGGTTCCAAGTGACAGCTTTCTCCTGGCTCCTGCTGTGCTGTGGCTCTCTAGGCCAGAGTGTTGTGTGAAGCAGTGCATTTTGTCATGGGAAGTGCTGACTCAGCCCCTGCACACCCCTGGAGCTGCATCTTGTGTTTTGCAGGATCCTGGACCGGTTGGGGTTGGAAGGGACCTCTGGAGATCACCTGATCCAACCCCCTGCTCTTGCAGGTTCACCTGGAGCAGGTTGCACAGGATTGTGTTCAGGCAGGGTTTGAGTATCTCCAAGAGACTCCACAGCCTCTGTGGGCAGCTGTTCCAGTGCTCTGCCACCCTCATAATAAACAAGTTTTTCCTCATATTCAGATGGAACTTCCTGTGCATCAGTTTCTGCCCATTGCCCCTTGTCCTGTCACTGAAAAGAGCCTGGTCCCATCCTCCTGGCACTCACCCTTAAATATTTGTGTTTTGGGGAGTGGCTCCCTTCTGTCAGGAGGGGTTGGGTATGGATGCAGTTAATTGTTAATTGCACTGTCAGTCCATCAGCAAAGCTTTTGTACTCCTGAAAGAACTGACACACTTGCCCATCTCCTAAAGTTCATCTGCATTTGCTGTGGTTAATTTGGATTTTTTTTCTCTTCACCACTTCAAAATGGTCTCCTGTTGCTTGGCTTCTTGGTCTCTTTTGGACGGGGTAGTGGCAAGTTGTGTTGGCACCTGCTTTTCTGAAGAGATGAGTCCTGTTCCTTTCCTCTGGGAGCTCTCCTGCCCTGTGCATGATCTGCTGGACTCTGCACTTCCAACCACACTAAATGGAGAGTGGGAGGCAGAGGGAGGGAAGAAAAGGGTTGGCCCCAGCTGACCTGGGCACCTCTCCAGGGAAGCCCCTTGATAAGGAGCTGGACCTTTTGAAATACATGTACGAGCTTATTCTTGAGCTTGATGGAAGCAGGATAGGACCTCAAATAAATTATGCAAGACATAAACACCCTTTAAGCATAAAAGCCAGTTCCTGTTTGTCTGTGAGATTGTCTGTGTGATTTGGCAGTGAAGCCTGTGAGAAGCAGAAGGTGTTCACTCACCAGGGCTGGGTGTTCTTTACTTCCAGGAGCAGTGAGCAGAGCCACTGGGTGAGCCACTCTTGCTCTCCCTGCTCTGCAGGAACCAATGGATTTGGGGATTCCAAGTACCATGAAAAAACAGGAGGGCAGGAGTTGGTGTGGAGATGACAGCTAAAGGCAGCAATTCACTCTGTGAATTGCTGCAGCTGGGGTGATGACACAGCTCCCTGCTTCCTTAGCAGAGTTATTTGCTGATAACCTGCCAACCAATTGTGAGGATCTTTGATAACTTTTGGTTTCTGTTTTCTTTTCCTGCACCAGTTCTGACCTGGCACAGGTATGCTGGCTCAGGGGAGAGGCGTTACCTGCAGTTGCAGCCACTGCAGGTGTGGCCTCAGCTTCCTGGCAGGCTCTTCTGTCCTGCTGGGATTTCTACATGTGTGCTTCTTCCAGCCTTCCCTCTTGTGTCTTTGCATACTTTGAAATCTAAATTTTGAAAGTTATCTACTTTTCTGGAAATAGAATGTCAGAAAATACTGTTCTGTATACTCTTCTGCAATCTTGGCACCAGTATTTTTAAGGGAATAGATTACATTTTGAATAGCAATTTCAGTCTTACTCTCTAGTGCTCTGACTTAAGATTTGGTGGAGCTCCAGTCTCATAAAGGTGGTACTTGAACAGCCTGTGGCTGCAGGAACTCAGAACTGGCAGTGAGAAATGCTGGGAGGAATTCAGGAGAGCTCTCAGTGGTGATTTAAAGTAATCATTTGGAGAAGTGTCCTGAAAGTGAGTAAAAAGAAGGTCCAATAACTCAAAATACACAGTAGGACACTAAAGGACTCTTGCATCCCAGGTAATATATTTGATATTACTGATTTGGAGAGTATATTAGATAAACACTGAAGCAGTTTTAGAACTGAGTCCAGTTTTCTGGATGTTTTTAATACAGGAATTCTTGATTTTTAAAGGAAATTAATACCTGCAAGTACAATGTATGCCAGCCCTCACTACTTCAGGTCCAGATTAAAATAAATTGAATTTATTTTAATAAATAGTAGGCCAAACAGCTGGAAGAGGCTCCCTTAACTTTTACAGGGACTTCTGGAGAGCAATGCCCATAGACCAAGCACAGTGTTTCTCATTTTTGTCTGATTTCAGAAATGCAGATACATGAAAAATGAAGGCAGAAAGGTAGACTGACATGTCTTGAAGAAACTGAGGCTGACACACTTTTCTGTTGGCAACTCTGACTGGTACAAGGAGATCTCAAAGGTTCCTTTGAAGGTTTTTTCACCCAGGCATTTAGAGAATGCAGAGTGCAGTGTTTTCAAACAGTAATTTGGGCATCATTTGAAGAAGGAAGGCTCAGCACTCCTGAGCACTCACTTCACTCTAGCAATGATCTGGGTGAATTATCTCAGTTTAGGACTGATACATGAGGGATCAGGATAAACAGGGGGATGTTCCTTGGATCAGTTAGGATGGTGGTTGTGCTTTACACCCCAAAAACCAAAGACTGGCTGAGGCCAGCACTGGACAGCCTAGTGTTCATTAGAAAGGAATGAGTATTTTAGAAAACAATCTTGTTTTACTAAATGAAGACACATAATGCTGTATGGGTCAGGAGGATACCTTGAGATAGCAACCCATCAACATGGCAGTAATAAAGATCTTGTGTACCTTTCTAGATGTGTGTGGTATTAAAGCCACAGGTAGATTAAATCATTGTTGGAATTAATTCTTATGGTTGGGTTGAATTCATGGAGTCCTAACTGTAGCAAACAGGAGAAAGTATGAAGGCAATTCAGGAATGCAGTAAAAGGAGCACACAGGCATCCCAGCACATGCCAAGGAATGAATAGTGGCGCTTTGTTAAAACATTTTGGCTAAAATAAGCCCAAATCCTTATTTATTCTTAATAGTGTTATTATTTTGGCATTTCTGTTGTGGTTTATTGCCAGGATGCCTAGACAGTGAGTGAGCTCTAACTCAGCTGTTCTGGGTGAGCTCTGGGCCATGTGCAGGGGGTGAGAGCTGCTCTTCCCTCTCTTGTCCCCACCTGCCAGCCAGGACACTCCTGTCTCCCAGGCTTCACCTCGCTTTTGTTTCAGATCTTCTAAGTGAGCAGGTTTATTCTATTTCATAAAAAAATTTGCTCCCATTTATTTTCTAAACTGTTAGAATGCCCCAGGACTGCATTTAAACGAGACATAGTTGAAGTATTTGTGGTTTCTTGCAGGGGTGTGTATTAGACCCATTTGCCGAATTATTATTAGCCTCATTTAATAGATTTACTAGCATGGCAAAATTAGCATGTGGAGAATTACCTATTTATGCATTAATACAGCAGTTTTAACTGCCTGGTCAATACTCTTTAAAGACACAGACACACAAAAAAATTCCAGAGATTTGATTATAGTTGACAATTTCTGTAGGTGGGGGTGTTTTTAGAGGTTTGTTGGTGCAACGATTCCAAAAAGCTCCACAGTATCTGGTAAATGAAGAGCCAGTGTTTTCCAGATGGCTCTATAAATAAATTTGGTAGATGCAGAAATTAGTGAAGGTATTTCAAGAGCTCCAGGCGTGTTTTTGCACACAGTGCTATGGTGAGCTAATAGAGGAAATGAACTTCCTTTTGTTTGCAAAATACAAAACCCCTCCAGTCCTTAAGGTGTTTTCCACCCCGCCGGGCGAGTTCAGCCACGGTGCAGCTTTTCCCTGTGGATCCTGGGCTTCCACCTGGACCATGCTCAGGAGGTCAAGGGAGAAAGGCCACAGGGAGCTCTGCACAGCTCCTGTGAGTGCAAACCAGAGCTGGGTCAGAATCCAAGGTCCACGAGAATAAATCCTGTACCTGTGGCTGGCCTAGAGGAGCAAGAGCTGAGAGCAGTTGCTGCTGTGTTCGTGTCTTCCCATTCTTTTCCCTATTTTTTTTTAGAGATTCTTTTACTTCCTGTGCAATCTCGTGTCATTTTACTAGAAAAAGAGAGTGTTACTGAACTGACACTTGAGACAGCAGAACCCAGGTAGCCAAGAAGGCCAGTGGCACCTGGTCTTTGTCAGGGCAGTGATTGTCCCCCTGTGCTGGGCACTGGTGAGGGCACACCTCAAACCCTGTGCCCAGTTCTGGCCCCTCACTGCAAGAAAGACACTGAGAGGCTGGAACGAGTCTGGAGAAGGGACTGGAGCTGGGGAAGGGGCTGGAGCACAAGTCAGATGAGGAGCAGCTGAGGGAGCTGGGGGTGTGTAACCTGGAGAACCTGTCACTCTCTGCCAGTCCCTGCCAGGAGGGTGGAGCCAGGTGGGGATCGGACTCTGCTCCCAGGGAACAAGGAACAGGATAAGAGGAAATGGCCTCAAACTGGACCTGGGGAGACTTAGATTGGATGTAAGAAAAAAATTCTTCACAGAAAAAGGTTGTCAAGCATTGGAACAGGCTGTCCAGGCCAGTGGGGGAGTCGCCATCCCTGGAGGGATTAAAAAGGTGTAGATGTGGCACCTGGGGACGTGGTTTAGTGGTGGCCTTGGCAGTGCTGGTTGATGGTTGGACTCAATGATCTTAGAGCTCTCCTCCAGCCTCAATGATTCTGTGGTTCTGTGATCTCTAAGAACCTCCTGTTCCCTGCCTTGCTCTCCTTGATCTCAAACCATTTCAGTTCTTTAGGCAAAGGTGAACCTGACAGTTACCAGGAGAATTCCACCTCCCTGGCTCAGCACAGAAGCACTGGGGCAGCCCCAAAGAAACAGGAAACATGCTGTTTTAAAATAAATATTTTTAATCCCAAACTGCAAGAATGTTACTGAGTGCTCCAAGAGCACTCTCTTGCTCCCTGACATTTTGGGTCGTGGGGCTTCTTGCAGGATATCGAAAAGGAGAGTGGGAAGTGCAGGGCATTGTGCCCACCTGCCCTGTTCTCTGTTGGAATGTGCAGAGGGATCAGGTGTGAGCAGACCTGCTCAGATGGTGGTCTGAGAGGCACTTTGCTCCACTTTTTGGAGCTTGGAATCACTTGTGAATGCCAACAGCTATCAATAAGGTTTTAACATGGTTGACATTAAAGCAACTGTGTTAAGTGGAATAGTCTAAATATATACTTGGAATAATAAACTGTTGCTAATCTCCTGGAAGAAAATGGTCCTCTGTCACTCAAAGATTATTTTTCCCAGATTTTAAACAGGATTTAAGCTGCCCCCCCCCCCCATCTCCAGTATAACTAAAATAAACTGGCTCATTTTTAAAGTTATGTTACATAGTTATTCTCAAGCAATGAAATTAAAACCTCTAAACTTTAGAACCCAAATGGAATCTAGGTTTCTAAAATCACAGAATTTTTTTTTTATATAAAAAATATGAATTTTGTTCCATCAGGAGGGTTTAATTACAATATATTTCGTGAGCAGAATGGCAGTGAAAACCATTGATAAATATTGTATCAGCTTTTAGATAATGGTACAAAACAGCATCTCTCTTTAGCTTCCCTAGGAAAGTCTTCTCTGAGTGCCACTAACTTTTTTCTGAGGTGTTCCCTCCTGCTTGTGGTGTTCATTGTGACCAGCAGGGCCCAAGGTTTTCCTGCAGGGATGAACAGCTCTGTACATGCTGCCTGTCGTGTTTTGTGAATATACAGTGGATTGTCCTGCCAGAGAGCTTGTCCTTTGAGTGTCTCAAACAGGGACTGGATGTTGTATTTTTCATTTTAGAGAGAGAAAGTGAGACAAAAACCTTCCCAGCTGCACATAAGAAATCTGTGCCACAGCTGATCAGAATCATGAGCTCCTGCCTCTCTTCCATCCCTCTGCTCCATAAGGATGCTGCTGCTTTGGCCTCTTGTGGAGTTTGTAAAGTCATCACCAGGGGTAATTTATTTTGTTAAGTTAAAGATTTGAAGCTTGGGGTCTGGAACCCCAGAGGACAGAGAGACAAGGGGCACACAGCTGATGTGCTGAGGGAATAAACCACTCAAGGAAGGGGAAGGAGACGAGAACAGCAGCAATGCAAGTCAAGGTCATCAAACCAGAAACCCCCAACCTTTCCCCAGCCCCTTCCCATTTCTGTCAAGCTTTTGCAGACTACCTGGCAGGGAGGGGAATGAACACACGATTTTAAAGAATTCTTTAAAGAGAATAAAGCAATGGCTTGGTGGTTTCCTGAAAGCCCCTGGGGAGAGTGAGGAGGGGCAGCAGGGGAGAGAGCAGGAAAACCTTCATTTGGAAGTCAGACAAAGAGGTGATAAAACTCCTCCTAGATGTGTATCAGGCAGGAGTAGGACAGGTGTAACCCGTGTGGCCTGTCCTGTGATCCATCAATGCCAAACTGCAAACTCAGGGTTTGCATCCCTTCTGAAGGGATGGCAAGGGGCCTCTGAGGAGGCCCTCATTACAGTAATTTCTGTTTTCCTGAAGCAGAAAGGCTCAGAGAGATTGTGGGGCTCCAAAATGTGCTGGAGATGCAGCGAGGCTCCTGTTGGTGTGAGGCTGCAGGGCACTGACAGATAATGATGAGCCTTCAAAAAACCCAGTGGGCAAATGTTTGGAGAGAGGAGGAAGAGCCAGGAGAGCTGGGACTGGCATGTGCAGGAGGAGCTCAGGACAGCCCAGCCAGTGTTTGGGAACCAGCTGAGCTGTCACCCCCGGTGTTTTATGATGATGCCCTGCAACGTGATCTCTGTTTACATTTTAATAGATCCATTTAGCAAACGCAGTGCTGGGATTGCTGCCAGCTCTGTTTTCCTTGCTAATGAGTGTGAGGGGAAGGGAAACACAGGCAGGGAACCTCTTGTGTCAGTCCAGCAGGAGCTGGGCCTGGGGATGGGGGCAAGTGGGGCTGAAGTTTGTGCTTAGCCCAACTCATCTCCCCTGAGCAAGAACTTCTACCAAACTCTGCCCTCTGAAAAGTCCAGGCTCTGATCCTCTGCAGCCTCAAGATAAAAATGAATGGAGGCTTTTTACCATGGGTGGCACTAAAGAAACCTTTTGGTGTTTTCTTTTGCATGTTTTATCCTTAAAGAGCTGGATGAGAGAACAAGAACAGCGAGGCTGAGGGTGATGTGGAGGAGATGGTGTGAGATGAGAGACCATGGGGCACACAGGGGCTGTTGCCTTCTGTCCTCTGCTGCAGGGACTTGACTTCCCTGCTGTGTTCCTGTGTGGGTTTTAGAAATTTTGGGAGCTCTTAACACCACGCACACTTGAGAAACAGTATGAAGGGTGTGCAGGAGCCCGTCTGTGCTTGCTGCCATTCTGCATCATGTAGGAAGAGATGATAAACCAAGTCTGTTTCATTTCACTTCAGTTTGAAAAACCCATGGATCTCTCCTGCAGCTCTGTTTGCTTACCAACACTTCAGCAGTGTTATATTTACTGCCCTAAGGGCACTGACAATCCATTTAAAATCATCGTTCTGGGAAACCAGGACAGGTCTGAAATGGCTGTGAGTGTTCACAGCCTCCACCATGGGAAGGCTGAAGATGTGTTTTGTTCTGTGCTGGGTCTGGCTGGGATGGAGTTAATTGTGCCCACAGCAGCCCTCGCAGGGCTGTGCTGTGTATTGGAGGCTGGGAAGGTGTTGATAAATAACACACTGCTGCTCTGGCTGCTGCTGCCCAGCATTCCACAGCATCAAGCTGCCTCTCCAGCATCCTCCCCTCACCAGGAGGCTGCGGGTGGACAAGGATTTGGGAGAGGACACAGCCAGGACAGCTGACCCCCAGTGACCAAAGGGATGTTTCAAACCATTTGATGCCTGGTCATCAATAGAAGCTGAGACAGGATGGAATGCTCTCCCTCTTTCTCCATACAGCTGCTCCATGCTGAAGCACTTCCCAGGAAGTGGCTGGACCCTGCCTGCTGGTGGGAAGTAGGGAATAAATAGTTTGTTTTCCTTTGCTTCCATGCACGGCCTTTGCTTCTACTTTATTTAACTACCTTTATCAAGCTCCATGAGGTTTTTTCCATCTTATTTCCCCTTGTCCCCATCCTGCTGAAGGAGGGGACTCACAGAGTGGCCTGGTGGGCACCTGGCTTCAGCCCACTACAAGGAATTGTCTTTCTCTAGGTGCTTTAACTCAAATACAGTATTTAATACAGCCTGTGTGCCACTGAGATCTATTTACATGTGAGAAACATCGAGACTTAAGCATGTTTAAAATTTCTTTTGCAACAGAGGCTTCTGTGAAGACATCACAATTAATAGTAAAATTAATTAACAGCCAAGAATATGAGTATCTAATCCTGCCACACATCTGTGAGAACTGCTGAATTCAGATTTGGTGGGATGACTACCAGAGTGGGATGTCTAAACTCATCAGTATTTTCCTTGCAGAGGTCATAATGTACAGGGGGAAAAATCAACCGCTAAAAGTACAAGCCTGGTTTCAGGATCTCTTCTCCACTGACCCTGCAGTCCTTTCCCTCTCCTGGGCTGGGACACCACAGGAGAGAAGACAGAAGGTTTTAAGAGGCTGCTTATCCTGCTTGACACAGCCTGTGGGCACTGCAGACTCTGATCTTCAGTTTGCATACAGGAATAAATTCATTAATGACAATATTTATTACAGTAATCAACATATGACAGGATGAATGTCTGGGAGCCAAAATTGGACATAATTCCAATAAGAAAGAAGGTACATTATAATGGCAGAGGTCAAAATTAACTATTCAGCAACTTGCCTACACCACACAAGGCCACAAGGACAGGAAATACTAAAAATTAAAATTGGGTTTCCTTCACAAGAGATGACCACTCCTTATTTACTAAAGCATCACAAATATTTTCATACTCATATGTACTTTCATATATTTGAGTGTATTTTCATATACAATTTTCTGTTTTCTTTTTCTTCCTCAAAATAATTTCCCTGACAAAATGCAGAATAGATCTTTCAACTCTTTAGCCAGGAGTATTAACTTTCATTGAATTCTTCTCCCTGGTTTCCCTCCCAGTTAAGAAATTGTCACTCTTGTTAATTCAGTTTAGTAATTCTCTGAAAGGATCATGCCCTCCTCACTCTCATAAATTCTTGGCTTTTTTCTATTTGTTTAGCTCAGGTGTATGATTTATCAATTTTCAGGAAAAAGCTGCAGTAACTTGGTGCATCCTGGAACGTGGGAATAACCAGAAGCCACTAAAGGACAATACAGGGGACAATTCTGTCATTCTTAGAATGATACCTAAATACCCTGAAGGTTTTTAACTGTGAAAGAACTGTTAAAGAATAACAAAGTTACAGGAGAAAATGATCCTGAGAAAGAAAGAAAGAAAACCAATAAGCAATTCACAGGAATAGGAGAGCTAGGAGATGGGAGAAACTTGCCTGATAAATTGTGTATTGTGAGGCATTGAGTGGTTTTATAGTCTCATACATGTGTGCTCAACTATGGTATTTTTGCCCCTATTTCCTCACAGGTTAAAAGCTGCAAAGGAATCGTTCTGGTTAAGCTGAAAAGAATGGAAACATTGGTGGTATTTCTAGAGGAGAGGCATTCTTCACTTACTGGGAAGGTTTGAGACTTCTGCTTGCAACATGATTGGCCCTGGTTCATCTCTCTTGTTTATATTTTGAATTTTCAAGTCACGTACTGCATTTGCCAAGTGACAGAAGGGAAAATGCCTGTGTGGAGCAGAGTCATGCCCCCACAAGGAATTGGCATCCTTGGCACATCAGTGTTTTCAGGCACTGGTGACCCTCTGAGTGAGAAATGGAAAGAGGAATGATGAGCCACACTTCCAGACAGGCACGCACAATTAAACACATTTGAATGTGCCTCATTTGTACTTGTAGGGATTTATTTGTATTTCTCTCCTGAATGGCTTGAGCCTACTGTTACCCTCTTTAATAGCCACACAGGGTCACTGCTCCCTTCAAGGGCCTGATGAGCTGGAGCTTGCTGCCCTCCTCTGTGGCAGTGCTGGAGCCCTGGCTGGGTGGAAGAGATTTTGGGCAGTGTAAGGCACCCACAGCAGTTACAGGGAGAAACCCTGAGCTGGATGTGGGATATCCACAAGGTGTGGGATCTGTGTGTGGGTAGGGAACAGGGAGGTGAGAGGCTCAGTGTTCACCAAAGGCTTCTGGCTGAGTGTGTTTTAGGCTGTGACTCTGGTCAGGATTTTTGTAGGAAGCTTCTCTCCCACTTAAAATTTTCAAGGCTCTGCACATGGCCCTTTGTTGCTAACTATAGCAAACATCAATAGAAATGGAATCAACAGAATGGTTTGGGTTGGAAAGGACCTGAAATCACCTCGTTTCAACCCCCTGCCATGGGCAGAGACACCTTCCACCAGACCAGCCCAAGCCAAGCCTTTCTCCAAGCCCCATCCAGCCTGGCCTTGAACATGTCCAGGGATGGGGCAGCCACAGCTGCTCTGGAAAACCTCAGCCAGGGCCTCACCACCCACACAGTAAAGATTTTTCTACTAATATGCAATCTAAACCTACTCTCTTTCATTTTGAAGCCATTCCCCCTTGTTGTGTCACTCCAGCCTCTGGTAAAAAGTCCCTCTCCTTTCTTACAGGCTCCCTTCAGGTACTTACACTTGATTCCAGCTCTCTTGTTGAGAAATAAGTGGTTTTGATGCTTCATTTGACCATGGGTATCATTCATGACAATTTTATCAAGCCCACTTGTGCCAGAAACATAAATTTTTGTAGAGGTGGAAAAGCACTAAGAATAATTTCTCCACTGAAGGGGTTGACAGCCATTGGAACAGGCTGCCCAGGGAAGTGGTGGAGTCACCATCCCTAGAAGTGTTCAAAAAATGTGTAGATGTGGCACTTGGGGACACGGTTTAGTGGTGGGCTTGGCAGTGCTGGATTAGTGGTTGGAATCAATGATCTTAGAGGGCTTTTCCAACCAAAATGACTCCATGACTTTGTCTCATTTTGCATTGTTTATGCTGTTGTCCCTCTTCCCAGATGCAAAACCCCATGGCTCACTGCAGCAGGCAAAATGGTTCACAGATGCTTTTGTTGAGTTTGAAAAAGTCAGTGGAAAAGACCAAGAGGCACTGCTGTGGTGAAAAACTGTAAGAAAAAGGACTAGATACAGCTTTGTGGTTCATACTTTATTCTCAAACACCTTTGAGTGGGTCAGCACAACCAGTTGTAAATCTTTCTTCTTGATTAAAGAAAGAGCAGAAACAAGAGCAAAATTAAGAGCAGAAACATTGCAATTTGCAAAATATAGTCAATTATTGGCAGAGTTCCATGGCTGCAGGTTATCCACCTGATTTCAGTGCCCATATTCTTCTGTGGCTGGGATACATAATAAAATAAAGCAAATGTATGTAAAGGGAAATGTTGATAGGTTGTTTTTTTCTGTAATATTGATTTTTCTGAGCACAGCCTTTAGTAAAAATAAAAAAAATCTCAAGAAAGTCTTTGTCTGCCTACCCCAGTCAATGACACTTAGTCCCATTAGTGGGAAAAAAAGTCATAACCAGCTAGGGAAGTACAGAAACAGCTGTTGGAAAACATCTCTTACTCCAACTAGTCAGAGGTTATGACCAACAGTGTGCTGGGCTTAACAACAGTTTGTTAAAAAAACCCCAATGAATTGTAAAGGAAATTGGAAGTGTGAATAACTTTGGTTTAGGAAATAATGAAGACTGTTTTGGACTGTGACTAGCCTACTGAATCCTTAATGGAAATATGCACTCCAGAGCCACTGGGAGCTTTCTACATTGGTGTGATAGAGGAAAATATCCTATGGTATACATTAATTGTGTATTGGGTTTGCATGATCAGAGAGGTTCTGGATGATGAAGGACTGTTACTGCTAGCCTAGCTTGTACACAGACATTTTTATAATCAGTATATTTGGAGGAGAAACATCAGAAATGTTGTAATTCTTTAGAATTACTTCCTGGATTTGATGATCTTGGAGGTATTTTCCAGCCCTAATGATTCTATGATTCTAAACAAATGGCATCATTTTTAGGGCCTCTGAATGCAACAGAACAGATGTGAAGCCCATTGAAGATCATCCATGCAAAGAAATCAGTGCACAAGTTGTAGAAGAATGCAGGTGTTCTTTTAAAAGACTTCTTTGATGCTAAATACTCCAACATGAGATGGAAAGTGGGCACAAATGGCTGAGACTGAGCGTGTTGCTCAGTGGAGAGAAGTTTTAAGGAAGAAAAGATGAAACCCCCTCCCAAACTGCCCTTTCCTCAGGACACAACATTCTCAACAGACCTAGCAGAAGCTATGTGCCTGGACTTGCAGCCCAAATAACTCCTTTGTTGCCTCCTTCTGGGAGAAAAAATGTGTGGGAATGGGTCGCTGAACATACCACACACATGCAAGGTCAAGTTTCAAGCTGAGAAAAGCTTGCCCAGAGAAGTTGCGGATATCCCATCCCTGGTCAGGGCCAGGCTGGATGATCCTTGGAGCAACCTGATCTACTGAAAAGTGCCCCTGTCCACAGCAGGGGGTGGAATAAGATGATCTTTGAGGTCTCTTCCAGCCCAAACCATTCGATGATTCTGTGATTCCTGCTAATTCACCCAGACACTGAAGTGCCCCTGATTCCACCCCTGGGGTTAAGCACAGACATGTCAGGGTGCTGCTGCTGCAAGGACATTTGTCTGTGTCCCCTCAGTGTTACCTGAGGCAGAGAAGATACACATCACCTCCTGCAGATCCTGTCAGCATCCTGACCAGGAACTGGCTCTGAGCATCAAGGAAACCCAGTCATTCCAAAAAACAGCATTTATCTCCACAAGATGCTTAATCACAGAGAGAAAAAATAAACATACACATATTCTAACAAATGCACAAAGGACTTTCAGGCTTGGTGTTTAAAGACTTGCTCCTGGAAGCTGTTACCAGTCCACCTGGCTCAGCACTGCTGTCCATCCATCCCAAAAAACCAAGAGGGGCTGAGCTATGGAGAATCACCATGTAGGACTGATTTGGGCTGAACTGCTTTGTGGCTGGATCCACGTTCCCACCTTCTGGAAGTATACTGGGTTTGGATTCCAGAAATAAGTCTGCTGCATGGGAAATGTGATCCATCCTATTGCTCACAGTTTGCCGAAGCAGCAGCCATCTGCTGGGGTTTAGAGAAGGCTGAGGAACACAGGATGTTTGCTTTCATTCAGATGTGCTGTAGATGTGCCTCGTATGAGCAGACTTGTCACAATCCTAATAAAACAACTGGGACATCACACTTGAGAGGAAAGCTTGCCTTACGGGGTAAAATTAAGCTTGAGCAAGATAGAAAGCACTACAAATACACATGCACATATGCATATACATAATCATTTAAGTAAAGGTCAGCAGAAAACAGGCCAGACAGAAATTCCAAGCAAATGCAGCACTAACTTTGAGACTGAATTAAATGCTTTCTGAGGTGTTTTATGGAAACCACTCCCAAGAGAAAAAATCTACAAAGGGTAAGATAAGGAATGGTCCAGTTGCAAAATAAACCTACATGGCAAAATTACAAGATGAGATTAATTCAGATAAACTCTCCCACGGGGGATTTGGGATTACTGACAGAACTGAAACGTGGGTGTGGATTCACAGCACCAATCCAAGACTTCCGAAGAGGAGACAGAGGCATTCCCTTACCACTGGCAGTGATCACCAAGGCCACGGAGGAGACTCAGAGGGATCTGGGCTCAGGTGTCTGCAGCTGCAGGAAAATGTCATCCACAAAGAGAGTAACTCCATGCTGCTGTGAATGTTAGCCACAAAGGGGAAACATTCCCACGGGAGCAGAGGATGCAAGCAGCATTCTGCAAATGCAGGAGGAGAACGAGCCCGAGGAGTAACCAAAGATGCAGATGGAGGGGCTGGCAAACAGCATGAGCAGCAGCTAAGGCTGTTCTTGCCAACAAGGGAAAAAGTTAAGTATAGTAAATCAAATAAAATTAAACATGCAGCAACAATGGATGCCCCACTTTTCTCTGCAAACGTCTTTTACCCTGTTTTCCCCAGGAGGTAATGAGGATTTTTGTAAATCTCTGTCAAAAGCAGACAACCTTGCTTATATTTGTGTCTAATGGCTTGAATAAGTGGATAATATTTTAGGTGGCAAATATTTTTGCAACAAAAATAAAATAAAACATTCTGCATGTGTGGCATTGAAGTTGAAATATCCTGTAGGATGATCACCAGCAGGACAAACACTACTGGTATTTTCTGTGAAGAAACCATTTGAATGGGATGATAGGCACTGTATGAAAGCTTTGGTGAGTAATTTGTCAGAATTCTGTCAATCAGTCAAAAGGAAAGCAGTGAGGGAACAGGGGACAAGTTAAATTGCTTACACAGATGTATCAAACCAGTTTGCTGAGTTGCAATGCTACCAGGAATTCTGAAAAAAGTCTCCAAAGTGTATTCACTGTTGTGTATCAGAATGGTAGTGTGCAACTTCTGTAACATCCCAAAGAAAAATCCCTGGATCATGCTGGGAGAAGGCCTGAGGTGGATTTCAGTGGGGGTAGAATTACATTTGATGTGATCAGAACAGTTTGAATGTCATGGAATGAAATTCTGGATGAAAATCAGTGTACTTTGGAGGAAAGTTCAGTAACTCAGAAAGGAGGCTTTATGAAGATGATGAAAAAAATCTATTTTCACATCTCCCAGGATGTGACTTACATAATAAAGATCTTAAATGAAGATGCAGTGAGTTTTCAAGAAGGAGCCCAAGATCATAATATGAATTTGACCTAGCTATAAATCAGAGAAAATACAAAAAATTACATTTTAAAATGTACTCAAGCAGGCATTGAACAGCATTTCCCTGGAGTATCTCACACGCATGCATCAAGATGGTGATAAAATTTCAGGAACAAAAGACTCTACAAAGATTATGGAACTAAAAAAATGTCTCAACAGCCTATCATTAAAAGCCAGTAATTGCAAGAAACTATAATTATTCTAAAACAAACTTGCTGAGAAGTGCTTGTCTGAAGGGCTCTCATTAGCCATTTTACTAAAAGCTTTCAATATCAGGATTTCAGTGCCTAGTGTATTTTTGATGGCCTTTAACACATGAAGTAGAGGTGCAAACCTATGGAATTGCAGTTAGAAATGAATCTGCTCCGAGGCAGGAGCTCACCTAGAAAGGGATATATTAGAACTAAACATGACTCAGAAGCATAAAATTCTCTCAAATATTTCTTTATTTGTTTGTATTTGAGCTGAAATGGCTCAAGTGGGAGCTACAGTTTCTTTGGATGTACTAAATATAGCTTAAGAAAGATTTTCCAGATTGTCCAGACAATTTTCCAGTTGTCCTCTGGTGCCACTTGGTGCCCCAGCAAATTGTGGTTTTAACTTCTTCTTGCTTCTTAGAAAAGGAAATATCAACTCTGTTTTTGATCAGCTCTCACTTAAGTCCTGGCTATTGATTCTTGCTATAAATTCTTCCAGGTCCCACCTGACACTGGATAATGTTGAAAATTCCCGAAGTGTGGGGACTGCACAGCGTGTCAAAGAAGCCTCTCAATAATGATAATATGCCAAACTTTACCACATCACAGATTTCATATTGGTTCCAATTCTTCAGTATTTACTGAGCTATCTTAACCTAAATCTGGTGTCTAGACTTCTCTATAGAGCAGACTTCTAAAGCTGATAGTGGTGCACTGTTATTTAGTATTTAGATAGGCTTCTCCACTCATTAATATGTTGTATGTGTCACGTATGTTGCAATTAAGGCAGCCCATTAAATATGAGGACAATTTAATCTCCTCAGTGCCCTCGAGCATCTGCTTTTTAAAATTTTGCTTTATTGAAGCTTTATTCAAAAATTTTGCTTTATTGCTTTATTCAAACCTTTTGCCTCCCTAACAGGATGTGGAAGCTTGCAATATTCCACCTTGCCAGATAACGTAAGAACAAAAAATACAAAGCAGTTTTGACAAATAACTCACTCATCCACCCGTCTCCCTTCCACTGAAGATCTTGACAAACCTCTGTCAAATTCAGCATGAAGTTTTCTTAATTCACACAGTGGTGATCAAGATCACCACTGTGTGAATCCTCTCCTTCTGTGGGAATTATACCAAGCCATCTCATTTCTTGGCTTTCTCTAAATTACACAGAGTTAGAGATAAGGAAGGATGCATGATGGATTTGTACAGTGATATATTTTCTGTTTATTTGTGATTCATTTCCTAACTTTGGCATCCCCAACTCTTTTGGCCATCAACTATGGAGGAAGCTTTAATGCCATTCCTTCTTAGGGTTTCCTAAAAATCAGTCCTATCAGAGTGCTCCTTTAAAGAGATGTCCTCATCTCTTCAAGTTTTTAAACTTCCAGTGCTTGCACAGAAAAACACCGGTTTTGTTCTTGCTCCAGTTATCTATTTTTGTGTTGTCTGCTTAGTCATGAGATTATTTAGGCATTTCTTTGCTATTTTCCATCTCAATCTAATGAATTTCTGCCTTTTTCTAGGATTTATAGCTTTTGGATCCCAACTCCAGTTCCTGTCTCACAAAAAGTCCTTTCTTACTGGTCATTTACAGGGTATCTGAAATTCCTGTACAGGGTCATGACAGAACTACAACCTCCAAAATAATGTAATTTTCTCAGTGGCACAATTATCCTCTTTGTTTACCTGACAGTGGATCTTGGAAGACTCTAGAAAATGCTCCTATTACCTTTGTTTTCCTATCCTTCCCATTTTGGCAGTATTCCTACATATCTACTCATCCCTACTGCAAAATTTGGACCCAAAAAGACTTGTATTTTAAACTTAAGTTCTGCTAGACCCCCTCTGATGTTAAGCATTCCTTAGAATGTTGAGCTGAGCCACTGACTATAGAACACTTCCATTTGCCGTAATTTGAAAATTTAAAAAGTATCCAATAGGTTAAAGCTGTACAATGAGGTAGAGATAAAGCAGGTTTCAAACATACAACATGAATACTTAATACAACATTTTTACAACAAAAGAGAACAAGATATCTCTGTCTCAGCCTACTCCATCCTCAGAGTCTCTGCACTTGTGGAAAAATCCACTGCTGCTATGATCAAGAGAGATGCACCAAGCTTGGGAGGGAGTGGTGACGCTTCAGTGGAGATTGGGAAGTGCTACAGGTCACACACTTTCTGGGTACCTGCCCCACACACACACACACAGATATTTTACTCATTTGTTCTTCCCAGGGTGATGTAGTAGGTAGGAAGCTGGGCCACAATTGAAGGTGCTCACCTGAAGAGGATGGCTTTATGGCAGTGTACATATTGGTTTGTAATACATTAAATGCAGAGATAACTGAGGAGACAGAACCAAGGAATGGTGTGGGTTGAGAGAGACCTGAAAGATCATCTTGTTCCAACCCAATGCCATAGGCAGGGACAATTTCCACCAAGCCAGTTGGGTTGAGAGAGACCTAAAAGATCATCTTGTTCCAACCCAATGCCATAGGCAGGGACAATTTCCACCACGCCAGGTTGCTCTAAGTCCCATCCAACCTGGCCTTGAACACTGCCAGGGATGGGGCAGCCACAGTTGCTATGGACAACCTGTGCCAGCACCCTCAGAGTAAGGAATTCTTTTTGTAACACATAATCTAAACCTATTCTCTTTCAGTTTGAAGCCATTCCCCCTTGTCCTGTCACTACATGCTCTCCAAAAAATCCCTCTCCATCTTTATTGTAGACTCCTTTCAGGTACTTGAAGGAGACTTGATCACAAAGCCAAGAGCACAAGCTGAGCTCGTTTCACCTGAGATTCTGACATCCCCCAGGGGACCACATAACAGACGTGGCTGTTTCCAGGCAGTTTCGGGTGCCAGAGGCTGCCCTGGGGGTGCTGCCCTGGGAGAAGGGGCAGCACCAGAACCTTCTGAGGTCGTTGCAGGTGACAGTTGGGGCGGGCAGGGACAGTTGGGGAGGGGAGTTGGCCCAGCAGTGGAGCGCAAGGCCTGAGGAAGGTAAGAGGTAAACAGGCAGCGAAGGAAAGCGAACAAAAAAATTCAGAAAACTTGGCTTAAAGGAGAGCCTGGGGCCTGGAGGCAAGTTAAGACACTGGGGGAGGGGAACAAAGCAGGACCAAACCCATGAATTGGGGAATAAGTGAGAGCAGTGTTGTGCTGGAGGAGGCAGCTAGCCAGCTGCCAAGGCGAGCAAGCTCCTACTTATCTTGCCATGTTGACTACAGAAACAGACCTCAAATGACGCAGTGTCTATAAACAGAGAGGAAGAATTAGTTCCCATTCTGGTAGTTGTGTCTATGACCCTAAAATGCTTACCCCACACACACCAGGAATTCAGTTCCTGAGGGCACTGACAGTGCCATGGCACAGCTGATATGAGGAGGAGCAAGAGGAAGCTGTAACAAGCACTTGCTTATTATTAGAGAAACTTGGTATGGCAATTGCAAACACTGCCTAAAAGCCACACCACTCCAAAACAAAAAACATGAATCAGGAGTCAACTGCAGGGTGAACAGACTTAAGCAGAATGCTTTCTTGTTACATGTGAACTGGATTCCAAAGTAAGCAAAAAGTCTCAGATTGTGCTCTTTCAATCACAGCAAAGGAGCAGGACAATTACTATGATGCTGTATTCCACAGTGTTAATTTTTGTTAAAAGATGTATCAGAAAAGCCTTGTTCAGATGCTGATTTGCCTCTTCAAACAGCTTTGCTGCTTCCTCCATAACACTTTCTCTGGCTGGTCTTTTTCCTGATGGTCTGAATAATTAGTTCTCTGGGGAGATCAAGTCTTTCCTTGCTTCCTAGTACTGGAACAGGGAATATCTGGACTAATCCCATGGTACCCTGATAATGCTCCCTTTGACATATAGGAGATCCTTTATGGAGCATTATGTGACCCTTCCTGTAGACAAATACATGTCACATGTGCCAGGTGAAACAAGCTCCAGCTAGATCCATTTATGTTTATCACTCAATACAGCAGGACTTGCACAGTGGTATCTCTGCAGCAATCCTGTTTGATAAGCTGCTCTGCAAAGAGCAGAATGCCAATGTGGATGAGAGCTCCTGTATTCTTGCCTGGGTGGCCATAACAGATGGTCTATAGTGGAACTACAGACACACAAAAAAACGTGAAGTGGCACAAATCTGAGTCACTGGTACAAAAATCTCTGTTCTGGAGGGCTCTTGACTGCTGTTCCAACTGTCTGGGTGCTAAAAAGCAGAGCTGAACTGGTGAGGAGCTGGCCCTGAAAATTCCTTTCCAGCTATTTTTAAAAAGCCCTTTTGCAGGAGAGTGAGGCAGTGTAAGTTTTAAAAAGAATAGGTTTGTCTTGTACCTTTGATAGCAATGGAAAAACACTGATCAAAAGGATTTATTATCGCTTGTAGATCTCCAGGGAGGGCTGCAGGTACTGAATGTGCACATATTTTCATATATATGCCCACACACTTGTATGGGAGATGTTGGTCATGTGAACTTTTATCTGAGGAAAGTTAATTTTTATTTTTGCAAATTGGTATTACATGTATTTATACAAACACATACATAAACATATACAGATACACACCTATGTAAAACACCTGCAGTACTCAGTTCTTCTCCATCTCTGCTTGGGATTCACATAACCATTTTCAAAGTAGCAACTTTTAAAAAAATACAGGCTAAACCAAGAACAGGAGAAGGACAAGTAACAGTACCCCTTTGAAACATCAGCAGTTTTACACTGATATCCTATGTTGTGCTCTGAAATCTCACCACAGATGAGGACTTCACAGATTAAAGCAGAAAAAAGAAAGCGACCAGGAAATAAATGGGAAGCCCACTGCGTAAAATCTGATGGCCACGTGACAAAGAAAAGGTAAGATTTCTGTTTATTTCCTGATAAAGCCTGTATTTTTTTCTTGAATTGTTACTGTCCAAACATCACCTGATATAAAACACATCATAAAAATGCTTTACACAGCCAAAATGGACCAACCAGACTATATGATGACCATCTAAGAAATGAATTAGCTGAATGCATTATTTACCAGCTTGTTCAGCTGTACTGAAGAACAAATTCTGTAGTTATTATACAAAGTCAGAATGAAGGGTAAAAACATCTGTGTGCACTGGACAGTGGACTTGGACAGCACTGTTGATTTTTATCCCTTCTATGGCAGTTATTTTAAAAGATACCCACATCACAGGCTTCAGTTTTAGATATTTGATGCTTTACAAAGATGGATTAATCTCATACTAGGAAAACTGAAATACAATCATGTAAAATGACTTGCTCAACTGCACCTGAAGTGCCAGTGTAGCCATCAGGCTGTGCCAGAACCTCCCTTCTGCAGAGCATGCTGCCAGTAGCTCTATGAGCTGCTCACTGCACTGTTCACATCAAAAGCAGCACACAGGACAGTGAGAATTGCGGAATTCTGAGCTATCAAAATTAAGCACATGGAACAACAAAACACATACAAATATAGGTTCTGTCCCTCGCTAATGGGACATTACACTGTTTTTGCCATATTTTACCTTATATTGGTATAACTCCAACCCACATTCTTTATCCACCCTTGTTTGCATTTAGATTATTTTAGCTGGTTTAGTTTAAGAAAATTTAAGTTTTTAAATGTCTACAAATACGTACAAATCACTCTTCTAAACTTAAGAGTTACACAACCCTTCTGTAACTGTGGCACAGTTCAATCTTAGTTTTGCTTTTTTAAATACAAACCTTCTGAGAAGTGCAATCGATTTACAGAGAATGACAAATTCTACAGTTCTCTGACTTAACATCACGTGGAATTTCATTTCAAAAGATGTCTTGACTGTTTGATTATAAAATAAAAATGAAGGCACAGCATTAGGCTGTTGCAGGAAATAATTTCTCAAGCAGCATTACTGTCTACTTGAGGGAGAAATACCTGGCTTGGGAGGTCAGCAGAAATGGATGCGGGGGTAAAACAGGTCAGCAAGGTTGTGAATAGATCAGATTGACTCAAAAGATTTGTATTGGCACGTGTAAACAGGAATGGGGTCTGTGACAGGCAGGACAGCAGATGCTGGCCTTGTTGAGGCCCAGATTTTAGTAATGTCTAGTCTTAATGTCAGGCACTGCAGTTCAAGAAAAAAAGATGTGAACAATTTTGAGACAACACAAGGAGAAGACATAAGCATCTTAAGAGGTTTAAAACTGTGCCACACCAGGAAGGATTGAAAGGAAGCAAAATTGCTTTGTCTATAGGTAAAAAAATATAGGGGAGACATTTATCTTAAGATATAAAGAGGCATTTTGAGAGATGAGAGGTAAAACCACTCACATCCATTAGTTATGCTTCAGTGGCCATGAGCTTTTAAGTAGTGTTGCAGGTTCCTCAGTGGGAGCTGGACCGGGAACTGGCTGAAAATTAGCAGTTTTGAAAGCAGTTTGACAACAGCTTAAATGACTTTAAATCAAGTCTGACACAGTCTCACTTCCTCCGTTATGCCAAAAGCTGAGTCAGGAAGCTGAGTAGGACAACAACCAGATATCCTTTGCAGGGTTAGGAATGTTGAGAGGATTCAGTACCTGCACAAACAGCAGGGATGTGGCTGACCCACCAAAGCAACCAGCTCTCAAACTGCCTTTGAGCTAATTTCTTAAAAAAAAAAAAGACTGTACGTCAGAGGGATTTCATCATATCAACATAGGAGGGCTGCTACTCATAGATGTCAACTTTTAAAACAGAACATTTATATTAACACCATTACAGAATCACACAATCAGTTAGGCTGGAAGAGACCTCTGAGATCTATGACTGAACACCACCATGTCAACCAGACCATGGCACATCCAGTCTTTCCTTAAACACCTCCAGGGACAGTAACTCCACCGATCTCCCTGGGCAGCCCATTCCAATGTCTAATTACCCTTCCTGCACAGATATTCTTTCCAATGTCCAACCCAAACCTCCTCTGGCTCAGCAGGGATGTTCCCTGACATCCCCTACTGCGTCCCTTCGTTTTTATCACTTGTCTGAGAGAGAAGAGACTGACCCCTTGGCTACACCCTCCTTTCAGGGACTTGCAGAGCACGGAAATCACCCCTGAGCCTGCTCCTCTCCAGACTAAACATCCCCAGCTCCCTCAGCTGCTCCTCACAGGACTTGTGTGCTGCAGACCCTCACCCAGCTTCCTTACCCTGCAGCCATTCCATGTATTTTGGGAAAACCCCCAGCAAAAAGCAAACAAACCAAAACCATCAAACACCAAGCCATCGGGTAGATAAATTTAAACAAAATTTATGATATTTAAGCATGGTATCTACAAGCAGTCCTTGTGCTGGTCCCTGGTTCCAAGTATATATAAATATACTTGGGGGCAAAAAAAAAAAAAAAAAAATTAAAAAAAGCGATGCAGACATCGCTCACACACTGGGCTAAGAAACCCAAGGGCAGCAGAGATGAGTGAGGGGTGCAGCGGCTGCTTCCCAAATCAGGGAGCTGCCGGGTCGGTCCCTCCGGCTGCACCCAGAGCGGCCCCTCGCCCGCAGTCCGCCCCGGGAAGCGGCTCTGTGCCCCCCGAGAGGCTCCGACGGGGCTTTACCTCAGCCTGAGCGCGGTTTCCCCTCAGCAGCGCCGGGTTTTACTGCTCAGCCGACGGGCCCCGCCGCTCGCCCGGGCGAGGGACGCGAGCGACGCGCGGGCGAGAAAGGCGAGAGAGGCGAGGGACGCGCGGGGCCGCGCTGCCGGGGGAGGGGGCGGCCCTTTCCCGGCGGTCCCGGCGGCCAAGGCGGCTCCGGGCGCCACTGAGGCGGCGCGTCCCGGCGGCGGCTCCGGTGGGCGGTCGGGGGCGGTCCGCGGGCGGGGGGCGGTGGCAGCAGCGCGCTCGGTTGTGAGCGAGAGCGAGTGCGTGCGAGCGAGTGCCATGGCCGGAGCCCGCTGAGAGCCACAATAGGAGCGAGACCCCGACGCCCACCGGGACCCCCCGCTCGCTCTCCCCCGCGCCAGCCGCCGGCGGAACAGCAGCGCTCCCCGCCCTGCCCGGCACTGCCCCCCCCTGCGCCCGCCGCTCCCCCTCGGCTCGGCTCGGCTGCCTCCCGCCTCGCAGGGCCCTTCTCCGGGAATGTGAAGAGGCAGCAGCACCGCAGGCAGCGGGGAGTGCACGGGACTGAGCGGAGCCGCCCGCGCCTGAACCCGCCGCCGACGCCGCCCTGCGCCGGGGAGGCCGCGCTGCCGCCGCCGCCGAGGCCGAGGCCTACAGGGCTCCTGCGCCGCCGCGGCAGCGACCGAGCCCGGCGAGAACCGCACTCGGGCCGCCGCCGCCGCCAGGCATCGGCCGCGCTCCGCCAAGGCCGCCGCCGCCTCCCTCCGTCTCCTGCTTCTCTACCAGGAGCGCCAAGGTAACTCCATCGGCGGCCCGGCGGTGCGGGAGGAGGCGCGGGGGGCTGCGGGAGGACATGTTCCAGCTGCGGAGATCCCGTCTGGAAATGACAGCCGAGAGCGGATAATTGCGCCTCTGCTCCCTTCCCCGCCGNNNCCCCCCCACCACCACTCCCCCACCCCCGGGACCGGCGGATCTGATGAGCGTGGCTTCGTATTTACCAAAATACTCGGGGAATAGAGCGGAGGAAGCAGGGAGCGGTGGCCGGGTTTGCAGCTTTCCCCCTCGCACACAATAAATAATCTCGGGCTTTATTCCCCCCGCCCCCTCTCCCCCCCAGTGTTGGTGGAAACAGAGTATTTCCCTGTGATAGTGTATGCAGGGCAGCGAATGTTCATTTGGAGAGGCGAAAAAAAGATCAGTGTTTACTGTAAGGTTGTTAGGCTGGATGTAGTCTTGTTGAATTAGAATTAGATTTTAATAATTTATAAAGCAGGTTAGGAAAACTGTTACTAAATTTACAGCAGAGAAGTGTCAGTAAAGCTCCTTGCTGACACAATGATCCTGCAGTTTAAGTGATCTACTTTAGTCGCTGTCCATTATTAGTATTTTTATTATTTTTTGTAATTTCATTTGGAGAGAGCGTGCAAACATTTCTGCAGGGATGGTTACACTTTAATGATGCACGTGATGAAGAGGGGAAGCTGTCTGATGAGATGAGACCGGGCCAAACCGATTCAGGTTTAGGGAATATATTTTTGCTGATATATTCACAATTTGGTTTATGTAACAGGTAACTTTGTGTGTTTTTTGGCGGACTGTTGAAATCTTAGAAGTGGGTTACTAAAGTACAGGCCATTCTATTCCAGTTTATCTGACTTTTTTATTTATTAATCTTGGCTGGGGCCTGAATGCCCTGGTGATGGTGGCTTTTTTTTTTTTTTTCCTTGCCCGGGTGATAAACAAGACCAGTTTAAGGTACGGGTTCATGTTGCTGATAGTATATTATATTTAGAAAGCCTAAGCTGGTAGTGAAAGAATACCTCAGGAGAAATCAAAAAGATGGAATAAGGTTTTTTTTCATTATTGTAATGCCAGCTGCACAGTTCAGCTTCTGGGTGCTGCACATGCTTCCTTGAAGAAGCTATGGAGTTTATACTCCATTTTTGATAGATTCAGTGCACGTATATGTAATTTTGCATTAAATAGTTCTTATCTTTTGGAGCTTGTTTACACTGTTGCAACAAATCATGCTTTCAAAAGCTTTTCTTACAAAAGACAAACCCAAATAATGCCTGTTTCAGTGGATTTAGTAATCTACGAAGGACACCAGCTATTTCAATAAAAATAATAAGTACTCGAAAGTGTTCTGTATGTTGTGGAATCAACTTCTTGTAGCACACGAGTCACTTTGGTAATTGAAGTCAACAGACATTGAGGATGAGTAATGCTTTCCAAGGACATGCTCTAAGACCCTGATCTGCAAGTGCTTACGCCGATGCTTAACTTTGCCCGGGTGCCTGTCCTGGCCGAAATCGACAGAGCTGCCCTCGTTAATGGTCCTGTCATTAGTGCAGATGAGGCTGCTGGAGTTAACTGTGCGCCGAGCTGCTTGTAACGTGTAGGCCTGAATTCCTCCCGTCTCCTCTCCCTTGAGTATTACTCATGTATTTCATCAAGCTCTGATGGGCCTTTTTAACAGACAGGACCAGACTGGTAAATAAAATAGCTGGATGTATTAATTCAGTGTTTGCTAGTGGTACAGAATCAGCTGCAGGAGTACCACCAAGGCAGGTTTTGTAGGAAGAAGCAATGCCCATTGCTTAGGCCAGCTGAAGTTGGGAAACAAATAAACTTTTGCTTGCAGAAGCCTTTTTTGGCTCTCTGCCTCTCCCTGCAAACCTTGTCTGTCTCATGCCCTTAGAGCAGCTACTGCTACCACACTGCCAGTCGTCCAGAAATACCAGGACATGGAATAACTACATGTAAAGGCACTCTCAGGAAAATAACTGAGTGTTTCTGAAGTGGAGAATAAAGAAGTAACATGCGCAGTTTGTCAGTGAAATTGTGAAACGTTTCTACTATAACATTTTTACTATCCTTTCCTAAATTTCTATAAAATCTTGTGTGTAGGTGTGACAAATAAATGGAGTTTTTGTTCTGTCCTGTGTTTTTTGTCCTGTGCATATAGGTAACCTTAATGCCAAAAAACCATCTGTGCCTTTTTGTGTACCCATTCTTTAGCAGAGTAAGTTGAAATGACTTCATCCCAAGGAATGCATAATTTAAAGCTACAGTCAGGTCTGCAGGTGTATAAAGTTCTGTTCTGATGAAGTTCTGAGTGCAATGATGTCAGCATTAGGTCTGAAATTTTTGGCAAATGGAAGACACAGATAAAAAAGTAAGCAAGAGGAATTACTATGCTAATAATTAAGTTCCATTAAGTTTATTCCATCCATAAGATGGGTTAGCTCTCTCAACAGTTTATCTATTGGAGTTGTCAACAGGAGAGCAGTGCAGGAAGAAGATATTTGGAAAGTTTAGATTAATCTCTACCTGTTTCACTCATTTGGAACACATTTTTAACACATGCTTTCCTTCAGTAGGGATATGTCCTCAGCACCAACTACTCCTCCATCAGTGGATAAAGTAGACGGATTTTCTCGGAAGTCCGTCAGAAAAGCCAGACAGAAGAGGTCACAAAGCTCCTCCCAGTTCAGGTCTCAGGGCAAGCCTATCGAGTTAACTCCACTGCCTCTGCTAAAAGGTAAGATCAAACACAGTTTTTAATAAATAAAACAATTTTTACTCTACAGTCGACTTTGAAAATCAAAGTATTCTATTGTCAGGAATCACAGGGAAATTTTGCAGGCATTGAGAAATGTTTCATGCCAGATATATATATGTATTTAAGCTCTACGAAATATTTTATCTGTGACTTGAGGGTGTGGTAATTGTTTGCAATACTTTTGAAAGTTTCAAATGCTGATGTTAACCCCTACCATGACTTGAATTTTCATGGCTCTCAGTCTTTGTGCAAGAGGATTCTGGTTTGTGACTCCTCAGCAGCTGACATAAATCAGCAGTAATTTTGGTGAGGGTAAATGAACTTGTGAGCTGAAGGAAACTGCTTTTTAGTATCTTTCCTTGGTGTGTGGATCTGCACCCTGTGGTAGTGGTGCCAACTGCAGCCCCTACAGCAAGAGAGGAGATGGGATCCCCTCTCATACCATTTGTGCATGGGTAGCTCCCAGGTCCTGCCTTCTGCTAGATTTTGAAATGGAAAGGTCCCATGAGCTGCAGCCTCCCAAGGGGAAAGATGCTGCCAATCTGGTCTTAGGCAAGGCCCTACTGTTTTGAGATCTTGCATATGCCAATGCTGGTTGAGTTTCTGCTGGCAGATTTAACCTCTAATTGGAGAAGGAAAAATATGATCCAACATACTGCTCTTAAAAGGATGCCAATATCTCTGTGATACCTTGACTGCTTCCCCTGAATTTCAGTACAAATCCAGGGGTCAAGAGCACCTCTCAGAATGTCTGGTGAGGAAGGGGAAATCACCTTTCAGAAGTCTTCAACACTGACTTCTCAAATGGTTTATTTACTTCTTTGTATCTTTTTCATTGCTATTCTTCATTTCTGCCTTGAGTAGTGAAAATAGGCATGGCTGGTGCTGATAATTCTGGAAAATAGGAAGTTTATTAGGTTTAATACTGTGTCTGTCTCTTTTCTTCCTTTTTGGGCAAGTATATTCCTCACGTTCTCTCATCTACCTTGTTTGACAAATTTGTTAATCAGAGTATTGAAATATGTAACAGATATGGAACGGCACTTTGGTTAATTCTCAACCCTACTTCATAAGGATACAGTAGTTACAAAAACAAAAACCTCAACAAATCCCAAACCCCCCAAAAATCTCTCAGCCTAATGTGGGTCTTTAAATTTAATTAAAAGTAGGTTTCTAGGATTAGTTCCAGTGGACCTGTCATTGCAGTATTGGGGGCTTCTTTCTGTGGCTCCCTGGAAGAATGCACAAATGGAATATCCTGAGTCAAGCGAAATGTGCACCAAGCCCCCCTGCACTGTGCCTGGTGGTGAATTTTATCCAGTATTTCTCAGTTTAGGGCTGGTTGGTGCCATTGGATTTGACTTTGTAGTCTGCAGTGAATATTATTTGTGATTCTTTGGATGATCCTGTGCAGGGCCAGGAGTTGGACTTCAATGATCCTGTGGGTTCCTTTCAACTCAGGTTATTCTGTGATTCTAAATTTTTTTTTTCTCTTTGTTGTTGAACTCTTCTGTTGTTTTGTGACAATATGATAAAGAAGCAAATACTTCTTTCAAATAATTTGAAAGCTCAGTTTTACTTTTTCAGGTAATTTTTGATCTGCAGGTTATTTCATGCTAGTTGTTACATTTCGGAAGGTGACTGGAGTTTATCCTTTGGCTTAAACGAATGGATTAGTGGAAAACATTTGGATTTGTATTTGTACAAATGAAGAAATTATTGTTGTAATTATTTCACTCTATTCTGTAGTCCCATTCAGGGAGTAAACCAGGCATGGGCACAAGCATAAGTAAAACAGTATGAACCTCGCCTTGCAGAAACACAGGTGTGTCCAGGTGCTTAATTTGACTACTGCAGCCAGTCTTGAGGATTGAGATATAAAACTATAATAAGATAAAACAAACAGATGGGGAGCAGAGAGTGTTGGTGAGACATTTATGATTAGTGTCATAATAAGTTACAATGGTCCAGCTTCAAATTAAGAATGTGATCCTGGGAGTTGGTTTTCCCTCTTTGCTTTAATACGGATTCCCAGAGGCGCAGGGTTCTACCTGTGCAGATTAATTTGTGGGATTTGGGCCTAACAATCTCTAAACAGCAGAGCTGTTGGTCCCTGCAGAAGAGATACTGGCAGCTAAAAATCATGCTACTGTTTGGAAGTACTCTTGACCTACATTAATATTTGTAACATTTAGGATTGTTAAGTCTGCAAGAAGTGAGGAAATTATTTTCTCCTGTGTTTTTCATCCTTTTCTTGACTAATTTAATGAATGTCCTGATTATTTTTAAACTCTTATGGTCACACTCATCTTCCAACAAGTGACCAGTCCTATTCCTTCTGTCCAGTAACTGTATGATTTCCAGTTTTATCCTGGCAAATTTTGTCTTTTAAACCCAAATAGAGAAGAGATGCCAGCAAAGTAGCCTTTTAAAGTCTCAGAAAACTGAACTTAGTTGGAGATGTGCAATTGATAAGCTTCCTGGTTGGGGTAAATTTCAAGTTTAATTAAATTTCTTCAGAAATATTTCAGTATGGGAACTTTTTAGAGGATAGACCTCAAATTCATACTCATCAGATGTATTTCATATGTATCATGGAGGGATTTTGCTTACACAAACATGCTGTGCTCCCTTCTATTATTTTTTTTTAAATTTTTTGGTGGATATATTGCATACTGACATTGGCAGGCTGCTTTATCTCAAACAGCACTTTATGGCCTTGAGTATCTTCTGTGATTACAAGAATCTTGTATGCAGAAAACTGGGTAACTGCTTGGTCCATTCCTTGCAAGTTTTTATACTCTGCTTGTCACCATAATGATCTGAGCACCTTCCAGTAGTGTATTAAGTGATGTGACTACACATCTGTCACATCTTATCTGCTCTCCTTCCTTTCCCTGGGGGCAGAGTCACATATAGTGAAATGGCTTGTTTTGGTAGTGTTTTAATGCAGTCTGTTGCCTTCTGTGAGTATACACTACTGTATTGCAAAAACAGATAGATAAGCCAGTCTTGTTGTTGTTCATTCGGTAATAAAAATATTTTGGGAAAGAAAAATAAGAGAGATGCTATGTTTTGATGCTGTGTGCAAGTCTGGAGGATAAGCTGCTATTTAAGAAATGGAATAAGAACAACTGGAATTTTCAGTATTGCTCATTTCAGGAAAAAAAAGTATAGAGAAATGAAGTTGTTGCTCTCATATTTTTTTTTTAAAAAAACAATGTGTGTATGGTATCAGTTTGTAAACAAACATTTAATGTATTTGGAAAGCAAGGTGTTCTTTCTGAGGCTCTGCTGGGCTGAGTTGAGGTTTTGAAAAACCGCAAGTCAAAAAACTGCTGTTTGCCTAGAGTAAAGATTTAAATTTTTAGATGATTTCATTATTTTTTTATTTATTGCATTGTGACAAGCTGATCTGATGCTATCTTTTAAAATCTAACGAATGTACAATATAACACTTTAAACCCAGTGTTTTCTCCCTTGTTTTAAGTGTAGAGGAATGCAATGGGAAGTGCACATGGGATTTGTGGCACAGTTGCATTTTGCCTGTGTGTGCTCTTCTGTATGTTTCTCGCATGCATTTTTTGAAGGTTGCATGCTTTTCCCTGGTGTATCTTGCAGTGCATGATGGATTTTGGCTTTACTTTGAAGAGGCTGCTGGTATTACCCAGGCTGACAGGTGCCTTAGGTGTAACTGGCTTGTGACAGAGCAGTGCTGGTGAAGGGCCCTTGTTTGGGATTGTAATTCCATCTCTGTGCCTGAGATTCCCTCCCAGGTTTGCTAACCAGGTTTGTGGCTTGCCTCAAATCGAGCTTGTTCTGTAGACGAAAATAGGATTGTAGATGCATTGGATAGGTGTATTATTTATTGGAGGACTATTTTGCTTTCATTTTGTATAGCTGCTCTTTTTACTTAGAAGTCTCTAGAGGTGGAACAGCAGGAGTGCAATGTTAGAAAGCATTTGGCTGGAAAAAGAGTATATTGTAAGTGCTGGACATGTGAAAACAGAGCAATTTCAGTATTACCTGCAAAAGGGGGAGGGGAACTCATTTGTATTTCTGCCTGGTGTCTGTAGAGATAGGGGAGTGTTCAGAGGATGAAAACATACACAGAGATGATTAAAAACATCATGTGTCTTAAAAATACACATTTAGCATCCTGAGAAATTGCACAGAAAACTTGTATGTTGCTCACAGCATCGTTCCCACCCCCTGGCCCTCATTACAAATATAGAAGTTAGGCAAAGCAAACCATCCAAAAGCAAGACTGTTAATTGTTAAATCATTTGTATCCCATTTTTGTAATTCAGGGTGTGTTTTTTTTCCTGTCATCCTTCCACATTTTCCAATGATTTAATATAATTAGTGAAGGTTACTTTCATGTTCTTTGCAACTATTGTATATTTTTGTTGAAAACATTTCAAAGTATGATTTTTATTTTTAGATGGTTTTTCCTCCTTTAAATAAGCACTTAGAGCAGAAGTTCTCTGTCAACAGTACCAATTGCTTTGCTACCTCAATATTATGAAATTTATTGAGCTTCTAATACATTTATCAGATAGTTTCCATGGCATTAAAGAATTGGTGTAGTGGCAACAAAAGAGCATTGCATAGTCAAAAAGGGAAAATTCTCTTTCCACTTGCTGTTTGCTTTTGATCATTAAATTATTTCCCTATAGCTGAGATTTTATTATAAGCTTTTCTTGTGAATCTTATCTATTGGTCAAATGCTGAGGTTCCTAAAGAGTAAAAAATCCTAATCACTCGAAAAGACTCTTGACTGAGAACTGCAAGATGTGCACTTCTTGTTCAAATGCAGTTACTTTTGAATTTTTAAAATATTCCATTATAAAAAAAGTATCCAGGCCTTTGCAGACCTATGGATGTCACCTAAAACTCATCATATGGGAAATAGTTATGATTTGAGTTGTAGAAGAGGAAGGAGTTTGTTTTCTGTTGGCTTCCATGGGAGCTGCCTGCTTAGCTTGTCTTTGCTGCTCTTGATTTGAGACATTTGGAATGTTTTACAGATATCAGATATACAAATACCAGTAAACTGTTAATAAAATCACTGAGCTAAATGCTCTCTTCTCATATATAAACAGGAATTTAGGGTCATAGTGGTTATGATTTCCCAAAATAAAATTCAGCTTTATTTACAGAATTAGAAATAGATCTTAGGACTCCTAATTTATTACACAGAAGAAACACTGGAACTTGGTTTGGGCTGCATGTACATAATCAGGGATGAATCCTGGAACTGCTTCTAGGAATTTTATGCCCATTCTGGTTGATATAAATCTGGACATAATGGGCCATCTCTGTGCAAGAGTTGGGAACAGGGCCACAATCTCAAAAGGGAGAAGGACTTAGGCCATTTAGTATTTTCTTTATGAATATGTATGATGTTCTAGTCATAAGTAATAAATTTCATCACTTTTGTTGTGCTCTTGTCAGTTGGTTTTTGAATATGCACTTAGCCTTCTTTATAGTCTGTTTACATCTGTTGATTTTAGAAAATTTTTTCCAGTAATCTTAAAGGTTTCTGGTTGTTTCAATACACTAATTACTTTCTGGGTTTTGTTTTTAATTTTTTTTTTTTTTTTTTTTTTTTTTTTTGATTGCTTGTTACTGTCTCCCACATTGGAAGTGTATTTTTGTAGGACAGCATTTGTAGAGAATGGGCAGGTTAAGTAAAAGAAATACCCACTTATCTTAACAGTGTATGGGTGAAAATGCAGTTGGGGAGGAATTCTGTCAGCTTACCCCAGTCTTCCAATGTTTCCAGTCAGTTCTCTGTATTCATTTCTGAGTCTCTCTAGGACTGACAGTTTTCCTATGGCCAGAGTAGTGGTGGGTTATTTTTTGTTTTTTGGGGGAAGGTGGTTTTTTGTTTTGTTTTGCTTTGCCTTGCCTTTGAAGCCTCCAGTGTAATTGTTTTACTTCCGGAATTTCTCAGTCTGGCTTCTGGAAGTGTTTAGTGATGATGATTCCCACCTTTTCCTTTTCTTTTTTCTTTTAATATTTTTTAAAGTGAAGTAAGTTGTAATTATGTAAAATGTGTTTCTGTACTCTTCACAAGATTGAGTCTAAAATCTTGATGATTTTCTGCAGGATGTTTAGACTTTATCATAGAATCACAGTCACAGAATGGTTTGGGTTGGAAGGGACCTTAAAGATCATCTCGTTCCAGCCCCCTGCCGTGGACAGGGACACCTTCCACAGACCAGGTTGCTCAAAGCTCCATCCAACCTGGCCATCATCATGAAAAATTTTTGGTTTCAGTCTGTACTTGTACAGTATGTCTTTCTAATGTTTCCCAGTAATACTTATCTCTCTAATAATATTGCCATTTTCTTTTCTGTGCCCAAATGTAACTCTATGGGTCTGTAATAAAACCTCCTGTTTCTGTAATAAGTACCTCCTTTATATTCCTTTCCTGAAGTACCTTCAACAAGTACAAGTTCTGGTTCAGCCAAGCTATTATTTCTATATAGCGCACATGATTGTTGAAGTATAGTGCTTCCTTTATAATTGATTATGTTATGGAGCTCTACTCTTGTGAAAGAACACATTTTCCATATCTCTGGAATTATGTGTGTATTTATAAAATCTGTGTTTGTGTATATTACATGTGTATAATACATAAGTGTATATACATAAGCTCTAGACGTATTTAATGTCTTATACAAAGTTTATGTTTTGAGTTTATTTAATTTTCTGTTTTTCAAATGGGAGAGTGCTTCTGTTCATTGGTAGAGCTTTATAGTAAGGCAGCAGTCCTTTCACATTCATCCATTGTAAGCTACTGCGTCCCTGAGAAAAGAGCACTTTCATTAATGCTTTCTGGGGAGTGGGAGGAGGACACACAACTATTTTTAGGTTCAGGGTAACTTCCTTTCACCTACAGTTTTTTCATTCAAGTTATTACTGTTTCTTTGACTCAATCAGGCAAAAATCCTTAGTAACAGAGGAGGGGACTTGGGGAGTTCAGGGAGTTTTGGTAGGGTGGGTATTTATGGATTACTGTACTCTGATAACTGTATAACTTAAAAGTATCAGCAAATGGGCTCAATTTGCTTCATAAGAGGTTAAAGCAAATCTATTAGAAAAATACTAGAATCTTCCTTGGCAACCTCCCTGGTAATGTCATTCTGGTTGCAGGTGCAGTGACAGGAGGGTTTTTTTCTGGTGGTAAAAACTTCCTCAAGAAGTTCTTGAGCCAAGTGTGGCCTCATCTGCTGAGACAAGTGTCTGGGGGCCACAGTGTAAAACAGATTGTTAGAAATATTCCACCTCCTTCTGATTTTAGTGTGTGCTTGATCCTGTGTCCTCTTAAACAGTTAATTCAGCAAATCTGAAATGCTGGTGGATATTTATGTAGGGTTGATAATTTCTCTGTCTGGTTTTCTGCTTAAAATAAAAAACAGTGCAGCTACAGTGTGAGGATCTTTATCAGTCGTTTCAAAAGATAAGGCAGCTGTCCAAAGAATCAGTGTAAAATACTTTTCTGCCCTTAGTTGTTGCGCTTGATTGAAAATTTTGTCTGTTTTCAGCAAAGTCTTGAAGTTAGACCAAAAAGGAATCAGTTTGATTAGGAGTAATAATGATCGACAGTAATGGAAGGTTTTTCACCAGTAGTTTTTTTCTAATTGTTATATTAAACAAATCTAAGAATATGTACAGTTTCAGAATTATACATGTCAGTATCATTTTACTTTTGAATTTCCTGTAGGAAGTTTATTTTTCATGTCACAGTATGTCTGATATTAACCTTTTTTTTTTTTTTGCTTGAAAACAAAGTATTTAAGATTTTATTTTAGAACACTTGGACATTTTTAGTACATTTTATAAAAAATGATCATTATTTTGTATTTATTCTCTTTATTGATTGTTCCACTCTTCTTCCTTTCCAATATGTATGACAGATTCTTAGACTGTGGTATTTTCCTTGTGTGTGAAGTGCAAGGTCCTTCCTGTAGCATCTGCAAGAGTCTAGGGCAGAGAAGGAAAATAATACAGCAGAACTGCTGTACCTAGTTAAATGGGCAGAAAACAAAAAAGTGAAATGGATCATTTCTGGGTAGCTTCCCGAAAGAAAAATTAGAATATCAGATTGCTGTAAAGTCTGTTTTACAGGGGTGGACATGGTGCCAGCTCTTCTGTAACAGCAGTTTCTCGTGTTCCCCGAGCTGAAGAGCTTGTTCTAATACCTCAGTGTTGGACTTCAGAGCTGACCGAGTTACAAGAGATGTGGAGACCTCAGACAGCAGTCTGCTGTTCTGATTATAGAAGTTTGTGCCTAATTAGGGTATTTCTGAAGATTTTTATGAATTGGAAAAGGTGCATCTCCTGCAAAACATGAGTCGCAGATTCAGCTGTCCTTACTTGATGGAATTTTGCAGAAGTTGAAGTAAACCATTAGTGGTATCTCAGGGGTCATGAGTAAATGCTGACACCTTTGTGCCCCTGCTGGTTAAAAGTATCAGTTTTAGAACCTGACCTCCAGCAGGAGATATGATAAACTACTCAGTTACAAAAATTTTTATTCTGAAAAATAAGATACTATCATGAAGGATAAGGTTAAGTTGAAATTGTGTGTTGTCCTGAGTTCTTTGCTGTCAGATTTTGATTAAAACAATGAAATAAATATAAGCATGGTTATCTGTTTGATATTTTTCATTGTGAAGGCTGACTGGGGAAAAATGTAATTGGGTAGCATTTCTTTGAGTATTATTTTATCATAAGGTTAAGGAGATCTGTCATTAGAATTGTTTGTGAGTTTCTAACTCTTTGAGGAGAAAAAATGTTTAGTGTCATTAAGAATTAACTGTAGTTGGATGTGGTCTGTATTTTTCTGTGGGATTCCTGGAAGGTTTTAAGGAAGTTTTAGGGATGCATTGTGTGTGATGTATTTTTTCATAATGCTCATGATGTAGCTACCTAGTCTGAGTTGTGTGTTGTTTGGGATTTCTATGCTTCTTTGCAGTGTCATGAGTTTAATGTTATTATGATTTCCTTGGCTTTTTTTTTTTTTTTTTTTTTTTTTTTTTTTTTTTTCTTCTTGGTTGGCTTATTTTTTTTTTTTTTTTTTTTTTTTGCATATGCTTGCACTGAAGTTGGATTTTCAAGTTTTACAGCGTAGGTGGTAGCAAATTTGTTTGTTGCTTCCAATACTTTTGTCATATGGATTATGCTGCGAAGGAAATCTACTGCAAGTTAAATTTCTCATATTACAAATTGATACTGTGGATAGTTAGAAACTGAGGGAAGGATGATTTCAGATTTTTGAGGAATTAAATATTCTGATTTTTTCCTTTATGTTACCCAGTAGGATGTACTGTGAACGCATAAACTTTCATTAGTTTTCTTGGCAAGTTTTGCTCATGTGCTCTCCACTTTCACATTCCAACAGCAGGACATAGATGTTATATGCAGTCTCTGCATAAATTAGAAAGTCTAGTTAGTGTTTTCTGATTTCATATAAGGTTAACTGTTCAAAACTGTTTATAGAGAATGTTTTCCCATCGATGTGTAAGCAGAAATGCAAAAGGTGGTGATTACAGCTGAGACAGTACTTGGATCGCTGTCGAGAACAATACTTATTGGTTGAATATTGTCAGTGTTACCAAGGGCGAGTAAATTTGGCAGCTTGCTCTTTTGATGTCTTCAAATAACGTTTTTGGGATAGCTTTTTGAAGAAGTTGAGGTGGTACTGTGTCATCTTGGTTCTCCTTCACTTTCCCTTTATTCCACCCAGCCCATACTTCTCGTGTTTTCTTCTGTGCTTGTTCCTTATCACTGCCTTCCTCACTCCCACTTCTTTTTCTTCCTGCACCCTCTGATGGATACGATAACATATTTTTCCACAAGAGGGTGATAAAACTCACACGTGTTAAGTGAGCACTCCAGGTGGAGGGGATTGCAGAGGTTATTGACCAACTCAATAGAATTAAATTGTACTTATACAGAAAAAAATAGTCTGGTCACCTTCAGCTCCATTCATGTGTTACAGTGCTTGTTTGTGTGCACTTATGGAGACAAGACTAGACCTGTCAGGATGGAGATCTGCCCTGGGAAGAACATGCCAGCTCCATCCTGCCTCTGTTGCAGTAATCAGACCTTGCTGCAAGACAGTCTTTTGTATCTGTTATTCATGCAATAATTTTCCTTTTCCGTTCTCCCCTATGCACTCTCATAAGTATTTCTTGCTTTTTTCCCCTCCCTCTCCTGTTTACTAGGATACAAAACCTCCTTCTTCACTGGTTCTATGAAACTGCAGTGGTTGAAATTTCTATTAATCTTTAAAAGTGCATAAAGAATGAAAAGGTGAGGCAGAGAGAGAGAGAGAGAAAAACAGCCACTGCTGTGATAGAGAATCTTAGCAAAAGTTTGTATCTGTTTTCGACTGTACCCAGACTTGAACAAGTATTTTACTCAGGACTAGATGCTGCTTCAGTTTTTCTTTTTAGGGCTAGGAAGGCTGATGGAAATAAATGGTTCTTAGTCCCTCTGACAAGAGCAGCTCCAAAATTGTGTTCCTTAAGTGGTAGAGACCATGACTAGAGTTCTGGCACCTGGACTTGGCTCTTGGAAAAATGATGTGGTGTGGCTGGATGACAAATTTGTGGGAGCAGATCCATTATATATGTGGGAGAGGGTTGGGATGCAGAGCGGCTTTTTAGATGACCTTCAAGAAGTCAGCATTTCAGGGTGGTTGTTAGCCTGTATTTTGGATGCCATAATCTCAGAAGAAGTGTCTGTTGCTGTAAATTGCTTTGGAATATGATCTGAGCTGCCAGATTAAATCTCTGCAGTCACAAGTAAAAAGAGCTGCTGTGAGTCTCCTAATATTAGAGAAATGAGCAAAGGAGCTCTATACTGTGGGTTAGGTTTTAGCCAGGCAGTGGAAAGGCTCCTGGAAAAATTCTAAACACTTCATTGCCATGAGTCAGCGGGAATCGTGGCAAGGAGGGAGAGAGTAACAAAGTACTTGAGGTTATGTTTACTCCATCCTCCGATTAACTGTGAAATTCCAGGTCACAGAGTGAAATTTCTCACTCTTCTTTAATTTCAGGAAAAACAAACAAGTGTCCCAAAACAAACAAGTGTCCCAAATAATAAATAAAAAATTCTGTCTTTTTTTTAAAAGAGTTGATGGTCTTGTCAGAATATTTTTTAATATTTAGTCGCCCTTTCACTCTAGGAAATTCCAGTGGCAAGGGAAATGTGTTGAATTTCTCAGGACAAGTCTGTTCCTCTTCCTGCTCTTTTATTGTCCTGTTTGTCCCTAAACTACCACATCCATAATGTGCAAAGTCAAGTTCAATAAACAGCATTTTGATTCATGGGCCAAATTTAAGTTTTGGTTCAGATATCCCATAATCTCAAATGGGACAAAGTCTTCCAATTAACACTCTTGAGGTGAACATCCCACCCTCACAGCAGAAAAAAACAATCTACAAAACCCAAATAATACTTAGAATTTCTGTATATGCTTCTGAGCTGATTCTGATTATAAGGGAATTGGGGACATTCTAATTTCCACTAGCAATGTAAAACTATTTTTCTTAAGTTTTTGGGTTATTCTCCTAATGAAAGAATGCCATAATACCTAGAAAAAAAAGTAAATGGCTAGAAGCAGGCTTTGAGCATCTCGAAGCAAGTTTCTCTTATTTCCTGTTTGGTAAGTAGCAATCATTCCTCTTCCAGAAACTTTATTAATCAAGGACTTTACAGAGGAGGATTGCCATGCCCTTCATATGGATTGTAAGGTGACCTCATTTGATACGAGTGCAGTGTTGGTTTGTCTTCCCTTGTTTTGTACAGTTGTTCCCAACATGAACAGGCATTGCACTATGGCAAAAATTCATTTGAGGGCCAAAATCTTCAAAGTAATTTCAGTTGTGGTGAGATGTGCCAAAACTTCATGGTCAATAAAAAGCAAATGGTTTGGAAATGAGATATTTTCATGTTTATTTGCTTTTGGAGAAGTATTATACTTCTGGATTAAAGTGTTCTGATATATCAAATATAACAAAAAAACTCTAAAACACCACATCATATACAATAAAAAATTCACAGACTGTTTTTCATTACAGTTGGTCTTTTAAGCTAAAGCACTCAGTACTTGTTAGTAGTTTTTGCCTATGTAGTTTCAAATGTCTGAAGGAACAGGACCTATCTCATGCCCAGAGCTGCAACAAGGAGTGGAATAGAGCACCCACTCGTGTGTGCTTCATTTTGGAAGAGCTGTCAAATGGGTGAAAGGGAAGTAATTCAGCCTTTCCCCCATTCCTAGATTCAGTGGCTGGACAGACACTCCCTCCCTCTTTTTTTTTTTCTTTTGCCCATGCTGCTTTTGTTGTTAATGCAGTTTTTCTGCATTGTTGTTTCCCAGATTTCTTGTCCATATTGAATATCTATATTTGGGATTATTTTTCCCACATGTATTAGCTGATGTTTTTCCAAACTGAATTTCCCATTATTTTCTGGCTGTGTAATGAATGTGCTTAGGTTCCTTTGTATTATTTCTGACTTTACTGCTACTCAAAGCTCTCTATTTAATATCCTCAGAAGATGTTATCTATATGCTATTTTAATCATTAGATCATTAAGGAAGTTATTAATGTCTGGACTAAATTGATTCTTATATCTCACTGGCATTTCTTTCCAGTTGGATACTTGGAGATTTTTATCCTTTTATTTCTAGACTTTTTGGCAGCATTGTGTGTGTCAGCCTCTTCTATCCAGAAAAATTGGAATCTGTTTAAAACGTAGGACTCTGAGGGAAAACTGGAGTGTGATTCATGCTGGAATAGAGTAAACTTTGTAAATCCAATCACAGTTGAAACTGAAGATGTGTTGTAATCCCTACATATGTATCTTCACATGGATTTCAATATGCTGTCTTTTGTACTTCCATTTGTAAAGTAGTAGTTCTTAAATGATAAATTATTAAGTAAATATTTTCCTAGTGGAATGTGCTTTCTATTTTTGTATATCATCTTGAGAACAGAATGTGATTCCTTTCTGTAGGGTCAGCTACTTGAAATATTTGCCTGTGTTTCTTCTAACTGCATAATCTATAATCCTCAATATGTCTTTAATCTACTTTATCTCCTACAGAACTAAATTTTTGGAATTGGGGAGAATATAGTGTGATAGATGGTATCTAAGGTAATAAAGTTTGGAAGATTAAATTTACTTCTGAGGTCAGACTGATACATTTTGGCAAATAACCGATAAAATAAATGACTAGTAAAAAAATAAATACTTATATTTTCATGCCTATGGAATAAACAAAAATAATTAACAAAGAGGTTTTGTAGTGTTTCATCGCTAGAAATAAAATTAAAGATGAAATTTCCCACTTGGCTAATATTAAACATCTCCTACAGTGTTACGCAAAATGAATTGATTTATTTTCTGTTTTATTTTTCTTTTGTGAAGTAGAATTGAACTTCAAAATATTTACCTTTGTGTGCATGACTAAGGCAGAAACTAGAGTGCATTTTTTAGCACTGACCACTTGGGAGTGAGTGGATGCATGAATGTGAACAAATTTAACCTTGCGTTCAAGGAGAAGGTGTGTGCATCCGCACGAGTGTCTTGAAGTCTGTCCTGGGATTGTTTAGGGTGGCTTTAACACTTTGGGATGCTGGCTTTGCTAAGGATTGCACAAAGTGCTTCTGTGGGATTGCTTCCTTAGAGAAATGGAAGGAGAAAAAACTCCTGGAAAAAAACCCTCTTTTTTTTTTCCTTAAGTAAAACAACTTGTCAAAGGTCAGGTGTCTGTGTTTGTCTAATAAAGTTATTCAGTACCATTTGTTAGGGGATGATGGATCTGTCATTTCACCTGGTGATAAATAATCTGATTTTATAAGGTGTTTGGGGAATGAGGATAATGATCATGTCAAATGGCAGGTTTGCACAGCACAGTCTTTTATTAATGAAGGCACACTGCATAGCAGGCCTGGGTTCAAAGCCTGCAAGTTCTTATTTTATTTTGTTTTAAGTAGTTGGTGTTAAACACAAATACTCCTGGTTTCATATTTTAGAAGAAGCAAGATGATCAGCAATGTTAAGTAAATCTGGCTCATCAGTCCTAATATTTGTTCTTACAACAGCATGCATAATACTGAAAAAACATATGCTTCTAATACTAAACATAAGAAAAAAGTTAGTGTGGAATTTCAGTATAATGTACTTTTAAAATTTAGGACAATCTTGTGAGGAGATGTAAATTGCAGGGAAACTTATTTACATGAGTAGAGATTTCCTTTATAGAAAAAAAAGCTACCATGTAAAACATGGCCTTGTTTGGTACAGACCCTTAGAAATCATTCCATCTGATCCATTCCCTGGCAGGGATGGGAAGTGTCTGACAGGGCAGTGAGTGATTCTGAGCACGGAAATATCTCTTTTGCCACTGTGGTGGCATCCATGTGGCTGCAGGCAGGGACGGCCTGCATTTTATTTTTTCCAGTGAGGAAGTAAGTGGGATTTCACTCTTTTTTTTCCCCCTTCAGACGACAAGAAGTTTTCTCCCAGCTTCACTGCTTAAATTCGTGGTGTGCTCTCTGTGCTGCCATACCATTTTCAGTAAAAGAGCAGTTGCATGGAGACAAAGAGGCTGCTGATTTAAGTCTCAATAGAGAAGTCTGTTAGGCTTCAGCTGTGGGAGGATGCTAAATGTAGCTCAGAGGTTGGCAGATGCTACCTGGACCAAAACTACTTGAAAATATTAGGAAGCTGTTTAGTAGGTTTGCCTAAAAAAAGAGACATTTAATGGCTGGAAGAATTAGTGGGACAAATATGACAATGGACTTGCAGTTTAAAAAGGTACTTACTGTCTGGATGTGATGTGCTGTTCACGTTGAATAAAAAAAGAGTTCAGCTACAAATATTTTGCTAATCTTGATAGGTGGGCAGAAGAAATCCAACCCCAAGCCCTTTCTCTTCCTACCTGTCTTACTTTTTTTTTTTTTTTAGATTGTCGGTTTATGCAACATTTTGAACTTCATTTTCAAAGGGAGCAATACTGTTTCTGATCATGATTATGTAAGTTAAGCTGAAAGCTGTGGAGTGTTGTTTTCTCTCATTTTCAGAAAGCTCAGTGTTAACTATTAACATTTTTCTAAGCCATAGCACAATGAAAATTTACCTAAAGGGTTTATTTTGTGCTGCAGCCTTTGGGAGCACCCTAAGAAGACCATAAGCATCATTACTGAAGTGGTGGGACTGGGCTTGGCTTTCTGCTGGGTGTGTGTAGAGCTTCATGGATGATCCAAGAGGGGAAGTTTTCTTCATCCCTGCATGAGCATCATCCATCCCTGCAGGTTGGATAGTCCTGGGAGCTGCCATGGTTTCTTACCTTGTTGCTGAGCCAGAGTTTAAAAGCTCTTTAGCCATTTCATTTCTGACCTGTGAGATGCTGTGCAGGACACATGAAATGAAGTATCCCAGCATTGTTTGTTATTTTCTCTTTTAGGGATGGAGAGGGGAGATAAAAATAGTGAAAGTGTTGTGCAGCCTGAGTAAACATAGAGAAAAGGCCTAAGGAATCCACTGCTCAGGACCAGGCTAGTTGATTTAACAGGGAGGATGAACTTCTAATTAATTTCTAAGTGGGGTTCCTGTTAGGGCCTGTTCCATGGGGAGAGTTGATGGGAGGATCTCTGTGCCAGGTTATTAAATAGTTAACTTCAAGGGAGATAGTTTTGCTTCTGAAGCAGAGGTTTGCACATGTGTGGGTAACAAAGCGTTTCCAGTAGAGCATGTTTGATACTTAACCTGCAAAATGTCAAAAGAGGTGATTAATGTTTTGTACCTTTGGAATAGGTTTGATTTTGTGTGCCTGAAGCTTCTAGCAGGTGCTATAGAAACCAGGGAAAAACATTTTATCTTTTCAGCATGTTGCACTCAAAGTTCACGTTGAGCCACAAAATAATATCCAAATGAATGACAATCTCTTGTTTGAATCCAAATGGAAAATGGAGTTTTCCATGGCCTACTTATTCTAGAAATGATCATTTCATTGTAGGCAGATTTAACTAAAATCTAGGAGACTTTGTCAAAATTACATGAAAGAAAAAAAGATATTATTCACTTTTAAAGTGAGGCAAAGAAAATGACAAGAGGCTTTTCAGAGGGTCTGTGTTGATCTATCTTGCCTGCTAGTTCTGCTTTTGAGGGAAAGTAATTTTCAGTTTTCATAAATATGTTCTTGGTTGTTTGATTACTTTTTTTTTTTTTTTTTTGGTACTACACTATACAGTAATTTGGCTAAAATTGCTGTATACAGTTTCTTAAATTTCAGGGGTTGTTTTCAGAGTTTATAAAAATGTATTTCTGAAAGAGTCACTGTTTACCCACATGAAGTGGTGTTTTAGAACTCTCCTAGTGGTCCTTTGCTGTTTGTCAGGGGTGATGTTTGTGCCCTAGGTCAGCTTTCTGCCTTGTCTGTGAACACCAGCCCAAAACTGGCTGAATTCTGAGACAGCAGATTCCTCTGTGTGTAACAGCTAGATAGGGTTATCATAATTAAGAATGACCAGGCATTTTAGCATCTGTTATTAACCAGAGTGTAGGTGTGTCATCCTCACGGAGCAGATGAGGGTGATTTGTTTCCTCTGAGGTGTGATGGAGGCATCGTTGTTAGATCAGCCTGGGGCTCTGGCAACATCAATATAAGGATGCATCATGGATGCACTTGCAGGAGGATAAGAGAGATTAAATTTAATTCTCCATTAAATGATGGAAAACCCAGAGAAAATGCCTTACACAATACAATTAAAAATTAGTTTTTAATAGTTTATTAAAAGGCTCGTGGGCAGATATGGGGATAGTGTCTTATGGGGAGGAAATACTGGTCAAATAGAAGAACTGATGCTGTCGGCTAAACCAGGATCCATATGGTTTTAATAGTGAGGAAAAGTCTGTGCTGGCAGGAGCTCTTTAAATGGATGATATATTCTCTGTGAGCTTCCTAAAAGTCATGACTCTTGATTTGGGAAGTTGTAGTTGAGCACATGTTACCAGATTAATTTGTGGAGGGTTGCTTCTGTAGGATATCTTAGGGACTGTTTTAATTTAGGTTAAACTGCCTGCTTTTGTAGCCTCTTCCAGCTTGCAGTCACCTAAATCTGTACCTCTAAGACCCCAGCTTCTCCCTCTTGTGAAGCTGTCAGAGTTATTAGTAAAGCAGCAAGGAATTTGGGAAGAAAAGTGAGGCTTTCATGACTTAGACTAGTGGGATGTTTCCTTGGAGGAATTAGCCTCTGTTCTTTCCTCTGCTCTTTGTATCTTGGGTGAATCTCTGCTCATTGTTGAGGACTGCTTCTGCTCAGCCTGAGACACGAGGTGGTGTTTTTTTATCCATTTACAGAATGAGGATGACTCAAAGTGCAAGTGAACTTGGTGGGAGCTAGTCCTGAGTATCACACAGTGCTAAGTAAACATCCAGAGAAATCAGGACGTCTCCAGTTGAGCATTGAGAATTAATAGATGCTTTTAATCTGACTCTTTTTATTTCTCAGTGCTCTTTTACATTGGTATCTTGTGAGTAATACAGCATAAAAATGACAGTCTTTAAAAAAATTATTATTGTCAGCTTTGAGGAAAAACAAGATAAAAATTACATACGACATTATGCTCTTTAAGATTCACTGCTTTTATTACAGCAAGTAACTGAAAGATTGCTCTAATTTTAATAGAAACAAATCTGATTGCATTATTTATGTTTTTCTTTTCAAAAATGAGACTATCACAAAGATTTTTAAAAATCTTGATTAGAGGTGATGAAGTGCCTAGTGAAATTCAAGTATCCAGACTGGAGCGGTGTTGCTTCGTTGGTTCATTTTGAGCATGAAGTCTTTTGCTTTCCAATCAGATTCTGTTTTTCTTTAGGAATAAAATATAAAAATTAATTATTTTTGGTTTTAATATAATACAGTATTTCCTGATGTTATTATGCAAAATTAATTAACTTTTTTTCCTAAGAGGTAGTGTACTCTTAGGGTTTTAAAAAAAAATTTAACTGAAATCCATAGTTCATTTTGTTGCTTCACCGGATCTTTTTCCTCTCCTTAGCACATTTTAGCGAGGTCACCAGGTTAAAGAGAGGCCATAGTGTTAAAATAATTTTAAATTGGGATCCTGCTTAAGCTCTTCTATTTTCTCACTTCCTGACTGAGCACAGCTATCTTTGCCTGCCCTTTCTCCTCTCTTTTGTTTACTGCTGAGGACAGGGCTGATACCACATGCATTGGAGATCCTCATTGTCAGCTGCAAGGAGTTCAGTAGCAAAGGTTTTGTCTTAGGGAATATTGAACAGCACATCCCTACACTGTGAAGTGATCTTTTATCGCATCAGAAAATTCGTCTGTGTGGGATTTCAGTGTTTATTCTACTAATTTGGTAGTGGAGCATGCAGTAATTTATTGTCATGTGTTACATATTCATATATCAAAAAGGAAAGCAAAATAAGGTTAAGTAAGGTTTCCTGGATATTTTATTATTTTATATGAACTCCTTAAAACTTACTTTTTGGTTTATTTTCTAGTAAGTTTGGAAACATGAAACTGTGCTGATGAATCTGAAATTTATGGAGATTTGATATATATCTATCTATTCTTAAATATATGAAATGTTTATATCAGTGAATTGCTATTCAGTATATTTTGTTGAAAAAGGGTTTTGCTCTTGTCCTCTGAAAATAAAGGCTTGTAATTTGAGACTGCCTTTTTAAGAGTTTCCTCCAACACTGTCTCAAGGTAGAGTTTGAAAAAGGAAGTAGTTTATAAACTGCCTAAATACAGCTTAGTGTCAAAGCAACCAAAGAGTAGAATTGCTCAAAAGAAATAGTTGCTCTTATTTTGAAAGCGAGTCAGAGTGGAGGAGCTTGCTTTGTGCACAGCTGCTATTGGCTGCACAAACCCCTCGTGTCTGTGGCGAGTGCTAGATAGGAATATTAATAATATAACTCATGCCTCGTCGTATTTTGCTGCTTAATCATCTTGTTTGGCACACCCCTGGTCATGTTCTACGTGGCCATAATTCAGGAAAGAAAACTCACTGGGGCACTGGTGTTACAGTGCAGCAATCAGAGAGGATGGGATTATGCAGATGATGAAAGGACCGGCTGGCGTGGGTTTATCCAGGAAAACGGGAGTGAAGTTGTAGCAGCCAGGAGCTGGAGCCACCTCCTGTGCCAGCCCATGGCCGTGGCTCCCTCGTCACAGCTGCCCTGAGGATCCAGGCTGGGTAAGCAGAAACCCGTGTCAGCAGCTTTGCTGCAAGCAAAAACTCCAGCTCTTACAAGTCCTTCCCAGTGTTGTCTTCCCTGTGCTGTTGCTGCTGTCAGAAGTGGTATTTCCAGGAGGCTGATAATATTTTGTTGGAAAATACTCGATTACATTAACATAGTTTGGAAAGATAAAGAGGGCCTCTAGCATGAATTCCAGTAGAAGTGAAAAGCAGTATTTTTAAAATTTGCTCTTTGTTTTTTCTAAACCTAACATTTCCTCATAGACCAGGACTGAACCCTGTGAATTGCTTGTAATTCAAAGTGTTATATTCGTCAGGAAAACTTCTGAAAAAAATGTGCAGTAGAAAACAAATGTTTGGCTTGATCTTAAAGGTGGTTTTGTTGAGGACTATAAAGGATGAAATAATGAGAGGATAAAAGGAAGTATCTAAAAGAAATCAAAGGGGAAACTAAATTTGATTGGGTTTTGTTTGGTTGTTAATAAAGGATGAAATGATGAGAGGATAAATGGAAGTATCTAAAACAAAGGGGAAACTAAATTTGATTGGGTTTTGTTTGGTTGTTTTTGGGGTTTTTTCCCTTTGTTTTCTTTGTTTTATTTTTAAAAATCAAGAAGTCCTTTCCCTCTTTTTAGTTTTTAAGTAGTTTGATCTTTAAATAGTGTAGGTTCTTCCAAGAGACCCATGATTTTTTGCGAAGTGACTTCCATGCTCTTGTCAATGCATGAATAAGAAATAATAGAATGGGTGGGGAGGAAGTTGATTGTAATTTGACTTAAAAGCATGAATGTTTTGACCTCAGCGATTGGCAGTTTGAAAAGAATGATTTGCTGTGCTGTTTGTGTGAGCGTTGGGTTGTTTAGTGTTAATCACCATCCAGTTATGAATATAATTCACTCGTTAGACAAGTGAATTAAACTATAGGCTAGTGCTGGACTTCTAAACATACCTTCAGTAAACACTCAGGTTAAAAGGAGAGATGTTACTTGGAGTGCTTTGTTGAGGGAAATTTCATATTCATCTTGTGGAAATATTCATCTTGTGGATGTAATGAAGGTAATGCTCTTCAATTTGGAGAGGTCAGTAAAAATAAGAAATTTTATAGTTTTTTACATAGTTAAAAGGTGTATTTTCTAAAATACAGTTTTGACTGTGAAATTTTCATGCATAAACAAAGGATATGGTGTTAGGGTTTCCTTTTTGGTGGGATGTTGTTTTATTTGCTTTTTCTAGTGGTTTATGTTTTAGGCTCTAAATTTCAAGTAGGATGCTTTTTCGTTTGGTTTAAGTTGACTACTTTAGCAGCTGATACCATTTAAGAATATTTTGTCTTTGCTTGCTGTAGCAAAGCAGTGGAGTCAGAGGAAAGCTGATCTGTACTTTTTTTAAATGATACTTTTGTTTCTGGTTTTTAGAGCTTTGAGACAGTGGGTGGAAATCAAATCAACATATAACCTGATGCTAGCTGCAAAGTTCTCCTAGGCTTAAGAGACTCAAATCTGAAGAAGTGTAGGATCAGTCCCCACTTTGTAACAGTTTTTCCTGCATTTCAGAATTGATCAGTTTTTGTGATGCTCAGAAATAATTCTTATTTGATTATGTTAGCGTTTTGCCTGATTAAGGATTGCTGAATCCGGTTCAGTGTTTGAAAGGTGAAGGAAGATGAGTGTTAATGTTTGTGTTACTCTGGCTGGTGTGTTTTGTGGTAACATTTTAATAAAGCAAGGGCTGATCATTGTGTAGAAGGATGTTAAGAGCGACTGTATTTGTATTCTAATCCAAAAGAGAGATTTTCAGTTTATTTTTTGCCCATCTTTTTGCTGAAGACAAGTTTTGAAGTTGTTGTTGAATGTGCCAGGGCCTGAGTTGGTTCTCTTTTGTTTGGAGGTAGAGAATTATGCTCAGAATAGAGGTAAAATTTCCTTATAAAAATAAACTTGAACTAGAGTTTTCAGAGTTTTTATGTGAAAGTTATAAATCCAGAAGTTTTTGTACCAGTAATGTGTTTTCTTAAATATTTTTCATAGGAATAAAATACTATGTTTCAGTTTGGTTTAAGAACCAAACTGAAACCATCAGCACTGCTTATTAGGCATAATAAAATGTTTTAGTTTCAAAATACCAGTCTAGTGGGAATTTCACACACCTCCTGTGTATTCTCCCCCATGGACATTAAGAAAACATTAGGAGTTTCAAGTACTGTAAGCCACACATTTACTGTGGTCACAGGATGGTTTTGTTTTTCTTTTTCCCCCCCTAAACATTTCCAAATAGTTCTAAACTTCTTCCTACATATTTCAATGAGTTCCTTACTTACAATGAGAAAATAAACTTCCTGTTTTTTGTTGTTGGTTGTTTTTTGTTTGCTTTAAAGGCTCAGGAAGCCCAAGACAAGGATTGTTTAACTTAGACCTACCCGAAATTTAAGGGTTAATGGCAGCTTTCGAGGGGGTGCCATAGAAAAGGTGGGATGATCAGGGACGGGGGGGAAGAGCCAGGGAAGTTTGTTGCTCAGTCACAGAACGGGGAACAGAGAGGAACTGGACAGACCTGTTGTATGGGAGGAGCTGTCAGGAGCGGGGCAGGGAGCTGCAGCTCCCTGGTGCCGGGGTGGGCGCAGGGAGCTCTGCTCCAGCCCTTCTGTCTGCGGCTGAGAGGGGCTGAGTGCTGCTGCTGCTGCTGGCAAACTGCTGGGACAGCTCAGCCACTTTCCCCCCAGCCTTTTAAAGTCTGAGCACTTTGTAACATGGAAACAGAAGAAAGTTCCCGGCTTACTTGATGTGCTGTTTCTTGGAGATAGTGAGGAAGTGGAGAAATGATAATAAGATTTTATTCCTGAACAGGTAAAGCTCTGTACAATAATACACTACTGTATAATAATACAATTTTGTTTGCCTTACTGTGGTTTTAATCAGAATGCCTGTGCCTGAGCTTACATCTGTCTACCAGTTGGTTGAATTTTGGAATAATTTGATTTTTTCTCAGTTATCTGAGCTATTGAAGGGAGGGCCAAGAGTAAATACTTGCCTCATGAGTGCCCTAAAGTGTTGCAGGTGCCTCAAGGAAGGATTATCTCAGAGTGGGAAGAGTAGTGCCCAAAGCAGAAGAACCTGTCGTTTTCCTCTTCATTACACAAACAGCCTTTTTAATTTCCTCTGCCTTGCTGAATCCTGATTGAAACCTTGCATTAGGCCAAGGCAGCCTGGGTGCCCAGGTAAGGCTGTGTGCAGTGAGAGACGTCTGGCTCAGATACTGGATGAGAGGAGTCTCCTGTAAAATGGTGAGAAAATCATCAGGCCTTTACCTGGGCAAAAACTACTTGGGTATGCCTGAACCATTTCTTGGAGAGTTGGAGTATGTAACTAGGAGTAACCATGTCTCTCCACAGCTGGAAACTCCCAAACATGTTTTCCAGCATTTTGGGTGAGCAACCCATAAGGTTTGGGAGTTGGAGGAGGAGTGAGAGGGATACTCTCTGCCAGAACCCAGGACATCCCTCTGGGTGCCCTGGGTGGCTTGAGCCCCTGACAGGGGGCTGGGGAATCCTGGCAGGAAGCCAAAGGCACTTGGAATTTCGATTTTAACCCATGGAGCAAATCACCAACCTTGTATGAAGAATTACAAGTCACAAAAGTTTAAGTAGAATGATAATGAATTTATCACAGGATGAAAAGTGGAATTTTGGGGATTTTACTATAGGGGTCTAGGAGGCGAGATGGAGGGATTTGGACATTGTCCTGTCCTCCTTCCTTCTTCTTCCTAGCCTCCATCTTCTGTGTGATGTTGGCACTTTTGGATCGGTTTAGGGTAGAAGTAGACAGTTTAACATAGGTGACAGCTATTGGAAAATAATGGTAAATAAAGTACACCTAAGTTTTTAGTATAAAGAGATAGCACCACCTCAGGGCAGTGCAGTGTGCCTTGGACAGACCTGCTGAACAGACCTCTGCAGGTCAGAAAAAGAATGTTTTAGATAAGAGACAATAAACAACCTTGAAAACCAGAGCCAAGGAGTTCTGACTCCTTCTTCGACCATCGGGCTGGGAAAAAAGGACTCTCGGGGTGATCCTGACCGCAGGAAACCCGAGAGCTCTCGAGTTGGGTTCTAGGGCCCAGGTTTCCTGGTGCTCTTGTGATGGGCTTGGTGTGTCCTGTGGGGTCTCGTTCTCCCTCTGCTCACTCCGTGCTCTCTCCAGGCACTGGATGTCCCTCGCAGTGCTGTGTCATGGGAAACGGGGATTCCTCATTGGTTTTGAGGTACCTGCATGTGTTTGAACCTGAAGAGATGTGCACACCCATTCTGTAATTAACTCGAGTCCTGGCTCGAGCCTCAGTCAGGACCAAGGCTGTACACAGCCATATGGAACTGTTCCTTTAGAAAGAGAAACAGCCCCAGCCAAGCCCACTAATGTGAGAGTGGGAAGAAGGGATTTGCCAGCTAGTGATGGTGGTGGTTTGCTGGGCAAGGATTTTGCAGTCCCTTGTATGTGTTCTTTCTTTTCAGCAAAATCACATTTAAAGCAGATTGTTTTAGCCTTTATTTCAAGTGAAAAGAAGTTCCTTTCTCAGCAAAACAAACTATCATAGAAGCATTCAGTTTCTCATTCGCAGAATAAATGATTTTAAGTTCTCTTGAGTTCAGCATGGAAAAAGTGTTCCATCGTTTTACTGGATGCTGTGTTCTCCAAAACATCAGTTTTTTTAAATGGCTGTTTCTTAATGATCCACAGCTGAAGGTCCTTCCTTTACTCTTGGCAGCCTGAGCTGTCTTCATAAGGTGGAACAGGATCTCTCTTTGGTCCTAGGAAATAGTATTAGTCCAGTATTGAACTGAATCCAGAATTGCTAACCTGTCAAAATTCTGCTTTTAGTTACTACAGATGATATTCAGGATATCTGAGAGTTGCAGTCATGTTGTCAAAAACACATAATGTATTTGTCTGTGATAACAATCAGAATTTCTAGAAGGGATTTGTTATGTTAATATTAAATTATTCCAGTCTCTATTAGTAAAAATGAGTCAGGTTCTCTTAATAAAATGGTAATTTTCTAATTATGTACTATATTTCTAAAGTAATGGCTTTTAAGTACTAAGTATTTAAATTTGGCTTTTTAGTGGAATAATGAAGTATTACAAAGGCTGTCAAATAAATTAGGATGAATTCAGATCATTTAGTTATTTGTTTTTCCCATTGTTTTCCTAGTGAAAGCTGCCTAACTAGTCTGTCTTTCTCATGGTCTGTTTTTCCTGTTTGTACCAATTTGGTTGATAACTATACAGAAGCAGAGTAGTTGGGAGGAAATTCCAAGATGTTTCAACTTTTCATTAGCAAAGTGATTGAGAAAGAAGGAGGGTTCACTGAGATGTCTGAAACATCATTTTGTAGCTGTGTAGCAAGCTGGGCTGTGTCACATGTGTAAGAAAGAAGTCCATGTGGAAAAGCATCCTCCTCAAAATGGATTGCTTTTATGTGTGTATTGTCTTTGCTTGTTTCAGTCTTCAAAAATCTAAATTTACATGGGTTTTTTTGTAATTTCTTTTGAGTAATCCCTGCGAGTTTGCTGGTTGATGTAGGTAATATGTGGGGGGAAAAAGAACCTGGTGAATAGGCAGGGTAAAGTTGATCCTCTAGTGCTGCAGTTCTCTCATGTTTTATATGGTGCTTGCTTAAAGGATTTTGAACTTTAAACATCTTGTGCAGGAAGGCTATTATTAAAAAAGAAAAAGCGTGTAAGTGAAAACACTGCTGTAAAATCTTAGAAACTAAATTCTGGTTAATTTGTGTTAAACCCTGGAACAAATTTACTGGAAGGTTCCTTGTCTGAATGAATGTGAGCAGCTCAGAAGGAGTTACTCAGCCAGGTTACTTTTCCAGTTGTGACTAAGGGGCCAATTAGCAGCATCCGGATGAGACGGCAGCGCCTCGGTAAAAATAGATGGCATTTGGAGGAGCTGGGGGCTGGCTTGGAGGAGGTCTTCAGCTGTAGACTGAGAGAAACAAGAGAAGGAGGCACCCTTCAGAACGGAGTAGTACAGGACTGTGAGAAATTCCATGAGCAGGCAAAGGTAGGAGCAGCCCAGAGGAATGGCAAAATGCAATACCAAATTAGACCCTGAAACCAGCAGGCCTCTGCTGCCAGAGGAGTTCCTGAGCTGGGCTCATACTTCCATTTGACAAGAGCATAAGGCTGGCATTGATACGAAAATGAAACAAGCTGTAGCATCCTCTGAAAATGACAGGAACCAGAGGTGTGGGTGTACAGCTCGCTAGATTGTTAGCTCTTATGTTCAGGATTGATACATTAATGCCTCTGTCGGAGGCAGGAGCAAGTCACACACCAGTGATGCTTCAGTTGATTTGCTTGAAGGCAATTAGTTGACTACTGCTGGCATCTCTGAGACTAAATAATTAACTATCATGTGGGGTACAGGGAGGAGAACTGGATGGGCTGGGATTTTGCTTTCTAGCCTTTAGAGTTACAACTTATTCCTGGGACCACAGCAGCTTTGATGGTCCTGCCCTGTTGTTTTCACAGGATGCTGAAGCTGCTGGATTAGTGTAGTTAAAAACTCTTCTGTTGCCCACTGACCTACATTTTCTGCATGTTAGCTATTGGATTGGGAAAGGACCATCTGTATATCTGCCCACTGGTACAGCTGAGTGTAAAGAGAACCTAGGATGCTGTCTGCCTTCTCTTGATAAACCTCAGTCCAGGGGAGACAATTACTTAAAATACTCAATTTTATTGTGAATGGCTTGCTTCACTCAGCATTTAATAATGTATTAGTGAATTTGATATTTCATGGAAGAAAGAGAAGGCATGAGGGATGCACTTGAAGTCCTATCTTTAAACACAAAGGGTGTAAGTTAAAGATTTCTTACTAGTGGTCTAGTAGTGAGCTGGCAGCTTTCTGAAAAGTGCAAGCCAGGGAGGGTATGATCTGTGTATTCCTTTGGACAGATAAAAAGCATGTTTGCTGATCTGTACCTGCAAAAGCTCTCTACAAGTGCTTGCAGAATGTTATGCTAATTCACCAGTAGTGTATTTAGATCACCTCACTTTTAGAGTTACCTATATTTGTATAAACCTGCAGAGCACACACTTTTCCTGCTGAGTTTTTCTCCATTTAATTTGTTGTGGAATACGTAACTGATGTGATTGCTCTTCCTTGTTTTAATTTTTTTTATTCATTAAGCAATGAGCTTTCTGCCAATTAGAGAAAAGGTGTAATCACAGTTGTAATGAACCAGAGTAACACTCCTTGACTTCACTTTGGCCAGGGTACCACCTTCAAGATGAAGTTTGTGGCCACAGCACAGCTGGGGATAAGTATTGCTGGAAATCTAATTTCAGTTTATCATCTTCAACAGAGAAGCAGCTGAACTAATGAGTATCTTGCAAGTGGTAGAGAGGTAGCAGTTGATGATGAAGGGTATTGTTTAGTAACCACAAAGGAAATGTTTTAATTATATTTAATGCCTAAACTGTTATGTCTGGTTAATATTTGTAACAGTCCAAACTAAGAAGGCTTTGCAAAGTGACTCTAAACCCAGCAGAGCTATACCTTTGGTTATGTTACTTGCATGACATAACTGTAAAGTTTCTCATTTTCTCAGACTTGTTCTTGAGAATTTAATACAGAACTTTTAATTTGTTATGGGTCAAATATTTATTTTTAATAGCAATGTGCTCTTGTAGACTGATAGTGATATTGCAGAGAGTCTAAGTAACTTCTAGAGAAATTCAGGTGCCAAGGCCCAGTGGTCATCAGATATATTTGTCTGTCCAGAAGCAGACAGCATTTCTGAGGGACAAAACCCCTTATGATGGATTTGCACACAAGCGGGTAGATAATGTTCTGCCTAAGAAGCCCTGGATTATTTTCTTCAGTGTTTTTGAAGAGGTGAGAGGTAAAGGTCTTGTGAAAAATGATCCATGTACATCGTGCTAGTGCAAGGTTATGATAAAGGTTGTTCTTTAGACGATTATAAATATTCTGAAATTAGGTCTTTGCTCTCTAGAACCATGTTAGGGAGATAAAATGCCTATGCCATTTAGGGTTCAAGAAGCAGAATAAAAAGTTTCTGTTCAAAAGAGAGAAAAGTGGCCTAGTAGTCTCTGTCAGTCAATTTTGCAAGTTTTAGCAAAAATACCTGGTTTAGGTATAACAGAGCAATAGACTCTAAAAGTGGATAATTACTAGTAAATGACTTTCTCATTTACATAGCTTTGAAAGCGAGCTGAGCCATTCTGTGATGGACAAGATCCTATTTCTAAAGGAATAGCTGTTATTTTTACATAGACATATGTAATGATAATACATAATAACATAAAATACCCAGCATAGCACATATTAACTTGACAGGTTATAGATGAGTATTATATAAATGTCATGTTTTTCCCTTCTATTGCTGACTTGTTCCAGATCCTGAATAATCTGAAGATCAAAAAGTTGCTGTAGAAGCACTATAGAATGGCAATGTGTTTTTGTGCACCAGGGAATGTGACAGAGCTCTACAGCAATTGCAAAAGCAAAATAAAGTCGATTTATATATTTATTTTCTGTCATTTAGACATGTGCACTGGGCTTGGCAGTATGAAAAAGGGTGTTCCCTCTGAATTATTTGAGTTATTGTCACAAGGTGTTGAATAACAGAGTGTGAGGCTCACAGGTGACCGTGTCTGGGGCTGGCTGTGGAGCCTGAGCCCTGCACGCCCTGCAGGGAGTGTGCGGCTCTGGGAGCTGCCTTCCTGGCCAGGAAATCACAGTCCTCACGTAGCATCTTCTGAGTAATGCTTTGGAGTTTCTCAGCTGGCCAGGAGCTGTTAGCCCAGCAGATCAGGCTGTACCTTCAGGTTTTCCTGTGTTTGCTGTGGCTGGGATGTAGCAGGGGTTTTGTTCTTGTGCTCAGGAAACACGGGGGCTGCTGACCCCGAGGGACTCGCTGCTGCAGGTGGAGCATCCCTGCAACCCCAGCTTGCTTTTGGCATAACGCTGAGTAGAGCTCGAGGTGTTGATTCTCATCTTGGACATCTCAGTAGGCTTGAAAGAAGAATTAAAGAAAATAAATTAATAATGAAGACCAAACCCCATGATTTTGTTGTTGTGTCATGCTGGAGCTTATGCAGGAAAGAGATAAGAATAAAATGTGTAAGAAGTTGAGCTTTCACTGTGTCCATCTGGGGACTTTGGAGTGAATTCCCAGCTTGTTTCTGCATCTTTTGTCATAACTTTGGGGTATGTTTAGGAAATACTGGGTTATTTTCTTACACAAACATAGTATCTTAATGATGTGCAGTTCCATAAAATCCTTAGTCCATTACACACATTTGTCCCCTCTGTGGAGGGAATGAGAGAGCAAACAGTTGGGTTGTGTAGCACGTTACTGGAAAACGTTGGGAGACTATTGTGGTAAATTAGCATAAAGAAGAATATGTTGCTGACTAAATTTATACTGCCAAATGAGAAGAGAATGGAAATCATGTTTTCAGGGTTCAATTAAACTCTTCTGAATGTATAAACAGGACTATAGAAATGTATATTTTATATGTATGTATATTATTTAAGCTAATAAATGTGAATATTTTAAAATACAAGCCTGAGCTCTTAGACAGTGGGTTATGTATGTAGAACAGCTCTCATATAATTATTTGTTTCACTCGAGAATGAATTCCTATGACTTCTGGGATAAATTAGTGGGTCAGTATCAAGCAAAGCAGCAATTCTGGCGCTTGCTCTGAGTCTGCTTGGATAAGAGTTATGAGTTGGGTTTCCTGTGCTCTTGGTTCAAGCTTTTTTGCAAGTGTCTGGGCATTTCTGTATAAATTTCATAGAGCGGCTCTGTAGTTGAAGCAAAATGAATATTGCATATTTTATTTGGACAGATGGCAGTTTCAGAGCACTTACTAAGCAAGATACAGTTTTTGCATTCTTACAGGAAGCACGTACAGATGTATAATTTTATCATTATTTCATTATGTACTTAATGCACTGAAGAAATGAATTGCAATGCAAATCCTGGAGTGCCTTGTGACTGCATTTAGGGTGGAAGTTAACTGTAAGATTGCTGTGACGTGTTTGTGTTCTTATATTTAATGATCATTATGGAGCACGGGCCTCTCATGTCACGCAGGAAAAAAATTGTGATCTGGTAAGAATCTTATCAAAAGAAAGACAATAATCCTCTTAAGGATTCTTCTGTCTTAGGTCAGGAGGCCATCATGGGGTTTTTGCAAAGGTTTGTTTCTTAGTGTCCTGGAAGTTGTAAACATTTAAAATTTTTTGGCATCTAAGAAACCTGGAAACAAGGTCCTGTTCATTATAAATGGTTGGTCTTGCCATAATATTGCCATTAATTTACAATGGAAAAAAAAAATTGTACACATTGTAGCAAGATAAAGCTGAAACTGCAGTGCAATCCATCATGCTCTCTGAAATTAACAGAAAACAAGTATGAGATAAAAGAGATTTGAGCATAGCACGACCAAGTTGAGATAATGAGCTCAGAGTCGGTGTTTCTATTGATGTTTTGGGTTCCAGTGCTCTGCTGAGAACTTTGGAATGGATGTAAGATGGCAGGTCCTAGAGACCAGCAATTAAAAATACACTAAAAAGCACCTTGAAGAACTGTTAGAGATTTTAAATGAAAGGGTGATTTCCATGGAGCACTAAGCTACCATTGTGCAGCTTTGCTCTGTATTGGATGTTTGAGAAATCCCTTGGAAAACGAGGTGGCTTTGTTTATGTGCTGTTCCTGCCTCTGGGCTTTGGGATGTGATTTAGGGTAGAGGAGCTGAGCACGTAGGTAAGTTCAGCTTACTTTGCATTTGCTCTACCTGTAGCTTTTGCTATTCAAATGTCTACAGAAAAACCTGACTTTAATTCTGGTGCGCAGCTCCTCCTGGTAAGGGCTGAAAGGATCTGGTGCAGGGCTCTGCACTGGAGGCATTACCAGCTAGAGCTGAGCAAAGGTGGCAGGAATAACACTTAATGACTAATCCTGGAGCCTCACCAGCTGCAAGGATTTCCCATGAAGAGTCAGTCTTGTGTTTGTAACCAAGCATGGTTCTAAAATTCAGATCTGAGTTTGTGGGTATTTTGATTCTTACATTGAAGATGTTCTAGCAGCTCAGGGAGTTGCAAAGCATGAGCTGAGTGTACTGTGTTTTAGTGTTGTCTCCCAGGTTTGGCTTTTTTTATACATATGGCTAAATTAAGAGGTTAGTGTCAGAAAAAAAGACAGAAGCAATAAATCATCCAGGAAACAAACAGAAAACCAAATGGAAAGATGCTTGTGTTTATATACATGTAGAATTTAGGAAAGAAACAGAGGGGATTGTTTTGTGTTTTTTTTTTTTTCTTTTAACAAAGAACATTTGCAATCCATTGCACTTTTTTCCCCTCTTCTTGGAGAAGACATTGAAAAGTAACAATTTAATGTGTCATGTGTAATGCTGGATGGTATTAGGCAGAAAGTGTGTGGCAAAGGTATCCTGATAACTTCTTCACTACCTCAGATCAGTGTTTTCAAGTGGCAGGACAGACATTGGCACCAGCTGTCCCTGGTGACTGTTCAGCCAGCTCAGTGACTTCAGCTGAGTGAAGGGTAGCTTGTACTTTGAAAGTGCAATTCAGTAAAAAACCTACTTAAAACAACTGGCATGAGCTTTCTGAGCCCATGTAAAAGAAACTTGAGTCAGTCCAAGAAACTGGCCACAGTAACTCTAAGAGTTTCAGCCAAGTATTTTTGTCTTCTTTTGAAACTTTATGCTGTGTGTTCAATTTAGAGAATTGAAATAATATTTTCTATATTTTTGCCAGCCTTCTTGCTTTCCTGGAAAAAAGAGAAATGACTAATAAATGTTTTTGAAATGTTAGTTAAAACTGGGCGGGGGAGAGGGCAAAAGCAACCTACAAAACTTTTGATCAGCCTGGGGCTAAAATGTAAGTGTTAATTTGATGTCTAGGCAAACTCACCCCAAGTAATGTAATTGGATATATTAAAGATGTCAGAGTGTCAAGAACCTCCAGATATGTGGCTGCTTAATCAAATCCAGCCCCTAACCTCTAACTCCCTTGTTCTTGTTTTGCTTAACCACTTTGAGCCACTAATTTTTTTTTTTTTCCTTTTAAAATATTCTACTTTCATTGTGTACATATTCTCTAAACATTTTTTTTCTCCATCTTCCAAGTCTCCTGCTCTACCTCATTCTCTCTCTCTTGGTCTTTTAATAATTTATGTTGTTTCCCTGCCTTCTTTAACTTCTCTGTGTCTACCCTCCTCATAATATTCACAGCCTCTTTGCTTTTCTTCCGTCTCTGCTGGAATTTTTTGGTACGCTGATCTACTTGCTGTTTTTCCGTCAGTTTTGCCCTGAAATCTTGTCATTTGAATCCTTTTCCTTACCTTCTCTTTCCCCTTCTTTGGCCTGGATCATTTTTGGCTTGAATGGACGTGCATGTAGAACAGGTAATCGTTGACTGTCTTGGGGTTATTTCATTAAACTCATCCCAGCTCTTGAAGAACTAATGGGGAAATGTTGAAAATGTTGTCAGTTTACCTAAAAACCAAGGTATTGCTACTTGATTATGAAGAGACACGGTTCTGATAATGTACAGACCAAATATCTCGTGAGTCTATTTTTGTGGGCCAGCAGTTGGTGTACCAAAATACCCTGGCAGTCCTGTCTTCCATTAATTGCTCAGGAATTCTCACTATCCACCATGTATTTCCTTGATTCCATATCATTACCTGAGATGTCTGATGAAACTGTTTCATAACAGATTCCTCCTGTAGGTCAGTGATGAGTGAGAGCACCCAAACTTGTAAATACTCAGGTCACTTGGAGTCTCTGCTTACTTGAGGGCGCACATCATCAATGCCAGTTTGCACTAATACCGACCTTTTGCAGTCAGTATTCATGGAATAATGTTTGTTATGGCTCATAAATAGCTTTGACAACCAGGCTTGTGGTCTTTGTTCACTTCCAAGTTGTAAGAAGTTCACAGCACAGACATCATTGGTGAGAATGGACAAGTGTTGGTCACAGGTTAAGGAACCATAGCCCAAAGAAGGCTTTCCTTGAAACTTGACTGCTGCGGCTTTGGATTGAGCTGGATGAAAATTAGAGAAATTAAATTAAATTATTGCTTGCACCGTGCCTGCTGTGGAAATAGGCAAAAGGTTCAACTGAAGCTTCATAAAGTGTATAAGTGTAATTTTGAAAAATATGGTCTATTAAATTATTTTTATTGTCAATTTCTAGACCTTCATCCATGTATTAGTCTGTTGAGGTACCACATATGTGAGTAAAGGCAGAATTTTTATTAATATATCTACAATATACCTATATTACAAAATTTGGGCAGTTTATATGACTAAGAATACATCTGTTAAGGAGTACCCTGTGTTGTTTGTGATGCTGCCCCATCTGCACTCAAGGCACTCAAATGATATGTTAGGTCTGCACTGAGTTTATGATACCCACCCCAGTAAGTGATGTTTGTTGAATATCTCTGAAATGATTGGGGAGTGTTATAAGAAGTGGAGGCATTTGTGGATCCAGGATCACTGTGGAACTACCCAGGAGACTCCCACTTGGTGAGAATTTGCTCAGTTTGAGTCAGGGCAAATTTATGGCCAGGGAAATAATACTCAATTTTGTGACAGATTAGCTGAAGAGGCAGTGATTATCAGGAAATTGGTGGATTATGTCCTGTATTGCATTTCTAATCATGCAGTTTGAATGTGCTGGAAATGGTATGGTAATGTTGTGCTTTTGCTTTCTGAGTGTTTTCACTCAGGAAAGTCAGCTTGAGTTTGTCCCACTGTATTTATTGCTGTGTGAATAATTGTACTGGTTAGATTTTACATATTTGGAACAGAGTGCCTAACTGCTGCCCTGCCTGTATAATTATTAAGTCTAGAGAATAGGTTGGGAAAACAGCTTTGAGAAAAGCACCTCTTATAAATGAATGATTACTGACTTGGCAAAGCATTCATAATATTGACAGCCAGTTAGAAAATTCAATCAATGCAATCAGGATAGTGATTATTTTTCTCAAGAAGTGTTTGTGTAAGAAAAAGAGGGCAAACATTTGTACTTCTTGGAATGTTAGGACCAATATTCTGCTGTGAAAAGTGACCTATAGACACGTGGTTGTTCTGTATTTCAGGACTGTAAGTTAGGGAAGGCTCTGAGCTGGGTGTTGCTAGACCTTCTGTTGAAGTCAGCTTCTCAAAGAAAACAAAAGGCTTTCAGATTCAAATTTGTCAGTTTTATTGGAATGAAGACTAGAAAGGTAACTTCTTCCATAATAAAATCTTCATAGTGATTTGTGAGGGCTAGCTGTAGCAGAGTTCTGTGCACCACTGCCCCCTTTGTGCAGGTAGGTCTTGATGCAGTATTTGGTTGTATTTAATGTGATTTGGTGAGTGGCAGCACAGTGGGGGCTGTTTAGGGTTTGGAAGATTTTTTTTGTCACAAGGAGATTTTGCTTAAGTAGAAAAAGAATTGTGCTAGGTTTACATAGTAACTGGAAGATACGAAAATTGAAGAAGAGTTAAGAAATTATTCTGCTGTTAAGTCAAAGGGAAAGTTGAATTTTTGCAACTTAATTGAGAGAGGAAATCTCAGAGGCAGAGTGAATACAGAGTTCTCAGATGCTGGGACATTTTAAGAAAGTTCTTAAAATTAATGTGAATAAAAATGTTACTATTAGTCTCTCTTCCCCATTTTGGACTTACTTTGGTGTTAGTATGTTTTTCTTATTTTTTGTGTTTAATGTGGTGTTTACTTTTGCCATCATACAAGAAGATGATGCCAATTCTCTATGCAAATATCATCCTAAAGCTAATGAATACCAGTAATGTATGTACTGGAAGCAATGCTTCTTCTGAGAGCATTTTGATTTTAATGATTCATAAATGTTCTGATAGTGCATATGTGGGTGAAGGGTAGCATGTGTGATCATCCTCTAGTTCTGCTTAATACTTAATGCGTAATCTGCATATTTGTCTTGTTTCATCCTGATTTTTACTGCCCTGTGTCTGCAGTCCCATGGCTTTTCCTCACAGTTGTCATGCTGCTTTGAGCAGCTCAATCCCTTCTTACACCTTCACTTCTTCCCAGCATTTTATCCTTCATTGCAAAATGAGGGGTGGGAGGGAACTGATCCAGGTTCTCCCCCATCTGGTTGTTCACTTGCCAGGGAAAGGAGAGCCAGAGCTCACTTCCCTGGATGCAGTTTCTCTGGTGCATAGTTTGTTTCCTATAATCCACAATGAGTTACTTGTAAATGACTTTAATTAAAACATGAATGTAGTATAAACGTTAATATGTTTTTATAGATGTTAGAGACTTGCAATAAAAGTGTGCCATCAGATTGTTATGTCTTCAGTTGATAAAAGGATGCAGAAGGCAGAGACTGATGAGAAGGGATGGGCTGGTTGGATTAGGATTATTTTGGGAAAAGGCTATTAAGAGAGAAACAGAATTGCTTTAGCCATTTTAGTATTTCAGCCCTTGCAGTAAAATGTGTTGGTCCATGTCTAAAAAAATATTATAGCACTTTCTGTCAGTTTTTCTGATAACTTTATAAAACCTTGACTTTAAAGCTCTGATTCTGTCTTGATAATCAGCATTCAGATGTACTAGTGCATGCTTTCACTAAGCCGATTTCCTTTGAGTCTGTGAATACTCACTGTATTTCAAAAGCTCTGAACAGTTTTAAATGGCTGAAGAGAAAACTGACAAGCCTGAAAATTAAATTGTAGCAAAGACCTGAAAATGAGGAGAGTTCTCACAGTCACCCAAACAGAAATTTATCTTGCTTTAAATTTTGATTTTAATAAATGTATACTCCTCTGTGTATTTGACATAAATCACACATGCCACTTAATAGCGTCACTTTAATTTTACTTTGTAGGTTATTAAAGTGTTATGTGTATTTACACAGATTTATTAGAGCAGTTGCTCAATTTTCTGTTCTTTTATGTGAAAGTAGATACAATGGTAATATTGCAGGTTATTAAATTTTGGGACCTAAATGTGTTGGCTGTGTGTTAGCATGGGAATAAAATTCATTGAAAGCTCTAAGTATCTGCTGGGAAGAAAAGGGTTTGCTGTCTTTCCTCAGCCAGCTGTGAACATCTGTAGGGAACTGTGTGTTTCATTCCAAGCTGCTGCCTTAAGGAGTTCAGGAGTTCTGCTGTGGGGTCTGTAGGTATGTGCCCCAAATACCAGAAAAAGAATGCCCCACCCCAGAATCTCAAACCAGCTAATGCCATGGTCTGTGTGGGAAGGCTGGGAACATGGAATACTCATTTTATTTATTTGTACCACCCTTTTCTTGTCTTAGGACCCCCTAATTTTTCGAGTATATTTACTCTCACATACTTCCCATGTTTCCAAGTACAAAAAAAGCTCTGGCATTAGGTGTTACCCTGTTCCCAAGGCACCCCCAAATTTCCAGGAACATTGAGAAAAATTACTGAGTGAAACTTCTTAGAATTGTATTCCCTGGTGTGAGTGTCAACTTGCTTAATAAAGAAAAGCAGATATGACCAGAACAATTGGTTTGTGGGATTATATTCTGTGGGGTATTGAGGTTTTTTTGTTGTTTGTTTGGAGGTTTTTTGGTTGGCTGTGGTTTGGTTTTTCTTAGCTTCTCCTATGGTTCATATGGCCTGTTGATGTAGTCAGACTGGTACGAATTTCATGAAGGGTTTTAGAGTGGTTTTTCTTGAGAAGAATGTAATTATATTTTTTGTTTTGTTCCCACACCTCCAGATACTTAACTGGAGAAAGAAAAAGAAAACAAACTTTTATGACTTACTTTAATGCTTTAGTAATTTTAAAATTTTTATTTAGTATGAACCCTGCTTAAAATGACTGTAATCTTGAGTCATATATATGAGTCTGGTTTTAACTTGTGCTGAACTGTATCCTAATGGATTCCACTTGATTTCAGCCTGTTTTTCTTTAACTATTATGTCCTTGTTGGTCAAAATAAACATGTAAAAGTCATGTAGAACAGTGCAACCAAAACCCCATTATGGTCATGTAGCAACATAGATTGTATTGATATCTTTTAAATATTTTCAAGGTCTGTGGTGGATTATAGGTATAATAAAGAACAAAGAGTGTAAGTTTTTAAAGTGACCAGTTGCACTTTCTTTTTTTTTTCCAGCCTGTGTATAAGGCTGTCTTTGGAAGAAATATTTCATCATTTAACTATCGCCTACTTGTTTATAACAGTGAATCCTGAAGTCCATTTATCTCTCTGTTATTTGAAGGCAGGTAGTCAAGAGAGCAGCCACAGAGCTCTGCTTCCCCAGGCCCTTTATGTCCTGTAGGGCTGTAACCTTAGAAAGGTCGTGTATAGAAATGATCTTTTTTGTTGTGGGTGAAGGCTAATGAGTTTCTCTATGTCCTTGGCTCATCTTAGGTTTCAGCTCTGCCTCCTCTGAGGTGTTTGAATGTGTGAGAGAGACCTGGCCAGTGGAATGGCTTCAGGGTTCCTGGTTTTGGGACCTTCAGTATTCCAGGGGTGTTTGTGGAGGATTCTTCTCCCATGTAGATTGCCTGTTGAATCCTGTCACTACTTCAGTGCTGTAAACAAAAACAGGTTGAACAAACTGTTGCATCTTTACTTGTACTGCAAACCATGTTTATTCTTTTTAGTGTTTAAGCACTGGTTTTAATTAAGTTGAAGCACTGTGTTTAAGCAAAATAGATTTGTGGTACTTAAACCTTAAAACTACTTAAAAGTACCATGCAATTACTAACACCTCCCAGCATTTGCCAGGTATTCCTTACTATGACTTATTCTTGTGTCAGCAATGAGAAGTTCCATCTTAGATTGGCCTTTTAGAAGTTTTAAGTTTTCCAGGTTTTAAGAAATAAACATAAATTCTTTACTATTAAAGGTTTTTTTAAGTGTGATCAGGAAGGTCAACCAATGGATTTTGGTGCTGAGGCAGGCATTGGTGCCTTAAATGAAACCAGGTAGTTCAAAGGAAGTGAAGTGCTCCCTAGTCTAAGGACAGACCTTCAGAGTAAAAATGTGAATTTCATCTCTGCAACTTTCTGCTATTGCTATCCTCTTGTGTATATGAACATTGGATAAATGAAGCTGCCTCTGTATTCTTTTGATGCATTTGGTAAAGTAACCAACAACTAAGAAGTTGACATTCCTTTTATTATTATATTAAGTCTTTTCATTTGCTGTGAATTAAGAAAACAGCAGAAGTAGTGAGTTCTGCTTACTTTATTGGTCAAGCACATATTGTTTTTTGTGAAAATGTTCCTATTGATGCATGTTATGTGTTCACAGTACAGCAAAAAGATCCTCACTGTATTTCAGTGAAATTGATTTTGCTATGGGAAGTGTCAGTGTGGGGATAATTATTGAAACTCAAAACTTGTTTGTGGAATTATGGTCTTGCTGTGTATTCATATATATGTATTCATGTATATTCATACAGGGTTAAAAATGATGTGGTGTTTTTAGAAATACAAATTAATCAAGCTTGATGTGTTTGACAGTTCTTTCATCCTTCTTTGGAGTTGAGTTAATGATGGTAAATGCCAGCCTCCAGTCAAAGTAGTTGTTTATTGTAAAATAAAGTCTTGAGTGCTGGTGTTTCCATTCTCTACTTCAACCTGGACTTTCTTGGTGAACTTTTCCTCATAGCAGTTGATGATTAAATTCCTTCTACAATATGTTCAAGATCTCAAGCACACAATGGCAATACAGTTCCTGTAAGTGGTTCATTTGTTAATCTGAGCTCTGTTTTACAAGAATTGTATGAATGCTGCTTTCCTTTTAAATTGATCTTCAAAAAGAAATCCTGTTTTGTATAAGATGCCAGACTCACAAAGATTTCCTTTCTTGTTTCATAGACGTTCCATCTTCAGAGCAGCCTGAACTGTTCCTAAAGAAACTTCAACAGTGCTGTGTCATTTTTGACTTCATGGACACGCTTTCAGACCTTAAAATGAAAGAATACAAGCGCTCCACTCTTAATGAACTGGTGGACTACATTACAATAAGCAGAGGCTGTTTGACAGAGCAGACTTATCCTGAAGTAGTTAGAATGGTGAGTTCTTTCTTTCTCATGATCTCTTTTTAAATCCACTTCCAACTTCCAGTTACACATTGTGGGCGAAATTGAACCCTGGAGTAGGTGGATTAAATGATGTCTTTGGCTTGGATTTGCTAATGGACATTGCTGGGGGATAATTCTCCAAAGACAAAAAAAAAAATAAAAAATTATATTTTTAATGAAAGTCAAGTAGAGTATGGTTATTATAGTGTCACAAGTGTATGAAAGGAAACCTGGATTGTTTCTTGATAGAGAAAGCCAGCAGCCATTAAATCAGAGTCCCTCATGTTTCCTCCAATCTATCTTCCCTCTCCTCCCAGTATAAATAATGGAATAATTTTTGCAAGTTTTTTATCTTTCTTTGAACTGTCTCCAAGTTCTTGGGTGTCTGCTTTAGGTAGACACCTTTAAGCATACCTTTAAGTATGCATGGATAATAATTTTAAAATAATAAATGCTAAAAAATCTTGTATAGGATTGTTGTGACAATTTCCTGGTTGGGTTATGTGGATTCATTGCAGGTGCTGTTAGACTGAGCAAGATTGCTCAACTATAAAGCCATACCTTGTATATATAAATTGTTAAATAATAGTGTTTTCATTGTAAAAATGGAAACAGTACCAGATGCTGTGAAGAATGTTCATTGCAACTGGCAAAATCAATCACTGCTTTAAAATGTTTGTTCTGTGCTACTGAACAGAACCCTTATAACCTGTTCTCTAAATGAGAAAGCAATTAATTAAGTATAGATTTGATCTTGACAGTTTCCTAACAGTACTATGTGATTGTGGAATCCACTGGCTCTGTGCTGCAAGAAGAAAAACATGAATAGTTTTTGCATTGCATTGTGTGTGCTCCTCGCTTCTTTTCTGACACACAGATACATGCTGTGTTGCTTGTCTGTAACACTTAAAAATAGCTGTAAATTGTGACAGAACCATCAAGCAGTTAATCTTGAAGGAAAACCAGAATTAAGGGTTTATGAAAAAATCTTAATATGGTTTCTTTGTGTGTATGCATTGCCAGAAAGCCTATAATTATGAGATCAGATTCTTTCCCTTCTCCCTCACCCTCTCCTGCCCCTTTCTGCACTGGACCAGTCTTGCGAATGAACTGCTTGCTGTGTTATTTCTTCAGAATATGAACTTATGCACCATTCAAATAACAGGCAGAATACAGAATAATTTTTTTTTTGCTCAATTTTTCTGCTGGTGCTGCACTGTAGTATCTAAATGGTTTGCAAGTGTTAGTCTAATGCGTACCCCTTGTGATGAACAAAGTATATCACACCCTTTGCCTAGAAAGGATGTTGATACACAGAAAACTTCAATAAAATAGGAGTCTTTTTCTGTGTGTAGCAAATGCCTCTAAACTCATCCCCTCAGAGAATTTGGTAATTTTTTTAGCATTTCTGTTACTGAGGTTCTGTTCTTGGGTTGATGCTGGTTATAGTTGTTTACTGCAGCAACATCTCTTGAATAAAAACTCTGCAAGTTAGTGTTGCCTTAGCTCGGGCCCCAGGAAGCAAGAAGAATTTGATTTGTAATTGTTTATGAGGTTCAGTTTGAATAATAAATAATAGTCTTATGAAACAATGTGATCTCGAACAGTAAAGTTAAACCCCTTTGGTATCATGTCCTACTGTCCCTGCAGTCACTTGTATTGATTCACACAACAGTTTTTAACTTAAGGAAATTATGTATTGCCTAAAGAGTTTGAAAAGCATGGTTTTGAATAATTTCCTTAAATATAGTCTGTATCTACAATATGGAGGAGTTATTGGAAATAAAGTTACAGCCTGAACATTTCCAGTGGATTTCATAGACATTTACTAATGGTGCTTTAAAAATTCCAGTTTCACCTTAGATCCTTTTTGATAGAAATCTGTTCTCTCATCTTTTCCTTTCATTGCATCATGCCCTTCTTCATTCTGCTTTCTCCTACTTTGCATTTGTGGTGCTGAACCCAGGCTGTTTCCTCTTCAGTGCTGGGATATTGGAGCAGGGAAGGACTGTGAATATTCTTATGTCCTGTGTCTGGCTACCCAGTGGCCCCTAACTGCCCAAACCTGATTTTTTTTACAAGTAAAAAGATGCCTAAATATTTAAGGAAGTGAACATGATTTTTTCCTAAAGTATTTCCTGAGAAAATTTTAGTAAATGTAATTTTAAATAGTACTTTAGATTTTGGATGAAACTCTAGCCTGCAACAGCCACCTGAGCTTTGGTGAAGGTGTAAGCAGTTGAAAGCTGGGCTCCCCTGACTGTGCTTGTCACAACCAGTGGTGTTTTGGCTGCTTGTGCTGCTGGAAAACCACTTTGGTGGTTGTATTCCGTGGGAGCAGGCTGCAGTGCTGTGATACTGAATTTGTGTGAGTGAGCCCATAGCAGATGCATGAATGATTCCTGTCCATGGTCCCAATGAATGCTGTTGCAGTGTTTCTGCTAAACCACATCACCAGGGCTTTTGAGGTTTGCAGGTATTTTGGTTTTTGTAGATGGACTGTCTGGTAAAAATGCTGTTTTTTCCTGCTGGTTTTTGCCTATGAAAGCAAGACTTCTTCACCACTTTGAGAACAGTTACACAGGCCCTAGAAGGAAGGGTAGTTCTTCCAATATGATATAGAGTAAGTTTTCAGCACATACTGCCTGGTGAAGAGATGGCATTAATCACTGTGTACTGAAGCACTGTTTTTTGGTATAACTTACTCTTTGCAGTAAGTACATGTTCTTGTTTCAGGCAGTTTCGTGCCCATAATCATACACTGAGACAGACTTAAATGTGCACAGTTGACTTCATGAGTGAAGCTTACCCCCTTCATGTGCTTTTGGGGATTTTCACCCAAGTCTCCAGCTGGGTTGACAAGGGAGCTGTCATGATAGTGAAGAAAACAGCAGTATCTATGTCCTGACCAAATTAGCATCCCCACTGCCTGCCTGCCACAATTGTCATGGGACTGTTTTCATTGAAAGACCAGGATCTTAAAACTGATCAAAATGAAGCCCAGTTATTCTGTGTCCCTTTGAAAGATCTCTACCCTGTTATGTTTAATGTTTATGAATCTGAGAATGAATATTTTCTGCTTGTCTGTTTGGGCTACTGTGATTTAGAGGTGAAGGGAAAAGAAAAGTTCTTTTGTGAGTTTCAACATCATCCAGGAGCAGGAAAAAAAGTGTACCAGTCTAAAACTGGTAATTTTAAAGTTACTAATATTCATAGAGAAGGATTAATAGCTGAAGTGTTTTCTATTCTAAAATGTTCAAAAAAGTTATTTCTGTGGAAGAGACTTCTTTTGTTTTAAGGTTTTGTAATGTATGTGTATGTTAATGATCTCTGTTAGTGACCCAAAAGGTGTTCGGCTCTAGACATACTAGGCTAGGAGAAGGTTGCCAGTAGAATTCTTTGGAAGAGCTAAGATTTTTAATTGCTTCTCAAATATAAGGGTTTGAAAAAGTCATTTGTAGCAGCCAGATAACTTATAGATGTTTTTCATGCCAACCATCTAAAATTTATGCCATTAAAAGCTTTATCCATGCTTGTAACATCACATGTTTTCATTTTCTTCTCTTGAGCATGTGATATGATGTTGTATATAGCTAAATGTGAAACCACTTGGCTGTTTGTCAACCTGTGTGCAAATCTGCTTCCTTAAACCACTCTCTATAGCTTGATACAGTGTGTGGCATGTTACTTGTTATTCAAAAAAGTAGAATAAAACAGAATCTCCTAATGACCAGCAAAGCAAGTTGCAGAGGCCTCATCCATGTCATCAGTAGCAGTTGGTGGGGAGAACAATTGGGAATTATGGTAATGGCCATGAGCTGAACACATTTATTCAGGAGGGGATTGCTCAGCGTGCTTCCCCTGCAGTTTGATATGTTGTTCAGAAGGGCAGATGATATTCTTTAGAATTAGGTAAGTCTTAGGAAAAATGGCCTTGCCAATTAAGCCACACTCTGCTAAGAAGGAAATGCCAGTAATAGGACTTTATGAGACAATAATTGGACACTTAATCTAAAATTTATTCCTGTCTGAGCAAAATGTGGAGGCTTAAACTAATGATACTGATTTTTGCTGGTAGATTAAGCAGTGGTAGTTGAAGGAAATAAATGTTTGTTTTTATCTGTGGTATCCTGAAGAGTCTATGTCGTAGAGCTGTTTGTGTTTTATGGATGTTAAGATATAGATGGAGGAAACTGATCTATTTCATTTAAAAAATGGATGAAAAAATTGACAAGCTGTTAAACTGAGAAGTCTGGATGAATCTCTTTTTGGTGAGATTCACCAGTTATCCTTTCTCTCAGCTCTCCTACTTGCTTCTTTAGAACTGTAGACCCTGGCCCTGACGTTTACACATCAGTGTGTGTTTGCCAGCCCACAGGAGATGGCTAATGAAACTCTCCTCAGATACATCTTTTAGAATGCAGTAGTGATACTTTGTTCTCTTTTCTAAGTGCTGAAATGCCTCTGGGTTCCCATTGTCATCTTTATCTTTTCTGTAATGGCAAATTGAGTAAAATAAAGACAGTAATTTCAGTACAGCCCAAGTGAAACATCATAGGGGATGTCATGTGGTGTAGAAGCTGTGTTAAGCAACACAGGGAAAGAAACTTGGTTAAATCAATACCCAAATAAACACAAAAAATGCATTTTAAAGGTCAGATTCTGGTTTGGGTTTGTTTTTTCTTTTTTTTTCCTCTCTCTCTTCTTTCTACTGACATAAATCTAAAGAGATTGCATTCGTTTTTACTGCAGGTTTGTCTCAACAGATGTGAGGGCAGAGTCTGTTCAGGAGTTTGTTTGTGACAGACCCGTTAAACATGAAGAATATCTTGCTAAACCATGATTTTTTTAGTATGTTGAGGAACCTATTTTTAGGAAGTGTTCTAGCTGTTAGACTTCATAGGCATTATGGTTTTTATATTTTCTATAGCTTTAGCTGTGTCTTGTGACTAAGTATGACATCTTCAGAGTTTCTGTATTAAAATGTTCTTGGATGGAGATTTTTCTGCAGGCCCACCTATATTCAGTCTTACCTTTCTGATTTAACAAAAAACACATGTGTATGTTCCTGTTGCTTCTTGCATTAGATTTCAAAATATAATACTGAATGTCATTTTGAGTTTAAGGGAAATTAGTGAAATCATATACTCTCACAAGAATTGACAAGTCAAATCCCTTTCTAATGGGAATTTTATACAAGTTCAGGAATTCTGTAATACATTAGGAATTAATCTTGAACTTAACTTGACTCAGTGGAAGTAGAACAGATTTTGAAGCCATCTGAAATGCTGGAAGGAAAATGCAATGTCCTTTGATTTCACCCCCCCAAATGTTTTTTGATTAAAAATTGTCATGTAGGTGCAGCCATAATGGAACAAACATGCTATTGTTAAAAATGAAAAAAAAAAAAAGCATAATGATCACATAATATTTTAAATTCTGTTCTTCTTTCTTTAATGTAAGGGTTATCAATTCTGTAGAAGCAAGAAAAGAATCTAACTTTGATTTCTTTTGTGCATTATTCCAAAATACTTTTGTTAGATGTTTTTGTTATTCACATTCTTTATACACCTAGCTTGTATTAAATGTACAATGCTTGTTAAAAGATGAGGCTCTGATGTTTTGTGCCCTTGTCAAAAAACCAGTTGGAGGCAGCTCCTCTTGCAGCAGTTGTCCCTAATAATTTTTCTGGACAGTCTGTAATTACATTTACCTGTATCCATTATTGCTGTGGTTGGTTACATGGGCCTTGCATCTGTCAGGCTTTATCTGCATAACAGTGCAGTGACTAGGTCTGAAGCAAGGAAATAAACTGGAAAAATACTTTCTTGTTCAAGAAGCACTTGAGATTTATTTATTTATTTAATTACTTAAAGGACCTTTACATCCCCACACCCTCTTTTGGCTGTGTCATCCTCTTAAGTACCTTTAAAGCATTTTGTCTACAGACAAGCACAGTGTTAATCTGCTTCCGAGGGATTGTTTTCCTGAGTTTTGAATTGTATGTTTTGTTCTTTAGTTTGGAGTGCAGGACAGCATGAGTTTTGTAATGCTGTCTAGAGTTCAAGTTCATTCACTTATCTCCTGCCTGCTCTGGAGGTGAGTGGCCCTTTCTGCTGGTACTGTGCTTGTATTTGGCCAAGATTCTTAGCTACTGCTATGATTTTTCAGACTGTATTATAGAATTACCTTGGCACACATTAAATAAATAATTCTTCCATTGAATCATCTGAAAACTTAGTTACAGGGAGATAGTGATGAATGGGGTTGCTGGTAGGGTACCCAGATATAGCTTGGGTCTAGGTGACCTAGAGTGGAATTGCAGAGCTCCAGTTCCCAGCAGGGAGGAGGTTGTACCCAGGGCTGCTGCCTGGGCTGGGGGCTGAGCTAACACTGCTAATTCAGATCCAGAATGTCATAATCCACCTTGGTTCTTGTTAGGGTGAACAAGATTAGAGCAAGGGAGTGTGGTTTTAAACTGGAAAGGGAGAGCAAATGGTAATGGTTTGAATTTGGAATGGGACAGGGACTGATGACATGTTAGGATGAAATTCTTCACTATTAGGTTGGTGGGCCACTGGCACAGGTTGTCCAGAGAAGCTGTGGCTGCCTCATCCCTGGAACTGTTTAAGGCCAGGTTGGATGAGGCTTGGAGCAATCTGGTCTAGTGGAAAAGTGTCTCTGCCTGTGGCAGGGCAGATTGGAATTAGATGACCTGTAAGGTCCCTTCCAAACCAAACCATTCTGTGGTTCTAGGAGAAGTTTCAGGGTTTGTAAATTGGGTTTCTTTTGGGCAAATCATCCCCTGCAGGAGTATAGCTACTGCTTTTTTCAGTGCAAGATATCACTAGAAAGCAGCTCCTCCCTCTAAAAACGCATGGTATGGACATTGCACCTGAGCTCCAGCTGTTTTGTCCTACAAACTTGTTCCTGTTGTAGTTCTGCCAAGAGAAGCATTGTCCAAGGATCTCAGGTTTGCTGCTTCCTCATCTGTATGGATGGAAGCTGCTACCACCACTGAAGTGGGTGATGGTAGGCTAACAAGTTTAGGAGCCCTGATCCAGAGCTAAATTCTTCCAGGTTATTGATTGAATTTTTAGAAGACTTAAAGGTCAAGGGAAAATGAGAAGAACTGTTTTCGCCCCAGCCTGTGATCTGGATTGTTGACTGTTCACAGTTCAATGTAGTTCATTTTGATGCAGCCAAGTCAAAAGTAATGCTTCTGGGCAAAAGAAGGCACATAATATTAAGCCCTGAAAGACTGTATTCAGGCAAGCAGTGGTGCAGAAAAGAGCCTGAGCATTGTGGATTGCTTATCATGAGTATCTTAATATGAATTTCTGGTACGCTGCACTGTTCAAAGAAGTGAATGTCGATAAATTAATATGACAACAACATGCAGGAAAAAAGAGGGAGATGGTCTGGCTTTTTATATACCCCAGTGCACTTGTGCACAGGTGGGAGGTCAAAGGAAGGAAGTAAAAATAATCACAGGATTAAAAACAAACAGAGAAACCAACAACTGCCTGGGGTTAGGAGCTTTGTTTTTCCATTTAACAACACAGAGGTTGAGAGTTGTCATGTCTATATAAAAATACCTATCTATAGATAGACACATACTGCATATGCAAATATGTGTACAGGTGTAAAAGAGATCTGGTGGTTTAACAAGAACCATCAGGGTACCAGGAAGATTCAACCTTGAGATCAGAAACAGTGCTGTAGCTAAATTAGTAGTGAAACTTTAGGAAAAGAGAGCTGGTGGAACAGTTTATAATCTTTTAAGATAAAATTAGATACTACATTTTGTAAGATGTTCTTTGGTCAAACTTCTGGGAACAATTCAGTGGTTTTATAGAGAGATTATAGCTGAGTGACTGCAGTAGTTGCTTCAGGCTCTAGAATATGTAAATCTGTAAATGATATTAAAAAACTCCATTTATGCAGATACATTTCAGAAGGACAAGTCCAGTGGCTTTTCCAGGGGCCAGTGTTGTCTCCAGGTTAGCATGGCTTCATGTTATGACTTAATTACATTTTATTGCTTCTCTGTGTTATTATTATGCACAGCAGTTTAAACATTGTGAGCAGAGATACTGGGTTTCAATTTTATACGTACATGGGGTTTATTTGGATGATTCCACATATTTTTAATTGAAGAACAGGTGTTCCCTGTAAGCTAAATGGGTATCCTCTTACCCTGGTTTTATATAGAGAATACATTAAACTTTGCTGTGTGTGATTGTTTTCATTTCAGCTTTCATTCAGGAAGACTATTACTGATAAAAATCTTTGTTTCAAACAGCACAGAATAGAAGTGCTCAGCTGCAAGTCAATTTGTGAAGTGTTTCTGTTACAGTGTTGTCACTTTTATAGCACTCCCGTGAGGGGCAAAGAGAGGACTTCTCAAAACATGAACTTTGACTTCAGACTTTAGCCTCTTACTACCTTCTTTTCTAAAAGTTAATTCAAATATAAATGTGGTGATAAAGATTTCTTGAAGCTTAATGCTTTTACCTGTATATTCCTAATTTTGTGGTTGTGCATTGCCAGGTACCAGCCATCAGATCTGTTCAGAAATTGCAGCTCACTCTCTGGGGGGTTACAGAGCAGCCTTCCTTGTCTTGTTTGTTTTAAACAAATTGACATTGTAATTGACTTGTAATTGCTTGGGAGAATTTTTGTCTTGTGTATGGTTGGAGTTAGGTGTTGGATCAGATCTGAAGAACTTTATTTTTAAATTCTTTATTAAGAGGGCAGGTGAAGCACTGGCACAGGTTGCCCAGAGAAGCTGTGATTGCCCTATCCCTGGAAGTGTTCAAAGCCAGGCTGGATGGGGCTTGCAGCAGCCTGGTCTAATAGGTGGCATCCCTGCCCATGGCAGGGTGTTGGAACGAGATGACCTTAAAGGTCCCTTCCAACCCAAACCACTCCATGATTCTGTGACTTGTGCCTAGCTGACACACTGTCACAGAGCTCAGAGGTTTCTCTGCGTCTCCAGTCTGGAAATCTGTGACTTGAGCATTTCCACTTAGGTCTGGGATGTTTTTGATTCTGTGCCAATGGGTAGATTTAAGTGCTTGTTAAGTTGGTTTCTGGCACTTGGGTGTTGAGATTCTGTGTGGTGGACTTTGTACACCCAGTGAGGTGTGTGCTTCTGAAAGGTACAGCCATGGAGAAGAGGGTGCAGGTGTTTTTGAGGACAGAGAGGGGACATCTGTCTTGATACAACTTTGTAGAATATTGGAGTTCTGGTTTGCCTTCCAAAAGGATCATCTGGGCTTGGAGGCGTTCCTAATCAGTGGCAGACGGAAGTCAGTATTGATCCATAGTCATTTGCGTTGGCTTTGGGACAGAAATCACTGGGGAGTGTGTATGCAGGCTGGCAGGGATGTCCTCTGGCTTGATGATCCAAGAAAGGTCAGGAGAGAAATGGTTCAGCTATCCAGCTGAAGGAGTTTTGGCATGCTGCTTGGGCCCAGGGATAAATTCTAAATAGCTGCTTTATGCCTGTCTGAGAAAAAGTCTTTCCAGATGTGATGTAGTGCATTCCTGTGTTATGTGGTGGCTGTCAGGGTCTCCAACGTACAGCTGGGCAGTTCATGCATGGAAGGACTTGTTGCCTTCATTCTCCCTTAGAGGCTTATAAACATTAACCACCCAGAGGCTACTGATTTAGATAAGCATGCTATAAATTGACACTGCATGTAAATGAGCTATCGTGCTGTGTTGTGGTGATGAATGTAACTGTAATGGCACACATTATCTCCTGAAGTTATGATAACATGGGGAAATCACTTAAAGATAACCTGTTCTGTCTGTTCTCCTCAGGAGAATATCTGCATTTTGGCTCCACATAGCTTATCTTTACTCCTGATGCAAACCAGAAAATTAAAGAGAGCAAACTGCATGCTAGGACCATATTCTAGCTTGAATTGCATTTACTCCTTCATGTTAATTTTCTTATGCAAAAACCCTGCTTTTGAGTTGCCTTGAGACTGGCATTTTTTAATAGGCACTCTCCAGAGATCATACTAATTTTGTCCGAAGCTCAAGATCCAGGTGTCTGTGCTGGAACTTAGCTAATTGTTGCTGAACCTCTCATACTTCTGTCATGCTGGTAAGGCCCTGGCACTAACTGCTTGAGGCTTGGTTTGACTTAATTTGAGTCTTGCAGGAATTTGTCTTTGTTTAGCTCTTCATTCTGAAAGTATGTACTTTCCCTTGCAGGTTTTGCTTGTGCCATAATTCAGTATTTGTTCCAGTTTCTAAACAAAACAGCTGATGAGTGATCTGTAGGTACAAGTTTTAATAATACGTGTATAGTTAAATTTGCGGAAAATTTTCTTTCTTGTTTCAAATGAAATTTAAAGCAGAAAGGGAAAAAAAAAAAAAGCTACCTTTGGTTTTCTTAGTTTCTTATTTTGATCCAAATCCTGAGAGAGCTGGAATTTTTGAATGTGAAGCATTAACAAAAAATGCTTGAGTAAGTATTTTAGAATCCCAAATGTTTGGATACAATGTACATTTCCCACTTTTTACTTAAAAATATTTTCTGCTGTCTGCCTTCTTTTGTGTTGTACCATAGAAACACTGTCTTGCTAATTGTGATCACTCTCCTCCTCTCCCTGCATTTTCATATCAGGGATAGTAGAAGGAGGAGCTCAGGAATCCTTGAGGAAAGACAAACTGTAACATGTGTGTATTCCTGGAATAGTTATTTGACCTCTCGTGAGATTAGAAATGTCTATTCACGAAGGGGCTCTTGAGAAAAGTGAATGAGTTGGGGAAGAGGCTGGAGAAAGGAGGTAAAGATCTTCTCCTGGTGAATGCTGGCAGTCACTCTGCTGCTGTGGGCACAGCGCAGGAGGAGCTCAGTACCCATCCGCACAGGCTGCAGGAAGAGCTGAGTCTCTCCAGGCTGAAACTGTGCTGAGCTCCTGTAGAGCCTGCAGGACTGGAACTGCAGTGGCACACACCCTCTTGTGGCAGGAAGGGACAAGTCCCAGCACAAACCAGTGTGGCCTCTTGTTTTCTGTGCTCGCTGGTTTGCCTTGCTCACTCTTCTGTGTTCAGTCAATATCCCTCACTGGGTGCACCACGTGTGCTTTCCTGCACTTGCCTCTTTCATCTTTCTGTTTCTGTAGTGCCTGAATCTGTTCTGTTTGTCTTGCAAATTCTAAAACTTCAGCCTATTTAAATCTGGTTTTATCAGTATTTGGATTGTATTTAAACTGTGGACTTTAAAGTGCCCTTTCTCACCAAGTTGCCAACATACTGAAAATACTCCTTACAGACTAAAACATTTACAGGAGCAAAAAAGCTGGAAAATTAAACAAGGATGCTGAAGAACATACTAGTTTTGCGTCTTAAATAGCTTAGCTTGTCTGAACTACTATGAAGGGGTCACGTATAGATTAGGGGATAACATGCTGCTTTTCCCAGCTGTTTGATTAACCAGCTTAAGGATGGGTCAAATGCGCAGGAGCAGAGCAAGGAAGGCACATCATCACCTTCCAAGTGCAGAGGGGCCCTACAGCATGTTTGCAGTTATCAGATTTGCTGCATAATAAGCTGTACGCTCCATTCAGCACTCTAATTAACCCAGGAAAGCTCTCTGGCTCAGTCTTTGCTGATAGCATGAACCTCACAAAGCCAGGCAGTCTCACCAAAGTACCTCTAAATAAGATTAAGCAAAGCGAGCCAGCCATGAAATAAAATGTAGGCTAAGTGTCAAGCAAATACTATTATTTGCTTTCATTTAGTACCAAGTTCTGTACTTGGCATGAGGTGTCCAAGCATTTAATGTGTGAGTAGAACTGGCAACTCCTAACAAGTGCTGACAGATGAGACCTTCATCATTAATGTTTCTCTGTACAGACAAAAATAACCAAATGCTGTATGACAACACTTATAAACACGAGTTGATGGTATTTCCTACAAGTCTTAAGCAGTTCTGGCTCCCACTGATGCCCATCAGGATTGGGAATTACGTGTTGGTGGGCTCCTCTGGAACATGGTGGCAGACTGGGTAATGATGGGATATCAGAGGAAAGGAGAAAAGCCAAGGCTGGTGGCAGGTTTGTAAAGTGACAGGTTCCTTAGCCCTGTGCTGTTGGTAAAGATCCTTTTCAGACAGCAGGAAAAAGAAACAGTGTTTAAGTGATGGAGGATGGAGCAGGTACAGACATACAGAGTCCTGAAATCTATTACCTGTTTGCAGAATGGATTTCATCCTCCTTTCTTTGCCTTTTCAGGTATCTTGCAATATCTTCAGAACTCTCCCACCTAGTGACAGCAACGAATTTGATCCAGAAGAGGATGAGCCCACCTTGGAGGCATCGTGGCCGCACTTACAGGTTTTTGATTATTTACCTCAGAAGAAATTCTTGTCATTGTTTAGTGTATCTAATAATTTTCTCAGCTTTTTTTTTAAACCTGTGAATCAGAACTAGTCTGTGAGACACTAACATTTATTAATACTGTTTATGATTCTAATATAGTACCTGCAGAGAAGGGAGAGAACTTTGTGATATTTGCAAAATGTTAATCTTTCTTTCAAAATTATATTGATGGTGTCCCTCATTTTCCTGTTTTCCTTCACTGATTTAAAAATTGTTTTGCTTTCCCAACTGCTTTGATGCACAAGTATTTTTCAACAACTGCACCAAGAGCATTGTGAGGATGACACTGCTGGCAGTTTTGCTTTATTGAGAGTGGTTAATATTCATAGGAAAGTGCACAGGTGTTGGCAGCTGATCAGAAAAATGAATGAGAAGCTGCATCCCTATCTAAGTCCTCCTTCCCCTCCTCGAGTCAAGGTTTGCTCCCAGGTGTTTGGAGCAGGATTCAAGCTCACTGAGTAGCATCCCTTCCTCTGAATTTCAGTTGTCAGAACAAGGGATTTTGAGACCCCCATGTGGAATAACACTTCATCCAGGGCTGGAGTTACTAGCACAAGAAAATTGTAGACCTGTTGGAATGGGTCCAGAGAGGAGGTTGCAAAGATGATCAGAGGGCTGTAGCACCTGTCCTGTGAGCACAGGCTGAGAGAGCAGGGGCTGTTCATCCTGGAGAAGAGAAGGCTCCAGGGAAATCTCATTGCAACCTGCCCGTACTTGAAAGGGAGCTTGTAAAAAAACAAGGGAGAGAGTGGCTTTTTACATGGTCAGATAGTGATAGGACAAGGAGAGATTCAGATTACACTTTAATAAGAAGCTCTTGACTTGTGAGGGTGTGAGGGCCTGGCACAGGTTGCCCAGAGAAGCTGTGGCTGCCCCATCTCTGGGAGTGTTGAAGGCCAGGTTGGATGAGCAGCCTGGTCGTGGGAAAGGTGTCCTGCCCATGGCAGGGGGTGTGAAATGAGGTGATCTTTAAAGTCCTTTCCACCCCAAACCATTCCATCGTTCTGTGATTTTGAATGAACATAAACTAAACTGGAGAAAACATCATTGATACTAATGCAGTAGATTCTTTTATAGAAAATATAGATGAAGATCCTGTGTGTGTTACTCAGGATAATGACTCACACCACTGGTAAATTTACAGGAAGTTTGCTTGAGTAACAGTTTGTGGAGCTTGGGAGTTTTTGTGAGCAAAGAAGCAGGGTTGATCTCAGCCTGAAATGAGGATTTTATTTTACAGTTGCATGCACAATCCTGTGAGCAGTTTTTTTCATTCTTTTGTGCTCTCTGATTCAGAATCTGTTGAAATGTAGGTTCATCCCTCATTTTTATTTAAATTTCACAAAAAAATAAGAATCTTCAAAACTTCAAGGCAGCTCTGAGGAGCTGTGCCTGCCTGGAAAAACAGCACATTCAGTGACACTGGTGCTGTAGTTCAAAATGTCATTACTTGCATGGAAATTATGGAATTTCTTATCCAGTGGATGACTTAGCATTGTCAAGAAGAAACTCACCAACGTATTTGTGAAAAGTCAATGGAATTGGTTTCCTGATGATTTAATGTTGGTGTTATGTAAGCTGTCACTTTTCCCACAACTTACTTCTAAACCTCTCTCCTTCTTTTTGATTTCCTCTTGCTTCTTTTGAGAAGTCAGAGAACACTTAGTTAGAAAGTACCAGCAGCAGTTTTGCAGCATATTTCTGTCATGGAAAAGTTTAAAATGATTTTAATTTTTAAGCTTCCTTTCTCCTTTCGGTATCAATATTCATACTCACTAAAGACAAAAAGGAAAGAGTTTTCAGTGGGTGCTCTTTATGAAAAGGTTCTGCAAAGAGAATGGCTGGCTGGTAGCTCATTATCAGTGACAGATCAGAGCTGCTCTTATGAGGCCACAGCAGTCTCTGTTTCACTTCACTTCCTTGTTCCCTGGTTTTTATACTCTTCTTTTTTCTGCACTAAATGAAAAGTCTTGCTGTCCCACTGCAGAGTTTAGGTAGGGATGGAATTGCATGAAAATAAGCAGATTTTCTCCAGCCCTGAGGCTAATCTTTACAGTAAGTTAGGAACTTCTGAATAAATTCTGGTTTGTATTCTTCTTCTGTGTTTCAAGTTGTACTAGAACACTACTCCAAGCAGTTTCTAATTTAATTTAAATATTTCCAACTGTTTCACCAACCCCTTCAGAATTGTAATGTCTGTATTTGATGTGACTTCAGTAGTTCAGAGGGCAGTTTAAATGTGCTTCCCAATTACTCTGGGAAGCTTTACAAGACGATAACAAGCATTACAAGATGGCAGTGCCTCTTCTTGGTGATGAAATGTCTTTGACTGGAGTTAAATAAGCAGAGGCAGCTTAAAAAGCTCATGTAATTAATTTTAACTAAAAGGTGGCAATTCGATAAAGGAGAAAAATATTTTCCATTTTTTTTAACCCTTTGTACTGGGGAAAAATAAGCATTTAATCTTCTAACAAAATAATTTAGGGAAATACAAAAAAATATAAAGAGTAATCAAGTCACAAACTAAACCCATGTTTTTTTTACTTTTTCTTTTGCAGCTTGTATATGAGTTTTTCATACGATTTTTGGAAAGCCAAGAATTTCAGCCCAGCATTGCCAAAAAGTACATAGATCAGAAATTTGTATTGCAGGTAAGCTGGTGTGTTTTCTTTAAGGCTTAGTGCTGCTTTTGGGGAAAAAAAATTCCTTTAAAAAATTCAGTTTAGAATTTGAAAGTATAACTTCATTTGCAACAGAAAAAGGCAAAACCAGCATCTACAATGAAAGTTTTCAATCTATGGAGGTAGTGGAAAAAGGTGTGTGTGTTTATATGTCAGTCTCTGTTACTATAGATACATAAAATAGATGGTTTGGATCCAGTTTCAATACCTCAGTCAAAATATTTGACTTACTGAAACAGCTGAAACAGTAACTGTTGAAAAATTAAAAGTTTGCTACCAGGTAGTCTCAAAATGTTCTCTCTGTATAAAGAGACTACCTGAACACCACTTTTAATGTATCTTAGTATTGTTTATACATTTGTTTTCTGGCATAAGCCAAGACAGACCACAGATGCGTTTTTTTTGTCTTCAGATTTGAGAACAGGCCTGTCTTGGTTTTGTTTTCCCTTCGTGAGTTTTTGTGTAACTGCAGAGTCAAAAAGAACTTTGTGCTTGATGCTATCTTTAGCTTGCTTTTGAAATCAGGGGACTTTAGAATGATTCCTATTTAGTTAGAAAATGGAGTTTCCTTGCAGGCTGACACTTGAATGAAAAAGCAACTAGAGTTGGCAGGAGATAATCAGCATTTCTGAAGACCTTTCTCTTGCCTCTTATCACTCCTGGAGCTTTTATTTTTCCCTGTTCTGCTCAGGCAATAAAAGTTGTGCTTTTATTGTTCATCTATGTTGTTTGGATGAAGAATACCTGAAAAATATAGTGAACAGAGCAATTTCTGTCCTTACAAAGAAGAGAATTCAGTTTCCTTCTCAGTATCACAAGACCTTCTTCATCTTACAAAAGCAATAGGATATAATTAAGTTTTTATTTTATCCATCTCCTAAACACAGGAGCATTTTTCATCTGGATCAAACCTCTGGTGGTTTCCTTTTTGCTTATCTCAGTACTGATTTGACAAGGAGGTGCACCAATGTGTTCATCCAGTACCTGATGGAGATAAAAGAATATGCATGACAAATCACTCCTGAGAGGTTTTTCCAGGCTGGTTTTAGTTTGATTAGATAGAGCAGGATTACATTAGGATGAATGCATGTGCTCTCCTCCAAAATCTAGTAAAAATAATTCTTAGATGCTCCTGTTCTGTGCTGCTGAACTTGGTCATGACTGGCAACATCCCACTCACGCCCTTTTAAGACATTCAGAACTGTCAGTTTGGCACAGGAGAATGGGTCTAAACCAAGGATTTATTACTTTTTTAGTCTTGCTAGTTTTCATTAATTCTACTAAATGGAAGAATATTATCTACTGAAAGAGGGGAATATGAGATTTTAAAACCTACATGTCAGAAAACATGATATGACAATTAAGAGGTCAGAGGAGTTCTAAGGATTCCTATGTTCTTGCCATGGGGTTTGGTGATGCACATTTCTATATTGCTGTGCACAGTGTGTCAATTTAAAATTCACATTTTTCTATAAAAAGTTCTACTCAGACATATACATACACACACGTGCAAATAGTTATATTTCCATGTGTGTAAATACTTCGTGGTAAACTGTAGGAGCTGGAGTGTCCTTCCACTTCCCATTGTGTTTGTTGTGTGTCAGGGGTAACTCCTGAGTATCTGCAGCTGAGGTCTCTTACTCAGGAAAGCAATTTGAGACTTAAGAACATTAAGAATTTTTGTGTCTCATGACACTGACAACACAAATGGGACATTTGGAGTATTTGGAATCAGCTTTTTCTGAAAATTAATTTTTAAATTTCTTTTTTAAAATTTTAATGAAGTGTTTCTTGGCAGTAAGGTTGCCTGTATAAAAAAAAAACATTAAAAAAACCTGTTTTAATGGACTTTTTAAAAACTTTTTGCTTGTTTACTTGCTTCTTGCTTTTTTTTTTTTAAAAGTATAGCTGTGTTTCTGGCTTTCAGCTGTATGTTTTTAAAAAATACTGTATTTAGCAGTGTAGCTGTTCATTTCTAAAGCCTGCTTATGTACAGTTTGAAATGGTTGGCAGTGGTTGCTAAGAGACATACTATTCAAATATATCCACAAGTCTCTGTGTTATGTAGGTTGCTATTTTGGAAAATTAATTTCCCTTTTCCATGTGTGTTTAGAATAGTCAAAATAAATTATGGAAGTCTTGTAGCTTATTCATAAAAATAAGACTTTATTGCTGAAACCTGAAAGCAAATTGGACATAGCAAAATAATAGTCTTTTTTTTTTTTTTTTTAAAGAGAGACTTAGTCTTAGTTTAGCAGTATTTCCAGAGAGGATCTGCATAAGAGAACTGGAAATATAAATACTTTTCAATCCAGTAAGAAAACAAAAAACATAAGTGCTTCCAGCTGTTTGCTGTCTTAGGCTGAAATGTGCTATTTGGGGAAGGATGAGGTGACTATTTATTTATTGAAATCTAGAACTAATTGAGCAGAGCAATGTGTTGATAACCTCTGGAGGGCAGCTGACAAACCTCATACTTCCGTCATGAAATCCCCACCACAGATTCATACTGCAAGGAAAATACAGTGAGGTCTCATTGCAAGCTGCAGAAATGTTCCAGACAATGAGGAAGAATGTGTGCATCAGTCCTAGACCTGCATGTTAGAAAGCAAAATCCCAGACAGCCTAACAACTTCTAATCATTTTTTTCCTGTCTTTTTTCACCTCCTCGAAGTTGTGTAGCAGTTTCACAGAGATCATGTATAGCATGCATACACTGACATATCTACTTGTAATAGGTATTTATAATTTTATCTGTTTGTGAATCTAGATAATTTTGTTTTCTGCCACTCCTGTAATGATTTTCTGACAGCATCTTACCCATTTGTAAGACCTGTTTGACAAACTGTCCTTATTTCTTTTGCACGACAGGTACTGGTTCACAGTCACTTTTTTCATGCAAGACAGATACTGGTTGCCTATGATTACTAAAAATTACCTAGAATTCCCTGGATTCTGTACAGTTGTGCCAGTTGGTTGTGCTTTCTGCTTTAAAGTTTACCTCTGAATTTATTCCAAACATCCACCAGAATACTCAATGTCATGGTGTCATAAAAAAAAAATGAAGAAGGTGGCTAAGGGAAAGCTCATACTGTTGTGGCAGAGGATTCAAGGGGAATAAAACAAAGATCTGCAGGTGATATTCCTGCTACTCATTTCGTGCAGCTTCATGTGTCAGTGTTTGGGATGTGTTCTGTACAATACCAGACACTACAACACCTTCTCCCTTGACTGAGTCTCACATAACCATTTTGCTGTATATTTAAGAGCTACTTAGTAAATGTGGGTTTTTTGTTATTGTTGTTTTTTATTATTCATTGTTTTGTTTTGGTTTTTTAATTGGCATTGATAATGAAATCACCATTTTGTTCAAAGTGAAGGATTAATTCCCTCTGATGCTTTTGATTTGTGGCAATTGGTGGAGATCCTGTAGCAGCAGATCCAGTGCTGGCATGGACTTCCCTGTTGAGTCTTTCCACAGCGTGAGGGCCATGCAATCACTAGGAAGGCTTAAGAGCTCATCATATGAATTACTAGCAATTAGAAAATGTGACCTTGACACAGCCTTGTGAGAGCAAAGTATTAGAGCAAAGGAGGAACTTCTGGTTCTGCAGAGTCAGGGAATGGTGAATGGTATAAGGCAAACTGTCTTATATTTATTTTTGGGGAGAAGAAGAGCAGCATTTTGGAGCTAGTTAATTCCAAATTTATTATTCTGAGGTTTATGATGTTGTACTGAGGTTCCAGCAGATATTTTTAATGCTGATTATCTACTCCTGGGGTACCATGGATGTCACATCCTTTCATTCATGTGTTTTCATGAATTCAGTTTCATACAGAAGTCTGCATGTCCAACTTGTCAAATGTCTCCTGTTTCAGTTCTCTTTTTCCTTTAAACACAGCTGTTGGAGCTGTTTGACAGCGAAGACCCTCGGGAACGAGACTACCTAAAAACAGTCTTGCACAGAATTTATGGCAAGTTCCTGGGTCTTAGAGCATTTATCCGAAAACAGATTAATAATATTTTTCTACGGTAAGTTGTGGAAGAAGGGGCTTTTCACTTATGAACCCTTTAGGAAACTGATATATTGCTTATATTTAACTGTTCTTTTTTTAGATTTGTTTATGAAACTGAACACTTCAATGGCGTAGCTGAACTGTTGGAAATTTTAGGAAGGTAAAGGAGTCTTTATTTATTATCTAACTCAGACTTCCCTTTTGGACACATCAGGATAGTGTCAGATTCGGAAAAAGTATTATGATAATCCCTGATTCTGAAAACAGATGTGTGCACATGCTCATCTTTAAGCTCATGTGCAAATCTCTGTCACATCTTTGCCAAGAATATGTAACTGCATGCAAGTTACAGCCAAAGTGTTGGATTGATTTTATGTGTGTGAGTCCATTAAATACTGCACACTTCATCCTCACATGCTGCAGGATTGTTTTCTTCTGAGCACACTTAGCAGAGTGAATGTTTTGAGTGAATGATCTAATTTTGGTAGGTTAATTACTCAAGACCACCTTGCTCACATGAATTTACAGACCACATAGACAAGGCCTTCTCTGTTTGGCAAAGAGTTTGTGCAGCTGTTTATGTGATTATTCCTAATGGGAGCTGGGCTGCTACCTAGATATGTAGTGCCCTGCTAATGTAAAAGCAGGACCAGTTTGTAAACAACTGCTGACTGCTAAATATATTTTAATCTAGAAAGTGCTTGTTCACACCTCAGTATTGCTCTCTGTGATGATGACACTAACAAATATTTCTTTTCTCATTTCCAGTATTATCAATGGTTTTGCTTTACCTCTCAAGGCAGAGCATAAACAGTTTCTGGTGAAGGTGCTGATCCCTTTACACACAGTCAGGAGTTTATCACTCTTCCATGCACAGGTAGAAATTACCAAAATGCTTTCTGTCCAGTAAGAATTATATGTATATATTTTAAGGTTGCTTTGTAAATTTAATTAAATGCACATAAAAAGGGTGGGAGGGGGAAATCCTAAATGTGGAAAAAAAATACAATCAATTTTTTCCAAAATTAATTCAATATCCTTTTTATGACAGATATCTAGCTTCTGTTCTGATTAGGCAATTAAAAGCATAATACACATCTGTAATAGTTTGAAAATTTTATTTAGTAGTTAAGCTCGCTCTCTAGGTTTTCCTCTCTGCTCTTTTCTCATTCTCACAAGTTTGCCCTTCCCATTCTCTCTCCCAAGAGGATGTTTGGGTTTTCTTAGTCTTGTCCTGTCAAAGCTCGTCTACACCCTGGCAACCTTCTGAATACTGATACCACATTTTTTCATTTAATATTCTCTCTCACAGATTCCTTAATACTGCATTTATGCTCTCATACATCTTTCTGCATCTTCAGCTTTCATTATATAATTTTTCCTCTATAACTGCTACCTGTTACCTTTCTCTCTGATTTTCAGATAGTGAAAATTTTCAGTATTTCTTATGGTGATAAAGCTCTGCTTTTTAAGTATGTTATTCCAGGTTTTAACTGTGTCGACTCATCTTGCAAGAATTCTCATGACTTTGCTGTATAAAATTAGTAAAAAGTTGCACTTTAAGAGAGTAGCAGAAGATTCAAAACATTGCTTGTGTGACTGTATTTAGAATTCCAAGTTGTTCTGATTTTTATTTTATTTGCTACTTTATCACTCTAATTGTTCTTGTGTAGTGTCCTCTTGTTTCTCATAAACTGAACTTTGAATGGATTTGCACAGTGTAAACTGTGCATCTCAGTCTAAAATTGGCTATAGTTTGAGAGAGCTGAATAGCATCTTGCCTTAAGTTTTTCTTAATAAAAAACTTGGGGTTTTGTGGTTTTTTTATAGAAATGTTCTAATTTTGTTTTTGTAAATTCTTACCTCTTCACAGCTGGCGTATTGCATAGTACAGTTTCTGGAGAAAGACCCCTCACTCACAGAACCAGTAAATATTTCTTTCATACTTTTTATTCACTATGAATTATTTACCCTGTAGAGAGAAGAGTGAAAAATCTAACTTCTTTTTCCTTCTAATTTAGGTCATTAGAGGTTTAATGAAATTCTGGCCAAAAACCTGCAGTCAGAAAGAGGTAAGTGATATGCTAGTATTACAAAGGAAAAAAAAAAAAAAAAGAATCATTTTGGTCTAAAACGTAATAAGCAGGGAATCTTTAAATAATTTGTGGTTGATAGCACATGCTGTGGTGAATCTTGGTTATTATTTCTTGCAGATGATTTTTCGATTTTTTATTTGTAGTTTTTTGAACAGTTTTGACTGTGAAAATTTTGATAAGTCTGGTTTTCATTCACAAAATAATTCTGGTACTGCTGCAGAGGATTTTTTAGAAGGTGAAAATAAATGTAGTTGAGGATAGTTTTGAAAACTCTGTTAGATTTGGAATTGTTCACTGAGCTAGTGAGGTTTCCATTTCTTCCTGAAGCAGCAGAATTTGGAGGTTACCAGCGTTCTGCAGAACAAGATGATTTGGAGGTTTTATATTCAATGCTTTCTTTTTTGTCTTTAGGTCATGTTCCTAGGAGAGCTGGAGGAAATCTTGGATGTAATTGAACCATCACAATTTGTCAAAATCCAGGAACCCTTGTTTAAACAAATTGCCAAGTGTGTCTCTAGCCCTCATTTTCAGGTCAGTGGTAAAGGTTATTGTTTATATAGGAATGTATAGTCTCAGTTTCAAACATAACTGCCCCCAAATGTAAATATTATTCTATGTTATTTTTTAAGTACTTGTCTTCTGTGGAAGAGGATATGTTGGGGTGGAAGGTTAGGTCTGAACTCTATGAATAACTTGTTAGAGGTGTTGGGGTTACAGCACAGAGCTTGTCCTTCTGAGCCCCTCACAAATCCTTAACCTGTGTCCAAGCAGGCTTTGAGCCCTTCCCACTGTGGGTGCCAGGTGCTGGCCCTGTAGACCCTGGAGGATGGGTTTGCTCCCTGGTTTTTGGTGCAGTCTTGTGCAGTTCCCGTTTTCTGACTTGATTCCTTCTAACCATGTGACCACGAGTCTGGTTAGAGGTGACACAAACTGTAGCCTGTTTTAATCACATTGTATAATGGGAGGGAGGGCAATGAATGGGATGTAAATGGATATGTGAAGAGGATAGAGAGTTCATGGCCTGTAGTGTCTCCATATTAAGCCTGGTGATCTGTCCTGGCACAAAGACAGATGGGACTTTTCAGCTCTTCCTTGGACTACATCTTTTTTTAAAATCATAATTCAGATCAGCATCCTCCTTCCTAACTCCCAGCTTCTCTCCAGGGTAATTCCTGTCCTTGGTACCTTCCCCACACTTAAGATTTCTCCTCCCTTATCCAGCCCAGCTATGGGGTCTTTCCTTGTCTCCTTCCTCTGGTATCCCGGCACTGCTGGATTTTTTTCCAGCTGCATCCTTCCTGATTTTGAGGGAAAGGGTGATGGGAAGTCTGTCTGCTCTTCTTCCCCTCCTCAACTGCAGCACTGATGCTGTGTCTGCACCCAGTCTTCAGTGAGCAATAACACATTGCTCAGGAAATAGAGAGTGGGTGCTGTGGGATCAGAACTACAGGATAGAAATTAATTCCATTAATGCATGTTATGCTACTGATTAGAGTAGTTTAATTCAAAACTAATGACTTCTGTTAGCTCATCTTTATGGAGTTTCTTTGTGATTTCTTTTTCTATCAGAAAATCACAACATTACAGGTATCTGAATTCCTGTTCTTACTTTATTTCTTTGACTCAAAGGTGGCTGAAAGAGCGCTGTATTATTGGAATAATGAATACATCATGAGTTTGATAGAGGAGAACTCAAACGTTATACTTCCCATCATGTTTTCCAGCCTGTACAGGATTTCTAAAGAGCACTGGAATCCGTAAGTTTGTGCATTTACACTTTATCTCTTACCATTTGACATCCCACTGATAAACTCAGGGCATGTCTGCTGAAGAACATCTGAATGGGAGAGATGCAGACTCAGAGCTGCTCTGAGCAAGTGCAACTCTCTTAATGACAATATATATTAGTCTGCACATGAGCTTGTCTCACTGTTTTTAATTAACTGGTGTGTGTACAAAAATCACTACTTTGTAGGATAAAAATAGGCCTTCTCACAAGCTGGAAAAAAGAAGAAATTAAATGTTACATTGTTATTGAAGGAAAAATGTTGCTCATCAAGAGTTTCTCCTACGCAGTTTTTTTATAAACGGGTTGGCTCTTAAGCCTGGTTCTAAATTGTCTAGAATAATATCACTTGGCATTAATTTGTGGCTGTATCATCAACTGATACCTCTGGGAGGCTTTTGGTGTTGGCATTTTTTTAAACATCCATGAAACCTACAAACAGTATATTCTTAGGTTGGATTGTTTTTTCTAAACTTATTTAAATACAGCTGTTCTTTGTGGCAATAATTGAGCAGTTACTTAATATTGATAATGTGATAATTAGGCAATTTTATTCCAAACTGAATGATCTAGTAAAGTGTTTTTATGAAAAATTCTATTACAGTGAGATGGTATATATCCTTTATTTTAGTTGGAAAGTTTTTCTAAGTCAAGATGATTAGCATTTAGTAAACTCAGTATTTTTAATGAGCTGTGCTATATGTGCAGGTCCCAGTTGCTTTGATACCTTCCTGTAAAATGTTTCATCTTTTCAAACATTTTTCCTGTTCTGAACCTAGTCAAGTTCTGAAGTTTATGGGCTTACATGACAAATCTAATGCTGCTGGAAAGCCTCTGTAATTTAACACTGGTCACAAAAAGACACTTTCCATGGCACAGTACTCCAGTACCAGTCTCCAACCTTTTTAATAGTGTGCACTGGGATGCTTCTGGTAATGAGAATATTCCAGTATTCCAATTCAGAGTTTTTATACCCATAGTAATTTTGTTACATGAGCCAGGTACGGACACATCTAAAATAAAGGAGCTATTTAAAGAATTTTTATAAGAAAATTGTTCATGTAGGCAACAAAAATGAAAGTTTATTTAAAGAGATGAGAGACAGGGGTGCTTGGGAAATGGCACATAGTTTGTGTGTCCTGTAAGGATTAGCTGCAAAGGTTCCTGGCACTTGTGCTGTTGATTCACTGCCTCCTGGCTGAAGAGCTGCTTCTTAAGCAGCCCTGGGTCTGAATATGACAGCCAGAGTAGTGGATCAGGAACTGTGAAAGGGAAGATGAATATGAACTGCATGAGCACAAGGAAATCACTCTTGAAATACAGCTTTGTATTTTGCATAGATGCACTGAATATTCAGCTTCATAGAAGAGTCATAAGGAAATATGAATCACTTTCATTTTGTGTTTGAATTCTATTCCTTCTGCCAGCATTGATGATTTGAATCTCTGAAGCTGCATTCAGAATTGCTCCACAGCATGAGGGAAGAGACTGTAGTTATATGTAATAGCTTTCTGTTGTTGCCTTTTGCCCTGGAGTTTTGGCCTGCTCCATTTCAGTAGTCAGTAGGGACATGAAAGCTGATTCTCACCTTTAAGAATGTTAATCAAAAGTAGTTTCAGTGAAATCGAAGAATTTACATAACCATACTTGCAGGAACAGAATTGGTCACAGAAAGGCTGGGAAGAGAAGACACTTTTTATTTCACGTTTGATTTCACCTGAAACTAATGGATTCCTTTCTTTCTTCTTTCTCCATGTTCCACAGGGCTATTGTGGCTTTAGTCTACAATGTGTTGAAGGCATTCATGGAAATGAACAGCACCATGTTTGACGAGCTGACAGCCACTTACAAGTCAGATCGTCAGCGGTAACTTTTTAAAGCTTTTTTTTTGTCAGCTGTGCACATGGCTTGCAGTTTAGTTCTCCCCTTACACTCAGGTGCAGTTGCAGAATCTCTGGCATTATAGACACTGCCCCATTTTTGCCCTTGCCTGCTGGTTAGGCTTCTCATTGCAGGATGTGAGATTGTGTGCAGGTTGTTCTTTAGCCTTTATTAAATACAGTATCCATTTCATGGTTTTGGAATCCACATTCCTGGTGCAATTCCTTTTTGACTCCACATTCCAAAACAGTGAAGTGTATCAAGATCTTCAATGATAAAAGGAAAACACGGGTTTAAAGGTAACACTTTGATTAAAGACTTTAAAAAAAAAAAGTTACACTGAGATTTGGAAAGAGACATGAGGGAAACCCCTAAGATTTGATTTTCCAAGCTTCTGTTTGTTGGCTGGATGTGCTCCTCTGTGGAGTAAAGGGACATCTCTCAGCCTTTTTATTTCTTGTTCAGAGGGTCCTCCTGTATCTGAGTCTTTCAGTGTGCAGGATCCATTAAATACACCACTTATAGAGGCATTAGTTCAACTCCAGTGGCTTCTTGTCTTTTCTCCCATTTTCCCTGATCTTTATTTCTCCATTACAGTACAGCATCTTTTCTCAAAAGTTTCCCCTTATGCAAAGATTAGGTGAAAAAAAGGAGCAAATTTCAGGAACTTTGAACACGTTGCAACTTCATTTAAGCCATACCTTGGCTGTGACTCAGGGTTCCCCCAAGCAATGCAAAGGGCACTGCATGTCAGCAGAGGTTTTTAGGGTAGTCCAACCTTGAAAGTCTCTTGGCTGTTGTAGTTTTTTGGCTTGTGTGACTGGAGTCACTGGCCTTTCATTCCTCTTTGTTTTATAGCCCAAAAAATCTGCACATAACAGGCTACTTCATTAATACGGCATTTTACTTGTAGAGACTCGTTTAGAGATCTATTTGAACTAAGAAGCCAGATATTCTTGATATGTATTGATAAATAAGTGCCAATCACGTCGAGCAGTTGAGACAAACTCTGTGGTTTCCTAGCAAGAAGGCAGAGAGTTTTAGGACTGATCATCTAGTCCAGATACTCACTGAGGCAGCTTGGTGACCTGAATAAATTTGTGGTTGCACTTTGTCCCTTAAGATGAGAAATTCTGCTCTGAACAGGACCAGACACTGCAGTGGTGTGTCCCATGTCTCGATAGTGGGGGAGGTTTAGTGGCTGAACTGCACAAAGAATTTCTTTTGCGCCTGCTGACATTGTACTTCTTACCAAGGCTGGTGCTAACCATTTCACCATTTTTATTTACTTCTTATAAATTTAAAATCTGAATGTATAAACCGGGATATTTACCTTAAGGTTTTCAGAAAACCTTTAGCATCTTAATGAAATTTTTGAAGGGTAGCTTTGATACCACTTAATGCTTGAGGAGAAATACATTCAATATTAATGGCTAGGATAGGTCAAATAGGTAGGTTGGATGAGGTGATCATCCTCTAACAGACCTTTAGGTAAGCAGACATGTATTTCCTAATGATTAGAAGATAAATATTGGTAAGTAGCCTGAAAATGTAAGGCTATTTCACTTTTGTATTTAATTTTAAATACTCTCCAGTAACAATAGGCTCTTTTTTTTCCCTTTACTGTTCTTCAGGGATTTATCCGAAAGTTGTTTGTATTTTTTTAAATATTTAAAATCCTCTTGGGAAATCAAAATTCCAAACAAATGAGCCAGATGTTGGTATGTTGAGTGAATCAAAGTGTGCAGGAATGTTTCTAATCCCTTGAAATACTTCTCAAGACTTCTGTAATGTGACTGGCAGAGAATCTGTGTTTCTGTCATTGTCAGATTTCCATTTCATCTAAACCTACAAGGTGATGTCATAGAACTTGAAAGCATTTTGTGCCTTGCAGTCTCAAGGAGATTTAGTCACAGTAAGCTGTGGCAGAGACAGGAAATTTAGAAAGCAAACAACGCAGGTTAAAGTAAATGTTAGGTTTGCTGTTTAATTTTCTCAAATCAGCCACTAAAGTCTGTTTTTAAAGCAAATGCTACACAGATCTTGCAGGAATTTGGTGTGGAAAAAGAGTAACTCACTGAACAAAAGGCACATCTTGTAGGTTGAACTTGGCCTTGGTTGGTGTCTAAGCTATAGGGAAGCCAGCAGTCAGTGTAAGTAAAAACAGTGATTCTAAAAGGATCAGGGAATGCTTTCTAGGAAGTTGCTGTGTTTTAAAAGATTATTTATGTCTTAAATAAATAAACATAAAAATAATTACATAACTTAGTCCAAAATGTTAATTTTTATAATTTTGACAGATCAGTTCTGTAGTAAAAGTCCACTGCATTTTTAAATTCCTCATTGCAAATTAGTGTCTATGAACACTGTCACTTTGCTCAGCTTACATTTTATGCTCTTCTCATACTGCTTTGTTTAGTTAAATTTATGTAGGTAACAAAAAAAAAAAAAAAAGAAAATATTAAAAAAATGTTAAATTTATGTTAGGAAAATTGGAGTTGTGTTCAAGAAAATTAGTGCAGCTATTGAATGTCAACTATATATATTTTTAACATAACTATTATTTATCTTCAGTCTTCTCTCCTGCTAACTCTTTGTTTTATTTCATCTGTCAGTGAGAAGAAGAAAGAGAAAGAGCGTGAAGAACTGTGGAAAAAACTGGAGGATTTGGAATTAAAGAGAGGTCTTAGACGTGATGGAATAATTCCAACTTAACAAAAATACAAAACAGCATTATTAACCTGTGGAGTCACACATTTATGTAGTAGAAGATGGAGCAACAGTTTTCTGTATTGTGCAACTTTACAGTAGATTTCACATTTGTTTCATTATTACAACAGCACTGTATATACCTGTCTCTAAGTAAAGGAAAAAAATAAGGACTTTAATCCAAAGTTTGGACAACAGATGGACTTCTCAGAACTTTGCAAACATAATCATTGTTTTAACCCTTCTTTAAAACCAGTCTTCAAAGATCTGTTGATGAAAATTGCAATGTCAGATTCCATTGTCAGGACCTGTTCCTTATTTATCGTTAGCAGAGAGTATAATACAACTTTCAAATGTGAACAATCTTAAAATTTAGCTTGTCTTTCTGCTAAACTGTTACGTGTATTTATAGTAAAAGAGAAAAAAGACTGTCATTTCCTTATGAGTTTGTGTAACATCCTCCTTCTCTGGATAACTTTACTGTAATTTGACTTTCTTTTTCTTTTGCATATCTTCATAAGTTGAATGTCCATTCAGATCAGGACCGTGAAAAACATTGGTCCTGAATAAAAGTTTTGTTTACTGGTGTGAGCATTTTTTAGTACCAGGCTGTCTCTGGTGCTTCCTTAATTTGAACATTAGGAATTAAAAAACAAGTAGGTGATAAACATAGTAGGAAAGGGAGCTTTGGATTCATGCACCTATTTATTGCAAATCCAAATCAGTGTCCACAATCCATGGAAAAAAATTAAAAAAGGGGCAGTGGTAACACCCTGGACTTCAATACCTAACCAGTATTAGTGATGCAGCATTAGACACATGTATCAGAGTTGGTTTAGAAACACCAATTGCTAAATTATTACAGTATGTTCTTATTGGACCATTCTGAAAGAATAAAGACACATGCTAAACAACACAAACATGAAATTGATCTCCAGTGGTCATGGATCTATTTGGAAATTGAGTTGAGATGGCAGTTTGGACAGTTTGGAGTTGTTGCCTTACTTTTTAATATGTATTTATAAAGTGTTCCAGCAAAAGAGGATGTAGCCTCTAAGAAACATACTCTAGTGTTTTTGTGGTTCTAGTACTATTACTCATCACAGTACCAGCCCTGTGGTCTTAGCTGGAAAGGATTCTGGATAATACACTTCTGCATTCTCATCTGGATGCTCATTCCTAACTACTGTATTTGTTACCAAAAGTGGTTCTACAAATGCTACTGAAAAAAAAAAATTCTGGAAATCCTAATGTTCTGAGTATTAATAATAAAGTTTAAAATGCTTTTATATCAAAGGTGCATTGTGACCAAATTGTTTAAAACAAAAGAGGAAAAAAAAATACAAAAACAAAGAAGAGGGCTGTATTATAAGTATACAATATTGGCTATCTGCTTTGTATTTGAAAGTGGAATCTTACATCTTTGGTAGGTAAAATGCTGATAAGACTTCTGTACAGTATATATTTAGCTAATGCAGTTGCATTATTCTATACCGGAAGGTATGTGTTTCAGGATTTTTCTCCAGGATGCTTTTGAACTGTTATAGACATATGACAACAGTGAATTGATAATCCTAAACCATCAATCCAGCAGTATTTACAGTATAAAAATGAATTGGTGTTCATGAGTCTTTGTGATAGTTGCAAACATGAATTTATGACCTGTTGCCATTGATAGAAATACAGTATAAATACAAGCTTGTATATTTTTCTTCCTACCATTTAAATATACAGTAGAATTTGAAGTTTTCTTGTTTTCAGGCACGGAAAAAAAGTAAAAAAGAATTCCCTCCTAGACTACTGACTGTTTCAGGATTATCAGGTCACAGTTTGTACTCCTGGGTCTGCACACACAAATGTTGTAAACTCAAGGCTTTGTAAGAACTTGACATTGTTAATTCTGGAAAAAAAAAAAAAAAAAGTGGAACTAGTCATATGCAACACCAAACACGACATGATTTAATGGAATTATTATGAGCTTCTTTTAAGAACATTGACTGGGACTCAATGTAAATTAGGCAGTTTCTGTCATAGTTGAAACATTTTATTTTAAAGTGCTGAAGCAAAGGTGCAAGCTGAAATACTGAAGATTAAATAAATTTATAACAAATCATGTCCCTTAGCCCATTGATTTTGACAGTCTTTTATTTCTGTTACCAAAAAACCAAACTTGCTAGTGTGATTTCTGTGTGAAATGATCGTTTCACAGTACAAGAGGGTGGACTCAAACTCATGCTCAAAGACTATGTTCCATTGTAAAAAAGTGAGAAAGAATGGAGGAATAAAACTTGATGTTCTTCACCTGGTGGAGTAAAACACAACAATCTGAAATTAGAAAAAGCACCTTGTCCTGTACTTAGGGTTTAGGTGAGTGTTGTTTGTTCATAACTATTTTTGGTTTTGCCATGTCATTCTACTATTGATCATACAAAACTTACCAGAACCTGGTGGGTTGCGATATTCCCTGGCCTCTGCCACGGGGACAGCGGGCAGTGTCTGACGTTTATAAATGATTTATCACTTCTGGGAAGGAATGTTCCTTCGAGGAGAAGGAGATGACGTGCTGTTGTTATGAAGTCACTTGACTCTAAAGGCTGGGTGATGCACCTGAAGAAGCAGCTGCTGCCAGGACCCCGCGTGTGCCGCTGCCCCAGCGCCGCGTCCGGCCCCGCAGGGCTCCCGCTGCTCCCGCTGGAGCTGCAGCAGGAGGAAGAGGAAGGCAGCCCGTGGGCCCAAGTGTGATCAGTGCATCATAAATTACACTTTTGTTTGCTTCTTGAGTTCCACAAACCACCTTTGCTGGTGTCAGTGTTGTTCTTGACTGCTCGTCCGGCAGGTGTTGGGTGATCTGCGTGTCCTGGGCCACATTGGTCTCAGGGGGAAGGGTTGAGCGCTGTCTGCTCACAGGAAGGAGGGAGCTGCGAGGGCATTGGGTCATGGGGATGTAACAACTGTACAAGTAAAGTTCCTCTCATGCACTCTGAGTTGACCACATGTTGCTTTCTTCATCTTGCACGTCTCCATTACTGTTTTCCTTTCGTTGCTTTCGAGTGTTTTTGTCTCTTTTCCAGAGGTTGGAATGCTTTAAATAAAGGTATTCTAATGCCATTGGAGCGTTTGCTAGCAGGGTTACAGTAAATTTAATCTTGGTTTTGTTAGCATAAGTAAAAGGGTTTAATTTATTTTTTTATCTGTACTCATATATGAAAAAATCGAGGGTGTTGGAGCCAAAAATTGCTTGAGTAAGAAATGCAGCAGCTGTACTTGCATTATACGTGCTTAACTACAGCCTCAGGCTCTCTCACTCGATGGAGAAGAAAATATATTAGGAGCTCTAAAAAGCTCTTTATTGTTTTCTGAGGAGTGGGAAAGATGAGATTCTCCCTCCAAGTAAAACTGACATAATTTCCTTTTAGTTCTGTCTTTGAAAGCAAAGATGCCCTTTTCTCTTAATTGTGTGACACCACTATCCCAAAGCAATTGCCCTTAAAGAAGACAAAGGTGATGATGCTCAAGGTTGAAGAATGTTTTTATTGTAGCTTTTTTAATTTGGCTCATGTGCTTCCCTTAGCAGCTCTGGAGTGAGCCATGAATTAGTTCTTCCTAGTTGGTATGTGCAGCAGATTTTATGTAGCCCAGTTTTCCATTTTGAACTCTATGAAACAGCATCTTGAAAGAGAATGGGGCTACTTTCGGATGAAAACTTTTATCCAAGTGTTGCTTCCCATCCACAGAAGCGTGTGCTTTTTATCACAACCTCTCTGAGTAAGAGTTTTTGTTACTTGGACCACCTGCTGTAAATATGTTGTATTCATAACCTCATGGAGCCATGAGGAGTTTTCAAATATAAATAGTACCAATGCATTTCTTGTTGTTGTCCTATTTTTGATTGTAGTATAGCGAATGACCTGTCATGCTTTTTGTTTCAAGGTTAGCATTAGATTCATAGATCTTAATATTTTAGCATTTCATTGTTTAAGCAGGAGAGGGCAGCAAAAGTTCACTTTTCCCCATAGGAATGCTCTGGTCCCATTACTGTTTTTAAACTTAGGTGCATCTAACTATCTGTGGGTAGGGGGGAAAAATGAAACTTTATATATATATATTAAAAGGTGCATATGAAAATACTGGTCCAACCAGACTGTGAAAATGTCTTCTACTCTACATCCAAGTAATAATAAAAATATCTTCCACCTCTGGATAAAGTACAAGCAGGTCTTAAACTCTTGGATTCAAATGTCATTCTTTGGAAACAGTTTACTTTCTTAAAAGTGGTATCAAAGAAACTCAAACTCAATGGTGCTCCCAGCTATAAATGTGTTATCTTCCTCTTTTGCACATGCTCAAGAGGCTCTGTACTGTGGGTGCATCTAAATAAAGAAGCAATGAAGTGTTTTCCAGGTGCTTGGCTTTTTTTTCCACCTCCTCCCATCTAAACTTCATGAGCCTTTTCAGCAGTGAACTTAGAGCAATCAGGTGCCCATCTGCAGGTATCAAATGTAAGGAATCCTATCTGGAGGAAAAAAAAAAAAAAGCAGTGAGGTGGTAATTTAAAATTTCAGCCAGAATTACCATAGTAAACACTAAGCTTTCATTAAGTTAATTTTTTTCACAGGTCCTGTGATGATGGTGAGTATCCTTGTCCCTCACACAACTCCCCTGTGAGGGAGGTCAGGAGCAGTGGATGCAGGAAAGAGGCATTAAAGCCACACAGAGTTCTTTGGGAACCCTCTGAGCCTTCCACTGTGCAGCTGGTGAAGGAATTTGTTCCTTTATGGCAGCATTCTAGTGTTTGAGTGCTCGTGCTGCTCTGCCTTGCAGTCTGGAGGTGAAGGGAAAGGCTGGAGGTCATCAGGGGAAACCCTCTGGAGAGAGCCACGCACAGAGCCTGGAAAGGGGCACTGCAGGTAAATGGCTTTAGCAGCAGTGTGGGAGAGCTGGTTGCTTCAATAAAATGAGAAAATATTTATTAAACATCTGATTTTTAAATACCAGGTTTTTAACATTATTTGTTCCAATAGTCTAATCCTTAATTCCTACCAATTTTTTTTCCAACTTTAATCAGTCGGATCTTGCCTGCCTTTGTTAGAGGAGCTCATTATCACAAATCTCTTTAAATACTTGTGAGACAATATTCAGAGCAATTCAGCTTAACAACAACTCCATGTCTCTCTACTTATTGCAAGGCAAGTATTTTCTAAAGAAGAATTAAAAAAAAGAACATGCAGTAAGTTGGCCTCCAGGGTAGGATTTGTCTTCTTACTTGCAAGTTAGAAATCAACCTTTACAGGATTGGAATTAAAAACTTAAATTAGTTTCTTACTTTCAGTAATGATAATTGCTTTGCTAATTTTTCATCTTGGTCTTTCCTTCTCAGGGATGTTTTGGTTTCTCATGCAGTAGCAGAATGTCTGGTTTATCTTACATTAAGTTTGGACCTCAGATCACAAGTCTGTAGCCTGCAGAAGTAGTTTTGTGTGCAGGTACAGGCTGTTCCCAAGGCTGCATTAATTAGTGCCTCAGTGTACTCTGAAGGAATAGCTTGGGAGTTAAACTGGACACTGATACAAGGTCTCAAATTATGATCTGTGGTTTTAAAAATGGAGCTGAAGCTAAATCACATATCCTGAATTTGTTAGTAAATACCTTGAAAGCAAATGTACCAACCCACTGTGAGCAGTGACCACAGGCTCTTCTGGGAGTTTTCATGACATGAAAACAGGTCATACAAAAACTTTATCTTGCAATATTTTTATGTTTGGTTTTGTTTCCCCCCTGTCCATCTTGTCTATTCAGTATTATCCCCCCTTCAGTCAGGTGTGAGAAGTTGGGGGTCACTTGGGAAGGATGGAAAGCTTGAGATGCATTTAAAGAAATGTCTGGTTTTTATTCAGTAGTTCATTCTTCGATACTCACTGAAAGTGTCTGGGAACTTGGCATTATCCCTGCATCTGGGAAGGGCTTCCAAAAAGAGAATGGGAAAAGAATATTCTACACACCACCTGAATCTTGTCAAAACTCTTTGCAAGCTTTTCCTTGCGTAGAAGCCTGTGCACTTCCCTGGCAGAGGAAGCAGTGAGTATTCCTGGAGCCCCAGCCACAGCAGGAGCACGCTTGGGCAGAGTGGCTCTGACAGCCCGGGAGGAAAGACCTTGTGTTTGCACAAGGATTTGTGCAGCCCTGCAGCAGTAAAGGCAGAGGTTACCTGCAAACCTTTTGTGAACCCAGCAGGCTTGGGTCAGGTTTGAATCTTTGCCTTTTGAACCTTCAGCACACGTGGTTGAGCTGTGTGAGCAAACTGGACAACTGATCCAGCTCAGTTTTAGGCTTTTATATTAATTCTGCGAAGTGTGCTGAGTGGGGTTACAGCTTGTGCTCATCCCAAAGGCTGTGCAGCAACTCCCCAGCCTTTTCAGATATTTGGCAATGTATATGATGTACATGAGTGGAAAATTGCTGTATATTTATTTAACTGTCTTCAACCAACATGGGCATCTGCATTACATAATCTTCCATTTCAGGCATCTTGGACACACCAAGCTCAAGTCTGCAGGTGCCAGATCTTGGAGTAAACTGCAACTTGGCAAAAGGCACTCTTGATTTCTGGAGGAAGGAAACGTGGAATTCAGACAGTGGTAATTAGTTTGTTAGCCCACAGACTATTTCACAAGCACAAGGGGATATTATTGGTATTTGCTCTCCATGACACTCAGCAGACAATAATTGTCACGGTTAGTGATTATGCACATTTCAAACATCAGTTCTGGCCAGACAAAAATGACTCAAGAATACAAAGAAAAGAATATTTCCCACTGCAGTGGTGCCCCCAGCCCCTTTCTCCTGTGCTGCACTAGGTTCTGCAAACACAAGTGTAAGGACTTTTGTTGGGCTGAATTGAAGCAAAATGTGCTGTTCCAGTTGAGATTGTCGTAAGGGGAACATAACCACAGACCAGGGGGCACTTCAGCCTTTTCCAAACAAATGCCTTTCCAAGTGGTCAGCTAAAGAAATGGGATTTTTTTAGAGGTCCTTCCACCAGATCAGGTTGTTCCAAACCCCATCCAATCTGCTTGAACACTCCCAAGCTTGAACACTCCCAGGGGTGGGGCAGCCACAACTTCTCTGGGCAGCCTGAGGCCTCACCACCCTTGCAATAAAGAATTTTTTCTAATATCCCGTCTAACCCTGCCCTCCATCAGTTTGAAGAGAAGCCATTCCCCCTTGTCCTCTCACTACACACCATTGTAAAAAGTCCTCTGATCAATGTCTGCAAAGATTCCAAGCCCACAAGCTGCACAAACCTTTTGGATTCTTCTGCTAATACAGCTTATTCAGGCCAAGCATGCGCTAGCGTTTTTTCTTCCTTGTTTTTTGTCTGAATTTGGGAGAGCAGAGTGGCCGCTTGTCCCATGCAATTTTAGTCCCTCAACTTCCAACTTTTTCAGCTTCTTTTTTTCCCCCTGAACTTTTCATCTGGTTTTCTTGCACTGGGTGTGAGTTAGTGACTTTTTCTGCAATTCAAATACACTTTAGTAACAAAGATCCCCCTGGTTTACATCAACTACTTCAGACTTGACCAAACCTGGCATTCAGGTGCAAAAGAGGATTCTTCCAGCAGGAATCAGGTGTGCCCACAATGTACCCTTTACCCTATGAATTCAGTTGCTTGGAAAAGAGATTAACTAAATTAAACTGTAGAAACACACACACAAAATTTTTCCAATTTCCTTCCAATAATAATTTATATAATTTATATTTCTGTTAAATCCACAATCAAAGTGCTTCTCACTTCCTATTCTAATTTACCAATCCCCTCTAAAATCATTGACAATGATATGTATGCTGTATATAATTTCATGGGACAATATCCAATCTATTGCTAGGATTTGAAATCTAATAATTAAATTTATATGCTTGAATTAATTGTCTAGGAAAACAGAAACTGTAAATAAAGCATTTAATGTCATAGTGGCTTTTTGGTGGGGTTTTGGGTGTCAGTTAGTCACTGATGTAGAATATCCTGCTTTGATTGCATTATGAGTGCAGCAGGGAGTGTGGGCATGGAATCCAGATCTTACAGCAATAAATAAAACTTGATTTCTACTGCTTAAGTTGTTGCTTCAACATAAGCCTGATTTCATGAGATTGCTGTTGGGGCAACCTTCATTCATTGTGGCAAAGTAGTTCAAGGCAGAAATGGGTTCAGTTTTATATCTCAGTGCTTTCAATAGACCAGAAACAGAAAAATCAGATTAAAAGAAAGAATTTCTACCACAATATTCTTTTTTCAGTAGCCAGGGTGGGCAAAATACAGGTAAGGCTTAGCAGCAGGGATTTCAAGCTTGCTATGGAAATGCTGGTAGTTAAACTTCTGTGACCTTACTTCCACACTGGCTTGTCTCCTTTGTGCTGCCTGACTTGGCAGCAGATGAACTCCCTAAAACACATCTTTAAAATGTATTTTCCTTTACTGTAACCTTGAATTGTTTTCCATGTGTTCACATTCTCTCATCCCCATCCATTATCCCCATCAGGCCGTTCATGCTAATACATTTTCCAAGTGGAGTCTCACCTTCTGGAAGTGTCTCTCTCCAGAGCTGGGGCTGTTTCCTCTTTGCCCTCAGAACGAGGACGGAGGAGGTGAGGGGAGGAGGAGGAGGAGAAGGTTTCTGGCATCCCTGTGCCAGTGGGGTAGGAGTGTGAGCGATGCAGGGAGGACATCCCTGCTCCCTACGTGGTTCCTCCCTTCCCTGAGGGGAGAGGGCTGCGGGGTAACCCTCACCCACTCTCCATTGGATCCCCAGTCCTTAGGCTTTCCATCCCACCACACACTTCCCTGAGTTCTTCACTTCCCAAAGAATCAGATGCCTGGAGGGGAGGATATGCAGAAAAAAGGTTTGTGTTAGTCTGGAATAGAGTTTGTCCCTGTGCAGAAGGGGATTTTGTTTAACTCTCAAAGATAAATCAGATGTTTTCTATCCAAGGTTAAGATCTGGGTTTTTTAGAAAAAGATTATTGTATTCTTTTTACCATGACTGCAGTAACAGGAGCTTGAATGATGGAGATCTTGCCTCTTCCAAGTACAGAAACACGACGAGACAGATTAAGTACAGCTCTTCTGTAAACTGCAGGACTTAATTCTATTCCTGCCTGAGTCAATGATGGAAGCCCTGTTGCTGTCACCAAAAGTAAAATAAAGATCTGTGAGGAGATTGGACAAATCTGCTGTGTCTATGTGGGAAAGTGGTCAGTACTAACAGGGACTCATTTCCCCTTCCTGCAGTAAATGGATCCTATTCACATCATCCACTATTGTGTGTACATTGTCTGCGTGACCTCTAGAAAGATTTTATGGATATGAGCTTAGAGGGAATGTGTGATCCCAGTTTGCTTCCTGCCTGTTTTACAATGACACCCATCAGCTCCAGAAAAAAACAGAATAAATCTCTGCTGCATAATTTGTGATCTGTACCTGAGCATTCAGGTAAACTCTTCAGCACATGCAATGAACCCAGCCCTGGGATGTTAAATGAGGCAGCTTTTCTGAGGCTGTCTAGACACAATGTCTGCCTACAAAAGAATTTGGTTATGAACAGGGCAGCATTGTTCAAAAGATGTTATTCTGCTGCTGGGGAAATGGAAAAGACTTTTATTTTTCTCTCTCAGGAGCAGGGAACTGCCCTTTCCTGGTGCAGTTGTCATTTCATGACTGGTGTCACTAAAAATTTTCTCCTCTGAGACTCTCCATTATTATTAATTACGTAAAACATGCTGTCTTGCAAAAAAACCTGCTAGCCTATTCTTTGACATGAGAAAAAAAAATTGAAAGTAAGCAGTATAATTTCACTTGCTTTCTTTGGAGAAATGCATCCAGGAGAGGTATGTTGTATGGACTGCAGTAAATGTCACTGTGATGCTGAGAAGAAAGGCGTGTACCCTCTGTTTTGGCACCCTGTAATGGAAGTGGACCAGCACTTTGCAGACTGTGGAAAAAGGGACCTTGCATGGAACGTGCTGCTCTGCCCCAGACCTGAGAGGAGAAGGAAAAACGTGGGTTTGGAATAAAGTTTAAAACTGGAGATGCTACCAGTCAAAATCTGTTCAAACACTTATCTGCCTTGAAAGACGATCAGATGTTTAAAGAATTAAGGAGACAAGGCTTTTTTGAAGATGTCACAGGATAGGATTGTCTCAGCCATGTCAGGGAAAAGTTCAGTCTGGATCTCTTGACTGCCTGGGGGTGCTGGTCAACAGTGGCTGAACATGAGCCAGGTGTGCCCAGGTGGCCAAAAAGGCCAATGGAGCCTGGCCTGTGTCAGCAACAGCGTGGCCAGGAGGAGCAGGGCAGTGATTGTCCCCTGTGCTGGGCACTGGTGAGGCTACACCTCAAATCCTGGACTCAGTTTTGGGCCCCTCACTACAAGAAGGACATTGAGGGGTTGGAACAGGTCTGGGGAAGGACAGCAGAGCTGGAGAAGGATCTGGAGCACACGTCCTCTGAGGAGCAGCTGAGGGAGCTGGGAGGCTCAGCCTGGAGAAAAGGAGGTTCAGGGGAGATCTTCTCACTCTCTCCAGCTCCCTGAAGGGAAGCTGTAGCCAGGTGGGGATGGGTCTGTTTTCCCAAGTAACAAGGAACAGGACAAAAGAAACCACCTCAAGTTGTGTCAGAGGACATTTAGATTGGGCTTTAGGAAAAATTTATTCACCCAAAGGGTGGTCAAGCACTGGCAGAGGCTGCTTGGGGAAATGAAATCACCATTCCTGGAGGTGTTTAAAATATTTGCAGACGTGGCAGTTGGGGACATGGTTTAGTGGTGGGCTTGGCAGTGCTGGATTAACAATTGGACTCAGTGATCTTAAAAGTATTTTCCATCCTTAATGATTCTGTGGTTTTACCTGTCCTTGTATGTGACTATTTTAGGCTGACCTCTGTGTGGGGTTTAGAGAGGTTGTTGTCTTTCTCTTCAGGTGCTGAGGAGAGGGCAGCAGAAGGAGTGGGGAGATGTATTCAGTGCTTCCAGTAATTTCCTATTTGCATGTGCCAAACAGAGAGATTCTGAATAACACCATGTCAGGGATGAAATGTCCTGAGCCTTTAAAAAAATTGTATGAAAATTCAGTGTCCAATGGCTTTGGTGATAAAATCCTTTTGACAATGATGTCAAGAAGACCACACTTAAAGCAGGGATCTATCCTTGGACTATGGTTTGAAGTTCCCACTTTCCTGTGACATGGAGAATCCTTTTTATTCCAGAGTTCCCTTTGGGTCAGGCAAAATCTGTGTTGCTCAGCCTGCAGCCACTGTCTGTTTCTTATACAGTAATTAGAAGGTTTGGGAAACCTTTGCCTGGACATGGTCCTGTGCATGCACTCAAACAACTTAAATGGGGGAAGAGAGCAGATTAGATAATTTTAATCTATCTGTCAACACTCTGGCTCCTTGGATTAAAAAAAATAAGGCAATTTCTCAGTTGAAGAAGGCTGTTCAACTGTGATGTGCAGAAGCTGCCATTGGTACCAGTCTCTTTAGAGACACATTATACCTCCACCAGTGCTCTCCATGCTGTGCAGGGAATGCCACCCAAAACAGGAAGATCAATGAATGTTGGGCTGTGGCTCTGGAGTTTGTTCTGTGTCTGCTTGGCATTCTGTGGCCAGCCTCTGTGAGGAGGGTTTTCTAAAGGAAGTCCAGATCAGCAGTTTTGCCCTTTCAGTGTCAGTGGAGATTTGGCCATTGTTAACCCCGGTAAATTTAACCTACAGTGCTTGTTGCTCTTGGGTGATGCTTTATAAAGGGTTCAGAAACTGGAGCCTGTAGGACACCTGATCCTTGACGCTAATTAAAGAGCCAAAACTTAAATTTAATTTTCTAGCCTTATGTTTGGAGTCAAACCCAGCATTTTATTACAATTTCAGCTTAATCTGTGAGTCATTTGTAATGCATTTTCCTTACAAAGCAACATCTGTATGTTGTATTCTTTACATGTCCAAGAAGTTCAGAGTCTTTTAGTACTTTGAGTCGAGTGGGAATCCCTGGGGTACAGTTTGGCACACACCTCTGCAAACATACCTTTTAGTCATTTACTGCTGGGTTAAAACCTAAATGGATGATCAAGGATTTAAGCAGCTGGATTTCAACATCTATTTGCCACATGCCAGCTGCAAGCAAAGCAAGAAATTATTATACTTAGCCATGATTTACATATTTGACCTTTGAACTTCAGAGGATATAGCTGACATTGTCAGAGTCAAATACTGTATGAAGCTCTGTGAAACATGAACCTTGCCTTGTTAGACTGTCTGATCTTTATAAATTAATGTCTGGTTTGAAAGTGTCTTTAAATGACAAAAGTGTTTTGTTTTTATCAGGATTTATCTTCTGATCTAATTAAAGCAGACATAGCTTACAAAGACTGCAGGATAAAAAGCATGCTTGAAGAAAGGCAGAGGTGTGTAGCATTAGCACCATAAAATTGATTTTGTGGTACTTTTTCCAGTTAATCTCTATTGATTAATCCATATGCAGGAGAGTGCAGGCTCTGACCTGAACTTTCAGCTCAGGTGAAATCGTTACTACTGTGATATCAAAATTTGTAAATAAGCTGTAAACTATAATGACTGATGTTAATTAGGAAGAAATTCTCCCCTGAGAGGGTGGTGAGACAATCACAGTGTGATGTGCCTGTGACAGTGATGCTCAGAGGTGAAAGATGGATCTTTGTTATCTCTCACTTTTCTTATCTTCCTCCCCATGTAATTCTTCAGTTGCTGATAAGTTGGTGACTCAAGACAGAAAACAGAAATCTGGGCAGCCTCTGATACCTCAGCTGTCTCTGTAGGGTGGTGGGGTTTGTTCCTGCCCTGCTGGAACATATTTTTCTTCCTGGCCTCTGTGAGCCCTGATGGTCCCATGACATGGGGTGAATCTGCACCCACAAGGAACTTGTTAAAATCAGTGGGAATAGGGTGAAGAACTGGCTCTGGAAATAGTCTGAGACTCAAAGTGTTGTCTGAGGTCCACATTTCCCCAGGGGGTAAAAAGAGATCAGGCTGGAAGATTTGGTTCTCTCTGCTTCTGACACTTCTTGCCTTGTCTGGGTCAATGCTGTGCCGAGGTTTGATTTGGCCAAGTGCCTCTCTGGGGTTTGGGACTCTGATCCTGTTTGGATCCTGGCTGGATTTTGATAAGTTCAATAGTTCTATGAGTTTATTCTGACAGGATTCACAGGAAGAGACAGTAGCTTTGTTTCAGGAGACTTCATTTCCAGCTTTGTCTAATTTGCAAACTTCACTCATCACGAAGGCAATGTTAAAAAGGGAGCATTAGCACTGGGGGTGATGTGAGTCACACAAGGTGTCTGTTCTCCAGTGCACTGGCCTTGAACAGTAGGGAAATTATTGAATTAAGGTAATGTATCTTTGAACTTCTGTGGTTTTGATTAAGAAGCTTCATCTTCAAATTCTGAGCCCAGAGCAGCTGTGTCATTGCTCATTAGTCTCTCCTAAAAGACTAAAATGTCTTTTCTAAAAAGACTATTAGAGGAGAGCTAATGAGTGCAGATGTGACTTGAGATAAAGTGGTTACTGTCAGCCACATGTTTGCATAGCATCTGTATTTATTGGAAAAATCTTTTCCACACTGTAAGGAACTCAGATCAAATCTCCAGGCAATTCCCTGGTGTACAATTAGAGAGCCCAGTTCTCTCTCCCATCAATATTTAGCTAATTCCATTGGATTTGAATCCTTGAATTCAGATTCTGGGCTGAATGTGATCAGCATCATCACCATGAAGGGACAGTTTCATAGGGAAGGACATGTGGCTGTGTTTGATGACAATGTGAGGGTGCACATGCTTCCAAAGTGCCCAAGAAAACTGAGAAGAATGTTTACCAACTGTGTGGTGAAGTGGAGTTTGATTGCTTACTATCAGAAGCTATATTTGACAAATACATCCTTCCAGAGCAAGGATATGGCACCCTTAAGAAATGAGTCTCCCTACTTTCCTAAGGATGATGACAAAGGAGTTCCACAGCCTGGGCTCAGTGCTGCACCTTTACTCTCCTCCTCATCCATCCTGGAGATGTGGTTTTGTGTTTGTCCCCTCACCATTTATATATCACAACACCTGAACCTTCAGGGAACTCCCCAGGAATGCCCCTGCTGCAGGTAAATTCTTCCTGCCAGTCAGTCTTTGAGAAATGTGTCTTCAGCAGCTGTTAATCTTTGCAGTAACTTACAGCCACAGTAGAGTAGGACTCTGGAATCAATATTTGCATTAGTTAGACTGGGACAGATATCAGACAAACTGGTCTGGTCTATCTTTTCGTTTAAATTTTTTATTTTAACATATTTTATTTTAAATTTTGCTATCCTTTGCCATGGGGTCAGGATGAATTTTGTTTGAACCTGTTATTTTCTTGACAATGGAGAGTCTCTACTTCCTTTTTTGCCTTTATATTTTTCCTTCTGATTTCTACTTGCGAAGCATTTTGCTCAAAGTTTAAGGGTTGAGAAACTAGCTTTGCTGAGGTACCCTGTATATAAACGTATAAAAAAGGAATTTTAGTAAATGTCTTCAAGCTATAGTTTTTGTCCATATAGTACCAAATCAGGTTTTTGTCCATATAGTATCAAATCAGGTTATGGATTTATCTTTATTGGAATTACCTTGTTTAGGGTGCAATACCTGTATGTTAGAGATGTGCACTACCAAATTTTAGAAACTTCAGCTCTTCTAGAGTCTGTAGGACCTTCATTAGTTCTCTTCTGGATTGAATCCATCATAGCTGCAGGCCTTTTTTAGCAGAAGAGTGTTATCTCTCCGGGATAGATGTGCCTCAAGCAAACTGTGGATTAGTGTTTTTTGTTACTGTTAAGCCTCACCCTTGGACTTCATTTTCCAAGTCTGATGGAAAAGGAAGAGAAGAATAGTGTCTGACAGATTCCTTATAACAGCCGTGCTGCTGAGGCAGTGTCTGTGCTGAAACAGCTGGGATTCTGCTGCAGTCAGCACAGAGCTTTTTCCCAGTATTTCAGATCTGCAGGGCTGGATTTTACAGGTGTGCTCACTGGGCTGCTCGGCCATTCCTAACACAGGTACCCCCACAGGCTGCAAGAAGGGTTTATCTCCTCTGTAAGGAGGCTCATTTCCCTGAGTACTGAGTGTGGTGTGATTTACTGCCACAGCAGCCTCAAGAAATCCTCTTTCCTGACTACATTCTTCTCCCCCTAATGCTCATTCAGCCGGTGCCAGCTTGTGTTGTGTTAAGCCCAGGAAGCAAAATGAGCAGAAAGTCTTTTAAAGCAGAAGTGGCTTTGTGTGCCCGAGACCTTCAGCAGGGACTGGTGTCCCATTGTCAGCAGGGAGAGCCCACATTTATCTCATTCCTGCCCGGGAACACATTTCCTGATGGTTGCATTTTGCTCCCGGCGCTTGCACTTGGCAGTGTTTCTGTCAGAGCCTTTCAAGGAGCTTTACTTGCTGCCTTTGATTTTCATTTACAGATCAGCCATGCCCTCTCAAGGTTAAACCTGCTTTGTCTGTCCCTTTACAAACCAACTCTTTGCATTCTTTCAAAATGTAGAAAATGACAGAAAGTCACACTCCAAGACAAACATGCAGCAGCTGTGGTGATGGATTAAACAATCTTAATGCACTTGTTTGAAATGCTGTTTTCAGGACATAAAGGTTATCTTTTTTTCAAAACTACCAGAAAAGAGTAAACAACCTATTGACATAAAGTCTGATGTTAACTTGTATAGGGAAAAGTTATTCTAGTGCTTTTTTTTTTTTTTTTATTTTTTTTCTGTGAGTTTATCAAATTACATCTAATGTTTATAGCTGTGTATCCTACCTGATAGTTTTATGATTCACTCTCTTCTAAACTGAACCTTAATCTCTTATGGGTGCCACCTCCTGTGAACTTGGCCAGCCATCCCACACCACCTTGATTCCTCACCAATTTCTCCTTCTGTCTTACCTTTGAACTAACACCCACCTTTCCAAACCCCTCCTGTGTGCAGTGTATTAAATATCTCCTGTCCAGTCACTGACTTTTCTTACCTGAATGGTCACCAGGTTCTTTTGGCCTACATGGCTCTGTGCAGTGCTTACCCTGTGCAGCCACTCATCATTGGTATTTCCCTTGGTCACTCTCATTAAATAGCTCATCTCAGCTCCTTTCTCATGATCAACCCGATTTGAGATCCCACTGGTGTATTTATTGATTAACTTAAACGAGATAAACTCACAGAACAGTAAGACAGCAAAAACTCTGCATGGGAAAAAGTTAGCACTCAGGCTTTTCACACAACACAATGCAAATCCTTCAGGAATAGGTGTCTGTCCCACAAACAGACAGGATTTTCTAGAGACAGAATAAGTGAGAGTCTGCAATTTCCCTTTTGTTTCACTCTAAGAGGCCGTTCAGTACAAATGGAGATGAGAGAACAGGATCTTACTTAGCTGGAGTCACTGAAACCAAGCTGAATTACACAAAAACTCCAGCACCTGGTTTTTTAATCCAGCGAAGAAGAGGGATCTGTCAAAACTGGTTCATCTGCCATCTGGCACTTATTTCCTTTACCTGCCTCTAATCTTGGGCTGATGTTTGCTGGTACATTTCCAGAATCAAATAAAGGGGACTTAAGCTCAGTATTTTTACTTTTACATGCTTTCCCCATAAGTCAGGAACTTTTAAACGGTATATTTTTGAAAAAGCTTTAAAAGTTTATTTTCTAGCTTTATTTTTGTTCAGTGAAAATTACAGAAAAGTAGTTTTAGGGTTATTTTAGTGGAAAGTGATAATTTTAGATCAGTGACAGGACTTGGGCTGATCCTCTTGACTTCCTTGTGATCTCATTTGTCTTTGAATTTCCTGCTTTTCCCTGTTGGTTTCATTGGGGGAAAAAGGTGTCTGAGACATTGGTGATCTGATGGAGACATTTACAACACCTCCATTCAACATTCCACCTCCAAAATCTCACCTGATCACCCTTCACTTGAATCTGGAGTCATTTACTGCCAGTGAGACTGGGAACAACAATGAGGGAGAATACAGGGATAGATTTTAAACAACCCCTCCCTCCTAACTTTTCAAATTTTTTATTAAAAATTCTGCTCCTTCTTTTTTTTTAAATTTTTTTATTATTCTTTTGGTGTCTGTTAAGTGAATTAATTATTTGAAGTAGCTGTTTCCCATGTCATGATGGTAATATGGCAACAACACTAAATGCCTGCTGTTTTTCTGTTTTTCAGACAGTCCCTTCCCTCTTTCACTTGTTCCAATCACTGTTTCCTAATTTAGACAGAAAAGGTAGACCTTGAGAGTAAATAACCAGCCTTTTGCATTCCAGCTTGTGTGGCTGCTCCAAGCTGAATAATGAAACCCAGCAAGTGCTCTGGGGTTCCCAGGGCTCTGAGAACAAGTGGGAGCTCTGCTGCTGCACCAAATGTGGTCAGACCCTGGCAGAGAAACAAGGACCTTGAGCCATGGGTTATTTACCCTGAAAAAGGGAGAGCACCATTGTGGTGTACCTTGTTTGGTCCTGAATGGTTCAATATCTCTTTTCCTCAATGTCAATTTGCTCTTTTCCATAGCTCATACTACAGAAAACCTGAATGCAATCCATCAGAAGTATGTATGGAATATTTGTAAGGTAAATTAACCAGCTCATAGTAATCACTGCTTCATATTTGATAAGATGCATGTTCTGAACATCAACAGATGCTGTTTTGCTTGGTTGTTGTGGTTTTTTTCCCTCTACTCTTTTTTTGATTTCTATGTATTTTGTTTTTCCCTCTAAGACATTGTAGCATGGACTTTATTTGCATCAAGGTTTCCCCTGTGTTTTCTGTTCTCATGACTGGGTTGTATTGCTGTGCCTGCCTCTGACAGCATCATCCTGAGAGCTCCATAATCCCTGACACTTGGCCTGTCTTTCCTGGATTGTTCTGAGTCCAGGAGCTGGGAAGTCACTGTCCATCCATGGTGGAAAGGAAGGCAGCTGGCTTTCTCCAGGCCACTGAGCTAATGGCTGCACTTCTTTCTCCCATTCATCTTTTATGAACTCACTGACCAGCAAATTTTTCACAGAACCAAGTTCCTCATCTGCTCCCTGTCCTGTGGACAGCTGAGAATTGGGTTTGCACAGTGAAGAGAGTGGACAATGATTTCTAAATTTCCTTTCACAGTGGAGCTCACCTGTGTTTCAGCTGCCTCACTCACCAAGAGAACGCTTTCTTTCCTTGCAAGCTCTCACGTTCTCGCCCCATCCCTTGCCCTTGCTTGTACAGAGAAATCTAGTAAAAAAGATTTTCTGCAGTTGACAAAAATCCAGGCAATTTTTTGTACAAGTATCTGAGAAGTTTCCCTTGAGGATGTTTACTTAGGGCTTGTTAATTACAGGGGTAATGATAATGTCAGAGCCAGCTTCCAATTCCTTCACAAAGGTGTTGATATTCCATTATGGAAAAGAAGATCCATTTTGCCCCAGTGCATGCTCATAATTTCACTCACCGAGATACTCCTTTTTTGATCAGGTTATGAAACAATAAACTGCAATAACAATAATTCCCTTGAAGCTAATCACTGCTGGAAAGGGGAGCCTTGCTTTACAGTCAATGGCTTTGATGCCTTGGGTGGTTCAAGTAAGGATCTGCCTTGATTGACAAGACCCTGTCTATAAATTTGAGCAATTAGACATCCCAGTAGCAGCTGCTGGGGAGATCTACTGGTCACAAAGCTGACAGAAATTGCAGTGCAGGTCTCCTGCTGCTCACTCTGACATCCTGAAACACCATCTGCAATTTAAAACTGCAAAAGGCATTCTGACTCCAACGAGTTAGGTGAGTGCATGTCCGTGTTTGCTCCCTGTCATGGCTCTGGCTCATGAATAAAGCAGCAGGATTTGCTAAAGTGGCAAAGGATAAATGTTTGATTTGTTCTGAAGTTTGTCTATTTTGCTCTACATATACTTTTTTAAAAATAAGGAATTTTAGGATTTTTTTATCCCGTTGAAGGTTATTTATAATCATACTCTCTTTAATCTCATGTAAGACTCTAGTGTATAAATGGTGACATATATGATGCAAACATCACATGCTGATCTGCAGCTCTGATTTAGCAAATTTAAATCATTTTGTTTAAGAGGAGCCTAGAGACTCAAGCATCAGTCAAGCAAATGGCAGTCCCAGCTCACTTAATTTTGTTCTGTCCAGCTGAGGACAGACCCCAGCACACACCAGTCTGTGCCCCATGCAGTAGCTGACTTTCTCAAATTTCAGTGTCAAGTCTGGTGTTTCTAAGACAGATGTATTTAAATGCAGTGATAGTATGTGAATTGTAAAATGGACCTTGTGGCTCAGAGTATTTCCCAGCTCTCTTTTTTTTTGACAGAAAAGCTGTTCCAGAGAGGTTGCTCACTTTCTTTGCTGAGACAGAAGGTCAACAGGTATCAGAGGGTCTTGGTGGGTGCTGGGCTGCTCAGGTGTGAGGAGTCCAGGGTTCCTGGTCACCTTGGCCAGGTCCCCGCTGTCTGCCCAGCTCTGATCGCTGGCGTGGCAGCCTGGGCTGGCTCTGTGCTGAAGGGACAGCCAGCCCCTCTGGCTGCAGCCCTGGGAGAGGGAGGAACGGCATCAATGCGCTGGGTGCTGGTCCTGGCAACTCCAGCAATGGAGATGCTGAGACTGTAGCACAAATTCAGGGATGCTTGGCTCCCAGCTGTGCAGCTCGTGGCTTTGTGTGAGCTCAGGACAGCCCAAGCAGGGTGGTAGAAAGGCATATGCTGCAAAACAAACGTGCAGTATGGAGATTTCAGTGGGGTTGGAGCATGGGCTGGTGATTTTGTGTTTTCCAGGCAAAGTCCCACTGCTCTGCAGGGAAAGCCTTCACACTGCTGCATTTTGTGACAGACCTTTTTACTGAGATTTTCCACTTCTGGGAGTAGTGACCCCTCATTCCTCCATCAGCGCCTCTTCTCCCAGGCTGAGTGAGGATGAGGTCTGAGGGAGGAAGGGCTGCCCCCGCTTCAGCTGAGCCCATCCACTTGCACTTCTTGCCTGCTGGTCTCTGCTGGCTCTCCCAATCCTCCCGTCCTCTCCCCTCTGCCCTCAGCATGAAGCTCCCCTGGCTGATCCCGGGAGCTCTCCTTGTCCTGCTGCTGCCCGGCCGCGCCGCCGCCGCCAAGGCCTCGGCGCTGGACCTGCGGACGTTCGTGGGCTGTGCCGTGAGGGAATTCACCTTCATGGCCAGGAAAGCCGGCTGCCGCGGGCTCCGGGTCACCACGGACGCCTGCTGGGGACGCTGCGAGACCTGGGAGGTGAGGCTGTGACCCAGAGACACCCCTGGCTGGTGCTTGCCCCTCAGAAAAGCCCTCTGAGGACACCCACCCGCAGTGCCCATGGCCCCCTGGCAGCCCTGTCCCCTCCCTCCTGCCGCTGCCCCACAGGGGAATGGAAGCCATGTGATGATATTAATGAAGCACTTATGTAATGCTCTTACTACGCACTCTGAAAGCCTCTTACAGCTTGAATACTTAAGGAGAGGGGGACTTTATTACTTCGCTTGAAAAAGAAAAAAGTATTCCTTGGAGATTAAGATGGAGCTCCCAATTACTGGGTAATATTTTGTTCCAAAAAGTAGATCCCAAAGATAATGTCTGTTTCTAATTTGGTCCTGTTTTAAGTCACAGCCCTGTACAAATATTAAGTACTTAAGTTTTAGGGGTGTGCAGAAGGAGAAAGAAGGAGCATAAGTACATCCACACATATGTCAGTGAACAAGTTTCTGACTGTCTTTGCCGTTCAGCAACTGGAAAGCTCAAGGGGCCAATCCCCGTTTAATTTGTTCAGAAAACCTTGAGTGACTCAGAGGGATTTTGTCCACATGAAGACAAGGATTCTACATAAGTGACCAGAGGAGGAGCAGGGTCTGTGTGCCAGCCCTGACTCCCGTTCTTCATGACTTGGTGGGATGAGGGGAAATGCCACCAGGGCCACATTCCATGCTGGGATAAGGTGCCTGTGAGGGATTTCTTGATCCCTGCTCCCCCCTACTCCCAAGCTCAGACCTTGCAGCCTCTCCTGCTGTACTGCAGTACCCCTGGGGTGTAGCTCAGCTGGATGCACCTGGCTGTGGGTTCAACAGCTTCCAGAAGGCACCATGATGTGCTTGGATGGGCCTTTGTAAGAGGGAGGGTTTCTGCACATCTTCTTGCTGAAATGTTGTATTTGTTCTCTCCCACTTCTTGGTTCCCAGGGAGGGCTCTTAGCACAGCACAGAGGCAATGAAAGAAATTAAAATGTGTCCTGGCTGGGAGACATTAGGCAGTGGGCTGCCATTACTGTGTGTGCTGCCCATTCCTGGAGTCTTTGGAAAATGAGTGCCCCTATTAAGGAGAAACTGATTTTTCAGCAAAACCAATGTCACTGTGATCCCGCATGGCAGAGTGGGTTTCAAGGCTTTCTCCCATCATCTTCTGATGGCTGAGGTCTCTGGCTAAGCTGATTTTCTCCAGAGGAATTGCAGACTTCTCTGCTGGCTGCTGTGCCAAGATCTTTCCCCACAGTGTACAGCCACTGGGATTTGTGGGAAGTGCAGCCTGACAGGGAAGACTGGTCTGGCTGAGAAAAAAACCCAGCCCTTGGCACCTGGATGCACCCCTGCTCTTAGGCAGCTTGTGCACACGAAGGGTTTCCAGCAGAATGTGTTTGATGGAAAATCAGTGCTCTTGGAAAAAGCAGCTGCTTTTGGCAGCATTTGATCGAAACACTCATACTCTGCTAAAAACCAGCTTTTGGGATAATCTTTTGTCTTCCTTCAAGCAGGTTTTAATTGGAGCTTTATGCTTTAAGCAAACTGAAACACATACATGCACCCACTCCCCTCCATGGCAGGACTCCAAGAGGCAAATGTTGAAGGATGTAGCCTAAAATTTATTTCCATGGCCCCTTCCACCTGATCCAGTAGCTCCTCTATTCTCACAAAATCCCCTTGAGGAAACCGGGGCTCCAGATGTTTGTCTTGCATCTTGCCTGAGACCAGAATCTCTGTCCCACAGAAACCTATCCTGGAGCCTCCTTACATCGAGTCCCACCACCGGATCTGCACCTACAACGAGACCAGGATGGTGACGGTGAAGCTGCCCAGGTGTGCCCCTGACGTGGACCCCTTCTACACCTACCCGGTGGCCATCCGCTGTGACTGTGACATCTGCTCCACTGCCACCACCGAGTGTGAGACCTACTGACCTCCTGTCCCAGCTTAGGCAAGGAGGGGACAAATTCTCCCCCAGCTTCATACCCTTGGTACCTCCATCCTTCTGGAGGGTTTAAATCAGCCCAGAATTTCTCCCTGTAATGCTCCTGCTCACTGATTTTTCTGGGCAGATGAAGCTTAATCCCCTCTCCTCATGCTGCTCAAAGCATTATTGCTGTAGAAACCCACATCCTTACAATAGCAAATCCTGTGGTAAAAAGAAATGTTGCAGTTTCCCTTCTTCCTCATGAGCTTTTCACTCTGTGTGACCTTTCTCGCTGCACAAAGTGTACATGGACTGAACAGCCACTGGGGTGTGGAAATACCCCTCAAAGGGTATTTCCACACCCCAGGAAGGAGCATTGCCTCCTCCACAACAGCCTGATTCATCTGGGGTTTAGCTTCTTCCCAGTAACATAAATGCAGTTACCAACACTTCCACCACCTCCCCCTCCCAGCCCCATTAGTTAATCTTACCCTGCAGTCATTCAGGAATAACAGTCAAAGAAAAAGGTCTCAAGGCCAATGAAATGGAAATAAGTATTCAGATCACTACCTTGAAATTAGGGAGAATGCATACTCAGCCCTGACTCAGCCAAGGACTTAAGCTCATGATTAAGTGTTTTTTTTTAATATCAGTGGACTTTTACAGTTAAGCATGTATTTCAGTGCTTTGCTTTATTGGAGCTATTTTGTTGGAAAAAAAATTACCTCACAAGGGACAATTCCTGAAAAAAAGAAAAAAAAGAGAGATACACATTATGTGCAGAACCGTCTGCTTTTGTCCAGGGATTGGAGGGGAAATAGCTTCACGTGGAATCAGTGAGACTCTGCAGAGCCCAAGGCATCTCTCCTGACAATTTCCAGAGTCAGAGGGACCAAGCCAAAATGCAACGATCATGGTTTGGTTTAGCAAGCCCCTGGCTGAGGTGGTGGGAAAGAGGGAGCTAAGGAAGGGTGTTCCCACAGCTCCCTGAGCTGCTCAGCTCCGTGGAGACCTGCTCCTCTGAGGGTGCACAAAGAGCTGGGAAACAGCCAGATGTGCTTGCAGCAAAGCTGTGGAGTGTCCAGTAATGGTGGGTGGGACAAATCCAGCACAGGAAAGAGAGCAGACGTTCCACAGGACACTTCACACCTCCTCAGACCCACTCTTTACAAACCAGGGGGACACCTGGGACCTGCCACAAGAGCCCCCTGTGACCACAACCACACAAAGTGCCTTTCTTCCCTGGTTCCCACCTGCAGGAGGACACACTCGTATTCATCCCTCATTTCTCCGCTGAGCAAAATTGGAAATTAAGTGAATGAAGGAAGATTTGCCAAGTGGGAGAGGCCCAAAGGAACTCACAAAACAAAGACACCTTCTCAGATAGCCATTAGGAGAGAATTGCTGCTCAGAGTAATACCTGCACCTGTCTCTCCCACTCAGTGCCTTGTCTCCTGGATGCAGTCACTTTCATTTACAGAGATGCTTGCTTGAAGTTACCCCAGGTGTCCTGTCCACACTGAGACAGATTAAATTTAACCCATAATTTATTGGTTGATATAATTTTTTTATCTGTAAAAGCTGTACTATGACTGAGTAGGAAGATCACCCTACTTTCTGTAATTCTGAATAGAGACTGCTCTATCCAACAGCAGGAGAAGCAGTTTTTTTTTGCTGATGGAGAGTTTAACTACCCTTTAAAAAGTCCTCATGTTTTGTTTCAAATTGCACCTCCCTGTCTCTCTGATATTGTCAATTGTCATTACAGTTATTATGGGAAACCTGCAAATTGCTTTGTGTCCTTAATAAACCTCAAAACTGTAGTATGAAAGCAATTTCAAGCAATGTGTCTGCCCTTTTCTCTGTGTAGAGATTTCTCACGTAGAATATCTATAAGCTCCTACAAACTCTTTTCCAGAGCTGTGAACACCTGCAAAACATCTCCTTGGTGTGAAGTCATTTCCTTCACTGAGTTTCTCTGATGGAGTCTGGCTGTGCTGCAGTCTCAGGATTAGCAGCAGGGTTAGAAAGTGGCAGACTTCCTTCCTTTACAGCCAGCAGGAAGCCAGGGCTGTACCTGAACATGGTGGGACAGTAGAAACCTCAGCAAGTGATCAGAACAAAACACTGCAGGGTGGGAAAAGGGTTTTGACTGATGCAGCCAGCCTGGGCAACAGACAGGGGAGTTGGGAAGGATGCATTGACTGAAACCAAGTCAGCAGAATGCCACTTTGAGATGATCTTTCAAGGAGGAGAGCAAAAGAGATGCTGTGGATCTGCCCTGGGTGACAGAAGCTCAATCAACACCAGACTGCAAATGTGGAACTTTCCCCACTGAAGTTATTATGCTGGTAGGTCCTAACTCTGTTAAATTCACATCAATTTTCATACTTAAAATCACAGAATAGTTTGAGTTGTTTCTAGTCCAGCCTGCCTGCAAAGAGCAGGAACATCTTCCACCAGACCAGATTCCTCAGAGCCCTGTCCTACCTCACCTAGAATGTTTCCAGGGATGGGGCATCCATCACCTCTCTAGCCAGTGTTTCACCATCCTCACTGAAAAAACTTGTATAAATCAACCCTCTTTTTTTTAAAACCATTACTCCTTGTCCTGTCACAACTTGTGACCAGATCTTTAATTTTCACATCCTTAATTCTGCAGCTGGGGTGGTACATCCTGCCCAGAATTAGTAGGCAGCTAACACAGCCCACATATTTCAGAGCATGAGAAGCTTCTTCCCAGACAAACATCACCTCCTTGGGAGCATTTTAATGCTCTTTAATGCCATGGATTTAGATGCCACCACCCAACCTGTCGAAAGCAGTTGAGCAGCTTGTCTTTGGTATGTGTGTGCAAGGAGTGTTTGTCACAAGGGCAGTGACACCTCAGGTATTCTCTCTCCCACGAAAAGCAGTGGATTTCTTTGTGTCTCAGTTTCCCTTTTGGACACGGGGGATGATGCTGCAGATGTTTTTTTCCTCTCTACAGTGTGTTCTGCAGTATGTGGGCTGTGAGGCCCCTTGTGCCCAGTCACATCTGTATCCTTCAGGGCACTCAGTGCCTCAGGTTTATTGTAGCTCATTGAACCTGAACAGCAATGGTCACTGCCATGCAGTTCTTTGATTTGCCAAAATACCCTCCTGTTCCATGGCAGCCACAGTAGTCCAGTGGCCCTGGAAGCTCAGCTCCCCTGCAGCTGGTGTGCCCAGCCCCAATGACCATGCCAGAAATCAGTGTATTTACCCCACTACAGAGCTGAGTTGCCATGAGAGGGAAGATAGGATGCCTCCCTGGATGGGTGTTCCCTGCACTGACTGGGTTTCTCTTTGGGAGATGGGACAGGCAGCTGCCTCCTGCTCTCATTGTATCCACATGAAAACACAGGAACCAGCACCCAGGCTCAGAGCAAAGCCTGTCTCCCCCAACATCCTGCCAGGGAGTGTAGCCAGCCGTGGGTATTCAGGGAAATGTGAAAGCATCAGGGCTGCATGGCTCCATCCTTCCCCTGGTTACATCCACCCAGCCTTATCTGGCAGCAATTTAGGAATTTTCTGCTCTGGGGATTCCTTTGGCACATTGCTGTTAACCCCAGACATGTGGGTCCTCTGTGCCACTTCTTCCCAGATAAAATCAGACCACGGAAAGTCTGGTGAGTAATGCCACCTTCCTCTGGGGGAAGGTGAATAAAATATATTCCAGGCTATATGCTGTGCCCTTTTGGATTGCCCTGGCTCCTCTGAGGATGTGTCCATTTATAGCAGCCAGGGATTTGGGCTGCAGTGCCTTTTTATTAGGAATAAACCTTGATATGCTTTGTCTTTTCTCTGCAAGTGCTGCAGGCAGGGCTAGTTAAACCCGCTGAGGTTCACAAGCTGCAGGAACATGAAAAGAACCTTCCTCTGGTGAAACTTGCTTTGGTCCAACCAAGATGAGGGATGTTGTTTGGGACTGGTGGGATTTCTAGGCTTAACTTAAAGACCAGACCAGCTGGTCAATGAGATTTCTTCTTGTCTTGAAATGAATTTTAATGAACAGATGGGTAACAAAGGCTTTTTTTTTTTTTTCCTTTGGTAATTAATTTTGTAATTTAAATCTTGAAATGAACTTTAATGAACAGATGGGTAACAAAGGCTTTTTTTTTTTTCCTTTGGTAATTAATTTTGTAATTTAAAAAGAATAACAAGATCCACATCTCTGCACTGGAAGACTGGAGCCAGTCATATTCTTATTTCCAGACCAGCAGGGCTGTCTTTCCTCATGTAAATTCTTCATCCATGTCTCTGCACTGGAAGACTGGAGGCCAGTCATATTCTTATTTCCAGACCAGCAGGGCTGTCTTTCCTCATGTAAATTCTTCATCACCATAAGCCTTTCACTTTCCCTCCTGACCCTTCCTGCCCTGGCTGCAGGACCACAGGGTGCACAGCTCAACATCTTCCTTACCAATATGTTGATAGGTGTTTTTCCTACCTGGAGCATCCTGCAAGGTGCATGTGATTACCATCTGGGAAAATAAACACAACAGCACACCTCCCCAGAAGGATGCTGTCAAAATACTTTGAAATACATTTATTTTGTTAAAATAAACTATGTACAATAAATGATATTAATGTGCATTACAATATACAGTAATTACATGTTTAAAAGATGATAAACAAAAGAGTACAGAATTATGTGCTCTAAATAGAAAATTAATAATGTTTACATGATTTTTAAACTATGCAGAATGCATTTGCTTGAAAACTGAATTTCCTTGGTTTGAAATTGTTTTGCTTTGAATTCTGAAGATTTGGTTATTCTTTGGAAAAAAGGCATACCACTCAAAAATTAGACATACTGTTTTAGTGCCCATCCTTCGGTTTCACCAGCCCCATATTCCAGCAATATTGCACATAGCAACTTTTAAGAGAGAAAAACTCAGTTGCTCACATCAAGTATGAGCCTCCTTCTCCTAACTGGCTAAAACTTGACTGGTGATGAGTTAGGTCCTGATTTGTGTTGAGGTCATTACATCTGCTTCACAAACTCAATCTGAATAACTTGTTGAACTGTTAGTTTTGAGCATTTCTTAAGGAATAATTTTAAGTATTACTATTAAGTAAGCACAAAAAGAAAGGTATGAAGTGTCCTTGTCTTTGTGTTCTCAGGGGAGCAGAGAATCTCTGTACAGTGAAATTCTTGTATTTGTAGAAGTGCATCAACATCATGACACATTAAACTGGATTCAGTTGTCCTCACACTCCATCTCTCTGCTCCTCTCTGAAGCCTTCTTTGAAGTCCTCCCAGTCTCAAGGTGCTGCGCCACATGTGACTCCACAGAGGCACCTCCCAGCCCATTCACCAGCCTCAATCCATGTTTTTTTGGGGCATCAGGGCCACCACACTATGTCCTCCTCTGTAGCATTTCCCACCTGGCACCCTGGGCTTGGGTCACTTTGGCTTGTGAGTGAAGAAGACTTTGCCAGTGTCTTTCCCCCTCACATAATTTTTTGTTATTGCTTATTAGTAAATTAATATTTACAAGCTTTGGGGAGAGTTTGGGCTCATTTGCTCCATGCTGACAGGGCAGTTCAGTGCCTGCCAGGTCTGTGATGCAGTTGGAGCAGCTGCCTATTTAGTGGAACAATACTGAGAGGGACGGCATGACAGCCACACTCTGGATATGATTTACCCACAAACTGCTTTGACAGACATCAGACAAATTTTTCTGCATCTTGTCAATATGAACAAATGTTGTGTTGGAAGATCTGGAAACTGTAGACTGGTGACAACTATTTACTCTGAATTCATTAACCTCCAATCAAAGTCAAAATTCACCAGAGTTGGTATCAGTGAGAGCTCAAAATGATCTTCACCAAAACCACATCAAACCTGGTGTCCTGAATCCTGAGATGAATTAAGTGACAGCAATGAGTTTAGGGTATTTAAGCAAAGATAACCATATGTCTTGAATATTACACTGTTAATAAAATGTAACTTTCATCTTCAGCTCAGTAGTGGTCGAACTGAAGTGTTTCAGATCCAACCTCCAAAGGTGAGATCAGCAAAGTCTTTGGATGCCCCAACTCCTTTCAGGAGTCCTTAACCAGCAGCCAGAAGGTATAAAGGATTCTTGGACCTGGCTCAGTGTATCTGTGTGCTCAAAGCTTGGTCAGCCAAAATAAAAGGTCAGAAAAGGAGGAAACATAAAGACTCAAACATTTTCCACATTAGTCATGTGGAAAACCCCATTGAAATTTTCCATTGCCTTCATGAGAATTGAAATGAAGCCAGCATAGAGCATCTTTGAAAATCCCACCCTACCATTATAGTTGGAAGCAGCCAAACACTGCATTATGGTCTGTACAATCTGAAAAGGGATGGGGATCCATATTTTCAAAGTTGAAGAGATTTTTCACCACTGACAGCTATTCACATGATTGTTTGCTTGTTGCTCTGGGTTTCTGAACTAATTTTCCTCTTACGATGAGCTTCTGACTCCTTTTGCTATTATGGTGTGGCTCCTGGAAATGCCCAAGAGAACAGAGTTTTGTTCCCATGTTTCTGAAAGCTTTAACTGAAACAAAGAAAAGAGAATTTGAAGACTTTTTGTTGTTGCTGTTCTAGTTAAGGGCGTCCTCTTAACATCTTAAAATGAAATTTATGGTTTAGGATCAAACTGACTAATTGTGGCTCTAGGCCCTGATTTTGCAGCTCTCCCCCGAAGCAGAAGTGATTCTGTTGCATTCATGACTTGGTGATTTTGTCCTGACTTTTTGATGCAAAAATATTTCTATTCCTGTTTTGTTTTGATAGGTGAAGACAGCTGAGATCACAAGCCACTACCAAAATCAGTGGGAGGCTTTTTCCTGCTTTCAGATGGTCTTTATTCACGAGGAGGAAAATAAACATTCGTAGTGGAAATTTGTCTTCATTTTTGCAAAGAGCTCAAATGTGACTAGAAATTATCTGACGTAGGTCACTCCATGCTCACCTCCTGTCACAGCAGATGCTCCTCCAGTCCTATAGAGTTGTGAACCAACAACATGTTCTGTTATTTCCAGATTTTCCTTTTTTAATGTAGGATAAAACAACATTACAGGTCCTCCTCAGGGAAAAAGAAAATACATGGAGAAAGGCATGTGCAGCCACATTCCTACATTTTCCCTCTCTGTTTAACAAATGGTCCCTGGGCCAACGTGAGCATATGGATTGCTTTGTGGGAGTAGACAAATGTGCTTTTAGACAATCCTGGCCTGAGACAGATTGATGCCACTGCAAATTATGTTTAATCCAGATGAGGTTTCCGTGTGGTGAGTCAAGAGGTATTTGCTGTGTTACTTGGGGAAAAAATGTACAGGAAAAAGTCACGGGCTCTAAGCAATGTATAAAAGCAGATGGGCATCTTTCATATATGAATTAAAGGGAGAGATAGGCTGCTCAGGGAAATGATTGAGTCACCAGTCCTGAAGGGATTCAAAAGAACACAGGCCACCACCACTAGAGCAGCTAGCAGAGGTTTTCTGGTAATTAAACTGCAAGGACAGATCACCAGCCTCCCTCATGACCTGAGCAGTGCCAGTGGGATGGAATGAGACATGAACAACTTGGAGACAGTTCCTTGTGAAGAGAGAATGTCTTCAGTATGAGGAGGACTGCCAAAATCTGTCCCTTTAATAAAAGTATTTGGAATAACTTTATTTCATATTAAGATGCAGTGCTATATTTAATTTTGTGTCTATTTTGAATGTTTTGAGAGCTTCAAAAGAGAAAAAAGGTGACAAATATCAACACCAGCTTCAGAAATGATTGTTTAGATTGTCATACTGGACTTGGGGTGAATTTGGTACCTACACAGGGTGTATATCCAGTTGAACAAATGAGAATGGACCTGAGTGGGGTTAGAGCCTTGTTTCTGCATTCTCCCCAACTTTTCAGAGCTCTGGGAGGCACAGGACAAACTGTGAGTTTTTGTGGGATCTCCTTCAAGTCATGCTGGAAGTGGCAGGACTGTCCCAGTTCCACTGTCCTGGTGTTTTCACAGGGCTCTGAGGGGCAGAGGCATCTGTAGGTGGTTTTAATGTGATAACAACTCTCTGATGAATTGAGATCTCTCTCAAATACCTCTAGTATCTCCTTGCAGGGGTTTGCATGAAAATACTTTGGGTACTCTGTTTGAAACTGCAGCTTCAGGTTAAGAACTCTTGGTAGAACAGGAAGGTTTCAGAAGAGGCCAAAGGAGATGAGTTTTACAGGACACAGCAAGTTTCCTGTAAGTTGTGAGTGCTTTTGAAATGACAGCAGACTATTAGCAAAGGCAGCTCTGTCAAGAAAGGCTTTGACATCAGCTGCATTTAGGGGACATTGTCAAATAAGTTCCAGGGATGGTTTCTAACCTTTATGACTCTCCTTAAGAGTGTTCCTTTTAAGGTGAAATTGGGATCTGATTTCTAGCTCATCTCACAGTGAGTAAACCCATCTCCTTTCACCTGGCAGTTCTTTATTGATTTTCTTTCCTTATTACTAATGGTGCTTGAAAAATAACTTGAAGTTTATATCTGTGGCCTTATGCCTGCACTTGCACTATGTCTGGTGTTGTGGTTTTTCTGAAAATAAGCGTTACTGCCTGTTCACACACCATCTGCTGCTTTTAAAAAAGGCATTAGGTATGACTTGCCAGATAGTCAATGACTCTCCTTACATCTGCCTACAATCCCTTTCTAAAGCCTCTTGGCCTGTGCTGTCCCTGCCTCCCCCAAAAAATAGTGTAACAGGGCAGATCCTTGAGAAGTTGCCACATTTCATGGACAGGCGTGCGTACGTAACCTTACACAGGAATAATGTTTATGGCACCTGCATTAAACATGGCTTTTCAAAAAACATTTTTTTCTGCTGGAAGAAAAATTAAAATAAATGGAGTGTAGAGGCTATTTCTCAGCGGGTTGTGACTACTGTCCCTCTCTTGCAGGTCCCGGAATTCAAATTCTGATCAAAATCAGTTTGAAAAACTTGAAATTTTACTGCCTTACAAGCTTGACATGCTCCATTTTGTAAAGAAACCCCTGCTTAGCCCTAACATTTTTGTATGTATATTAACACTTTTCTATCTGCTTCCTCTATGCAAGGATTTGTTCAGGATGCTGTAGTTTAACACATTAGGACAGCAACATTTTAGCTTCTCCATCACCATATGTTTTGTAGGTTATTTCCCTCAAACCACTGCAGTTACATCAGTGCTACAACTTCCCATTTGATTTTTGATTTTACTGCTGATCCTATGTCATTCCATTAAGATTAACAATCACTCCTGGTACTCAGTGGCAGGCAAAAAAAAATTTGGTTATTTGTGGCATTCCCTGCTGCATGCCAGGGTGCTCCATTTCACTTTTCCAGTGCGCTCGTTAGGATGAGCTCAGCTGTCACTCTGGATTTTCTATTTCCTCTATTTCCACATTTTTTGAAGCACTAAGAAAACCAGGCAGCTCCAGCCTGAGCCCTTGCATTGTGCTTCAGCTAAACCAGACTTCACCTTCTTCCACCAGAGACTCATACATCACTCTGCAGCCACCTACATGAGCTAAAATAATCATCCTAATTAATTTCCACTGAAGTAAAAGGCAGCACAGTGCAGATATAATTTCCCTGAAATCTGTTCAAGGCCTTTTTTGTTGTTGTTGTTGTTGTTGTTTCAGTGGACTTCCAGTCATGTTGTAAGCCTAAATATTAATTTATTTAATCCATGCCTAGTTCTCCTCATATCCCTCTAATATATTTTTACACATTATAGTTCAGCTGATAGTGTCTTGTTGAGGTGAACACTCACTGGGGATGGACACAAACTCTGTGGCATGGCATGGACCCCTGCACCTCACTCTGAGCTGGGCTTTAGCAGCCAGGCCCTCTGAAGTAAATGCCTGAGACATAATAAAGCCAAACAGAAAATATGCACAAAAAGTCACCAGCAATGAGTGGAACTTGTCTGTCTCACATATGGCTCAACTGTGTTTTCATCCATGTTTGTGTGCAAGGGGAAAGGGATGGTGAGTGGAAGGCACTGGGTAAAAATAAGAGCAAAGCATTTGCCTCGAGTCTGATGGCTTTGGTCAGAGAGAACTATTGATTTCTACCTGGAAATGTTGTGGGGTGTCAGAGCTGTTTTCTGTAGTGTCCATGGTAAACTGGGGTTGGAATTAGATGATCTTTGAAGTCCCTTCCAACCCAAACCATCCTATAATTGTATGAAATTGAATTAGTGCTGAAGGAGGAGCTCAGATCCATGAGCCTGGTCCTGATGCAGGACTGGGCACTGCACCAAGCTTGTCCCTTCCATGTGCCCTGGGTGCCGTTCCCATGGTCCTGTTGCAGTCACTCTGGCCAACACCAGGTCTGGAGTTGCCTGGTTTGTCTGGTGACAGGAATGTTCTCAGTCAGGACACTGTGATTCCCAAGGGGAGAGGGCTGCCAGTCTCCTGGGATGGGGTGCAGAGGGGAGCAGGGCCCATGCCCCTGGGCTGGCACTGTTGTCCCACTGCTGTCACTTGTTCCTTCCCGGCACTCCTGGACACGCTGGCTACAGACACAGCTTCTGCAAGGAGTTACATCTCAAATCTGTGTGTGCTGGTGCTGGGATTTCCTGCTTGGGGAATGAAATCCAGGACAAGACAGTCTTGTGGCACTGCCAGGGTACCCAGAGGCAGCTGCAAGGAACAAGACACCCTTGAGTTCACCTCTGAGTGTCTGTGTGCTGCAATGTGCAAAGCTGCAGGGTCCTGGGACAGGCTTTAGTGACAAGGCACAATTTCCCCAGCAGGAAGGGGAGGTCACAGGAGCTTTCCTTCCCCTGCGGGCTGGGCTTCCCATCTCCATGCTGTTGGCTGCAGCCCATCAGCTGCCACTCGTGGAAAAGTCCACTCCTGAGGGCTGTGGAACAGAACTCTCTGTGGAGATGGAAAAATGGGAGCAGAGAGACAAGAAACGAATAGGAGGAGGGAGGCTACAAAAAGTCAACAAGTTCACAACTCCACTTTGATGAGGTTTTTTACAGAAATACTTCATTAAAAAAGGATAATTTTAAGGCAATTGGATCACCTCAAAGCGCTTAAAGTCAGTATGACCTTTGGCTTTTTTTTTTCTATTATTGGCTGTTGGGTGAGATGTAGAAATCCAGCTGATCTGTAAGGTAAATTCTCAGTTGCCATGGCAATATGCCTCGTTCTTGTTCTCAGTTGGAAGAGAGATTGTTCCATGCTGCTATTTCATGTCTAGGGAAACATTCTTTGGTGGCAGAATTTCTTTGTTCCAGTACATTAATACTACAACTCTGTGCTTCCTTTCCCAGCTTAAGGAAACATGGCTCAGCCTGAACATTCTTCTGTAAAAATACAGTTATTTGCATTTTTTTTTTCAGTTGTAAGAACATTCCTTGAGTCTGGAGGTAAATGTTGATCCGTTTGATAGCTTGGGTGCAGCAACATCCTGATGCTGTGAAGTTTCACCATTAAGTGAAAAAAAACTGGAATCACTCCACCTTTGCTTCCATGTGGTTTGAACAAACTAAAGTATCTCCTGAACAAGCAAGTCTTGTAAAAGAAAAGCAATTTTAAAGTACATCCTATCTATAGCGTATATCTTACATATTAGATTTCTACAGATCTCCATGTGCTTTCAGTCAATTCAGATTCAATTCCTAAGGACTGCAAATTCCTAATTTGGATCAATTCTTACTTAAGGCCACAAAAGGAGTTTCTCCTGTTTCTTTTTCTGTCTTTAGCTCTTTGTTTTGTCACAAGCCACCTTCACCTTATTCCTAAGGTGGGGAGCCAAGCAGGCATCCTGGTTTCTGTTGGTGCAGTCTGCAGCAGTGGGAACAGGCTGCAAAACAGCTCTGGAGGGTTAGGAAAGCACAGAGACAGGAGATGGCCAAGGGTGATACAGCTTGGAGGTTTCACAGCATGGAGAGCTCCTATATTTGGGTAAGAAGGACCCTTTTCTGGTCACGCTCCCCGTTTCAGTTGTGTGTGACCTTCATTGCCTTTCTAACCTGCTTGGTTTCACTGAACTCAGCTGGCTTCCCAGGGGACGTCACACAAGGGTGCAGCACCTGTGGCACTTTGCACAGCGCTTCTTCTTCTTCTTGGGGTGGAAAATGGTCATGATTGCCTCGTCAAAGACAGTCTTAAGGCCTTTCTGTGTGAGTGCTGAGCACTCCAGATAGCACTGGGCTCCAATCTGAAAGAGAGGAGGGAAAATGAGAGTGAGTATCCACTGTTGGGAGACACAGAGTGATGCTGTTCCAGCATCTTTCTATGTCAGACCATTTCTCTGTTTTGTATCTGGCTGCCTGTGGGGTGAAGGGACAAGTTCATGTGGTCATCCTGAGGAATCAGCATCAACAGGAGTATCTGACCACATGGGGGTGAATGGCTGCAGGAATTCCCTGCAGACCCTCCAGAGACAGGGCTGCACTCACGTGGAGGGCTGGACCAGGAGCTTGGCCTCCTGCCTGTGCAGCTGGGGAGGCTTCTGAGGAAATCTTGGGCTGTAGCTGAACCCCTTCACACACTTGGCTCTTCTCCCCTGAACTGTCACTCTTGTGTCCTGACTCCCCCAGTCCCTGGGAGCTGCTACCGGGGAGGGCTTCCAGCTGGTTTCTGGGAGTGGGGAAGCATCATTTTGAGATAGGAACTCCTGGATATGCTGGCATGACACAAGCACCCACAGAGGTCTGGGAAAGCAGCCTCAGCTTGTTCAGCAATCTTGAGGCTTATTCAGCTTGTTCTGCTCATGGATGCTTTTATTTTGAGGGCCAGGCACAGTAATAGCACCTGCAGCATAAAAGAGGACAAGGCCAGGATCCAGAATCCTGCACCCCAGGGCTTGGGGAGTGTTTCTAACCCTCTGCCTTTCCAGAAGAAATGTACAATCACACAGAAACTTTGGGAACACCTTTTCTGCCGCCTGAAGTGCAATGGATGTGGGAATCCAGCTGTCTTTGCTTTTGTGAGGGATAGGGAGGAGTTTAACAGGAGGTGTCTTGATTGCAGAGAGGGGTTTGCCACATGCATCACCTAGCAGAACCCTGAGCAAGAAACACTTGACTTAGATAAAACAGGCAGTAAAATCTGTTTTGATGCCCATTTGCCACCTGCTGCCCTGTGTTCCTCCATGCTTTTCTTAGAGCTTGGTCATGGCACCTGCCAGAGATCAGAAGTGTTTGGACCATTCTCTCTGACACATGGTGTGATTTTTGGGGTTGTCATGTGCATGCCCAGGAGCTGGACTGATTGACCCTTTTGAGTCCCTTCCCACTCAGGATATTCTGTGTTCCTACTGACGCTGCAGCAGAAGTGCAGGCTCAGGGGTCACAAGGGGTCCAGCCTGTTTGAACAGAGGCTCCGATCTCTGCCTGGGGCCAAGGAGCCTTGGGGGAGCCTTGAAGGAAAGAAACCCAGAGGAAAGCTGTGATCAGTCAGCCTCATGTGGCGTCAGAAGAAGCTGTTACCTCCTTTGCCAGCTTCACTCCATGCTCATAGGTGAGTGGTTTCTCCTTCATGTAAAGCAGCCGCGCCAAAGTTTTGGGATCATCCCGGAGGTCAATCTAGTGCAAAGTACACAAAATCTGTGCTGTAATTCTTGAGGCAGATACTCATGGCTTTACATCAGGGCATCTTTATCACTCCTCAACCCAGGTGATACTTCAGAAATGAATTGCACATTTATTTATCTTTTTATTTTTTAATTTTTTTTTCAATTTACCATGAATTAGTTCTCCTTTGCAGATTATTGGGCCCCAGCTCAGATGGGTGTGGTACAGGAAAGACCCCCACTGGTAGGGGAAGCTGCTGCAACCCTGCACTGGATCACCCAAACCCCACCTTGACAGGCCAGACAGACTCAGCTCAGTCTGACTTGAAACAAAATCCTTTGTTTCCACAGGAAACATCAAAGTGAAGTATTCTGTCATTTCAAACCTGTCCATTTTCAGACTGTGTGATTCAAAGGATAATGCTTTTATTTTTAAATGGGTGTTTTAAATTATTCCATTATAGAAAACAAAGCCATTGTTTGAATTATTTGCCTTTCCTGTGGCATGAAGACTTTGGTTTTGACCAGAATTTGATCTGTTTCTTTAATTTGGCTTAGGTTACTGTCCAGTGCTCTGACATTTTCCATGTGGTTATATCCCTACCCTCACAGTCTCTATCCTCTCTGTGCCTTGGTAACAAACCCATCTTTAAGGCATTTTTATTTGATTGACAGATTAATAGATTTTGCGGCCAAAATAAAGGGTTTGATCATTCAGTCTGACAGTCACTGTAACACAAGCAGGATGGTGAGTCACCAGTTGTAATGTTGATGCAAAAGCATGAAGGGAGGCTACTTCCTTCCCATGGTATTTAGCTGATTACTCCCATTCTTAAAATTTAGTTTGAAGTTTAGCTTCATCTTCTAGCCACAAACTTTGATGGTTTTTTTTCCTCCTCATTTGAGACCTGTATGAAAACTTTTCTCCCTATAGTTATTTGTGAAACATTAATATACATTTGAATAAAAAGATGGGATGAGCTTTGCCAGTCTGGACACCTGCACGTTGGATTCCTTTCCCAGTCCCTGAAATTTCCTCTAATGGGAAAATCTGGCTGGAAAAAAATTTCCTATGAATTAAATAGGAAACCTTTCCAGATGCTCAGGAGAAGCTTTACCTGTGTTCCTATGAGGACATAAGGCACATTGGGCATGCAGACTTTCAGCTCAGGCACCCACTCCTCCTGCACGTTGTGGTAGGAGGCAGGATTCACCACGGAGAAGCAGATCAGGAACACGTCTGTGTTGGGGTAGGACAGGGGTCTCAGCTGGTTGTAATCCTCCTGCCAGGGGACAACAACAAGAGTGTCACAAGGAGGGGATGACTGAAAGGGAGGGTGTCACGTTGGGTTTGATGAAGTGGCCAGCACTGTCCCTACTTGTCGCTTTAAGACATGAAATAAAACATGCACACTGGGATTTCTAAGGTAAAAAGAAGGGAAGTTTATTTTCTGACTGTAACATTTATAGATTTTTTAAAAGTGACAGTGGATTGGAGGAGGACAGTGCCACCGCTCCAATGACACTGGACAAGACAGCAGTCTATCAATTTTTTTTCCTCCAGGAGGAATGTAAAAACAATAATTATTTTCATAAAGTGTGTGAGAAAGTTCATTACAAGAATGTAAACATCAGAAGACTTAGAAGAATTTAGAAGAACAGGGTGACATACTCATTCACGCTTCTAAGCTCCAGGTGGCTGCTGGAGGTGGGGGGAACTATCCCTCACAGGACAAGGATGCTGATTTATCAGCATTTTACCAAAAAGAGCTGAAAATGCTCCATCTCTGGAAGTGCTCAAAGCCATATTGGATGGCTGTGAGTAACCTGGTCTAGTGAAAAGTGTCCCTATCCCTGGTGGGGTGTGTGTGTGTGAAATTAGATAATTTTGAAGGTCCCTTCCACCTCAATCATCCTGTGACTGTGTGAACAAGTCTTGTTTGTGTTATCTGTGGAGATGGTGGTGCAGAAGGTGATGCTGAGCAGTCCTGCAGGGTGCACAGCAGTGTGCCAGCTGGCAGAGGACACTCATCCTGGAAGCAAAAAGCAGAGCAAATCCAGCCTGCAGTACCTGGGTACTCACTGTGGGTGATTTAGAGTTTCCACAGGCCACGGATGGTGGCAGGAGGGATGTTTTCTCCATGGGCTAGTGGTGAAGAAGGTGAATTTTCAAACACTTGAATCACAGCTGCGATATGTCATAAGCTGGCTTTGATAGCTGAGTTTCAAGGAAGAATTTAGGTCTGTTTTCAGGCTTGAGAAGCTGAGAGCAAGCAGAGGTCTTGCAAGCCATGTGAAAGGGATAGCCTGGCTCTTTCTGACAGTGGGAGCATTTGTAGCTGTGTCTGGTGGGTACTATTCAATGAAACCTCTTAGGAAACTTCAGTGCAATGAAACAGATGCTTTTTAGAGGGGATACATCTGTTCCAAAGGCTTTTTTAGGGGTTCCAGAATTTAAAAAGGGGAAAGGAACACAAAGTTGAAGTGTGGGAAACAATAATACATGCTGCTGTCAAGCCTGACTGCGATGTAGATCTGCAGTTTATAGTTTCTGCATTCTGGACAAGTCTCAAATCTCTACAGTCTGGTCACTTTTGGCTATAACTGTGTGAAAACTCAACTGGTGTGATTTGCTTTGCAGATACAGACTAGTTAATGAAAGGAAATAAGGCTGATAAAAGGGGGGGAAAAAGACACCTGGGTGCTGTTTCTCAGACTCAAGAACATTTATTTTAGGCAGGAAAAACCCACATTAGAGGCAGGAACAATGCAAGATGCTACCTGTCCTGCAGGGGAAAGTGATGCAGGACTGTATCAGTGTCAGAACAGATGATGTTTTAGTGCAGGCTTACTTCTGCCTTGCTTTGATTGGGTCAACAAATGAGAGGACTTAAATTGTGAAGTGAGACTGGCAAATCACCTTTCTGAAGTCTCTTTTTTGCTGACTATATGCTAATAAGTTGGTGCAGACTACTTCTGAATCAACACTACTTTCCAAAATATACCAATGAATTACTCAAAACTAGTTTGCACCGTTTCTAAAAAAATCCCCAAAAATTTAATTATTTATTCTGAAAGGAAGCATGAGCCCAAATTTAGCTCTGTGTCATGAAAGAGAAGTTTTAAAAAAACCATCGTAAAACACAAACCGAATGTTTTGTTTTGTCTAACTGGATGTTTATTGTCCCAAACCCACTCTGACAGGAAGAATAAATTCTCATTTACTACTTCCAGCCCTCACAGCCACGATATTTGGGGTAAAACCAGAGTATTTTTCAAGTGGCATAACTGTGTCTTTCCAGTGGCATAGAAAGATCTGAAGAAGGATTTACAGGAGGAGGTGTTTGGATGCATCACATCCCAAGAAAGTGGATTCTCTACATTCAAGGAATAGCAGGAAAAAACCCCTCAGTGATGTTTGTGGGTACACAGCGATGCAGTTCACGAAGAAGCAAAGTCAGTGACAGGAGATTTATCCAAGGCTCTGGAGACAGCAGCCAGCTCCCAGCAGAGGTTAATAGAGACAAAGTGGATGCCAAGATGATGGGATAAGCAGAGAAATTGCGTTGTAGAGACAGTTTTATGTGGATGCTGTGGGTTAGGAAAGCCTGGCCTGATTATGGGACATTATTTGCAGCCAGAACATCAAACCTGAGGTTGATTGTGGCACAGCCACCTCGGGCTGGCACCGGCTGCTGGGCAAAGAGCCTTTCTGTGCTTTTGGTTTAGCTCCTGAGCCAGCCACGTGGTGGCAGCAAGCCTCAAGGAATGCTCATCTAGGAGTTTTTGGGAAGAAATTGGCTAAATATAGCAATTTTCAATATTCCAGACGTGCATATTTAGAAGGGCTGGGACTTACTGTACCATTAAAACTACAGATTAAAACCATGAGTGCTCTGCTTGGCTGCGACAGCTCCAGGAGCACGCATTTAATTTCATTTTCCTTGTTCCTTCCGAAGCCCTAGAAAATCCTTTTTCAGGAAGAGGATTCCTGATTTGAGCTACTAGCACAGAGCATTATATAAGTTGTAAGCAGGGACGGCCATGCATCTCATAGCAGAGGTCTCACCTCCAACCAGGGCACATGGGATTTTTCACAGACAGATTAAAACACAAATATCATGGATAAGAGTCATCTGAGCTCCTGTACATGAACAGGATCCTCCAGACCACATCAGACAAGGACCTCCTCTCTGTACCATAAAATAAAATAAAATGAAATAAAAAAAATAAAATAAAATAAAATAAAATAAAATAAAATAAAATAAAATAAAACCTTACCATGGACCTTTAGAAAAACAGCCCTACTGGGTCATTTCTCCTTCAGAGATGGTCAGCCACACAAATAATGTAAAAAAAGAGACTGAACATTTGCATGGGTATGGGGCCCATCCAGGGAGGGCTGCTGTAACAGGTGACAGTCAAGTTTGGGAAGGGACTTGAGTCCTTGTGGGCTTGGGCTCTGGCTGATCAATAATTTATTTTTATTTATTTATTTTCCCAGCTCGTGCTTGCATTGTGCTGCCTGCTATTTAGGGAGCTCGAGGCTTCCCACTTAACATTGCCTGGCCACTGGTTTGGCCTGGAAATGCCAGTGCCAGACCTGGCCCTGCTGAGTTATTTGCCTGTAACTTGCCAGGACCAAGTCCAGTTGGTGCTGCTCCCTTCCCTCCACCTCAGACATCAGCTCAGCAGTGTTTGGGCCACAAAAATGCAGCAGAATTGGCTTTTTTTGTTTTGTTTTGTTTTTATGTTGTTGCTGTGCTGATCTCTTGTACATTCTGCTAAAGCATTTTGCACCTGAGTCCAGCCCAGCAAAAAGACCACAGTTTTTTCCTCCTAGGACCATTTGTGCCAGGGATACAGAAAGCCAGATACCTCAAATCTGGGGTCTCTGCCAGCTCTCCCTTCAGGCTGACAGAGGGTCCTGCTGCAGGAGTACATTTTTCAATTGTTATTTCATTCGCATATGTTTTATAGCATCGCAGTGTCAAGGGCTATTTCTGGCTATGACTTCACACTGATGCCTTTGGAAAGCCACACAGCACAAGGAGAAGGAGGGAGGAAACAACCCAGATGATCTGTTGTTATAACTGGAGCATGTGGGAAGCATCATCCCTCCAGCCTTCACGGGGACAATCCAGTCATCAAGGGCTGATTCACTCTCTGAGCTCTGGCTAGATGGCCACGTCCTCTGGAGCAGGGTTTGGAAGGGACCTGAGCTTGGTGAGCTAGAAAAAGGGTTTGGAGGCAGGTGGTGAACTGTCTAGTTTGAAGCAGGGGATGGCAAAATAATGAGGAATGGATGGAGGGGTGAGGCTTGTCAAAGAGAGAGCTGAGTGTTCCTTCTGTCTCAGGAGGACAAATGAGAGGAGGTGTTGCTGCGGAAATGGGTGGCAGGTGGAACTGTCAGCCCTACAAACAAGTAGGAATATTAAGGCACGGGGTGAAAACTGACTGGGAACTGAATATAACTCCAGTCTGGCTTGCAAAGGCTTGCAGGGCTGATGGATCGTGGCACAGGCTCTGAGCTCTGTGAACACAGAATAAAAGACTGAACAGGATTTGGACATGGGGCAAGGGCTTGGGCCATATTTTGGGATTGGCTTTTGAATCATCTGTTTGCACCATGTGGATAAGAAAGATGTGTGGTCCGTAAGGGCCACCAAAGCAGCTAAGACTGATGCTGCCTACAGAAACATGTTAAGAATAAAATTAAAGAAAGTGAAACCCAAAGCATCAAAGCCCCAGTTCTGCTGAGTGCAGGTTTTTCTGGAAGTGACAGTCTGTTCTGCTGGGGGTTTTTGATCTCTCTGCATAGTGCTGCAAAGTATATTCTGCCAGAAGTGGCCTTTTGCAGACACGAGGGTCTCCTTCTGCACTGTTTGTGCCTTTCCTAGCAGTCAGTCATGGCCAAACCTGTACAGCCAAGAAGAGGTGAAAGCAAAGCCCTGCATCCAGGGCTGCTGGAACACAGAGGGAGTGAAACAAGTTCCCAAATCTGCTTTCTCTCCCACTGGCTTCAGTGTCAGCTATGACTGGAGGAGCTGGTGGATGTGGGTTATAACATTCCCAGTCTGTGAGGAACCTGGAACTTCCTCCCTCTGCTCTCAGCAGATGAGTTTTTGCAAGGTTTCTGTGCAGACTATGTCCCTTTATTTTGTCACTCACTGACATTTGAAGTCAGGGGATGGAAATTTCACCACAAAAAATGAATTACTCCCTGTACTTCCTTCTGTCCTTCTCCTGGCAGAGCAAAGCAGTGAGAAATAACTTATCCTCCTTTCCATGTAGGTGAAATTATTCTGCAAGCTTTGAGTGCAATCACACCATATCAGAGTGTGGACAGTGGAAACAGCAAGAGAATTCTAAATGTAAGTAAGCATGGGATACAGACTCTCTTGTAATGGACACCCTTGTCCTGGGAGAAGAATGTTGGGATGTTGGAATGGATGCAAATCTGGCTGGGTTACCACTTAAAAAGTCAACAGCTGGTGACTGATGCTGAATTATACCAGTTTTCTGATCTTGAAAATGGGAATTATTCTCTGTATCTTCAATGCCACCATGTGGTGAAGGTAAGAAAACACTGATTACACAAAACATCATATTTGCAGTAGGAGGTGGATATATGGGGGGTTGCACAGCCTCATCAGGCTTTGTTTTTTTTGATTAGGCAAGACACAGTCTTAGGGATGAGTGTATTTGTGTGCATTTTACTGCTGAAACAGAATGGAAACAAAAGGAAGAAGGTCAGCAGTTTAACCATTACAACTCAAACCTGATTGTTATTATTTGTGAAAAAACCCCCAGCAAACTCCACAAACATTATGAACAACAAACCCCAGTGCATGATAGTAACAAACAAACCATGGGGAAGGAAAATGATAAATGTTTTGCCGTCCTTTACCTGTCCTGCAGTGTCATAAAGCCCCAGCAAGTGTTGTTGTCCTCCCACAGTCACGGTTACTGGAAGAGAGAAACAAGAAATGCTGTTTATGCACAGGCCAGTGGCCTCATTTTGATGTGTTTTAGTCTCAAAATGCTGATAGACACATCAGCACGGGTCCTCCGTTGAGCATCCTGAACCCAGCCCATCTATACAACCCAAACTGAAGGCAAACAAAAGCAAATCCTTTATACCAAAATCTTATTTCTGTACAGACAGCCAAGGGTGATGAGCTGCACACACTGCTGCCATCAGGGTCCAGAGAGAGGGGGACTTTTGCCTGTCTCTGCAGCCACCAAATGAACATCCTGGGCTTGAAAGCACAGGATTCCTGCCTCCCCACCATGGGCATTGGGGTGGGTTGGTCATGGATCATTGGGAGGGTCTTTTATTATTTTATTTCTTCCAGGCTGTGAAATGATGAAGCATTTGGCAGTGGCTGGTGTTTAGTGGGTCTCACTGGAGGTGCAGCTGTCCTGCCCTGTGCCATCACAGCTGAAGGGCAGTGTTTAGTATCTGGGCCTATGTGGTGGATGATTTGAAGAACAGGAAGGAAGAGAATATTGAATATTTTCAGGGATTCTGTTGTAAATGAAGGAAAGCTTAGTTTGTTGATCACATCCAGCATATTTACTCCTTTAGCAGAAATCACGTTGAACTTCATTTTGAACCCACTGACAAATTTTGACATTGACAAAAATATTTTCTCATTGCCTTTGGATGAACCCCATTATTAGCTGATTCCTGTAACCAGTGTTATTTCTTGTAAAGGACATGATCTGGGTTAATGACATTTATTTAACCAGTTAATCTGCTTGAATCATTACTACTCAACTGTAAAGAAAGAGGGGCAATCCAGTTCCACCCATTAGTCAACAGGAAGCCTTCAAACATTTGTCAGGAAGGTTGCTTAAAATAATTATATTGTTGCAGCATATGGACTATTAATTTTTATAAACATGAGGACAAGTGGCAGAACATAGGAATGAACATAAAGCTTTGTCAGGAATGGGGGAAGAAGTTCTGACTGGTGCCCATTAATGAGGGCTGGGAACGAGAAATAGTTATTTTGGACAATAAAAAAAAGAAAAAAAGAGACTTGAAAACATCACACAGTATCTTGCTGATTTTTTTGTTTGTTTGTATGGTGATAAAATTTGTAGTAGAAAAGAAGCTAGAAATTTATGGAATTTAATACCTCCTGCACTGGGGAACAATGTCCTGTTTGAAATCTCTTGGACTGAAAGTCTCTGCCAGTGTGACTGGACAGGCTGACTATTCAGCAGCTTTATTTGCTTGCAGAGACACAGTAGTGTTGTCAGCACATAAAGAGAGCAAACCTGACATCCTGGAAGTACAAAGGCTCAGTGAGCACCAGACTTGCTGATGAGAGCAGGATGGGCTGCACTCACCCACTGCTGGGGCTGCCTTGTGATGTGCACTGGAAGAGGAGGTGGGGAAGGGGGGAAAGCTCCCTCTCCTCATCTCCGAGGTAGCTCTGCACTCTGCAGCTCCAGGGAACTCACGGACACTAGGCATGGGTGCCCAAGGGTGGAAGAGCTTGTGGAAGAAGTACAAGAGTGGGGACATGGGCACCAACACAGACAGGAGACAGTCCAGATGCCCCATCCTCTTCCTTCAACCTGATTTGAATGAAATAGTTTAAAATAATCCTCCCTGGCGCCGTGGTTTTCAACTTCTTGTGCTGCAGGGAATCCCAGAATGCCCCAGCAGGGCTATGAACTGTGTAAGTTACTGGCAACACTCCTGCTTTTCTTAGCTGCCTTCTCAGAAGCAGCGGAGGTTACAGGTGGTCAGCACAGCTCACCAGAGGCAGTGGGAAATGTGCTTTTTTCCCCCCAGTTGCAACTTTGGCAAGCCTCCAATCCACCCTTGTGCCAAGAAATGCAGGAGCCAGACCTGCTCTGAAGATTTTGGTCTGCTCAAGGACCAGCTGGGAAGATGTACCCTTCAGCTGAAGGCAATTTTCCAGCTGCAGTGCACAGCTGGCCGAGGTGGTCTTTAGGAGGACACGCGGTCTCTAGGACTGCGAACAGCATTTGCACTGTCAGTCCTTGGTGGAATTTGCATGGAGCCTGCAGAGCTCCTTCCTCCAAAGCAGGATGCTCTAAGGACAGCTGTGAGGCACATGGAGGTGCAGGTCAGCTGGTGTTTCTGATGAATCTGAAGAGACATGTGCCATACATCAGTGCTGGCAGGGTTATCCAGCTCTGCCTCTCCTGCTGGCTCACCCTGAGCACAGGCAGACTGGGTTGGGTCCTGCTTCAAAGACGTCTTCAGTGTTAAATACTTAAAAGCTGCACTGAAATTTACTCTGCTGTGAAGCTTTGCTGGCCTATCTCTTTCTTGGTGGCATCTGACTGAGAGAGCTGCACTGGCAGAAAGCCCTGGTGCAGATACAAATTGCTGTAATATTCCAGTAATTAATACAGTTTGGAGATAAACTGTTTGGATAGAGGATCAGTCTACCTCGAGTGTGCTACGCTCTGCCAGAAGGATTTAACTCCTAGACTCTTATCTGTGCTTTGTGGTCCATGAAGTCACGGTGGATGTTTTGCAGCAGGTCTGTGGAGCCACACACTGAGCAGTGATTGATGGCTTGTGCAGTTCAGTTTGGCTCCTGGTCACCTCTGGGAAATGCTGAGGGGGAATAAAGAGATTGGTGGTGTCCTACCATTACTCTTCTCCCACACAAGGGATAAGAATTGCAAGGGCTGTTGGAGAAATACATCCTGAGTCTAACTTGCATATCACATTTAATTCTGCTTCTACATCTTGTCGCTTACGTGTCCTGCTGTGAATTTCTGTATGGCATCAGTCCTATATTTTTACTTTTTCTCTCTTTCTTTTCCTCTCTTTCTTTCCTTTTTACTTTTTTTCCTTTTTTTCCCCTTCCCCTGCTTTTTCTTTTGCCCATCAAACTTTATGTTTTCTTTCTTCTTGTCAATTTTTCTAACCTGTCTCATCATCAGAGGATATTCTTCCTGCCCATATCACTCTGAATTTGCAGCTACCACCCCAGAAAAACTGCCTTGTTGGCTAAACCTTGAGTGTTGTCTTTGGATTCCTGGCTCTGAATGCAGTGGGGACCAAATGGCTCACACTGGCAAATCAAATGATCCCTGGCTCTTGAAACAGTGATGTCCAGATTAATGTATTGGTGCTAAAATTTTCACCACACTTCCAAGCAGGCAAAACAGATGTGAAAATAGATGGCTTTTGCTTGTGAAATAAATGGCTTTTTCCTGTGAAAACTTTGTGGTGTTTTTATACCACAAGTTTATCAGTCTGCCTCTGTCAGGCAAAAGTCTATTCAGAGTATCCACTTGGTGGGTCATATTTATGAGCTGAGATTGCCCTGCTAGATTTGTAGGCCTTACTTTTGGCTTTATTCCAGTTTACTCCTACTTACCCTGTTTTTATCTTTTCCTGTTCTCTCTGTGGACAGGCCTATGGGAAGCCAATGCGGAATTCCTTCCCAGCCACTGGGGTAATGCAGGCTCCTTTATGGGATTGTGAACTTGACTTTATGAGCAGTCTTGGAGTAACAGGACAAATATGAACTCTCCTTGTCATTTACTGACTGTATTGATGTATTGATTAAGCACTGAAATGACCTGGCCTTTAACACTGACTGCAGTAGGGAGTGCAGTAAAATGAAGCTGAATATTTGCACAGTCCTGGCCCTCATTTCTCTCCAGTCTGGGTTGCACCAGATGATGCAGCAGGGCAGATGTTCCCCTCCCTTCACTAGGTGGTTTTAACCAAGTGCAAAATGTATAAAATACTGCTTAAATAATGATTTCTAGGTCATAAATTAGCTGGGTATTGCTTACTAGAATTTGAATAGCTATTTTGGGTCACTTCCAAGGCTTTGTCACAGGTCTGTATGGCTGGGGTTCTGCTAATGGATCGCAACGCAGAGCTTGACCACCACAGCAGAAGGACAAGATGGACTTTGTGTGGGATGGACCTGGTGTGTGGACCATGAACTGGTCTGAGCTGGGAGCTCTGTTTTTAAATCCGTGCTTAGTTTGTGTTTCTGGGGACAATGTGACAATTTTCATTGATGTTCTCGATGCCCAGATTGCCCCAGATCCACCCGTCAGTGGCCAATCTTTGCCAAACTCTTCTCCTATTGTGCTTTGTTTGGTAACTTTTAGGGACTGAACTGCACCCGTGGAAGAGCCCTTCAGCCAGACAGCAGCAATGTTCACTGCTCTGACAGAAATGGGACATAAATTGTCTGCTGAAATCTCAGAACATCTTCAGTTTGATTAATGGAGCAAAGCAACACATAAATCCCTGTATGACACCAAGCTAGGATGCAATATCTCAGCCATGTTTAGCTGTGGCATGGGAGAGCGGATTTGCACATCAGGGGGAATTTTCCCATGCCAGTGAAGAAGTGCTTGCAGAACCCAAAGACTGTGAAACCCCCAGCCAGAATACGCACAAGAGCCAAGCAGTGTCTAATGTGACATCAGACAGGAAAAGTAATCTATTTATTCTAGTGCCTTCCTGACAACAAATTAAGGTCCAGCTGCTTCAGAGAAAGAAGCCAGGAGCCTGTGAGCAAGCAGGGATGGTGGCACCTACCTGGGTGGAAAGACTTTCTCGTGGTTTTGGGCAAATTAGACTGCTTCAAGCCTCAGACTTTCACAAGGGCCATCTTCTGCCCTAGGCAGCAAGCTCTGAGTATCAGTCTGTGCATTTGACTGTTCACTATGATTACATGTACCTGGTGAATGTTACTGAACACAGAATAATCAAAATATGATAAAATTATTGGGGTGGAAGGGACCTTAAAGACAGTGTAGCTCCAAGCCCCCTGCCATGGCAGGGATATCTGGCACGAGACCAGGTTGCTCAATGCCCCATCCAGCCTGACCTTGAACACTCCCAGGGATGGCCACCAGTATAAGAACAGCTGCAGTTCTGGTTGATATGCTGGCCCCAGAAATGCCCAAGTCTGTTTCTTTTTCATCTGGGAAAAAGGATAAAACCAGAGCATGGGCAAAAGGACAGATCTTGGTCAGCAAGTTCCTTCTAAGGCACTTTTCAGGGTAATTTCTGTGAGGTGAAGTTCCTGATACAGTGAATGTGGTCTATTATCCGGCAGCTGATGTCCCTGGGGATACTGACTGTGTGTTTGCTCACTGGGTAACATTTTTCCTTCCTTCCTATGTTTGCTCACTTGGTAACATCTTTCCTTCCTTCCTAAACCCAGTTTTGTGAAATCTCTTGTAAAGAACTGGGAATTCCCCTCCACTCTACAGATGTCTTCTGCTCTGTGGAGCTTACACCAGACAGGACAGGAGTGTTCTGGTAGGAGTTTGTTTGAAGAAGAATGATTTCAAAAATCTGTTTTATAAATTGCCTCCTTTTTGTACTGCATAGCTCCTAAATAAGGGTCTCTGTGGCTGGAATTTGAGGTTCCCTGTCCCAACTAGGCACTGAAATTCAAAAACACCTCAAAGGCATTTAGATCAAAGATATTCAGATCTCTAATTCCCCTTGGTTCCCATAATGGTCAGGCATCTATGTAACTGAACTGGAACTACATATCCCAGGCTTTAAGAAATAGGAGCTTTGAATATTCCATCAGAAAACAAACTGAATGTGGGCAGTGCATTTTTATAGCACCTTATAAGTGCCACATGTGCATTTCTGAATCCTATTTTGGGTGATATTTTTCTTCAGAATATCTTTCTTTGGCTAATCCAGGTGGAGAAAATAAAAGTCAGGAATTAGGTGTCACACGCTGCTTTGATTTTGTTTGGGTCACTGTCTGGGAAACTTAATTTCTGTTTCTGTGGACCACCCTTCAGAAGATGTGGCACTGCTGCATCTGAAGCTGGGAATGTTCTGGAAACTGCAAGTCAAAGCCATGGGGATGCTACAATCCAGCAGCCACCAAAGGAAGACAGTAAAAAAAAGAGGAAGAAAGACCTTAAGGACAGACATCCAGGCCAATCCATGAGCTCAGCTGAGCTCTGTGACTGGTTTCCACTTTAGCCAGAAGCCTCACTTGCAGTGTTGCCCTTGGAAATATCCCCTTTTGCTTTGGCTGAAAGACAATCCTGCAATATTTCATGGCCAACACACCCAGGGCAGGTGAGAGCTGGTGTTACAGGACCCTTGGCTCAAAAAGGGTCTGTGACTCCAGACTGGGCCTTTCTTCACTTCCAAGCTCTTCACTTCCATGCATAAGGGTCATATCCAGGAACTCCAGTGACTTGATGCTCAAGGAATGTTCCCCCACTCCCTCCTTCACAACAAACAAGATTTGGTTACAGCCAAATCAATGTTCTACCCCAAACTTACCCTGCAGCTGAGCTACATTCTTCTGAAAAGAAAATCAAAAGCATGCTAGTTTACCCTGTAATTGGCCTAAATACCCCACTTTATATGTAAATTTTACTAAATGCTTTGAATTGCTCTTGTAATCATCTACCACCAGTCACACACAGATCTCTGAGAGCCAGTGTTTTCCAAAAGAAGGGCTCTGAGTAAACCTCACCATTCCTTGTCACCTCATCAATGGATGAGATCTATGTTCTGCTGAGCAAATACTTCTGCCCATCTGATATTTACAATATCTGAAAAACATTTCCAGTCTGCTCCCTGCGGTGGGAGCACAGAGAGGCCTCCAGGGCTGGGATTCAGCTGATTTCACTCCTGTAGCTCTTGGTCTAATGAGGTGGTGAGGAATTCACTGCTTTGTCTTTAGGCACAGACATTTAGTGATTCTAAAGCCAGATAGGATTCATAGCATCATTTATTCTGCTCTAAATAGCTTATCTAGCATCTTCCTACAAGGCATATTTTCTTGTTCTTGAATAATTCTTGAAGCTGTTTTCCAAATATGTTGTTGAGCAGTTGCTGTGACCAGACAGTGTGGTCTAGCAATGGTTTCATTAATGATCTAGCCAGAGGTAACATGACTTTCCTATTCCTACCTGTCATTCCCCAACGGCTCATCTAAAACTCTCATTGGTTGATTATCCTCATTATTTAATGAGTCTTGCAGCGCTTTATCCCTTTCTTAAGGCTAAAGTCCAGTCATTCTTGGCTTTTGTATCTGCAAGCCTTTTTATTACGTTCTTTTTTAACTCTGTGGCTGAGTGGAAAATCTGGAGACTGTAACTCAAACACCCACTGAAGGCATCTCACAAAAGGGGGGGTGGAACAGCCACACTCCTGCAATGTTCCCAGAGCATGGAAGTCAACAATAAAGGTTTTTTGGAAGTCAGCATTAAAGGCTTTGGGAAATCTGGGGTTGTCTATCTAGTGGCAAGATTTTCAACAGAATGTTTCAGGTCAGAAAAATGATATCCAAACACTTCTCAGTGTTCTCTTTCCAGACATCTCCCCATTGCCTCTAGAGACATCTCTTCACCCTGGGCTCTCATCTCTAAGGGGCACCACCTCCTCCCTTCCTTGTTCATACAGGTTTGAAGATTCCAGTTGGAATCAGTGGGAAAATGCCCAATCCTGACTCGTGCTTCAGCCTCCCTGGGGAAGGAGGCTGGCACCAAATGACATTTCCATTGTCCCATTCCACAACAGCAACAGATTCATGGAGATGGTGCCATCCTAGAGGAGGATTCACAGCTTGTGCTGTGTAGTTTTTTTGGAACCTGAGAGAAAAAACAATGCAGCTCTTCACAGCTGGGTATTTGCCACTCAGAGACAGCAACCAGAGGAGATGTACCAGTCCCCCAAACATTTTTAATTGAGAAGCTCAAATGAGGTGTTCTAAATCTTTCAAAATGCTCTGAGAAGTCAGACTTCAGCGCTGGCCAGCATACATGACATGGAACACAAAAGCAGTGGATGTTGATTAGGGAAATGAAAGAGAAGGAATTTGGTCCAGAAATGGATGAAAGAGAATGGAAATTCCCAAAGCTTTTAGAAACAAGCACAACATTACATCTTGAGCCAGCTTCTTCTCAGTCTGGGACATTACTTATTTATAGGCAGCATGAATGAAGTTGATTTATCGGAATCATCGACCTCATTGTTTGTAAAATCAGCACTGGAGGATTTCCCCTGTATCCCCATGAATTATTGCTGTGCTAATCAATCCTTGAACAAATTCAGCTCCACTGATAGCAGAGTCCAAGGAACCCTGGGGTCTCTGTTTGCAAGAAAACCTTGCCCAGTTTCTCCAGTAACACAATGTGGAGGGAGCTCCTGGGACCTCAAGGTTGTGCAAAGCCCTGCTGGATGGAAAAGGCAAAAATGACTAGAATCCTTGGGGAATTGAAGAGCAATTGACATTGTGTCCAAGAGAGTGTTTTGTTAGATTCCTTTCTGTCTTAAATGGAGGGCTGAGCACCGCCACAGACTGGGAGGTGCTTCCTGAGTGTTTCAGCTCCCTGTTCACCATCAGCTGTCCTCACGGAAGGCAGTTCTGCTCCTGAGTTAGAAACCAATAATAACTGCCAGATAAATGCAGTAAATTTGTGGGTAAATAGGCTCTGATGTGTGAATTTCAATGGTAATCTAATTGAAGGTCTTTTTGCTCTTTACTGAAAGTTACAGAACTAAATCCAACCAAATGCAAGACAGAGTAACTGTAGCATTGAGCAACATAACTAGATAGAACCTGATCAAGTTCTTTAAAAAGTGTGATTGTTCCTAAACAATGAGGAATACTGGATATTATCTTAATCCTGATGGAGGGGAAATGTCTTTTCTGAGACCATGTGATTGTCTGTGACATTGAGATGAATGAAAGAACAAAACTTTGGCTATGACTGTAGTATAAACCTATTACAAAAGAAAAAAAAAAGGCAACACGTAGATTTTAAAATATTTTTAGCTCAGCTAAATATTTTTGAAGTTTCCATTACTCTAGCACAATATTTAGGAAAATCTATTTTTCAGAGCTGGGTTTATAACTCAAGTCAATAGCAACACAGCAAACACAGTAAAGCTCTGAGATTATTAAAGTGTAACTGATAATTGGAGTGTCTTTATTAGTATTTTAACAAGTTATGCTGACCTGACCTGTAAAAGACCAGATACTACAGCATTTTCAGTTTCTTTTAATACAGATAAAGTCAGTCAGGACTCTTAAATAAAATCATGAAACCTAAGAGTGAAGGATGTATTTGGAGACTCCTAGCAGTGATGCTGAGATCATGGTAAGCAGAGAAAGGAGTGGGAATTTTCCACCAAACACAAAAGGTGGGAATGAAGGGAGAAAAACATAGGAATAAAGAGAGTTTTTGGATCATTTTCCTGTCTCCTTTCTACTATTCATGTGAGGCAAAAGTCATTCCCCTAACTCAGCTGAGTGCTGGGGAAAAGAATATCCCCAAAGTTATGTCAGGCATCTGGTTATCAAGGGAACATGAGACTTGGTAAATAGCATCAGAATAAATGAGAGATTAGTGGCAAAATGAAACAAATTGCACTGAAATGTATCCAGGCAATACACAGGGTGTTTCCCAGAGCATGGGAGGACAAGTCTCCCTGTGTGGCTGGGGGGAATCAAGGCAGCTCATCTCTACACTGCTTGCCCTGTTCAAAGGTCAGGATAGGGGGATATTTTTCCCCAGAAATGAGAGGAATGCAGCCTGCAGAGGCAGTGCTGCCTAACAGTGCTGGCTCCTTGCTCTAGGTGTCCTTCCAAAGCCTGTGGTGATCTGCTTTGGTCTGGGTGAGGTGACAGTGGGAGCAGACAATGCTGATGGAAGGGCACAGAAAGTCAGCTCTGCTGTGGGTGGGTTGTGGGCTGGACCTTCCAGTGATGGAAGTGACCTTCCAGTGACTCTGTCCCAGTGATTTACACTGGCAGAAGGCCCTATCAATAATGGCAGAGGACTATGGCACATCCTACCTCCACCAGGTGTGGTTCTGGGGGAAAAAATGGCTTTTCTGCTTTACCAGCATCTTCAACAAAAAGCACAGATAGCAAAGCTGGAAAGGAAGAAAAAATTGCCTGATATACAAGATGGGGACAAGAATGTGCTTTCTATAAGAACCTGATATTAGGGGAAATATAATATAATAGAGGAATATAAACCAGGAAACAGCCACAGCTTGGTTGCTGTCTGTGCAAAAAGCCTTGGACTCCTCTTCCTCAGCCTTGGTGCCAGGTAAGCTGGGCAGGCCTGTCCTGAGCTGGCTGTGGTACCTAAAGCCAAGATGTGTCTAGTGCCAGGCTGAGGTGGTTTGGGTGCTGTATTTGGGCACAGACCTGCAGGACACGTGTGTGTGTGTGTGTCCCAGGCATTGCCATGAGCACTAGGGCAAGACCTCTGCAGTCAGAGGCACTCCCTGGCTCAGCCAGCACAGCAATGCCTTGGGCATCATTCCAGAGTTAGGGCAGCTTAAAATAGCATCTGATGACTCTGGGTACTGCGCCTTAAAATAGCATCTGATCCTCTGAGCTGTGAACTGATGGGGCAGGGGCACGTTTGGCACACAGAACTGAATCCAGCAGGCTCCAGTCTAATGCTGAGGTCAGTGTGAGAGCTCAGGAGCATCAGCTTTGCCCAAACCCCAGTGCTTCTGTAGCTGACATTTTACATGCCATCAGTCCTGTTTTGGGCAGGGGGAAGATTAAATGATATTTTGCAACCCCTTCCCAACACCAGCCTCTGACACTTTGTCTGCATCTTGTTTAATGCTGGTTTTTCCCATGTATTTTTCCCCATGAAGTGTTGCTTGAGAGGCTTGAAAACAAATACCTGTTCCTGAGCCTAAGGAGGACCAGGACAGAAACTCTGATTTGCATTCCCCAGAAAAAGAATCAGGCCCACTGTCCTAAACCTGAGCTGCTATTTGCCCTGCAGCTTGCAGAGATTAGCCAAACATTTGGGCAGCAGCTCAAGCCTGTATGGCTTGAGAAGCAGAAATGTTAAACACTGTAAACAAAAGTCTTGGAAATATTTAAACTTTCTGATAAGAAAATCTGAAGTTAGGAGTTATTATTTTTCTCTTGGCTACCACAAAGGTTTTAAATGCTGCTAATGCTTTCTCTGCACCCTGCTGAGGAGCTTTCCACTCTCCTGTCCAGTGTGGCAGTGCTGCAGACAACGGAGTGATTGTAATGTTGGAAAAGCAACAGATGGAGATGGATGAAATGGTCTTAAACCTCAGTGTGTTTTTTTGTGCCTATGAAAGGGAGACGTGAGAACAAACCTGAGCTCTGGATACCCTTATCCTTCATTTCAGCATGGTTGCACTCACATGAAGTAGAGGGTGCTATTCCATGAACTCAGGAGGGCAATTTTTAGGGATGATTTGGTGGCCCTTCCAGCACAGAACTGGGTCTTGCAGGCTCCTCTCAGGAGAGCAAGAGGCTGCAGGTTGGCTGCAGCCCAGGGTGTACAGAGGAGCTGCTGAAGTGTCTGGTTGAGCTGAGGCCAGAGGATTTTCCATCTGAACAGAAAAAATAAATCCAAATTCCTCTGTAGAGCTGGAGAGGAATTTTCAGCTATAAAATGTGATTTCTGCAGAATCCGAAGTTTCCATGGGAAGCTATCACTTTCAACAGAGGAGTTCAGATGTTTCCACTGGGAGAAGTGAGGTGAAATGGTGTGAACCAGCTGACCCTGATCTGAACTGCTCCCTCTGTCCCCTCTTAAGAAGACCTGAGCCAGTTTGAGCAAAGCTCTTTCCCTGACAAAGTGACTCCTGCACCTGGGGCAGTGACCCTGGATGGGAACACAGCCCTGGGGTGCCAGGGGGGCACCACGGGCACTGGGACAACTGGTGGCTTCCTGGGAGACCAGAGCTGCAGCTGGGCTGAGAGCAGACACAAATAACCAGATCTGGTCCTCCAGCAGCCATGGAGTGCTCTACAGAATGGTGAAAACGAGCTTTTAGCACAGAGTCCAGATTTTTCAGGCTGTTGGAAATGCATTAAACTGCTGGCATGGATAAGCACGACCTCACCTTGATTTAAAAGTTTTGAAGTGAAATGGTTGAGTATTTTTCAGAAGATCCATTACTTTTTTTTTTGTTGTTGTTTGCAGGAAGTTTGTTCTTATGAAAATGTTACACTTTTAAACCTTTCATCCACATGTACAATGAAAATGAATCCTGAAATGTGTAGCTTTTTCAAGTGACAGGAATTAGTGATGGGTTTCTGCTCTAACCAAAGCTCTTTAAACATTTAACTCTCATGTCAGGATTAAATAATTTAACTGTTCTGTTAATAATTCCATGCTTGAATACAATTTCTGAATCAAATGTTCTAATTCAGTGGTATTTCCATGAATTTCTTGTACTGCCTGTTAGCTGTACCTCCATTTAGAGTGTATTTACTCTTGAAAAGATTTATTAGGTTTAATTCACCTTCTCTGCTGCCTTGTGAACAACAGAGGCAGCTCTGCTGAGCTCAGAGGAGTTACTTTTGGTTGGGAAAAACATCAATCATGTAGCTGAAAAACAAGTGAACTAATTTTGAAACAAGCAGTGTATATTTTCATGTCAATTGCTGTTAAAATGTTATGCATGCAAGGGTCACTAGGAGCAGCAAGTAGAAACTTATGAGGAAATTATTATTTTTATAACATTTAATTTTTTGCCTTAGGTGAGAAAGGAGCACAGTCAGAAAAATACAGGATAGCAGCAAATAACACAATTAAAAATCAAATTATTAGCCTATATGAAACTGGGCATCTCTCCAAATTATTCTTTTACCAGGCATAAATATTATTTATTTTATACCTAGCTTTATTTAAAGCTGTATTTGCTTAAGGACTGACTGAAATACACAGCTCTTAAGCATTCTGAGAGAGTCTTAAACATCATGCCTGGTAATTTTTCTATTTCCCACTGCTCTCCTGCGAGCCCAACAGTTATTCCCTCTTGTTTTCTGGAGCTTTAATCTATATTAGAAAACGTTGACACACTTCTTCAGCTACATGAAAGTGTCACTAATGGGGATCCCATCTGACTTCAGAGGAGAGGGACTTTGAAGAAAAATCACAGAAAACTGCAAATAAAGGAGAAATGAATCAAGGTAGAAAATCTACAGCTACTTCCCCCAGTTGATTACCAAGTATGATGTGAATTCTGCCTTTGATTTAAGTTGCTGCTTAGCACAGTGAATGGATTTTAAGCAGTGAATTTTACACAATGAGATACATGAAAAGTCTTGTTTTGAAGAACGACATTGTTCTCCGTTTCTATTTTTGCAGTGGCAACACCTCAGATTATGACTCCATTGTATGAGGCCGGTGCAAACAGGCTGAGAGAGGCCCTGCAGAGCAAGCACCAACAATGAAGGTGGAGAAAGGAAATTTCCTGTTTCACAGCGAGGGAAAAAAGGTGCACAGAGGGGACGTGGCTCCTCGGGGCTGCGCCGGGCATCTGGGGAACAAAACCCTGAGCCTCAGTCTGTGGCTTCATCTCAGCACAGAGATTGGGTTTGGCCATCCTTAAAGGCAGCACATGCTGCTGAGTGATGACAGAATCACAGAACCAGTGGGCTTGGAAAAGACCTCTGGGGTCAGTGAATCCAACCTATGACCAAACTGCACGGTGTTAACCAGGCCATGGCTCTGAGTGCCCCACCCAGCCTACCCTGACACTCCTCCAGGGATGGTGATTCCATCTCCTCCCTGGACAGCCCATTCTGGTGTCTGATCACTCTTCTGTAAAGGAATTCCTCCTGATGTCCAACCTAAACCTCCCCTGGTGGAGTTTGAGACCTTGTCCTCTTTTCTGGCAGCCTGGGAGAAGAATCTGACCTTCATTTGGCTTCAGCCTCCTGTAAGGGAGTTGCAAAGCAATAAAGTCCCCCCTCAGCCTCCTCTTCTCCTGGCTAAACACCCCCAGATCCCTCAGCTGCTTCTCACAGAATTTGTGCTCCAGACCCTTCACCAGATTCATTGCCCTTCTGTGAACCTGCTCCAGCACCTCAATGTCCTTCCCGAACTGAGGGGCCCAGAACTGGACACAGGACTGGATGTGTGGCCTCAGAGCCTGGCTGTTGATAAGCCTGACCTGCCCATCCCTGCTCATCCCAGGGCACAGAATTACAGAACCATAGAATCATTAGGGCTGGAAAAGATCTCCAAGATCATCCAGTCCACTTTTTGTCCATCCCATCTCAAGCTAAACTGCATGTCAGGATCCATGTCTACTTGTTTCTTTGCTCTGGCAGGTGTGTGGAGTAGCAGAGAACAGATTGCATTGTCCACGTGTGCTTTTGGGAAGTTAAAGTCCCTGCAATATTTTATTTGAGCTGTTTTCCCTGACAACACAATTAGAGTGGTGAAGCATCACTGCTGCTGGAAATTGATGTTGAGCATCAGCAAGGCACGCGTTCCTCTCAGCCACAGCTGCCTAGCAGGGCTTGTTTCTCTGCAGTCACTGGGATGTTGCTGAGTTTTTAGGCATTCTGCAATTTTCTATTGATTTTTAATGAAACATGCTGATGCCTGTATAAAAATGCACCTCAGGGTCTTGCTGATTTTGTTCAGAGCTGAACTCATCAGATAACATTTTTTTCCCAGTTCCTGCCTTGTTGGAGCAATGTGTCTGACAGGTGCACAGAAATCAATTCAGGAAGTACATCCTCGAAGAAATCAGGCTGCCAGATTAAGTAAAACAGATATTAACTCAGACACCTCTGGGCTCAGCTGAAGCATACTTCTGTGCACAGACAAAAGCAAATTTTTTTGCTTTGTTTTCTTATTTAAGAGGGTTTTGAGCATTTTTGTGCATTCTCATAGCAACAGCTTCAGAAAAGACTGAGAAACTTTCAACTTTCTACTGTGGTGTCACAAAATTGGAGTGAACAAAATATTCTGAAGCATTTTAAACCAAGCCCAGAGGAGTTTCAGATGATGAAAGGCTGCAGGGGTGGAAACCTGGGTTTGCAGGGGTTATAGTGGGGCCAGGGCTCTCATGTAGCAACCCAAGGTTGCATTTTGAAGATCTCTGTTGCTGCCACAGGCTGGAATTATTGAGGATATCCCTTTGACTGCTTTCTAACCCATCCATATAAGGAGAGCTGCCACTGAGCTGCGCCAGGAGAGAAATTCAAGGGGGAGGACGGTGCTGGTTTTAAACCCTCTCTGACGCTGCCTGCATGAGTTGGAGGCAGCACCCTGGACATCTGGGATAAATCTGTCTGCCCAGCTGCCAGCTAATGCTCTGATGCACTGGGAACTCTGCTCTGCAGTCGCTGACCACATTGTGTGCTCAGCCACAGCTTGGGGCCAAACAAAGTGGAAGGGAAGACGAAGCGAGCGTGGACCACAGAGCTGTGTCCAAAAGCCTGAAGGCACAGCTAAAGTACAACAAAAGGAATAACTTTTGTTTAAATTTCTGATATTTCTAGTGCTCTGAGCAAAACATCATTTCTATTTTCCCTCTGCCTGTGTTTTTCTGTTCTCCTTCCACCCAACATTTCTCACAGGGAGGCAGGGTGTAAGTGAAACACAGAAGGCAGAATGAACTCAGTTCCTTTCACCTAGTGTACTTTATCCGTCTGTCTTTTTCTTTGATCCCAGGGTTATCCAGGGCTCTTACATCAAAGAAGAAACAGGACAAAATCCGTGTATGAAAGGGTTGGCTGTAGATGTTACACAACCAGGCAAGGAGAGGCAAGGGAAGGGCTCTGCAATATTGACCACATGGAACTGGAGCAGAAAGGTGAGAAAAATGCTGCTTGGGGTGGTGTGTTTATTCCAGTGTCAGCCTCGCAGCCTCCCCACTCCCTGCACTGCTGCCCCTCTGCCAGCTCTCATGGCAGCTCCCACCCTGGGCTCCCCATCAGCCAGAGCCCCTCTGCAGGTCAGGGAAACAGCTCTGCTGCATCTGAACTGAGCCAGCCCTGATGGAATATGGACATTTCACCATTGTACATGCCCTTCTGAGAGGCCGTGGTGCAATGGAGACCCCAGAGGACCCTTTCCCAGCAGCAGGCTCTGTGTGAGCACACAGTGTTTGCTTTGTGTGCCCCTCTGCCAAGTGACATTTTCCACAGATGCTGGCTGGGATCAGTCTGCACCTGCATGTGTGTGTAACCCAGGCTGTGATTAGCCCATTTGTCTCAACAACTGTGGTTTCAGCTCTTTTTTCTTCCCCCCCCCACCCCATGCTCACAGCTCCCCTTTCTAACAATTTGATCTGCTCCATGCAGCAAACCTGTGCTGCAAAATATACACACTGCAATTACTGCCCTTTCCTACCACACAAAGTGAACTTGATGTTCCTCTCTTTCTCCTCTGCCAAACAGACACTTTGTTGTTTATTTTCAAAGCATTTAGCATCAGAGCTGAAAAGTAAGCTGCAATATCTGTGGGCTATACCTGCCTTATTAAATAAGACTGAAAATATTAATGGAGGGCTTTTTCTGGTTTAACACACATACTTTCATATTAGATTGACAGGGCTGCATTTCATAGAATCACAGATTAATTAAGGTTGGAACATAAGATTGTTGAGCCCAGACATTAAATCCATCTCTGCCATGTTGCCAATAAGCCATGTCCCCAAGTGCCACATCTACATGTCTTTTGAACACTTCTAGGGATGGTGATTCCACCACCTGCCTGGGCAGCCTGTTCCAGTGCCTGACCACCATTTCAGTTTGCTATGGTTCCTAGAGAGATGCTACAGGAAATGGGCAGCTCTTTCAGTGGATATAAATATGGCAATGTTGAAAGGGTTCCTGGTCTTCTTGGAGAGTGACCATTTGGAGACAGAAAGCTGGAGGGACTTCCTGGCTTGTTTCATCCTTGGAGACAACTCAGACTGGAGACAGTGGTAGCCATGTAAAGTAGTTGATGTAGTGACTGTTGAAATATGTAAGGATTAGGGATCCTTTGTAAATCAGGACCAGGATTTGGAGGAGGATGGGAAAGAGAGAGCACAGGCATGACTGCAGCCTTCTCTCACTGCAGGATTTCTCCCTGCCTGTTGGGGTAACTGCACCACATGGCATCAGTTTAAAATCAGCACAAGGATTGTGAATCAGAATCTGTGAATCCCTCTGCCCAAAGTCATTGGAGCCACAGCTCTGTGAGAGAGGGATGTGATGCAGAAGCCTGGCATGGGAGCAGGATGGATGGAGTCTCCCTGTCTGAGGTGCACAGCACTATTTTTGGCAATTTAACTACATGGTCAGTGATGAGTCTGGTCTGATGCAAGCTGGCAGGCTTCACTGCTGAGGCTCACATGGCAAGCACTGCTGCTCGGTGCATATTCCTGAATAATTTCCCTTTCATCTTGCCATACTTCTGTCTTTTCTGGCTGTTTTGAAATACGTCTCTAGTCCACATGTATGGAGATGTCTGCAAGGCAGTGCTGCCTGCGGAAGGAACAGCACCTTGCCCTAGATAATGAATTGTCAGTTCAGTCTCACCATCCTGAAGATTTATACAGCAGTTCTGACTGGACAACAGAAGCCTGCTGCTCCCCTGTGTGTCTGGACAGGCTGGTTAGATATTCTGGTCCTGGTTTTACACACTCTATTTTTAAGAAGCTCACACCTTGGTGCCTTTCCCCCTGACTAATGTAAAAAGGCAACCCACCTCTAATCTGGTTATTAGAAGATCATCCAGCTCCACAGGTCAATGAAGAGTCAAAAGCATCATTTAATTCTTGAACTTTGCTGCTGGCCCCTGGCCGTGGCTGGTGCTTCTGTGAATCCAAAGCAGTTGCACAGAGAGGAGCCAGGGTGTGTCTGTGCAAAGGCAGCCCAGGGCCAGAGGCCAATTGCTTCCCTGAGTCGGTGGCATTTTTTCTTCCTGGAATTTTGCTGCATTGTGACTTGCAGATCATCTTTCTCTCAGCCGGGGAAAGAGGCTGACCCTGATCCCACTGCTGCTCTGGGGTCCTTGCTCAAAAGGACTGATGTTACAGTGTGGGTACAGAGGAGGAGTGGGACACACTTCCACTGGGTTTATTCACAGTTCAATACATTGCCAGGAAAGGCCTGATAAATCCCTTCTGAGGATGTTCCTCTCAAATGCTGGTGTCTCATTCTCCCCTTTCCCCACAAGGTCATCACTGGTGTTAATCTTGCTCTGGTGGTTCATACTGCCCTGTGCTTCCCCACTGGGGGAGAGACTTCCTGCCTCTGAGTCAGTCTGGCAGCTGGACCAGAGCGAGCAGATGGAAAAAGGGATGGGCTCTGCACCCTCCTCTGCACCCTGACGTGGAGCATTGCATCCTCCCAGCTCACACCGACACGGAGGGAAGCTCTGCCCTCTCTGCCATGCTGTGCTCACCCCGCAGAAACCAGGGCTTCTACAGCCACTGCTGGCTTGCAGCACCAAGACTTGTGTTTAGGGAACAGCTGGCAGCTGGCTGACTTCCAGCACGTTGAACTGTAGGACTCGTATTACAGTGCTTAGGAAATACCCATAAAATATTAGCTCATTAGACACACTCAGTGGAAATTAGACACACTCGGCATTGGAGGTACATCAACAATGAGTCAGAGTTGCTGTTTGTCACTGCACCTCTTGGCTGAAGTGCTCTGAATAACAGCAGGGCTCCCTCAGCTGTGTTGTGTACGACAGAGAGAGGCAGCCAGGGAGGTGCTTAATGTGCTTATGGCTTGCTCTAATGTGGTCCACTTCAAACAATTTATCTTCTGAAGTCCCAGAATCATGGAATCATAGAATCATAAAATGGTTTGGGTTGAAGGGACCTTAAATTTCATCCCCCTGGACCAACAAGGTGCCTGGAGCATCAAAACTGACTCAGCAATGAATGCAAAAAAAGAGTATTTCCCTGTGTCTTGTGCTGGCTTTTTATAATATGTTCATTTAAAAGAACGGCCATTTCCTAAGACGTTTGCTTTCCAATTAAAGTCTGTAAAAGGAAATGTTGTCTATGAAAGTTACTTTTCTCTAAAGACAGATTAAGTGGGAGGTGTAGGTGTTTCTTTGGAAAATATTGAATTGAATTGAATGAAATTAAAGGTGGGGAAAAGAAGCCTGGTTTTAATCAGTTCTGTTGAGAATTGTGGCTAGTGCAATATGGCTCAGAGAAGATATGGATTCCCCCTCCCTGGAACTGTTCAAGGCCATGCTGGTGTGAGTTCTAAGACACCTCATCTAGAGGAAGGTGCCAGTGCCAGGGGCAAGGAGGCTGGAATGAGATGTTCTTAAAGGTTCCTTTCCACCCAAACCATTCCACTCTTCTATGATATCTTTTATCCACACCTCAGAAGGAAGGAGAAAACCTTTTGGACCTGGATGGCAAATGTATGACTTTTTCCTCCTCCTGTATCACAGGTTGTGAATGTTGCCCACACTCACCTCCCCATCACACTGCTTCTGTGCGTGTAAACGTTAAAACTGTTCTTAGGAAGGTTACTTCACGTGTGGACTTGCAAACAAGTGACAGTTGTGCTGACAGCAGAGTTAAAAGACAGGGAAATGCATCTGACAGGCACTGCTTTCCTTGCAGAAGACTGAGGAGATGGTAGCATTCTTTGAGTGGATATGGTGCTCGTGTCTCTGGACTTGCGTGTTACTCTATAGATTTTACAGTTGCATGACAGCCTCTGTTGCTCTGTGTGTGAAAAGGTCTTTTGTCCCTTTAAATGTCACTTGCTGTCAAATAGAGGAAAAGCTTAGAAGCCAATGTTGACATTTATGCAAACAGATCTAAAAAAATTTCTGGTGAGGTTCCACTGATAAACACTTTGGCCGTGATCTTGCGGTTGGGTGTGTGTGGGCAGATGTGTGTTCCTGCAGACCCTCTCTGTCTGCTGGGAGACGACACATATTTTTAAATCAGCTATTTGCCTTGAGCTTTTTGCTGGACAGGGTTTTAGCAAGGAGTTTTGAGAGGTAGATGAACGACAGAAGAGCACAAAGCCACCAATTCTCACTGGGAACTGTATATCAGAAAAGAAGTCAGGCTCTTTTGGAACTCCATAGTTGCTTTATTATTTAAGAAATTGTCTAAATCTTTCTAATTTTCCTATTCCCTCCTCCAAACATTTACATTTTTCTGTGCTGTTAAGTCCTACCTTGTTATCAGTCATGAGGATCTGAATTTTGCCCTCATCTTCAATTAGACACCAGCTAGGTAAAGGATTAGATTAGCCTTGCATGGAAACACACAGAGATCCATGAGGTTTCCATGAGCATGTTGCATTATGTAGTGATTCCTGGAGTATGAAAAATCATTAAAATGTCTAAAAACAAAATTATGTTTTCAGTGAATCTTGATTTTTTACTCAAATCTTTTTGATGACAAACCAGCAGACATTAAGGTCATAGTTGAACATTTATTTTCAGGTATTAGAACCTGGGTTTTGTGTGTGCATCTAAGTTATTTTTGTGGCAGAAATAAGAACTGAGAGAACAGAGCTCCTGTAATTCACTTTGTGAATTTTAAGTGAGACCACACCACTTCTGTCTTTCTGTCTCTCTGCTGCTAGAAGCTGCCCCAGAAGTTTGTCCTGCCAAGGCAGCTGTTTGTCTGTCTATCAGTGACAGTCTCAAATTTGTGTGGAGAGCACATAGGACCTGCGCTCTCAAGAGACCTCTGTTCCTAAAAGATGTCTTCCCTTCCAGGCTTCCCGAGGTCGTGCTTCACCATGAGACTTGAAAATCTCACATGACAGGGAATAGTGGGACAATCTGGAAAGTGCACTCAGAGGCTGAGTAAGCTGTCTTTTTTTGTATTGCTGTGTAAGCTTAAAAATGTAGAGAAACTCCATCGACTGTGCTACCAAACTTGGTGTTTTCAGCCTGCTCCTCTGCTGCTGTAGTGACTTTTGTGTAGATGCCCAGAGCCCCAGCCTATTGCTTTGGTTATGTTTTCTGTTCTTTGGTGTTCCAGCATTTCTGATGTCTCCCTTGGGTAGAATCCCAGTGAGTCAATGGAAAAATTGTGTAGATAATATTGAAAGCTGGCTTTTAAGACCCTCTTCCTAATCTGACCTTGACACTGACTGTAATTCACAACATATGCAACTAGAAGGATAATAGCCTAGGAATGAAGGTTAACTGTCACCCTTAAAAGTGAAATCACTATGCAAAGTGGATACTTGTGTTCACCCCTCTCTACTCTCTCATGCTCTGGTCTTAAGAGGTCTTTCTTTAGCATAGTAATGATCCGTGGCACAAAAGGTTAAAGAGCTGTCACTTTGAATATGAAAAGAAAAAAAAAGAGATCATGAGCCATGTCAGATGATTTAAGCTGGTGTTCAAGACCAGCCAAACCAGGAGAAAATGGTCATTTGGAGCCCTGTCCCATTAATGAATCACAGGAGCTTCACACCTGATACATGCCCCTTCTGTGGCTGTATGGAAATCATTCCTCAAGCAGCACATGGCTGGTGTGGTCCAACAACAAATGACAGCTGAAGTTTAGGGCACTGTTTGGACTCTCAGATCACCCAGAACAGCTTGCTCTTGCCCTGAAGGCAAGCTCACAGGCGGCATGTAATGATGAATAAGGATGACAGCAGCTGAGCTTGTTGGCTGGCACACCCTACTGTCTTCAGCCCAGGCACAAGAGATGTTATGTATTTGGACTAAGAAAGTAGGGAAAGGAAGAACAAAATACTTCAGGAAGGAGCTTTCAGAAGCACTAAGTTCTGCAGAAGCTGAAGACTCATTTTCACTTCAGAAGAGAGGCAGCTCTGGATCATGTGCTGTGCTCAGATGTGTGTGTGCTGCATCTGGGACACAACGGGGACTCCATCTGCTGAGAGTGGTGAGGCTGAACTCTGCACACCATGAAAAGCAGCCAATGCCTCTGCTGGATGCAACGTACTCAGGAGAATGGCTCTGTTGTACCCAGCTTTCCATAGGAAATGAAAGAGCCTGCATTGTCCTTTCCAGGCACAGCCTGAATGCAAATCCATAAATACAGTTAATATGGCTAATGTTCTGCTTCCACAAGTTTGTTACAGTCTCTACTTACTAAAATGTTAAGTCCTTAATTGAAATTCCACCTCCAGTGGAAAAGCCCTCCATCAGCTGTCCCTGGGAAAACGGAGCAATGACAGCAAAAGCATTGTGATGAGCTTTTCTATCCCCTCCTGGCATTTTTTGAAAATTTTCCATTATTTTGGCTAAGAGGTCAGAACTGGTCTGGAAACTAAGTTGTGCTTTTGATTCTCTATTATTGAGCAAAACCTAACATAATTTAAAACAACTACCAAAATCAGAAACCAGCCCTTGCATAGCTTGGTAAGGGCCTGCTTTAATAAAATTTTTTTTTTCCAATGATCCTGTGTCCCAAGCAGCACTGAGTTACCATACCCATCTGGCCATATATATTTAGATATAAATTGTTTTTCACAATTTTTGCAGAGAAAGTTTGCACATAATTTTACATAAAGGAGTGAAAGTTGTCATAGTTTCCTTGTCCTCCTCCTCTCTCTCTTTCTCTTCCTCTCTCTCTCTCTTCCCTGTCTCCTTAGATTTAATTATTGCTTTTTGTCCTTGTTCCTTTGATGAGTAACCTTTAACAAAAAGCTCTCTGCTCACACAACACAGTTCTCCAAAGACAATTATGTGAGGCTTGAAGATACTACATGCAGGTCCACAAGAAGGGATAGGGTAGAAATAGGGTCCCAGGAAACCTCCTGACTGCATATTTACCTGTCAGTCCAAGGCAAGACATTGGAAATAGGAAATGGCAGATAGCAGGAAAATAGCAGATGGCAGATATCTCCCAGAGGTGCTGACAGGTGATTCAGTGTCTAATATTTGCACACATATAAGATCTCATGAAGATATGCTAAATACGGCAAACCAGAATCTGCCATGGGCTCTACTATGGGTCTGGCTGTCCTTGTACTCAGTTAATGTCCTCAGGGGAAATTGGTATTCTAAAAGCAATGGGTTTTTGTAGGAACATGTTTACACACAGACTTGCACTCACATTTACATTTAGAAAGAATTTCAGATGGACTTTGCAGATTTAAAGCACTCTCTTGGCATCCCTTGCCATGAGCTGGCTTCAACCCCTTCTCTGACCAGGGGACTCTTTGAAGAGATCTACCTCCCTCAAATTTGGCTTTGGTGGAATTGCTCCTGGTTTCCAAGGTTTGAGGCAGGCAGTGATATTTTGTAGCTCTGAAATTGACTGGGAGGAGGAGGAGGAGAGAGGAAGAGCACACAAAAGCAGAGGGGGAGGAGGCAGGCAATACATCAGAAAATGTGGACTGTTTCCCAGCATCATTTAATGACTTCTTTGAATGACTGAGAAATTACACCAGAAGTCTTGCAAAGGCAGAATATAAGTTTCAGTGTATAATTATATGGCTATATTGCAGTCATAAGGATAATTATCACAATTTAAAAATCCCCAAATCATCAAATCATTAATCTGTGCTCTGTCTGTTCTGTTTTATTTTTGCATTACAACTATTTCATGCATCATAAAGTATTATCCACTACAGGAATTGGAAATTACTTGTTTTATATTGTTGTGGTTTTATTTTGCATCAATCTCTACATGTTGTCCATGCATATTTCTCGAGAACAATTCACTGGCAAATAATACTGTTGAGGACCAAAATATCTCTGACCAAATTCTGATGCACATAGAGCCTGCAAATGCTGTCCCAGGTGGCTCAGGCTGTCAGGATCTGACCCAGTCCACAGCATTTCATTCAACAAGTGGCAATGTCTCATCTGATCCATGTGGGCATTTTATGGAGCAAAGTCCTAAATTTCAAGCCTTATAACTTGCACATATGTTCCTGCCACCCACCAAGGGCTAGTAATATTCCAGCTCAGAAAGGCACTCTTGGTTTTGCTTGTCTTGTACATGATACATGAGCATGCTTGTTTATGTGAAATTTGGGAGAACAAAGGCTAACTTGATCCCACCCTTCCAATAGGTTCTATGTTTTTTCAACCCTGAAGCAAAATTTGACGTCTGTATGTTTTGGCTTTTAAACTCAATAACCTGCAGGCCTCAAACACATCAGAAAAGAAATGGAAATCTCATTATGACACAGAAGGTTTAAAACTTAAAACCAGAGGCTATATCAACAGCAAATGGGACACCACAGACATGCCCTTCTCCTTGGGACTTCCACTGGATTCAGGATGGAGGGATGCTGTGAAGGTTGTTTTACTTTGCCTGTGCACTCTTCAACCATCACAGTATGTTGATGGTACAATGGCTTTTTTTGGATATTACTCTAGATTCTTATTTGACCAAATAAACAGGACAAGAACAGGCAGTGTGACTTCAGAAGGTGAAGATGTGATTGATTCTGGGCCATGTGAATGAGCATCTACCCCCTGCCCACTCTTCCTCTGAACTGTATATCTGCTTTGGCCTTGCCACAGGAATTTCACTAGGTAGTTGAATTTTAGTAGAAAACTTTTATTCTAAATTTTGGGTAGTTGAAGGTCATTTAGGCTATTCTGTAGTTATGAACTCCATTTAAAAAAAGAGGATCCTTCTGCCCTGAGCTTCCTATTCTCTCTTCCTCCCTGTTCCCTCTGGACTTTTACCTCGCTGCTCTGTATTGTTTTTCCACACAGTCCCTAGCTTTGATGTCTGCAATGCTGGATTTTTTTTTCCTTTACACACCTTATTTTTGAAACCTTCTATTATTTTTGTGACCTTTTGGAATACTTTCCATTTCAGGAGCATTCTTTGCAAGACAGACTTGATATAGAGAGAAATAATCCCAACCCAGTCTTACGGGATGTGTTTTTACACCCTGATAGTGTGTGTTTTTAACCCTGCAGTGTCCTTCCCTGTGCTCCCACGGGTGCTGTGCACAGCTCTGGTTTGCACCCAGGGAGTGTGGAGCTTTCCCAGAGCTGTGTGGGTTGCTGTGTTGATGGGGAAGGCTGTCTCCGGAGGATGCTGCCACCAAAAGCAAAATGCCTCTGTCTGCCATCCGACTATTTCCACACAACCAACAGTTTTAAGGCTTTATCTGCATGTATATTCCCTGAAGGAAGTCTCTGGTATCCCGAACTGTTGGTTTCTTAAGGGAACCAAAAAAAACCCCCTGCTTGGAGCAGACCCTGTGAGGGATTCAAAGCTCGCTGGAGGAATGCAGCCCTGAACTGAAGGTGTCAGGTGCAGCTGATCCCGGGAAAGCTCAGGGCTTACCAGGGTTGAGTGGGCCATGGAGGGGGGAAGGAAGGAAGGATTTCTGGCCTGAACCCAAGGCCAGGCAGCTGGAGATTTACAGAGCTGCTCTATCTGCCCTGATTTCTCGGATGTGGAACAGCCACTGAGGTGTGCAGAGGGCAGTCAGGGACTTGGCAGGTTAAACACAAACCCATGGATGAAATGGGAATTGCAGCAAGGAATCCTTGCTTTTCAGCTGCTGGATATACAGGAACCTGTATCCTGCTGGGCTGGGATATACAGGAACTCCAGCATTGTCCATGATGTCTGTGTGTTCCACACAGGGATACTGATGCTATTTTTTCAGAGGCGAGCCCTAGAAAGCGTGGCTGGCTGATGTGGCTGCCAAAGCTCTGCCACATGGGCTTTGCTTGTCAGAAGTGGAAAACATGGCTGGTGCTAAAGGCACTTCCAGAGTAAACACCAGCAACAGTCCCTTCAGTTCTGAGACAGGCAGTTGTATTTAAAAATGCTTCAGTCCTAGTGAGAAAGGCTGTGGGTCAGGGGACTGTTTCCCAGGGTTTGTTTTTAACCCTGTGGATGTTTTTTTAGGGACTGCATCCCTAAAATACTGCCTCTGAAGTTTCCAGTTTGGCTGTGCTGGGGCTAGTGATGCTGGCTGGTGTCTGAGCCTATGCAGAGGGGACAATGCTGGATTGTTACAAATAAAACTGGTGCTAAACAGCATAGAGGCTTTGCATCATCTGCTAAAAAACAGGAATTAAATTATTTTTTGCTTCCACCCTACCAAGAAAATTTAAATCTAAACCTTCAGCCTGTGGAGGTCTTAGGGGGCCAACCCTGTGTAATTTATGCAAGACAAAAGCAGGAGGATGATCATTCTCACTCCCTACAGGCTGGCAGACAAAAAGATTTGAATCGTTTTAGTAGGCCCTTATGAGATGCAAGAACAGCATCATTTCATCTGTGCCTGAGTGCTTCAGCATAGTCTCAACACTGAATTGATGGCAAAAGTGTGTGGCAGCAATTACTGCCGTGAGGGTTGCTCTGGAAAGAAACACAAAAAATTAATTTAACTCCTGCACTCGCCACTGTAAGGTAATTTGGACATGCTATATTCCCAGCACAGCTGTAAATTCAAAAATAAGCACAGCCAGGGCTGTAGTTGGAGAGGGACTGGATGGTGCAACTGATCAAAACGTGCTCCAGAACACACTGGAGTAAAGTTTACAAAAAGCTGCCTTTTAAATCTTATGCCTACGATCTATTTCATTCTGGAACAAAATATGGTTCTTCCAGCCTACAATACGGCGTGAGTCATAGTATTGCCATTCTGCTCCCAGCACAACTGGAGCATACCTATGGTATGAAGTGGGAGAAATATTTGGCCCAGAAGAAAGCTCCAGAATGTTTTTTTTTTTTTTTAATGTACTGTCAAGACATGCTTAATAAATGGAGAGTATTCTTTCCGTATTGCGTAATTCTGACTTTCCTCATTCTGGGTTTTTTTCAGCGGAACACGCAAGTGTGTGCTTATCTTTAATGAGTTTTTAAAGCCAGATGAGTGTAAACATGATTATGGGAAGGACTTTCCTTGCCATGCATGGAGGCAAAGGTGTAATTACACCTGCACAGGGGGCTGAATGAAGATGTGGAGGGAAGCTTTTAGTGACAGAAAGCACAGGAACTTGCTGTGGTCCATAGTCCCTCACTCTGTGTTTCTGCTGCTTCCCTCAGGGCAGAGCTCAGTGATCTCCAGCATCACTCGTGTGAGTATGGACTCAGCAATGCTGGGAGGGACAGCAAAGGGAAAGCCTGGCTGCCCAGCTGGAAAAGCTTTGGGGCACAGGGTGTAATCCCTGTCCTGGCCATGCCAACGGGAATATTGCCTTCAGCAGAGTGATTCCACTCCCTGTGTATGAACAGACACTGAAACAGAAAAGAAATCACGATGTGGTGGCCGACTGGGAACTGTTTTGGCAAAGCAAACAGGGCTTAAACCTCGGGCTCTTCCAGGGGAAAAATAAAGGCAGGAGCAGCTTTAGTGCACACGGAGGGGGCAGCGGGCGGGCTGTGGGTAAGGCTCTGCTCCATGACACAGATGATTTGGCCGTGGTTCCTGCCCTGCAGCTGTGTGACCCTCCCAAGCCAGTGCCTCCCTCCAAATAAAATGTGAGTATTGACACAAACCTGCTTTTATGGATTGCTGTGCTTTTACTAGAGACTGCTTATGGGTTGAACTTAATGTTTGCTTAATATATCCTACTCCTTGATGTTAAATACTGTTACTATTAACTGCTGTGATGCCTGCTGCCCACAGGGCTTTAATGATCAAGGTCATCTAAAATAACAGTGGTTCATTTTGTTTTTAAGCATTCAATAGCGTGCAGTGGGTTGCTTAACATTAGGCAGAGTATGCATTATTATGCTCTGCTCATATATGAAGTGTGTTTTTTGACCAAACAGCCCAGAAACCTTTCTTGCTCTTGGTAATGAGAGCTCCCAGAATCGGAGAGCTCATGAACATTTGAACCCTCCAGTGTGAAATAATAATGGCCAGCTGGTGCCATTTCAGTGGGGAAAGCAGTGAGCAAATGGCAAAGATATGAGAATTAAATCTTGTTTATACCGCACCACTGAGGACCACTATGAAACTGGTTTGGTTTGGTTTGGTTTTAAGAGGATTTCAAAACAAAGGGGTTTCTCAAAAATCTCTGCCCTCTCAGAACAGCAACATTCCTCTGTACACTCAGGATCTTTGGACTTTGAGTTAGGAGCAGATTCTCAAACAAAAGATGGATTGACCACTGCTGAGACCCTCTGGAGAAATTAGGATGAGAAAAATGACAGGAAATGTACCCCTGTACATCCCCTTCAGCTAAAATGCTGAATTGTTGCTGGTATGTTCATAAGGCAGCCTGGGGTGTCTGAGGGGCTCCCTGACATTTAACAAGCAGATGGTGGAAGTCAGACACTCCTCAGGTTATAGCTACCTGGTCAGTGATGGATTGGTGTCCACAAAACCAGGGCTAAAGTAAGATGTGGGTGAGTTATGGAAAAATTACATCTTCTTGTAATCACAGGAATGCACCAGGGACAAATTAACTCGATCCTACAAATAATTTCATCCTCATAACCTTCTGTTCACTTTGTAATTTCGAGGTGAAACAAGGGCTATATCCTTTTGAACTCAGGACCACATCCCTTAGCCTCTGCTGCCATGTTTGCCTGTGTTTGCTCACTCCAAAAAAGCTCTTTTTTTCACCCAAGGCTATGTGGATGATGGCAAACTGCAGAGGTTTTTTCTAGCAAATATGCTTTCTCTCTTGAACATTTTTCTCTGCAGTTTTTCCCAGCCCTGTTCTTTCAGACATATTGATCTCCACAGCCTCACTTCTTCCTGGTATAAGATCTGTTTTCTTTTAAGACAGCTACAAGTCTGGGAAATACACACCCTGGTGTCCAAGAGGGCAGAGGGAGGTATTTCTAGAAATAGCTGGATGACAAACAAACCACTAGAAGTTCTAGTCTTGGCTACCTTACTATAAACTCAGCCCATAGATTTTTTTTTCTTTTCCAGAACTGAGGTTTCCCATCTGCCAAGGGGTGAAAATAAATCCCAGCAGATGTTAAAGAGACATCTGGAGTGTATCCATTGCACTCCCTGTGTCAGTGATCATCTCCCAGTCACTCTGTGCTTTTGCTGAGCTAAGGGAATTTGTGGCCTTCTCTCCAACTGGGTGACTGCAGAAATTGTGATGTCAAACATCCTCTGCTGCAGCTACCAAAGTCTCTGTTGCTGAGACTCCCACTGAGCTCTTGTATTTCCATAGCCAAGGGTTTAATGACCACCCAAATAAATGAATGCAGTGGGTGCTGAGGGTGGGCTTCCTGCTGGCCTGCAGGGAAGACCCTGATGGCTGTGACAGAACTCTTGGCCATGGAGGAGCTGGGAGCCTTCAGCAGCTCAGGAAGCTGAATGAGAGGATTTTAACATCTTAGAAGTTAAAATGAGGGGGAGGGGGGGATTTCCCAAGGAACCCAATATTTCTGTTTCCAAGCTGAATTTTATCGGGATCTCTAGCTCTACAAGATGGCTTGAAAAACCCTGCCCTAATTTTCCATAAGAGGTAGATATATTTTTCATCCTCGAACATCTGGCTGTGGCCTGAGGTGTGCAGGCAAGAGAGAAAAATTTTCCAGCCAACTACATATTTTTCCACCCTGGGAAAGACTCCATTGTACAGTGTGAATGCCAAAGTCCAGTTTCCTTCTGGGCTCTGCACATTTTTTGAAGTTGGTGTTTATTTTGCCTGATCTGCCCTGACTTTCTGGTTCCTGTTACTGTTCTCTCCTATTGTTGCTGGTGAACTCTGGCCCTTACCAGGATTTTGGTGGGGTTGCTTTTCTCTGAGCAGGTACATGGGAGATTTCCCAGAACTGGAGAAATGGCATCTGTATTCCCCTGCTGATCAACCTCTCATTCCTCTGATTATTCCAAAACATGGAGAGAAACAAAGCTCATTAATGAGCCCCTGTAATTAACAGGGATTGAAATAGAGCGGGACATTAGTACTGTTGTCTATGCTTAGCAAAAGGCATATGTGAAATTATTTGGGGGGAAATTTCCTGAAATGGAAACTATTGGTACTTCTCTAATTGTTTCTACAAATTAATACAACAAAAAATGAAATTTGGGAAAAAAAATCCCCAAACATATGGCTTGTTTGTAATCTAATTCTTTGACAAAAATAAAGCTTGGAATTATTAATATATGAACATTTACCTGCATGTTCTGTAAATATATAAGGAGAAAATTGATACTTTCTTCCTGTGAAATTTTCTGCTGTATGTCTGTATCTTTATTCTGATTCCTTGGGAGCTTAGAATTTTGCACAGAATTGCATGAATAAAATACCTGCTTCTTTTTCTTATTTCACTCATCTATTGTCTTTTTATCATATGTCATACATTCCTTCACCTCAAGGGTTTCCTGACTTAGATTTGCTTGGCCCCAGCTCTGTGAGCCTTCCAAAACCAGATGAACCCAAGTCTTGTGTGAGCACAGCCAGCCTTGAAAAAGATTGCCTAAAATCTATTACTTCTTCCTTTTCCTATCTGAAAATGTATTTACCACAATTTCTTCATGCTGAAGATCGTCAGACTAAAAGCCATTTATTATGGCAACAGGCATAAATATTTACAACTAATAGAGGTTGTATCTAATTTTAGGCACCCACACCCACCACACTGACTGGGAAAGGAAACCAGCCTCTTTCAGGTTATGCTTCCAGCTCTTCTAAGGAAGAAAATCCATCAGGCACCCTCAGTAGTGACTTCTCACTACTTCTGTTGCCTCTGTTTTATTTCTTGCCTGACAGCTCACAGCAGGAACACATTCAAAAGGGTTGCCCACATAGGAAATCTGAAATTCAGTGGTCCTCAGACACCCCAAATGAACTTCCTTAGGTCAGATGTAATTCATGCTTATGACAGGATTTTGAGCCCTCCCTGGAGAAGCTCCTGGGAAGGACTGACTGTTTTAGCTCCAGGCTTATGGAATGAATCCCTCCTATCAAACAGCAGTGCCTTGGCTTGTTAACATGACAGACAACAGAAATGCAGATATATGGGAGGGATCCTGGAGGTGACGTGACAGAAATGGGAATATAGCTTAAATTTCAACCCAGCTGATTGCACAGAACCCAGTTATCCTAACTATAGTGGTGTTCTTCCTAAGTGAATGCAGAGTGAGCTCCCAATCAGGTCCTTTATATTTCCTTCATAGTACACAAACAGCATTTCTAGAATGTGGGCACAGATACCTCCCTCCATGTCCACTGGGCAGCACAGCTAAGTCCTTGCTCCAGTGTCACTAACTTTGGGGGCCACTCACTGGAGCAAGATTGTGTCTGGCAGAGGGAAGATGTCCCTTGAAAACCTTTGAGAGTGTTTGGGGTAACTTCCTTCTTCTGGGAATCAAACATATATGGTCTTATAAATCAGAAATGTGGATTTATTGGACATTTATGTGATGACAGAAGTCATCAAAAGAGAAAAGGAAAAAACCCCTCTGCAGTAGCCTGTACCAGAGAGAGTGAAGACAAAATGAGCAACACTCAGCTCAAAAACTGTTTTCCCTTCTCCTGAGCACTTGCCTTGTTCTGCATCAGGTTTGCCAAGGCATGTGAGGATTGCCAACCTCTCCCTGCAACTGCAGCTCTTCATGTTGAGAGAGCCCCAAACCACACCTAAACTCATGCTATTTGAAGCACTTTCCTTGGAATTTTTTGTCTTTGCTGCACAAATATTTCACTCAGAGGAAGCCTGCCCTTGGTTAATAATGATTGCAATACAGCAACTGGAAAAAGGATAATAACAGCAACTAAGTAGAACTGGCCAGGGGATGATAATTCAGCTTTGCGACAACTTCTGAGGTTTTACAATTTGTTTTCATTTTACAATGGAATGAAAACAAAACCTTCAGATATTATGTTTTCAATTTGAGCCTTTTTTGCTGCACTGTCAGAAATAACCAGAGGGCCCTGGACCTCAAGAATTTGTCCTCTCAAGTATTTAAAAAATGCTTCAGCTTTCGTGAATCAGCATTTTCTCTTGGTGGGACAGTTCACGAAAAATGCTCTAGCCAGAACTTTTGCTAACCCCAAAAGTTCAAAGCTATGAGTCATATCCCCCAAAACATAGTTGTTACAAATCACTTGTTTTATGATTTATGGACATCTAATGGAGTGTCTGCTCTTAAACATACCTTTTCCCCCATCCTCTAAGGATGTACATTTCTTTCCCACACTTCTCCACTTCTTCTCTCCTATTTACTTGGGCAATTTTCGGTTCTCATGCAGCTCCTTGGCTCGTTTGACCTTCTCTAACTTAGACAATGCTGAGATAATATTTTTATGGAATTCTGTGGCAGGGCTTTGCCAGGAAAGAGGTGGCTGCTGGAATGGATATTGGTCACCGTGGGGTGGTCCCACCACCATCCCGCGAAGCCCTGTCTGGCTGCTTGCTGGTTCTCACTCATCTCAGATGACATTTTCCGTGGGGCAGAGCTGACATCTGTCAGGAGGAAGAACATCTGCTCTCATGCCCTTGGCCCTGGCCAGCTCGGCAGCACGGGAGGGAATCAGAAGAGACACCCGGTAACAATTATCACCCAGGGCGTGCGGGGCAGCCGCTGTGTGTGCAATGCCTGTGGTTTGGGTTTGGACCCAGCTGCCTCAGAGGTGGCTCTGCAGGATCCATAGCTGGTTCTGACCAGCTCCATGGCCTATGCTGTACTCAGGAAAGCTTTAGGAAGACAATCTGTCTTTCTTTTTTTTTTTTAACGTTTCAGGTGGAAGGACCCTGCTCATGACGAAAAAAAGCAGCGTGGAAAATAAATACCAAGAAAAGGAAATGTGGCTGTTCATTCTGAAAGCTGGAGGAAGCAGCAGAAAGGAAATCAGGACCTGGAAAGACTACATGTGATGGAAAGTACAAGGTGCTTTCTAGTCAGGAGGTTTTTGCAAGAATTGTCTCATGCACCTAACTAGGACAAACTGTGACTGCATTTGGCCAGGGATAAGGCTCCCCCATGTCTTCAGGATTTTCCACCCTGTTGGGCACAGTCTCAAAATACTGTTCTCCTTACAAAACCATTGCAAGACTTGCATTATTATTTTTATTTTCCTAATCTCTCACGTTCATGCATTTAAATAGAAGGCAGGGGGAGAGAAACCCAGTTGGGAGCACCATATGGAGAGAACACAAGTTATTGCTGTTCCCCCATTATCTTGGCACAGATTTCCTTTGTCAAACATTACTTCAGATTTGGGACTTCATTTTGTATTCACACTCCCTGTTGCTTCTTCCTTCCTTGGAAGCATTAGGAGGGACTTATGGTATTGCTACAAGGAGCTCTTTACAGGAAAGGAAGTAAATTGGGCAATGTGATTCAAATAATGGAAGAATGAATTATTTCACCATTTTAGCAGTTTCCCGTGAGGGGCACTTGAGGGAGAAAATGCACTTAACACTCTAAAGTATTAAAATAAAAGAACCACAGCAACCTCATCCAACTGGACTTTAACCAAACCAAATGGTTTAGGTAAATGCCTTGCAGATCTTCAAGTGGCACAATCCGTGAGAGACTATTTCTATGCGTGGCAAGGAAAATTCTCTATATTCATGATATCATGAACTGGCTCAGTTAATTTGGACTTCATCCATAAGGCCTGGTTTCTGGCAGATTAGCAGAATTTTTTTTTGAGTATGAACTCCTCTTTTAATGTTGGGATTGATCCTGTTTTCATGGCTGATATTCCTGGAAAATATTTTCTTAAAGCTGTACTTCACATATATATATATTTTTTTTTAATGAGAGGTGGGGCTCCCTTGTATTGCTGGAAGAGGCTTAAAATATCCTGAGCAGTAACTAGAGGGTAATGAGATGAAGGGAACTGTGCTGGATTTTTGCAATTCACAGGTTACATTACTGGCTATCTAGAACAAAGCAGAGCTGTACTGCGGAGGTAAAGGATCTTTCTACGAGCTTAAATCATAGCATCCTAATGGACTCCTAGAAGTTGTTCATGGTTTTGCTGAAAATTGTGATGGCAAGTTTTCAGTGAGCAAAAATGGGCTCAAACTAGACAGAAACTACAAGCAATTCTACAGTCTCCTTTGTGTTCTTGATACAGCTGAAAAGGTTTGTGAGCAGCTATAACTAAACAAAAATAAAGATGCAGTTTCAAACAGCTCTCTAGAGCTATTTTGTGATTTATATGCAGATACACCACGAGCCCTCAGGGAAGTTTATGTGCCCATGTGGAGCCATTTGGGAAGCAGGATCACACAGCCCAAACCCAGCTGGAGTGGACAATGTGAGGTCCTGGCCATTACTGCCCCATGCTATTACTTGATACAGACAGCATAAAATAGATGGTCTCAGGAGGCATTTTCAGTGTGAGTTTGTGCCAGAGCTGAGATTCCCTTGTGGAAATGCCTCAACTTCTAAATAAAAAATCAAGTCTCTGCATTTCTGCTGCTCAAGGACAGAGACTTCAGCAACTGGGCTCCCAAAATTAGACATAGATGTTGACTTTACACCCAGTTATTGGAGAAAGCCAGTTCTGAAATGGAGCTGGGGGCATTGCTCAGGAACCATGTGTGTCCTAGATGGGGAGGGTCTGGCCTGTGAGGACACAGCACCTGGATGGCCGCCAGGTCTGAAGACGGAGCATGAGACAGTTTGTGAACTCAAAACACATTTTCCAACCTTATGGGATTTTCCTTTAAGTCTGTTCTCAGCAAAGCAGCATATTATTGCAAATAGATGCTCTTTTGGTCCCATCTCCCAAGGGATAGAAATTAATGCTATGTTTGAACATGTATGTTTTCCCACTCATTGCTGAAGCTGTGCTTTTCCTTAAAGTCTGCAGAGAGCCGAGCATGAGCAGATACTGTTAATGCCATTACTTCAAAGTTATAGCTGGAGTCAGTGCCAGAGAGTCTTTAGTAAGAGACGTGGCCTCTGTTTGCAGGGGTTGGAAAGCAGTTCCAGTGAGTCATCTCAGGCATCCTCCTGCACTGTGGCAGGACCTTTCTGTCCAGCCCCTCTGCACAGCCCTCTTTAACTCTTTCAGGTGCCTAAGTGCTGGCTCCTCATCCCCGGGACTGTGCACAGCCCTCTTTAACTCTTTCAGGTGCCTAAGTGCTGGCTCCTGTGCTCATCCCCGGGACTGCTGCTTCCGTGAGACACTTGCACACTGTCCTGAACCAGGAGTGAGGATGTTGGCACAGCACTGTGCTGCTTTTTCCCTCTTGCTCCATCACCGTCCTGACTGTGCCTCCTGTGCCACTGTGCTTGGGAATATTTTTACAGCTGTCCATCTCCTTCCTTTGGAAGTTGTTTTTTGATTTTTATTTTTTTCCCAGTATTTCTTTGGTCAGTAAAAGTTTTTTTCCAGCCTTTTCTTCCCCCGAGGGTGGTTGGTGTATTTATGGATTCGTTGCTGTGCCAGTTCCCAAGGTAAAAAGGCAACCCTGGGGCAGCCCCACTGCTGGCTTTGCTGCTCCACTGGACACACACTGAATGTGGAGAGCTGTGTTAGCTGAAATAACAGCTTGTCATGGTCCTTCATGCCTTCCCCTTCCCTGGGACCCCAAACACCACTTTGGATATGAGGACTAGCTAGGGGACAACAACTCCCAGCAAGTGACCATGTCCCCCAGGACCCTTCCAAGCCTCACATATGACTTGTCTTTTCAGAAGAGGGTTTTGATCTCAGCCTCAAATCTATGAAGGAGGGAGACCTCTCATTTTGAATACAAATGGTGCTAGATATTAAATAAGGTAAATCAACTTTTTTTTGTAATCTTTTAATTATTAGGATTAAAACTAATTAAAACTAATTTCCCCAGATATCATTTGGGGAGAAAGAGGAGATGAATACTAGTTCAATAATCCTGTTTAGAATTCATTCATTCACTCCCCCTTGGCATAAAACATTGGGTGACAATTTGTAAAACTTTCATTCTTTAGTAGCATATTCCCTGATTTAGGTGGAAGACCCACAGATCAAGGTACAAGGACAATAGAAGTGGAGAATAGCAAATAGCAAACTCTTAAAAGCAGATGAGAAGTATAATAACCTGTATTTTTTTCATTGCAAAGATAAATAATAATCTGACAGGAGATGTCATTACTGTTTAATGACTTTGTCTGAACAGAACAATTGAAGGAAATATGTTTGCTCTTCCTCATCCCTCGCCATTTCCATGATGTCATTAGGTCTGGCCATAACAAATGGAAATTCAGAACATAGGAAAGGCACTGCCTGCACGGCAAAATCTACTCGGTGATGCAGAGTAGCCATGATGTGTATCACTAGTGCAGACATCAAAGCATCAAGTTTATCAAGAGGGCAGAAAATGAGAAGCAAGTTTTAGCAGAGGTATTTAGCATTGACTTGGTCAGTAACTAAGACATTGACTTAGTGAAAACACTGCCACACCTGGCAGAAATGAAGTTTTAATGTCTAGGAATTTGGTTTCCTAGACTTCTTTGCTAAATGTTTGGTTTTCTTTCCTACATGTGGAGCATCATCTGCTGTGGAGCATCTGCTTGGCTGCCTGGTCTGCCACCACCCAAAAAGTGGCTTTGTCCCCTCACCTGGGTTGCTTGGCCACACGTACTGAGTCAGTTATTGATTTTGAGATAGTGGATGTGATTAAGTTCAAGCTGTAGAGATTGTCCTTCAAGGGCCAGAGGCCACAATTTCCGTTTTGGTCTTCTCAGCTGATGTCACCTCCTGCAATGCTAGGCAGATGACAAGGGTAGGGAAAGACTAGGCCTGACTTTCTTCGAGTTGTGGAGAAGAAAACGGTCATTTTTTCAAATCCCTTCATGTCTCTTTGCAGCAGTCCTTTGCTGGGTAAGCAAAATTTCAAATTGTTTGCCCATCCATAGATCAGAAGAATCAAGCCAAAAAGTTATTTTCTAAAGCCCTGGGCACAAGGTGCTAGGTTGGGCCAAACTCACAGCCTGGTGTCTTCATCTCTGACATAGCACTGGGCAGCTTTAAGATAATTTGTCATTCACCAGGCCAAATTTAGGTCTTGTCCTGAACCCTGAACCAAGGTTGTGCCAGCTCATTTCCTGCAGAAGTCTTTTTCATTAGCTTATGATAGTACTCAATCTCCCCAATATATGGTCCAACCCCATTTTTTTGCACACGTTTTAAAATTCTGTCCTCAAGAACTTTTATAAAGTGATAAGTTCCTTGGGTTAATCACATACCATGCAAAGAAATATTTCTTTTTAAGCCACTTGACTTTTCCTTCTTTCCCATCCATTCCCTCAGGCCTGTGGCTGACCTTAAGAAAAATCCCATCATTCTACATCCAAACCACCAACACACATTCAAATGGTCTAACTCCTTGTTTAGTATTCTTTGTGATTCCTCTTGCCCTTCAAACACCACATATCTAATACAAAACAGGAGACAGCAGGGCTTAGGTGGAATTTAGGCTAGATAAATCCGGATAAAGCAACATGGCTGCTCCATCTACTCCTCTAATTCCTGGACCTATCCTTTGTGATATGTGCTGTAGTTTCCTTACTCTCTACACCCAGTTTTCAGACTGCCAATGTCATTCATGGTGCAGTGTTGTCCCCTGCTGTGCTTGAAGTACAAGGACATCCACTGGCTGCTGACATGGGCTGCAGAAATCAGTTCTGTCTTGGGCTGCTGCAGCTCCTGGGCTGTCAGCTGAGTCCTGGCTGGTGGGATTGGGGATGTGGGATTGGTGCAGAGCTCTTCTGGGCCTCTCTGGAGCATGAAGTCCAAGTAAAACCAAACCAGGAGTGGCAGCAGTACTAAGAGAAGCTGCATAACACAGCCAGAGGCAAAGGTAAGAAGCAGCTAGGGTGCTGCAGGCTCGTCCCCATTCGCAGCTGTAGGGGCAGGGGACAATGGGGATTTTGTCACCACAGTGCTCAGAGCACTGCTGCAGAAACCATCTGCCCTGAGAAACAGAAACCCAAAGCACACACCTCTATCTCCATGGGCTTCAAGTGGGCTGTGCAGCCTCAGGACAATACAGGGATGTGTGTGAGGAAGAGATAGCAGCGATAGTTATCTCGGGTCTTTGCATACTGACAGCACCCTCAGAAGGAAAAGGCCCCAAGATGCTTAGGGGTGTATGTGGAGCCTCCCAAATGAGTGTGGAAAGACCATGGTGATTCAGGCAAAAGGCATCTTTTCGGTAAAAAGACTGTTCAGGCTTCCTGGATGTGAAAAACCTGAGGATCACTACATCACCTCTGACGTGTATGACTCAGGACAGAATTAAACCTACTGTGAGGAGACTGAGAATCTGTGGTTCTGTAAAATTCATTTTCAAAAAATCCAGCCATGGAAACATTTGAATTGCACTGGTGTGTTTGTTGTATACTCATACCTTAATTGTTTTACTGAGATTCCTGGTCTATTCTGGATGATACCAGGAAGATTGGCAGAGAAGTTTTTTCAGCTCCTGAGAGGCAAAATGAACATATCTGTTCAGTGGCTGCCAGTTTAAAGAGCCAGCTCTTAAAAGAGTCAATGCTTCCTTGTCTCAAGGCTAAAGTTCAAATCTGTGTGATCAAAATTGGATGAACATTAAAAGGAAAAAGAAACCCACTGCAAATATCCATGCAAATAAACATCACAGCTCTCTTTCAGTTCTATTTATATCTATTTGAGTTTAATGACCCCAAACATTGTACGAAGAGTTTCTCTAATGTGCTACCAAGACTGTTTATAGGAGACAACTGTCTCAAGAATGTGGCAGTGTGAAGACTCCCACGGCAGCACCCGTGCAGAAATTGTAGATCTACTTGGGCATTCTTTTCCTGTCAGAGTTTCAACAGGGGGAAAAAAGTGATGAGGGGTTATCAATTACACACGGTGGCAAGCAGGGATGGGTTGGAACCAGTGTGCATTAGCAATCAATTCAAAATGGCTAGCACACCAAAAGTGTGGCCAGATGTGCTCTCATGCCTGTAGCTGGAGAAATTTGGGATGTCAGGGCTCTCCTTGGGTTTCTGCCATGTCTTGGCTGGTGTTTTCTGTTCCTTGGCAGAGGCTGCAAGGCAGAGCTGCTGCCTGGTGCTTGGCCTGATTCCCCTGGGTGCTCCTGCCTGCCCCAGAACAGAGAGCAGCCAGCCATGGCAGCCCCAGGATCACTGATAGCCCACTTCCAACTCCTTCCCTCCACGGGGGGACACGAGGAGCAGGGATTTGGGTCAGTGCTGCGACATACAGGCAGGATATAATAGATCTGTGGGTTTGCACAGGTATGAGCTGCTCTGAGCAAGAGCAGTAGTGCAGCTTCTATGCTACTAAAAATGCCAGAGCAGGAGACACTCCCTTCTTGCATGGCTTGTCTGGCCACAAGGTTGGGATCACTGCTCTGTGAGACTGGTGATGCTCCAGCTCACTTCACTGTAAAGTCAGACAGATTACATTGAATCATCACTGAAGAACAAAAAATGTGTCTCCAAACTGTAAGAAATGTCTCTCTTCTTCTATATTGCTTTTAATTTACAGAGCCTCAGTCAGGGCTGAGCTATTCTGTATGCTATTAATTAGCTGATCACATGCCAATGCTAATTTTTTTCAAATGGGTTCACTATTTATAAACGCTCACCAGTTTGTGCCGACACACGAGGGAAGGAAGGGACATATTTACACCATCTACTTCTTGCAGATGCTTTGCAGTTCCCCTTTGGAGGGATTGACCTCCCTCATTTATCAAAGATGCAACTTTGTCTCCTAAAGCTGTTTGCATGGTATTCATCTCTATGCCTGAACTAGAGTTGAGTTTTAGACTCACAACCCTCTTTTCCTCAGACTTCAGCCATCTAGTGAGTCCAATCATGCACCAAGTTAGCTGCATGCCATTGTTACTGCTCCTTAAGCATGGAGACCTTTTTTTTATTTTTAATTTACAAGAAAAGCACTTCTGCAATAGTATTGAATAGTTTCAGATGGATGGGGCCTACAGTGATCATTTAGTCCTGCTCAACCATTTCAGGGCTGACCAAAACTCACAGCACATCATTAAGGGCATTATACAAATGCCTATTAAACATTGACAGCCTTGGGGCATTGATCACCTCTCCAGGAAGCCTGAATATAAATTTTAGAGCAAACAAATTTCATGTTAAAAATTGCTATGTTTTTAGGCTTCATGAATATAAAATGGGATACTCAGTGGCTTCCTAAGTAACAATACACATTTTTCTCACGTATTTCACAGAGCAAGCCAGCTACCTTTGGTACTGTTAAACCAACTCTGCTAGCTGTTGAATTGAGTTTTTTTTTTTTTTTTTTGTTGGTCCAACCTCAGCCCTAAATAAACATTTGTAACCTCACATAGCTAGGCACAATATAAGTCACCCTGGCTGAGAGACCTTTGCTCACGGAAAACCAGCATTTGATGTTCAAAAAACAGAGTGGAACCAGCATGTTGAAGCATCTACTCACTATCCAAACAGCCCCTATTGTTACAGTTATTGCCAGCAATATCCTGTTTGTCGCTGGGATAGCACTTTGGTGAGCCTGCCCCAGGAACAGCCTTGTGGCTAAACACTTCCAGTGCGGGACTTGGAAATTCACCAAAGCAAGGAAACCTACTCAGGGCTCTGGCCTCCAGCAAAACCTCTTCAAAATGCCTTGAGAAATAACCAGACTCATAAAATTCCATGCATCCAATGAAAGAAACCATTTTCACATCCAAGTAACAAATTTGCCCTCCCCATCTCTCTGGCACTGCTCTGATTCACTCTACACCCGTCACATCCCAACACTGGCAACAGGCCTTGGAGAAATTCGGTTTTGTGGACTGTGGGTGAAATCTGAGGCAGGATATTACTAGTGTGGAGCTAATAACTGCTCTGGACTTTTGTACAGTGCAGCTGCACACGTGGTGAGCCACCAAGAGCTTTTCGTGCCAGGCACCGCTGCGTCCGAGCTGTACATGCTGTGTGAGTTACCTGCAGGAATATCTGCTCCTTCCCTGGGTGACACTCAGCTGCTGCCTTTGATTTTCGTAGAGGCAGGTTGGGCCCAACTTTTATAAAGTGGTTTCAAGCTCTTTCATGTGAAAGGCACTGAATAAGCACCGTGCAGATCTAATAGTGCAGGAACTCAGCTGCTTGCTTCCCCTGACCACTCCTGTTCTACGTCCACCTGCTTCAGCTGCAGGAGCTGAGGAGATGAGAGGCAGCAGGGCAAGTGCACAGAGCTGGTGCTTCAGGCCATGAACAGTTAATGCCTTGGCCACGGCACTGGTGCAGCTGGAGCTTTTCCCAAAGCTGGGCTGGAGAGCATCACTGTCTCCCCCGAGTCGCTGGAGTCGTGGCAGTGAGAAACTGCTCTGAGATCACCACTGGAATCCTTGGGTTTTAATGCTTCCCCTCCCCACCCCCTACATTTTCCATCAGAAAGAAGTAAATTGGTAAATGCTCCAGGAGTCACAACCAGGCTGTGACCTGGTGAGGCAAGAGGAAGCCCTTGCTAACACACCACTGCTGGTAATAACACCTGGGTGGAAAACCTTCCATGGAAAGTGAAGCTTTGCAAAAATCTGCAGCAATTAATTGCTTGTGAGCATTTCCAGCACAGAAATGAACCATTGAATCTGATGTTTTCAGCTTGTTTGGGAAAATTGAAACAGTTGGTTTCAGCAGTGGCAGGGACAGGGGTAGATAAACCATTTTCCTGGGGTAAATTCAAATGTGATTTTCCAGAGCCTCCTACACTCTTCAGGATCTGTCCATGTGTGCAGCTTTCCCATGTGCTGTGCTGCCTGTGCTGCCCATGGTACCTCTGTGACCATGGTACTGCTGTCCCACCTCTCCTCTTCTCCATGGGCTGCCACACAGATGGAGGTGGAAAATCCAGTGGAAGATCCTACAAACTGTAAGCTCAGGGACAAGGTTGCCTTAAGTGAGTTCTTTGCTCAGTCAATACCCACAGTATTTTAAATAGGCTGTAGTATACTTTACGCCATGTAATATTTTTATGAGTGGGATTTTTTTTTCCAGCACTCTGCTCTAGAAGTAATTCCTGCTGCTCGACTCTGTGTGAAATTTTGTAGTGAAATCAGTTTAATAAATTATGGGATTCCTCAAAAAACTGAAATTCCATTTGTGGTCCATGCTAGTTTTGACCAATGCCACTGGACAGGGATTGTCTCAGAACAGCATAGTAATAAACAGAGCTATTTTTTCCTCTTATCTTTATGAGTTTTCTCACTGAAAATACTTTTATATTTATGTGTTGTAGCAGTTAAGAAGGCAGATAAAAATAGCTGGAGATATTTTAGAGGTTAAATCTTCAAACCCTGAAAATGAGGCTTGATTTAAAAGTGCCTTCATACTCCTTTTACCCCAAGGAAATCAGGATTATGCTGCTTCATCTTCCCATCCTTGCCTCAGCCCTTGTATCCCTCAGTAACTTTTGAGCCTCGTGGCAATTTCCAACACTACTGACAGAGGAAAGGGAATCAAAGCAAGTCCCTGAGAGTCACCTGTGGCTGGTTAGGGAGGAGAAACTCAGAGTTGTGCCCTCACCAAGTGCCAGCCTGGCTGGCTGGCATCACTGCCCTTGTGTGTGCACATTTGAGTGCCCCCAGGCTCACACCAAAACCACCAAGACTGATGCTCACGTGGTCTGGCACCAGCTATTGGATGGCTTTTCCCATAGGCAGAGGTATTTGCAGGGCATGGAGGAGAGTGGGAGGGTGGGTTTTGGGATCAGCACTTTGTAAGGGATGAGCAGATCTGAAGTTATCACAGGAAAGTGGGTGCTGTTGCAGTAGGAGGCAGCCCTTAGGGATTTTGGCTCATGGAAGCACATATTTCCAACAGGCAGTACATTATGTTCAATATATCTTGTATATCTTGTCTGTGGAGATGTTTTTTTCCAAAGGGATCACTCAGTCTATCTGGTGGGAAGGGCAGAGAAAAGAGAGAGCTGCTTGCATTAGAAGTGACGCTGCCCACTCTTGTGGAGGAAAAGGTCTTCACATTTCCATGGATCAGATTCTGCAATTACACAGCTTTTCTTGTTTGGCCAGTTCATCTGCTAAACCTGACACGGAGCCAGAATGCAAACAGGGATTTTTCCCATTACAGAATACCAAATCTATGATAAACCACGCCATGAAAATTCAGTTTTTAAGGAGGTGGGGAGAGAATGAGGGAAACTCCAACTGCTGCTGCAAGATAAGCAATGAGTTTTGCAGTGCTTCTAGAATCTGTGTCAGGGATCTCATAAAAAACCCCTGCGAGCCAAAGGAGCACTGTGAGAAGAAAAACAGCAGAATTTGGGATAGTAAAACTTAAACAGAGGATTGAACACCAGTTTTAGCCTATGAAACATCTGTGTGATAACTCTGGACACAGCTGGACAAAGTCAGTAATTGCTACAGAAAGAGGCCTGTGAATATTGTACTTAATCTTTGGGTCTGTTCTGCACAGCAATGCAGTGAATATCATTGGTAATCTTGATTATGTTTGTGGTTTTTTCTTATACTACAAATTCCCCTACTACAAAGGATTCAAATCAATCACCTCTTCTGCTTTTCACTACCATCAAGTTGTAGTATTAAAGTGTATTTATAGATGGAGTAACAAACGTCTCTGGAAGGAGAGTTATATACTGACAGCTTGGAAAGTGACTATGCTGGTTTTCTCAAAGATCACTCCTTAAATAGGATATATTCTCAAAGATTATTCCTTAAATAGGATAGCAATATTGTAATTTATGCATCATTTGCCAAGAGGGACAAGATCATGATAACATATATATGTGTATATATATTTAAAAATATATATATATAGTCTTCCTAAATTCAAACTACAAAGCTCAGAACTTCAAAAACTAACCAAGAATACAAAGTGATAGAGGCTGAATTACATTTGTTGTCCCAAAACACAGTGGATTTAACTGCATCCTAACGCTTCTTATTTGCCAAAAACAAGACAAAAATCAGAGGCAAACAAATAAGTTCTCTGAATAAATCCTGCATTGTCCCAATTTTATGGGCTGCCATCTAAGCTGCCTGGCAACCATCCAGGCCTGAATGACATTCCCAGGCAAGAAGTAACCCGTACATCCCTTTTGAACTGTCCTCTCCTCGAGCTGCCTTCACCTCCCACCTGGCTGTCCTGCAGCTCTCGATTAAATTCCTTTTAAAGCACTTTCTTACCTGCATAGTGGTCAAATACAGTGGGGACATACTCCTCTGGGAATGCATCGTTGGCATAGCTCATCAGCAAACAGGTTTTCCCAACTGCACCATCCCCAACCACCACGCATTTCAGCATCTTCTTGGTGTTGCTCCTGCTCCCGTCAGTGCAGTTGTCATTTTCCTCCTTGCAGTTCATTCTTGCTGCTGCCGCTGCTCTGGCTGCTCCCAGGACTTCCAAGTGCACATGAAGGAAAAATGAAGTGCGATTGTATTGACTTTTCCTGAGTTTGGAGAAGGAGGGGGGTGGGGGGGGGGGGAGCAGCAAATCTCAAGCTCAGGAAATCATACTAATGTTTCCAGGCTGTCACAGCCGCTTCTAACAGTTACCAGATCAGTCAAGAGGATCATCGAGGTGAATAAATTAAACACACAGAGAGGAATAGCGTAAAAAGAGAGTGATCTGTCCTTTTTCGTTTGTCCCAGTCAGGAAATCCTCATCCTGCCCGGCCGTTCCCAGTCTTTATTGCGACTTCAGAAAATATCAGCAGCCTGCGGCTTCGATCCGCGTCTCCCTTCCTCCAGCCTGGCCGCAGGAACCAGGGATTCCTGTTAAATCCACTCCATTTTCCATTTCATTTCTACATGGAGGAGAGTCTGGAGGTTTTAAATGGAGTTTTTCCTTTCTTTCTCCAGCTTGCTGTGTGTCAGGAAATCATGGGTTTCCTGCTGAATTCCATATTAGGATCAGTGGGCTTGTGAAGGGCTGCAAACAATGGGAGCTCTGTGTGTATTTGTACTTTGGAGGAACTCTGCCAGGACATGGAGAAAGGAAAACACTAGAGGTCCCCCTGCAGAATGAAGTTTTTTAGGCTCTCTGCTCCATCCAGCTGCTCTCCGGCTGCTGTCCCCGGCGAGGAGGATTTGGGAGAATTTGGAATACGGGAGTGCTGGAGACGCACAGCCAGGCTGAGAGCTCTGCCCCTGTCCCAGGGATTCCTGCTGACTCCAGGCATGACCTCCTCTCATCTCAACTTTTCTCCCATTTTGGGAAAGGGAAAGGGGGAGGTGGAGAAGCAGAGAGGGGGTATAGTGGCTAGATAACGTAAACTTTCTGTCTCTATAGCTATTTAAAGTGTTTGTTACAAAGAATAAATAACTGATTTTTCTGTTCACACACTCAGAAAGTTTCTCTTGTGTTTTTCCTATACCCTCTCCTCCAAAAAATATTTTCCTCATCTGATGTAAAGATGTAAACACAGACAGAGAGAATAAAGTGGAATTAAGAGTTAGAGAAATTAAGAAAGAAAACAAACAAACAAACAACTCCCTGTATGAAAAACAACCCCCTGTATGTCTGTAAAAAACCAGCTTTGAACTACATGATTCCTGCCCCCTCCTCTGGTTTGTTCTGGTGCTTCACGACTACTAAGCATTCTCCCCATTTAAATTCACAACAATCTACATGTACACAAAGGGCAAAACTTCCCGCTCCTTGCACAGGAAAGATTTTGCAATTTCCAGCAGAAACGAGCCAGACATTGACACAAACCCCAGTGCAGCAGCCCAGCACATCCTGCTGGCTGCACTTCCCCTCCACAAGGTTGGAAGGCTTTGAGAGGGGGAAACACTCCCCTGCTGGCACTCCACCGGTGATAAACACTTCCCCTGCCCTGCTCACACCTGGTGAGAGATACATGCCCAAAAGTACACACAAGTGCACACCTGGAAGTGCAAAGAGCAACACAGCCTTAGAAAGGAAATATTATAGCCCCAGACTGTAGGAGTAAGGACAAACACAGGCATAATAATGGAAGTCTGTAGTCCCAAAATATGTGTCCTTCAATTTGTTTGTGGTGAAGAGGCACAACAGACCCACCTGCAACCTCCCCTGGACAGGCTAAGTCTGTCAGAGCTCTTCAATGACCTACCTGTGCTGGATCAGCTCTGGACACCTTCTCCAAGAGGTGCTAGAATTATAAAATCCTGTAATAGTTTGGGTGAGATGGGACTCCAGAGATCATCTAGCCCTAATTCCTCTGCCATGGGACACCTTCCACTAGACCAGGTTGCTCCCAGCCCCATCCAGCCTGGCCTTGAACACTTCAAGGGATGGAGGATGGATAAAACACATGAGCAAGGTTTGTCTGTTCCCCTGGAGAGCCCCAGGGAGCTCTGTTTGGTGTCTCCATTCAGGAGTCTTGGTCATTCAGTAATTTGTGCCCTGGGACCTCCACCTCATCCTTCCCCCGCTCCCTGCTGATAACAGGGAGCTGAGCAGGCAGTGTTAGGCCCAGCATCCCACCTGCCATCAGAGGCATCACTAAAGTGTTTCCCAGAGTGAGGAGATCAGGTGCATGCTCCCAGCTTCAAACTGCAGCCCAAGGCCGAGCTTCATCCAAGAAAACCTGTGAGCTCTGGGCATCAGAACTCCCATTCTCCAAGCATTTGCTCTGCTGATCACTTCCACCATCAGCAACCTGGCTGGGCCATGCTGAGGTGCAGCACAAGTTACAGGGATTTATTCTTTGAGCTTATTTCTAGCTGTAATCGAGGTCAAACTCCAAGCCTGTGCTCTGAGTAGGTACCAGCACCCTGATCCCCTCTGTGCCTTTGCTTACTAGCCTGGTGACCTGGCGGGGAAACTTTGCCAAATATGTAGGTGCATGCTGTTGCAAGGTAATTGCAGAGCCAGAGGAAGAAAAACATTCCAATAATTCATGGTTCAGTTCCCCACTGCCTCTATCAGACAAAAGCAAAAGCTGTCTTGCTTCCCATTTTACACTGGCAAAATCTATCTGCAAGCTCTTTTCCAACATCAGACATACTCCAGTTAAGTCAAGATTTAATGCTAATTGGGCCAGATTTAGGCCTGCAACAAAATCCCCGTGGCTCATTCCTCCCTGATCATAAAGCTGGGCAAGTCCCAGCAGGACTGTGCCCACATCCCCTTCTTTTGCAAGAGGTTAAATGATGAAATTTCCTTGCTGTTTTTCCTAGAGGATTAAAGTGACTTTATTCTCTTACCCTTTAAAAAAAAAAAAAAAAAGATCTTCCAAAATTTAAAGGTTTTCTCGTGCTATTAAGGGGCTGAACTGGATGATCATAGAATCAGAGAATCCCAAAATCATTAAGGTTGGAAAAAATGTCCATGGTGATCGAGTCCAACCTTTGCTCCATTATAACACATCAATGAAATCACAGCACTGAGTGCCACATCCAATCAATACTTGAACACTTCCATGAGGGGTGACTCCACCACCTCCCTGGGCAGCTCATTCCAATGCTGGATCATCCTTTCAAGGGAGAAATTCTTCCTGAACTCCTTAGGTCTTTGCAGACCCTTCGAATTCTAAGCTCTGATGTACGGGACACTTTGTGGGGGACCAGTTTTAGTTAAAAATGCATCAATAAAAAGCCTTATATCCCTCAGTGTGAATAAAGGAAGTGCAGCCATGAAGCCAGAGCCTAAATAATGGATGGCCTGGAATAAACCAACAGGAGGAGTTTATCTTGAAGGTGAAGGAAGGCTGACATCTGACCTGCAAAACTCAAACTCAGTGCTACAAATTTGCTTTCCCTATATAGGTGATATGTGGAGCTTTAGAGGAGTTATGATAAAGTTATAAAATAAGAATTGTATCCAGACTAAAAACACATGTTCTTTTAATCTCATGACTTTAACTCAGTTTGGCACCATTTAGATCAGCTGGATCAAAAAATTTTAAGAGCTGGTTTAGCTTCAGCAGAGTTTGATCGCGTTGTTTTACACCACTTTACTCAGGGGACTGAGAGAGTGTTTACCCCTCTGCTACTCTGGGGTGGTTGTTTTATTTATCTTGGCTGTGTGAATTAACAGGCCAGACCTGTCATCTAGCAGCCTGGCAAAGTTTGAGGCAATCCTGTTGCATTTTACAGAAGATTTGTTAACCTGCAAATGGCAAGTGTCAGTACTGTAGGTTAAGCTGACCCTTCTGCACTGCTGTGCAAGTTTCAGCTCCCCCAAGAGCCCTCCTGAACAACGGTGCTGCTTTCAAGCCCCAGCCTGGAAGCCACAGGGTTATTGGTAATCATTAGCAAATGTCAGAGAGGTCTAATGATTTAGTCTAGATCCAGGGCTTTTTTTTTTTTTTTTTTTTTTTTGCTGTTTCACCAATCAGATTAGAATTGGTCAGATTTTTTCCCAAGATTTCAGTCATTACCATCTCACAAACCCAGTAAGAGCAGGCTGGTTACGAGTCACAGCTTGGGAAGACGTGTCTGAAGCAAAAAACAAAAACAAAAACAAAAACAAAACAAAAAAAACCCCAAAACAAACAGCCCAGTTTATTTCCCACTGATTTTACAAGTTTCTAGCCAAGGGCACCACAGCTCAAACAGATGTGGGCAGGTGGAGTGAAGGTGAGCACCGTGGAGTGAAGATGTCATCTGCGGCACTTTCTAGTCAAGTTTCTCAGGAAATCTCTGCAATAGATGAAGTGCCTCTGACCTTTTGCTAATTAATGGATTTACTGGCAGCAGATTTATTCCTAAGGCTGTAGAGTATCTCCAACTCCCATGTGCTGTGGGGATGCATCACCTTCATCTTCATCAGCACAGGTCAGACAGGGGTGCCTCTCACTGCTTCCTTGGGGATTAGCAAGTTCAAGGCTGGTGCAAAAACTTTAGGTGGGAAGATCTGCAGGACAAGAAGGACTTGCAATTATTTAAATTAGCTTGCAATTAGCAATATCTTGGTCAATTAACTTTATTCTGCATTTCTGTGCAGGCTTACAGGAGGAAAAAGGGCTATGATGCTCTGTCATGCTCTCTTCCCCTGGCCAACATGCCATCCCCACATTTCTCCAGTGTCTCCTGAAATGCAGTGGTCTAACTTTGTGCAACCTTATGAGTTTAAAACCTGACAGTCAGAGCAATGTTCTGCATTAAGTGTTTTCCTCACCAGACTTGACCTCCTTAGGTCTTGTTCTCCTGCCCTAAACCAAGCAGATCTGTCTCTACATTCCCACTCTTAAGAAGCTCCCCAGGGTGGGGGATTTTGAAGGTGACAACGCTGCTGTGAAGCTTTTCTCCCCATGCCTTGCTGCTAGAAATAGACACATTCAGCCACTCTCCTTCCACCTACCAGTGTTGATGAGGAAATGAAGTTTCTGGCACTACTACTGAACTGTAAATTGATTTCAGGCAAATCTTCTCACATTTTTCTTATCCTTTGTCTAATCTGTTTAGATTTTGAGATTTTTTTAGGGCAGGGATTGTGTTGATATTGGACTGAACATAGCAAAACTATATTAAGCTTAACTATAACTGTGCTGTTAAAAACCAAGTTTCTCTGACCATCAAATTCAGGACCTTGCCTGGACTATGCTGTTGTAAGAGCCAGCCTTTTGCAATAAAAAAATCTTTGGGACTTTAAGAAATCCCCACAGTCACCATCTCTCTCACCTCCAGTCTTAGATATTGGGGTGGCTCTTGCTTGTTCCAGGGTTGCCTGGATGGCCCTCCACATTGTGCTAAGATTTAATTAAATGAGAGTATTTTATCCTTATTCCCTCCATCGTCTCTCCCCCTTTCTTTCTGTCAGTCCCATTCATCAGTCTCCCACCCCAGTGAAGTGCTCACTGATACCTCAAGTGAGTTTGATATATTGAAAAGCAGAAGCAGCAAATTCGGGATAAAAAAAAAAAAAAAAGTGATAGTTTGACAGTGACCACAGGAGGGGTCTGGAAGTGCTCTGTGTGAAGCCTTTTTAGAGGCATCTTGCTGTTGGGCAGGTGCTGAGAGTCAGCTTTGAGGCTTGTTGAGAGAGAGCAAGCCTCTCTCCAGCCATCCCACCCCATCAGGCAGCTGCCACCAGCGCCACCACCGTGGTGGCCACGCCAGCATTGGGGGATTCCCTGCTTCAAGCTGCTGCTGCCATGGATATAATTAGTGCCATTGGATCTCCCTTTGCAAAGAGGAGCTAACGAAACAAGAGGCTTCTAGGAGAGGAGGTCAAGCAAAGGAAGTTTCACATCCTGTCCAGCAGAGACCCCTCTTGCTTCCCAGAGGGAGCTGCTGTAAAATGAGGACTGCACATGTTGTATTTGTGTGTTTGTGAATGGGGAGGGCAGTTGTCTACTAGGGCAGATGATTCTCCCTGTTACCTTACAGTTAATTCTGCATCACTGAGCAGACAGTGCTCTCTGTGTGTCACCATCCCCCAGCTGGTGGTACTTATCCAGAGTCTGCATTTCCAGCTGTTTTCTGTTCACAGGTGTTTGAATTTGGGCTTTGAGGATGAGTTTTCCTCGGAGGTGCGAAAGTTCCCTCTGGACACTGGAATATCTGCACCTGGTGCATATTGTCCCTGTTTGCATCAGAATTCTCTCATTTCCTTCCAGAAAATCACTGGCTGTTGCCTCTGCCTTCTCTGCTTTATGGTTTTGTACTTGCACGGCTCTCTCATGTTCTCTTCTCTTCTCTTCTCTTCTCTTCTCTTCTCTTCTCTTCTCTTCTCTTCTCTTCTCTTCTCTTCTCTTCTCTTTCTCGTTGTTTACCTGTCCCTGTCACAGTGGGGAGAAGTGGACTTAGGTAAGAATTCAGCCGGGGATTAGCATAGCAGAAAAAAAATCAGGCAATTTCTTTCTCCCTACCTATGATGTTTTCCATAGAGATTTTTTTTTTCACCTAAATTACATTTATTTTAGGTTGAGCAGTACAGCAGGAGGTTAAACAAAGAGAAACCTCATCTATGCCTCTTCTGCATCTCCAAATGGCATTTGCCTCTGCTGATGGAGGACTGCTGGGAATGTAAAAGGGCTGCAATCAGGAAATCAAGCAGCACTGAGGGCACCAACATTTTGATCAATTAGCACCATGTGTGCAGGTACTCAGTGAAGTCATTACAGGGACAAATCTGTTTTGTTCAACTCTGAGTAATGCTTGGGACATAATCTGCAATTTCTTTAAAAGCAGAGAAACTTCCCCAAGTTCGATGGGTCCAAATGTAATGTTTCCAATGGGGGAAGAGGTTCGTGTCTAAAAACATGCCAGCTGGAATCTGTAGGTTTTCAGCTTCCCCCTTTCCAGCCCAAATTGCCAAGCTGGCTTTATCGTTGAAATGAACACACGTCTGATTCATAAAACATTCATGCAGAGTTTTTACTCTCTTGGAAAGAAGGGAGCAGGCTGCTTCCAGGAAGGGAATGTGCTTTTTTGCTTCATCTGATCTTTCTGCCTCCGCTCAAAAATAAGCAGAAGGCTGCTGCTGCCTCCACAATCCAGGAGCAGGCAGACAGGAGGAGGACCAAGGTGGCAAGCAAAGGGATGTCAGTTTTTGTGCTGTCTCCTTGCTGAGCCTGTTCTCGGCAGGGTCCTGTGCCAAAACTCTGCAATGAGGCCTGGGAGCACCATTTCCAAACCTGCTGCTCAGACTGGCTCAAGTGGAGTGGATCATCCAAGTAAAGCCCTTATCTCATGAGTGAAAGAGGAATGAGGAATGCTTCCTTTTTTTTCTATTTGTACTGCTGATCTTCAGGGCAGAGACCAGCTCCTGCCTTGTCTGAAGGGTGTGGGCCCATGACACAGCTAAACCAACTTGCTGATTGCCACCCTGAAAGTGCTTGGTCTAACCTGACAATGAGCTTTTTAAAGGAGAAAATGCATAGAAAACTCTTCTGCTCTTTTCCCCCGTTCTGCATTGGTTTTCTGCAGGCTGACGTCCCCCAGCTTGCTATAGGGACAGCTCGATTTTCCACAAGTGATGAGAATTATGGGAGAAGTGCTGGCAGCAGAAGGTTACTTTGCTCCTTTTGTAGGAACTGGAGGCTTTATTTGCACTGCCAAATCATCCTCTTGCTTTAAAGGTGTCTGGGTGTGGTGGGAAAATGAGTGAGGAGCGTGGGCAGCCTACCTAGACTGCTGAAATGTCCAAAAATCGCATGAGGCTTAAGGTTAAGGCCTTAGGTCAAAGCCTCAAAACCTACAAACAGCTGAGCATCAGTGGAAGGGGGAGGGAGAGGTGGAAAATAGTCAGAAGCAGCACTTTTGCTGCAGGTAATGCAGGTGTCAGTGTACCTGTGCTGATGGGTGTGGCTTGGGTGTGGCAGGAGCTGCAGCCACAGCCCTGCAGCCACACCATGCTGGGCATTCATGGCACACTCAGGCTGATTTAGGAACTCTTCACCCATCTGTGCCTCCTCTTTCTTGTCACTTCCTGGCTCATTCCTTCTCTGAGAGGGTGCTGACATGTCTCAGGAGAAAGCTCTGCTTTTCCAGAAGTGAAATTCAGGTATAATGTCTCCTGGGGGACCTGTGGCTGCTGAATCCTGCGAGTGCTGCTGTGCTCTGCAATCAGTGAATTCTGGCCCCATGAAGCTTTCAGGGGTCAGTGCTCCCATTCCCTGCTCCCTGTTCTCCCACAGTGGCACATTTATGTAAAATGAGCCTGGCTGAACATTAGCCACCATCTCAGAGCTCTCTGGGTTAGCTCCCAGTGCCTGCCATTGAATGGCAGGAATCCCTGTGGGTTATTTCCCTTAGTTTAGGAGCAGTTGGGACCATCCTGTCTTCATGGCAGTGTATTTAGCACTGGTGATACCTCTGGAGATTTAGTGGGCACAACTGACTCCTAATATTTTCCAATTTTGTTTGATAAATATGATGTAGATGACAACTACAGTGGATCCATTCCCAGTGAAATATTATTGACTGAGCTTAACTCCAACATAATTTTTCTACTGTTTTCAGGAGGTGTTTGGTAATAGTCAGATGTAGGTTGCTGTTGTAATAGCAAATGTTTAGAAAGGAAGATCAGTTTTCTTTCTTGTCTCTCTGATTTGTACCCTGCAGGCATCAGACCTGATTATTGGGCTGCATTGGGATGAACTCTACATATTCTGATATGCAGAGAATGCATAATTTCTCCTCCTTGCCTGTGGTGGTGGATTTTGGGCAGAGGTCTCTGAGCCCTCTCTCAGGAGGGGATCAGTACAGTGTGGAGATGAACAAACATCTCAAACCAAGTGGGTTTATTTCACAAATGAAGCAAAATATTAGAGAAACTGACTTGAAGACAACAAGCAGCTGATGAGCATCAGTAATTTACACTTCAGACTTCTATGATGGATTTTGCTCATCCCTGGATGGAGCAGAACAGCGCCCAGTTTTCCTGCAGGCAGTCTGGAGACACAGCCTGATCTCAGTAGGCATCCTCCAGTAGAACATTTCCTTGGAAAAGCTTTTCCCAAAGCCCACTATGCTCATCTGAGCCCTGTGACCATGTGTTGCCCTGGATTTGCCAAGGGTCCCAGCTGTGAAGCCTTCCTTTTGTCACACACTCTTGTCTTTTTCCACCAGGGCACCCAAGCAGCCTGAGAGCACAGAGCTGCAGAAATCCCATCGTGGTCACACCCTCCAGAGCAATTCCTCCTTATCCCCTGGCCCACAGGGCTTGTGAGGATGGTGAAGCACAGCCAGGCTCCCACACTCATCATCATCAGCTGAGCCAGGAAACTCTCGCGGCAGATGCTGTTCAGGCACACAACAGCAAAGAGAGCAGATGGCTTCCAAGAGCATTTCAGCCTTTCCTGTCCTCTCTCAGCCATGCCTCAGCCCTACCTGAGGAGGAAAAGGGTTGGAATCCTGGAATATGTTGTGACACCCTCTCTGTCATGGGTGACAGCCCTATCCTTTGTTTGCAAAGGAACAGCAGGAATAAGAGGCTTCATTTCAGCCAGTCGCTGTCACACTGTTTGAAATCCTCCAGTGGCTTTTAGTCCTTCCTGTAGCTCATCCTCAGAGCTTCATCCACTTTCAAAATGCTCATTGAGACCAATTTTCCAATTTTAGTTACTGGTTAACCATTATAAATTAAAATCCCCATTTAAAGCCATTCATTAAATATCTGAATTGTGGCATGACATCTGAATAATGGCATGGTGCTTGCATACATTTCTCCTCTTTCTTAAATGTCTTGAGTACTGTTAATTTTTTTTTTTTTTTACCAGTTTGGAAGTACAGCTTAGATTGCTACCATTTCAATGCCTCTTTCAATTTCACCAAGATAATTTTGGACTACATTTTAATTTTTGGTGAAAAAGAAAAAATTATAAGAAATAGAAAAAGAGTAATACATGGGATAACACAAATAAACTTACTTTATAGGTTTTCCCAGAAAAGGAGCTGTCAAGCTCTTCAGAAATCTGTCCTCATGAGATTTCCCAAATTTTTGACCAGGTCTTGTTAAGAGTCCTTTTCCAAATTTGTGCTGAGGTAAGGAGGATTGGAAAAGAGTCCATTGGGAAATCGTCTGAGAGTGGGTTCATGTGACAGCTCTTTCTGTGACTTGTCATGCCGTGAATAGCAGAGCAACAGCCTTTCAACACTCACCCATGTCACTGCCTGCCTTGCTTTTGATGGAACTGGGGTGAGTGGAAACGAGGGAAAACTTAACCAGAGCTTTTTATTTCCGTGAAAGGTCTGGTTTGCGTTCTCATCCAATGTTTGCGTAATCTGATTTAAGTGCCCTCGTGTCGCCGTGGCCCTGCTCCCACGGCTCTGTGCTGGCACGCAGGGTTTGCACCCAGCAGTCATTGGGAACACGCTCCTGTCACAGCCAGCATTGTGCCCAGGGACAGGGACACTCAGCAGCTCCAGTGGGGCAGAGGTGCAAGTGACAGTGGGGAACCAGAAGGGGAAGTGTTGTCCAGCTGACGTGTGAGGTTCTGGGCTTGCCAGAAATAGCAGCCCATGCCCTTGACCCATGGCCACTGGTTATCTCTGGCTAAGATAAATGCCATTGAGTCATGTGCTGTGCCTAAAGCAGGTTGCTCTGAGTGCAAGCTGGGGGCCAGAGTAGCTGTTTATGGGATTTTCCTGCTGTGAGACCTGCTGCTCTGCAGCACTAGGGAAGGACTGAGTGTAAGGTGCTAAAATGGAAAGATAAAGAGCTGCTGGAGTGAGTCCAGAGGAGGCCATGAAGATGATCAGAGGGGCGGAGCCCTTCTGCTACAAGGAAAGGCTGAGAGAGTTAGGGTTGTTCAGCCCAGAGTGACCATACTGTGACCTTTCAGTACCAAAAAGGACTCCAGGAGAGCTGGAGAGGAACAATTTATATGGGCAGAGCATGATGGGACAGGGAGGAATGGCTTCAAACTGAAGGAGGGTGGATTTGGATTAGATACTAGGAAGGAGTTGTTGACTGTGAGGTGCTGAGGCCTGGCCCAGGCTGCCCACAGAAGCTGAGGCTGCCCCATCCCTGGAAATGTTCAAGGCCAGGTTGGACGGGACTTTGACCAACGTGGCCTAGTGGAAGGTGTCCCTGCCCATGGCAGGGGGTTGGAATTAGGTAGTTTTTGAGGTCCCTTCCAACCCAAACCATTCTGTGGCTCTGTAATTTCTGTGTAAACTGTCCTGCAGGTGCCACTCAAGCAGAGCAGGACTCAGGTCAGGGCTCCTGTGCTTCCCTCTGTTATAGCAGAGATGTTTGCCTGGAAATGTCCTTTAGGAAAGTACATTGCTTCTCCCTACCCAGCTGTATCAAAAACCATGAAGATATCAGCAATGAACACCTGATGACTTTCACAAGGGAGCCTTTCCTTAGTTCAGCTCTTTCATCCTCTTGTTGCCTCTCCCTGTTGAGACCATCCCATTGACTGGGCTGGAATTTGTGCTTGAATTTGTTGCATCACACAGCTCCTACCAACTGCTGCCATTCTGCCCCAAGAGGCAAAATCCAAGTCTGGACAATTCCTGTGACTAAATTTCTTTGGCTGGCAAGTCCCTTGGTTCCCAGCCAACACAGATCAGTTTGGAAACCAAGAAGCTGGCAAATTTCAGGGTTTCAGAAGAATGTGTTCAAAATGGGCTTGGAATACAAAAAGATAAGACAATATAGACATGAGATCTTCTCAGGTGCACAATCACATCCCACCTTTTCTTCCTTTCAGAGTGTAGAAACCACATTTACATCTGAGCAGGATGGATCTGGTGGGGCAAGCAACTTCCCATAACCACGAGGTTACTTCTCACAACAGGCAGCTGCTCACAGCTGCTGTTTCCCACTGTGGATACACACAGCTTTGCTGTTAAGATGCAGGGGGAGAACTTGAGCTTTCAAACCCTAACAAGCTATTTGCTTCTCCTTCTCTCTCTTTTTTCCCACAGCTGACCTCCGTGTCCAGCCGTGAAGGCATTTTCTGTTTTACGAGTAGCGGTGAGCGGAGTGCCAGCAGGTGAAATCCCAGCCTCTCCTGCCTCTCTGTAATTAGCAGCCCCAAAGATGGAGCAGTGTCTGACCCCGTGACATTTTTTTTCCTAAGGCTTTTATTAATTTGACACTGGTTTTCATAGCAACTCACCAGGGAGCTGTAACAAACACTCAGCTGTACCTGACAGAAAATGGGGGGTTTATCTGCTCTAAAGGTTATTCCAAGCGTCAGAGGCCAACTGTGGTTTGGATCCTGGGGAACTGCTCCAACTGTTTGATGGGAAAAACATAGAGCACTAAAGTGGGAACATTACAGTTTAAAAACAGGGTTTCTGTCACCTTGAGCTACTGAGCTCTGTTATTGTGATCTATCCAAGCTCCCACTCTCTGTGGAGCAGGCAGGTAGGGGACTTGTAACACCCTTAATGTCACTGCTCCTCAGGGGGCCCTGCCTCCAAACTAATTTAAAATAAAGTTTTTGTTGTTTCATTCATTAGCTGATGGAGAGTTTTTTCCTTTTATGAAGTGGGCTTTTCTGTTGTTTCTACAAAAAAAACTGTTCTCAGTGCTCCCGTGATCACTTTGCTCCTGCTCTGCCCATTTCTGGTAGGAGCACACTGTTGCACAGTAATTCTTAGACATTTCAAGTTGCCTGCTTTTTTGGGCCAGACACTGTGACAATGGCCATAGCATCTGCAAGTTTGTGGGGGTTTTTTGTTTGTTGGGATTTTTCTTTGTTTTGTTTTGTTTTTGTTCCAGTGGACTCAAACTTTTGGGCTCATGTGGTCTTTTGTCTCAAGTGTTTTGTCATTATCCTGATGAAATTTGATGGCAGTGTTCACGCAGTGCATGCTCTACCTGGACAGGGGTATTTCCTGTCATCCTTTCCTTGATAAACTTGAAGTGCCCTGTTGGAAGATACTTCTTCCCTCCTATGGAGTATCTTGGCTTTACCCCAAATTCCAGTCACAATCTGGTTGCTACAATCAAGGACTCTGTCCTCCCCTTACTGATACATGATTCTTCAGTAATTTACAGCCTATTCTGTCTTTTCTCCTGCTGTTGCCCACCTTGCAGACACCCCTTCAGCGAGGAAGGGTGTGGTGTTCAACACAAAGACATCATTCAGGGCTCTCTGGTGGCTCAGGACATGGTTCAGTGGTTACAGGGTGCTGCTGGATTACCAGTTGGACTCAGTGATCTCAAAAGTATTTTCCAACCTTAATGATTCTGTGATTATAGAATATTAACCTATTTGTTTCACATATCCCTTGCAAGGCTCATTTCTCCCAACACGAAGGTGGTTTTAAGGTATCCATTGCATTATTGGCATTTTCACCTTTTTTTAGCCCATACCTTGGTTCTTCTGCCTAAGAGTTTCTCCTCCAGCATAAATGAAAATTTATAATTCTCTTAATATTAGGCATTGCTCTGGGATGTTTATCCTATGAGCCTTTTGTAAAATCCAAATTGTTTCTGAGAAGATTTTAATGCACTCGACAGTGGAGTGATGGACCAGTCAGCTGTCAGTCCAGAATTAGAGAATCACAGAATATGCTGAGTTGGAAAAGACTCTCCAGGATCATGGAGTCCAACTCCTGGTCCTGCACAGGACAGCCCAAGAGTCACACCCTGTGTCTGAGAGCATTGTGCAAACACTTCTTGAGCTCTGTCAGGGTTGGTGCTGTGACCAGTCCCCTGGGGAGCCTGTTCAATGCCCAAACACCTCTGGGAGAAAAGCTTTTCCCTAAACCTCCCCCTACTCAGGTTCATGCCATTTCCCCTGTGTTTAAACAGCATTGTAGTTATTAATGCTGCATTCCCCCTCTGCAGATTTAATGGTGGTGGCCTAAGACCTGTACAGCCTAAATTTTAACTATTCTTAAACAGATAAATCTGACATTTAAATTCCCTTGAAAACTCATTATTTTCTGTCTCAGATTCATTTAAGATCTCAGCAAAGCCCACATAAAATGGCCTGTGATTGAGACAGCAGTTCTTCCCTCTCTTACCTTGTGCTGGGGCAGCATATGTGGTGATGTGTGCCTGTTAACTGCAGGTGGGGTGTTAAATTCACTAACACCTGCTGCTAATCCTGCTGAGTAGGTAAATAGGCTCATGCTGTTGTTCTTTTCTAGCAGCTTCCATCTGCAGTGAGGTGAAATTTGAGGTACTGCACCTTGCATTCATTTGCAAAGCAAAATCATTCCTAGATACGGGCATTTTTGTGGAGAAGGAAAGGACAAAGAACAATCCAGACATCATAAAGCAGCAGTCTGTGTCCAAAGCATACCCTAGTTTCACAGCTGCCAGCAGAGAGGGGTAAGCCAGCCATGCAGACAACAGCTGCATTGCCAAGGAACAAAATTACAGAGCCAGATGTTCCTCTTGGAAGTACATTACACTGAACTTGGTAGATGAGTGCAGTAGCTGCCAAGTGCTTCTCTTATTTGGTCATAGGTAATGATTCCTCTATCAGGGAATGTGGAGGAAAAAGACCACACAGAATATCCTCCTCAAAATGCTGTAGTTGAAACATTAACTTCTCTTGGGCCAGAAAGATTTGGGAGCTCCATGGCAACCTTCACATCTTGTTGAGGGATAATGTTGTTTACTATCAGGCACGAAGTGAGAAGCTTACAGCTACCGAAGCCAAATGCTTTCAAGGTATTTGCTACTGAGAGGTGACTAAAAGACAATTTTTATAGCAACCACAGTTGTTTGTGGGCGCTGTTGTAGTTCTCAGCTCAGGCTGCAAGTGAGAAGGAGAGCTGCTGGTTCTGTGTCTAAAGCAAACACCGTGAGCCCGGGTTTCTGAGGACGTGTTGGTGCTGCAGCCACGCTCTCATCGCAGAGCCAGGCTGAAAGAAGGAGCTGGCTGTGAGCAGGGACTGGCCAAGGGAGGAGGATTGATATTCTTTAGGGAGATCCACCCCTCCACAGACCCCAGGCACTCCTGTAAGGACTCATCTAATGGGAACTTAGATGACTGAATCTTTGGAAAGAGGGAATATTGGCATCTCTGAGATAACTGGAGAGATAAGTCATGTCTTGCATCTCTTCAGTCATCTTTCTTAAACTCTCTGAATCTGATCATGCTCTCCTAGGACTCACAAGTTGCAAACTCGGTTCTTTTTTAAAAGTACCTTCTATTTAATAACCAAAGAAATGCACAATAGTCCAAATCCCTCTGCCAAATAAATCTGTCAGTAAGGAACTCACCCCTAAAAATTGCTTTGGCCCAACATTTCCTGTACATATTACACTTAACTCCTGCACTATCAACAAATTTTAAGATCCTACACCTCAGGGATTGCTGCAGATCATAAATGAAACCTGCAGATCATACTGAGATTTTTTTTTTTTTTATTCTAATCACATCGAGTTCATGGCCCCACTACTTATCTAGGAAGGGAGGGAAAAGGTCAGGTTAAGCACTGAGGGTTGGGAGAGAGAACACACCGTGCTGCCTGCCTGTTTTCCCTGGGATTGAAGGACAATAACTTTCTCTCCCCACCTAGTGGTCACTAAGAGCCTTTTAGCAGAACAGGAACCTAAACCAGGGTGCTCAGCAGCAGATCCATGCTCTAATTTTTCCACAAAATGGGAAAATCAGGGAGGAGATGGTTGCTCCCTTTGCTGCAGGTTATCTAGCTCAGATGAAAGCAGAGAGGAGGATCCCTGGAGGATTCCCTTTTTACTCCAACACACTTTTAAAATATGGTGAGGGTAAGAAGCTGAACTGATGGTAGGAAATTACTGTGAACCAATGACTGGGCTGTGGCTGCTGATTTTTCCTTCTGCTATAATCCTCCTCCTGTGGGTTTTGTGGTGAGTGAGAGCAAGTTTGAAATGTGACAGGCACAGAAACATCTTCATTGCTCAACAGTGTGTTTGGCCTGGCTGTGGTTAATTCTGGAAATAGTGTGGCATCGGGTGAGGGGAGAGGAATATGAAATTAAAATGAATATGGATGTTAAGCAAAGCTGATGCTGACTGTCCTAAATATGAATAAGTAAGTCAGGAGAGTGAGCAGTGAAAGCAAAGTTTGAATTCTTCCCATTCTAGTGCCCTAAGGGGTTATCAGTAACACGAGGAAAATAAAGAGGAGTTAAAAACACGGTCATAGTGCACAAGGCATTCCCCTACCTTCCCTGAGACTGCTCATCACACGTATCCTGTGGGGAGTGGGCCTTTTGGGGAAAACAGTGCTTCTTTTTCCTTTTTTTTTTTTTTTTTTTTTTTTTTTTTTTTTTTTTTTCTATCCCTCCTTTAGAGCAGGTCACAAGACATCACAGAGATGAGCCCTGCTGGTACTTCCTGCTGACTCTGGGTTACCCAGGGATGTCTCCCTGCCTCAGAACGAGATGATCTCCTGCTGAGTTTCCCAGAACCTCACTGCAATTTTGTTAATCTGTAGCTGTGAAATGAGGGTAATGATATTTTTCTCGCTGCGAATAAAACTTGGAAAATGAAAGCTGAAAACTGTAATTAAAGACTGCAGCTATGTCAAAAGTGCTGACAGAGGCTTTATCATTTACAGGGCAGCTCGAGTGTCCTCTCCAGCTGGAAAAGTCCCAGGGAGCCCCGGTCCTCTCCCACATGTGGGGGCAGGGCCAAGGCAGGGGTCTGGATCATCAGCTCATGTTCCAACAGACAAAATTCCCAGAAGAATTTTGTAGGAAATCCCTGGAACTGGAGACTGCCCTGAGCTCTTTGTACCTTCCCTCTGGATGCAGACCCAGGCGATCTCTGGGGACTTGGAGGTTGCTCCCTCATGATGCTGCTCCCCCATCTCACCCTGGCATACCCACTTCACGGCTTGCTGATGAGCTTTCCCCTCCTGTACACTAATAAAGTCTTTTAACTGAGATTTGAACTGCTCTCAGCTCCAGCAAATTGGGACAAGCTTCCCTGGAGAGAAGACAGATGTCTCCCCTCAGACTTCCCACCACTTGTCTCAGGTGTCAGACTGACTTTGTCTTTAATAAGTACCTAAACCAGGGAGAGAAGCTGAAAGCCCATGGGAAGGGATCAAATTATCCTGTGGCTCAGGTGAGGAGGAGAAAAAAGGTCTGGCAGGAGGTTTCCACATGTGACACCACGTTTCTGAGTACAGTGGGATCAGTTTGGGATGGAAGAAGTGCAAGTTAAATTCCTTCTCAGCTAAAACCTAGTTATTATTTTCTCCACTTGACTCTACAGGGACCTTCATGCTGTGCCTTAGAGTGGTATAATAAAGCAGATGGAGAGAAATGTGCATCCTCCCTCTAGCTCTCTTATCAATACCTCTGCTGAACAGTAAATAACAGGGAAAGGGAGCTCACTTGTCAATGCTCCCAGCTGCCGTGGTTCCCTCCAAACATACAGCCAGATATTTATTGCTAACTGTTCTGAAATATAGAACAGCATGGGACAGGGCTGTGGACACATTGTCTTGTTTAAGTAAGATATTACTGACAGCCAATGTTAGAGAGCTTGGGGTTTTTATATTTTTATTTTCAGCAGATGTTTCCCGTACAGAGGGTGCCAGAGAAGCTGTCAATGTAGATTAACTGACTAATTTCAAACTAGGTCAGGATGACAGCTAACCCTAATATACACTTGGGCACCTAAAGGGTGTGTTTGTGGGGGTGTGGGGCTGATGGTGCTTTGCTGGTCGGGCACAGCACAGAGGGGGAATGCATCCCTTCCCCACCATCCTGTCTCTTGGTCCTCCCTGGGCACACCAGCTCTGGTTTGCTGTGGGCATGTTCTCCCCTCCTTGGTGGGTAGGACCCTCCTAACTGAGGCCACCTGCATGCTTCTGAAGCTTTACTTGAGGCCATTAACATGATGAATGGAAGTGTTGAGTGGAACTGAGCAGGACAGAGCATGTCAGGAGCCCAGTGTGCTCTCAGTCTGAGGACAGATTGGTGGGACACCTTTGCAAGCTCCTGGAAGCCACACTTCCCTTGTTTCACTGAAATCAAGACATCCAGCATCTACCACCTCCTGCTTTCCCACTCATCCTGTCAAAGAGTGAAATGAGTTTGGGCTGGGTACTACGTGTTCTTGACACTTACTCTAGCTTTTATAAAATCACTTTATAGTTCTCCTGGTGTTTATAAACAGATTGTTTAATCATTTGAGCTATTCTCTTTCCAGACTGATGGTTTTTTTGGTTCCCCAGACCCTCATTTTCCACCTTTAAAAGTGAGAAGTACTCTGTTTACTCTCCTGGTGTGCAACACAAAACATTTTATGCAAGAAACAGCAAACTAATATTGCATTGTAGCAACTATTCTGAGTCATCCCGAGGATTAAACAGGAACAACAGCAGCACTAGGACCTGAATGTTCAGAGAGATAACAAGGCAGCAGGGAAAGGCTGTGCCAGCAGCAGCATCCCACCTTTGCACAGGGTGGGTGGCAGCAGTGGTGGCTAAGTCAGGATGGGCTGCAGGGAGAAAAGCATCTGCCAGACAAGAATTTCACACAATGGAGCATCGCCAGAATCCAAACATTTGGGTGTTGGGATGCTGGAATTTTGGTATTTTGGCAGAGGTACACTGCTGTCCATCTCCCAGCGTGGAAAAGCCAAATTTGCCTTTTCCAGAATGCACTGATGGACTGAAAGAACTGACAGGCCAAAGTCAGACCTGTGATTTCTGTCATATCCACATTAATCTCTGGTGCTGAATAAAATGAAAGAACCCTGTAGTTTAATAAAAACTGAATTAAGTTCCCAAACAGTTGTTTAAAAAAAAAAAAAAGTTTCTTTTTGTCTGGCAATGCTTGATTGACCTATTTTGGTGGATTAGGTACTGGGACAGGATGCTTATATAAACTTTCTTAATAAGCTGTGCTAGACACAAACATCCCTTATGAAAACTATTATCTTCTTGCTGCTGACAACTGCATCCTTTTTATTGTTCAGAACATAACACAATGCAAAAGTACAGAAAATTCAGAAGACACTTTTATCATTAATAACTTCTTAATTTTCCCTTTGCCTATCTTTCAATTAAGGAAAGTAAATGCTTAAATCCAAGTGTACCATTGCTATCTTGGATCTGAGTTTGTGATTTCTATTCCTCACAGCTTAGAAAATGAAAATTTGGGGAAATACCATCATTTTGTCATAATACATTTCAGTTTCAAACACTCTTGGTGTGCGCCATCACATGAAATATTTTTTAATTTAACATTAAGGAGGAGTTTTGATGCTATGCAGTGGTTCCTGGGGCTCTCTCGTTACATGTAGGATGATATCTCAACATTATTCCCTTTCTATGAAATGTGAGTCCTGTGCATGGCCATACAAGCCAATACTCTGAAGGAGTAAGGGGATGACTGAATTCCTGAAGGTGAGGGAATATTTTAGCCCAAAAATGGACCCAGGACTTGAGGTGAGGCCTCACCAGTGCCCAGCACAGGGCATCCCCTCCCTGGTCCTGCTGGCCACACCATTGCTGATTCAGGCCAGCTGCCACTGGCCTCCTTGGCCACCTGGCACAAACTGGCTCATGATAAAGGTTGCCAAATCAGGTCCTCTTTGTGTTCTACCATGGTGTTTTTCCTTCAAACCACAAGTTTCCAGTAACCTTTGCTGATGGCAAGTAGCTTTCTTTTCCCTTTCTGCCTTTCTGTAGTGCTTTCCCACGTGACAAACAAAATCATTTAAAAGTGATTATTTTTTTCTTAGTACTAAAGCAGAGGTATCATGCTCCCAAGTCAAATATTGTCATTATTTAAAACAGATATTTTCTTCATTCCTTGGGTATTTGGTCAGAAGAAATTAAGTCAGCAGAAAAAATGGTCACAAAGCCCAGTTGCCAAATATTTCCATTACAGAGAGCTCTCAATCAAGCGTCTGCAGACATAATGAACAGAAGCTGCAGCCAAGCTCACAGAGTACTGGGGACAGTTTAATGGGAAGCTCACAGGGCAGACTGCAGCTCACTTATGCAGGTACACCCCTTCCCTCCCTAAAAGAGTACTTAAAATGAGAACGATTTGATTGTAGGGTCACTAGAGGCATAAAGGAAAGTCCTTCAGAAAAACCTGTCAGTCTAGTGGTGTGCAATAAATGCTTGAGATCAGCTGCAAAGTACACTCACCTTGGTTCTTGGGGAAGTGACCCAAGGGTTGCTAGGAAAAGGAATCTTCTGCTTTCAGTGAGATCAGGGGTACTGGCTTCTGCACTTGTGTCCTGGTGTTCCCTGGTGGTGGAGAAACCTGTGGGACCCCATGGTCACAACAAGATCTATTTCAACTTTTAACAAACCCTAGCTGGGAAGACATCTCACAAGACAAACACAATCACTTTTTTCCTTTCTTTAGTGGCTGACAAAATGGCCCTAAGGAAACATCTTGCATCCTAAGAATATCTCAAAGTAGAAGTGAGGTGAAAGTGGGCAGTGACAACAACGTTACCCCTGTGGCACTGCCATGACTGGGTATTTAGGAATACCCTGGAGGTGTTGAACAGCCTTTGGTGCAAACACTCCTCTATTTTGGTAATAACCTCACTGACTTAGTGGTGCAACACTTCTAAAGCAACTCAGGAGAGCATCTGTCCCTGTTAATATGAAGTATTAAATAAATACATAGCAGAAATCAACCATGGAGTGTTACTTGATGATGATGAATTGACACCGAGCACCCAGAAAGAGCAGAGACTGAGCAAATTACACTTTATGAAACAGAGTGTTGAAAAAAAGCTGGAATATATGCAACCTTTTCAAAATGGTAGAGAATCTGGGCCCTCATCCTAAGTCAGTGAAAGGGATGTGAAGAAAAGGTACACATTCCTTTTTCTCCTGGTTAATTGGCTGGCTTGCCCTATCTCATGGAGTTATCTTTTTAAATAAAACCTAGTTAAGTGATGTTTGAGCAGTCAGGCCATCCATAATTCAGGCTGGCGAGTTGCTGGCCCTCTGAAGCTGGCTCTGAAGGTACAGAGGACAAAGCAGTGACAATCTGCTGAGGATATTTCAGGGGATATTTCTCTGGCTTTGGGGAGACAAAGAAATGCACAGCTCCACAATAACCTACAAAACACATGAAAGCTCAAGTCTTCTCCTTTGCCAGGGAATGGGAATTCATTAGATACCTCCTGAAGGCAGACAGCAAGAAACGTCTTGCTAGGATTAAGGTTTTGCTTCATTTCTGCTCCCTTGGAAAGAGCTGATGATGCTGCAAAACCAAGAGAGACGGTTGGATGGAGAAAAAAAATTAAAATAAATTCTAGGATATATTTAAATGTTAAATAATGTTTAATGTGTGGTGTCTGAGACAGAACATGCTTAATTAGGGAAAACAGGAAATCTGTCTAAGAAAATAAATGAGTATTGACTGAAGATTTGAGGGGAGGGGACTGAACTGACCCAGGGTGTCAATTTTGTGTTGCTCTTGGGATGAGTTTGGCACAAATTGTATTAATGCCAAAAACAGGTAAAAAGATAATTGTTGATGTTATTTGCACTTAGCCTTGCTCATGGTGGTTGCTGTTCACAGCTGAGTCTCCTGAGAGGATTAGTAATTCAACTAATGAAGACTAATAATGCAGGTAAATTAGTTTGTATCTGATGTAATGGACTGTTTTTGAAACTCTAATGATGTAACTGGGAAATCTGTACTCATTTTCAAGTTCCAGATGGTTTCAGAGCTATGTCTGATTTTCTGAAAAAAATGCCTCAGATGCATCATCTTCAGAACATCTGTATTTAAATTATATCTGTTTGTCCTGGTATGCATTTTCCTCTGCTCTTCCAGGAAATGTGATTTATGGTTCTATACTGTACAGGAATGGCAAAATGAGCATCCAAATTAAGTCAGGAAGAGGCAAGTTTGGGTGCTGTGCAGGGATGGGCTCCAGATTTGGTTAATTACTTCACACTGAAGGAACGACCATGTCAGAAGTGAAATCTCTTCCCTCCGTGTGATTTGGCAACTCTTCTAACAACCAGCTCAAAGCATGAGCTGAACTCTTGACACTGCCTGTCCACCTGCAGTGGGGTTTTCCCCTCTCCCTCCCTGCCTTCCGCATGCACGTGGTGTTCTTGGCTGGTGTTTGGGGCTTGGTAAGACTCAGGCTGAGCTTGCTTCCAGCTGAGTCTGGATAGTTCATCCCCCTGGGAAGTGAGGGGCAGGTGAGCAGAAGAGATGAGATTGCAGAGCAACATACCCTCATCTCCCTTCCTTCTTTATACCAAATCTGGGATTTGGGATTTAATATGGGGACAGACAACACCCCCACATTGCTTTTCAAGAGCAGGTTCTTTTCAGCACTTTTCATAGAAAGGCACCTCTATTATTTTCTGCAAAAGTGCATTTAAATGTTCTGATCTTATTATTTTTCTACCATTTGTGACCCCTTAATTTAACATTAGGGAGGAGTGAATCTGCAGGCCTTTGGCAGCAAACTGAAAGCCACCAGCTGGAAAATATCCCATACCACATCTTGAAGCATCCAACACAGTGTCTGCAAGCTTGGCCTGTCCTTCCCTCCTCTGAGCACCTTGTGTGCAGCAGCACACAAATAAACCAGCTCTTGTGTGTGTTTAGGTTGTGCTCTTGGCTTCTCTTTGGATAGGAAAAGTGTGGGCAGAGCAGCGTTTTGTTCAGGTAGGGTTTTACTGAGTGTGCACATGTGAAATCTTTATGGAAAACTCTTCTCCAACAGCCAGCAGCATGTATGTGTGTGATACACATCCAGGAAAGGACTTGGAACAGATTCCCTGGAGCTCTTGCTCATGCCAGACACCTTTGTACTGAAAGAAGGGTTCTGTGGGAACTCTGCCTTGCACAGCTCCTCTCTGCTTTTTTGCCCTCCTGACTTCAGCTCACAGGAAAGCTTGTGGTGGCCCTCTGCAGCACTGGGAAGTTGTGGTGATTAATGTGAATTACCTGTGTGTCACCTCTAGTTTAATTCCTATCCGCAGCTGAAAACCAGAACAAATTATTGCAAGGGAACTGGTGAACTCCTGTGGTGTCACAGAACTGCAGCCAGCAGGTCACAGAGCCTTGAAAGCCAAAGTTGTGATGATCAGAAGGTAAAACCTCGTGTGGAATAACAAGAAAATTTTCTCAGTGGTGTGTTGTAGCATTGAATAATCCATGTAAGGAGTGCCAAAAGTCCACTAAAAAGGGTTATTTGATGGGCAGAAGGAACCTTGGTGGGTGAGTGGGCACCAGGGACCAGCTGGGTACAGGAAGCTGTACCATGGCTTGTGCCCCTTTCTAGTGTGTCTGATTTTGTTCCTGAACAATGACTACTGAACTTCTTAATCTATTCTTAATTTTGGTTATTGTTCTCTGTTGTTTCTCCAGGGAAATATTAAATTATAATATTTTCTTTTCTTCCCCATCTGTCTACTGGTGTTTATCTCTTCCTGGAAGAAATCCAAGTTTAGTAATTAAGGCACTAGGAACAGTCAGAGGTGAGATCAGTAGATAAAATGTAATTCTAATAGATCTATGAATCTCTCTACAGTAAATCTTTTAACACCTTGGGCCAAATCCTCCAGGAACACAAACAGAGTTTTTGGAGATGACACTGTCTTACACCTACTGGGGATCTGTGTAAAACTGCATTGACAGCTCCATTGTGATTGTCTAAAAACTTAAAAAAAAAATTACCTTAGGAAGATGAGGCACAATACCCTGCCCAACAGTCAGTGTGGATGAAATGTGTGATTTTTTTTCTCACATCCCGTGATATATGCTTGCTTATCTTTTTCCCTTGGCAATTTTCAAATACCCTGAAATAGAATTGTGTCTGTACAGGTAAAATCTTCATATGCAGTGGTGAGCAGCTGGATTATGTATATTAACTAGACAAGGGGTTTAACTTATTCCCTAATTTGGGTGTTTAGATGAGGGTTTGTGGTAGAAACATTCCACAGGAAATAAAACACAAAAAGATAATTTTGGAGAACAGCAGCAAATTGCCTGAAGATTCCCCAAATCCCACCATTCCTGGGCATCTTTTTTACCCTTCTGCTGAAGTCTGGAGCAGATTTCCATGGCATGGCTGGTGGCAGTCACTATTTCTGTCCTCCCTGACCTCAGAAAAGGCTCTCATGGGACACTGGCCCTGAGGTCTTCCGCAGCTGTGAGCCCTGGAGAAACTGAGGTTGAGTGTCACCCACTGAACCTGCAAAATGCCAGATGCTGTTCTGTCACCTCCTGGTGTGGCTCAAAGGCTGCAGAAGGACACGTGGGAAGGTTGCTGGCCACAGGCATGGCAAGAGAAGGACTTTCCAGTGAACAACAACCCCCTAGGTGATCAAAATTTTTCCAAGACACTGTATGGATGAACCTTAACAGAAGATAAACAATCAAAAAGAAAGTGAATGTTAAGGCAATGGAAGCCTGGTGGCAATTCCTGCTTGCCAAAACTGAGGGGAACAGGTCCTGTAGGAGCAAAGGCAGCAGCAGTTAGATGGGAACAGACAGCTCATTGCATAATTAAAGCAATTAATCCCTCAGTGTGTCTTCCTTCACAAGCAGAACCAATAACCTCGTGTCTTTTAAATAATGACAGCTCCACTAACTCAATAGAGAGTTTGAAGAAAGCACTGGATAAGAATGCAGCATTATTATAACAGGAAGAAAAACAGTCTCATTGAAATGTTAGGCACATGCTCCATCCTTTAACAAACAGAGATTTCAGGGAGCTGAGAGTAAAATTTGAGTATATAAATCTTCCTGTATTACTGTGTGACATTACGTAACATAACACAAAGTAAAACATAACATATTGATACAATGTAATAATACAAAATTTTAAATTTAAAAGGCATCTGTTCTTCGAAACCAGGGTCGAAGGCTCATCTGGCCCTTCTGGGTGGCCTCTTTCCTTATGTGGAATCGAGATGAAAACTCTTACCTCAAGCTTGTGTCTGCACTGAGTGTGTGATCAAAGAACAAACCACAACGATCTCTAAAGTCACCAGAAAGCTGCATGTCTATCAGAGACTTATTCCATTATGATTCAGAGGTGCCAAAAGCATCTTTTTCCTTCAAGGTTTGCCAATTCATTTGAAGGAAAGACGTAAAGGATGCATTTTTTTCAAAGGCTTGGAGTTACACAGCTGGAAAAGGGGGAAGCCAGCTGTTTATCCCTTCAGCACAAGTAAACACTGCCCAGGCTGGAAAGGATGTGCCCCACTCCATGTCTGTGTCTAGCTGTGAGAGGAAAAGCTGTGTTTGGCTCTGACCAGAAGCTTTTGAAAGCAATAATGAGCAAAGCTCGTGGCAGCACCAGCACATCTATGAGACACAGTGATGTTCCCACAGAAATATGCTCCTGTGGTGAAGTGCACACTAAGAGAAAATATACCCCATGCAGATTTCTTGGTCAGTTGGTTTCTGGCAGGGGCAGACAGTTAGAAAGAGGAGTTTTCAGGCATAAATCAGCTTTGTTTGGGCTGAGCAGCATTTGTGATGTAAGAAATGGAGGCCCCAGCAATGGCAGATGCTTGGCAGTCCTTGGCTCTTTCACTTTATTTCAGTGTTGAAGTGACTGTCCTGGGAGGAGTCAGGAGCTGGGGTTACCTGGGTTTTAGGGAACTACACCAAATTAATTCATTTTGGGGAAATGCGTTTTGCAAACAGTGAATAAAGATCAAAACCCATGAAGTGACATTATCTCTGCCAACCTGAATTTCTATGGGATATTTTTGTCCTCTGAAACAGAACTTGATAGTGATGATTGAAATAGGGTGCTTTTGTTGTTGTTGTTACCAAAAACAGCAAATACTGTCTGCAATTAGAATTTTTAGAATTTTGGGGTGGGTTTTTTGAGTATTTGTTTTTCACACTAGGCTCAAAGATGTTTATTGGGAATTACCAGTAGGAGGTACAAAAGATTGTCTTGCTGTGTACATCTTGTTATTTACACGTGCAAAAATTAGCTTTTTGAGAAATGCTTGTTGTTTGGGTCTGTTCATTTTGGTTTTGTTTTCCTAGGAGCCAAGTCCATGAATGAAGAATCACAGAATGCTTTGGGTTGGAAGGGACCTTAAAGACCATCTTGTTCTATCTCCTGCTGTGGGCAGGCACAGCTTCCACTCTCCCAGGTTGCTCCAAGCCCCATCCAACCTGGCCTTGGACATTTTCAGGGATGGAGCATCCACAGCTCTTCTAGGCACCCTGTGCCAGGGCCTCACCACCCTCACAATCAAGAAATTATTCCTATTCTAAGCCTCACATTGTCCTGATCCATGTGCAGGATGTTGCACTTGGCCTTGTTGAATAATAAACCTTTGTGAGGTTTATTATACTTTTTGTATGAGATTTTTTTTTTTTTCTCAGAATCAGTCGTGATGGCAGCTGCTGCCCTCAGATTTCCTATTACAAACAAACAAAAAAACAGAACTTTTGGTTCAGATATTTGTCTCAGTGTTCAAAGAGCAGCTAGATGAACTCACAGAGGAAGAAGCTGCCTGTCAATGTTAAATGCAAAGGAAATATCTCTGGCTGAGGAAACTCCTGGAGTGCAAAATATTCATTTTGGAGTACATGGGCTGTACCTTCACATGGCTGCCAGGTGCTGTATACCCTCCCATACACCTGTTCTCAGTCAGTGCTGGAAACAGGACAATGGGTCTTTTATCTGCAGCAGCATCTCAGGTTTTTGCCCTCGTGTTCTTATTCCGTGTCATGAAACCACAAAAACTTTGTTGCTTTGAAAATGCTTCTCAGCAGCATCACACCTGATTTTTTGAGCTACTTTGGCTGCATATCACAGCAGAAGATAAACCAGCTTGTTGATATGGTAACCAAAGTTTGCATATGAAACAAAAATAAAAAAAAAAATAGAGTGTATTGAAACAGAAAGGTGCTACAGTGAGGTGCACCCCAGGTAACTCTGGAAACTCACTTTTTGAAAGTAACCACTAAAAATTAAAAAGGCATGTGACAAAACCTCATGAAAATCCCTTAAAAGCTTAATACAAACTTCATTAAATAACAATCAGAGCAGTAAACTATTTGTGGTTCACTTTGGGCATATGAGCTCATTTGTGGCTTGATTTTCTCTTGATTAAATTCTTTGTGAGAGCTGCTCTCAAAGGCAAGAAAAACAATGGCTTAGTTTCATAGACCTGATTTAATCAAATTGCCCAAATTATAATTTTTCAATGCTGCCAGGGAATCAGAAACAACCTCATTTTCTTCTCCTCAGTCCCAGTCATTTTGGCATCCACAGTTTGGACCAGGGAAGTGTGAAAGAAACACGTGGTAGCAGCAGTGCAGTGGAAAGTTTCAATAAGTGGTTCAGGTCAGTGCAGCACTTACATGGGATCATCTGGCTGTAGAAGTCTTGGAGAACTCTGTACTAGAAATAATCAGTGGACCCCAAGATGCTGTGAGCCCCAGCTGTGACTTCTCCAGCCCCTTGGTGCAGCCACTGTCAGTAATGCCTCAGGTTTTAGCTTTTATATTTTTCAGATTCTGTGCTGCTTTAGATTGTAGTTCTGAGCTTTATATTAGGGGATGGTGAGCTCTCTGCACAGAGTAGGGAGACAAAACAATTCCTTTTCTACCTGGGGACCAAGGACAAATGATCCAAATTTCAGGCCCAAGAGCATAAACAATGACGGAATGAAGAGAGAAAAACAAGGATGGGCTAAAGCTGTAATTGGACAATTAACTCTAATATGCAAATGGACCAAAACTTTTAAAGTGAGAGACCTCGTGACTAGTTTCCATTTTGTGACCATTTTGGTTCATTTTGTGTAGCCCTGGCTGGGCTCTTGTGCTGCCCAAGGTGGATCCATTGAAGCCTTTTGATAAATCCCTACTTTATTCTTTAGCTCTGTCCAGCCTCTGTTCTAGGTCAGCCTTCACAAAGCATCATCAGGACAAAGTGGGAGCTCTTTGATGGGTTAGATTTCAATAAAGAATTGCTGATTGTGTGTTAGAAGAGAAAAGGCCTCTCTGCAGATACCTAATTAATGTGGATTATCTGTGCTGAGTGCCTCTTGCCCTCACCTGATGCCATTTGGATGAGTTCTGGCCACACTGATGTACCTGGAGGGGTGTATCTGCACCCTGTCTTGTGGTAGGCTGCCTGGAAAATATCCCAGCTGTCAAAAATAAACCTATATATCATTCCCTTTTGGGTTTATTTTTGGTTTTTTTGTGGTTTTTTTTCCCCCCCCTAAAGTTTGTACTCAAGACTTCAAGTTTGATAAGTGAAAAACCATTTAATCAAAACACCTTTCAAAAAAGGAAACTACAAATTAAGAGGACATGCTGCCTTAACAAATGTCTTCAGTTAATTTGAACCGGACAGCTGCTTGAGGAATCCCAGAAGGATGTAACATAAGGCTATGCCTATTTTTCACCAGCAGTCTCCAAGAAAATTTACCAATTTTTCTATTATTTATTAAGGTCTTCTGTGTTCTTTTATAGAAATCTGCCCAGAAGGAAGCAGGACTCAGCTTCTGCCTCTGATGGCCCAGGCAGAATCGCATGCTGTGTTTGACATGCTGGTCCCTCAGAGCCTGGAAAACATGAAGAAATTTGAGATGTCCTGCAGGATTGTGGAAGACATCATGTGTCTTGGAGCTTGGTGAATTTCCAGCAAAATTTACTTTTGCTCCAGATTCATATTAATTCCTCAAAATCTGCCAGCTGAGACATTCTTAGTTAAGAAAACTGAAGGAAATTGAAAATCAGGGTAGACCAGAGGCACCCTTGCACACATGGTCTGAGTTGTGTGAAAAGAACAGCTTTAGGTATCCCTGTGAACCTGGGGAAAAAGCCAAGAACATTATGGGAGCTGTGTTAACAAGAGAATAGGGAGTAATACAGAAAGTCCAGGGGCTTGACAAATTAATCAGAGCTGGGCAGCAGTTTAAGAAACCTCACAAGGACATAAACCAGAGCTGCTTAAGTGATTTCCACCACGAGCTGCTGGAGAGATGTAAACACTGCAAGGGGCTGGGCTGTTTCACTTCCAGAGGGATCTCAGGTTGTACAGGAGTGCCGGGGAGAGGAGGGGATTGGCAGCACCCAGGGAAACCAGGAGAGATGCTCTGGGGTAGGTGTGTGTGACACAGAGCTCTGTGCAGGGCACAGAGGGGATGGAGAGGGATTGGATCACGCGGGGACATGGACGAGGGGGAATGGCTTTAAGGTGAAGGAAGATAGATTTAGATTTTATATGAAATTCTTCCCTGTGAGGGTGGTGAGGCACTGGCACAGGCAGCCCAGAGAAGCTGTGGCTGCTCCATCCCTGGAAGTGCTCAAGGCCAGTTTGGATGGATTTTTGAACAACTTGGTCTAGTGGAAGCTGTCCCTGACTGTGGCAAGAGGTTGGAATGAAATTATTTTTAAGGTCCCTTCCAACCCAAACCATTCTGTGGTTTATTTATTTATTTATTTATTTATTTATTTATTTACTGTGGGCTGAAACAGGATTCAGAACATAAGGGCAACCTGAAGCTGCAGGATTTGAGAAATAAACTAGTAGATGGAGTTAGAAAAAATTTCAGGCAATGTTTTCTATACTGAGTCTCTGTTCAGACTACACTATATAGGATTAGTAAATTTTATTCATTAAAAGCAGAATTGTGCTATTTAATTTCCAATAAATCTCCTCCTAGGCAAAGACAAGAGTAACTGGAGACAGACCTGCTCATGCTGTAGATCAAATTGCTTTAATCTCTTTTAAGGGTGTTCCTTACTGATGCAGCTCCTTGTTCCTCTGTCTGCTTATGCCAGCTCACAGATCACCACAGTATATTCACATTTCTAAAACGCATAATACTTTGCCTGAAACCTTCTTAAAATTGGCCACGGGTAAAGATAATTTTCAGATCCTGATCACTATTACTCATGATATGGAACATGAAAGAGGGGAGTGTTCTTTTCCCTTTGCAAAAACATCATATCCTTGGGCGAGTTTGGTGGTTCCCTCCATGGCAGTGCTGTTCTCTGAATCCACTGTGTTTATTCATTCTGAACCTGTTCCACCCTTGGAAGAGGCAGGGGAGGAGGTAAGTGCAAGAAGAGGAGTTTAAGAGGCAAGAGGTCAGGGTCAAAAGGAGGAAAATGGAGAGGGATGAGAAGAAGCATGAAGTGGAAGGAGAAAGAAAAGGCTGCAAAAGGAGGGAAAGGCACAGATACTCTGAGCTGGGAGGATGTGGGAACCATTGGAGCCTGGCAGAGGACCCAGCACTGAGCCTGAAGTGCAGGGCACAGGGAATCTGCAGAGCCTCTGATCTGAACCATCGAGTGCATCCCACTGTCTTCTGCTCAGCTCATGGGACTGGGCTTGGGCATCACCTGGCAGGAGGCTGAAATCATGGAAACACTTCGGTGTCAGGAATTGATGTAACCAGGACAAAAGAATGGTTTAGAAGAGGCAGGCAGTTTTGCTTCACAGCATAGATAATTCTGATTGTATTGTGTTTTCTGGTTTTGTTGGCAAATATCTGACAGCATGAGACAACAAATGGCTTTTAACTTATTGTTTTCTCTAAGGAAAGCATTATTTTTTAAAGATCTCCCCATTAAATCTGCATATACTTGGAGCCTGAAGAAAACAGTCTGATGGAGTAAGGGGATGGAACAGCAGAAAATCTATTTGCTAAGTCCTGCAATGGAGAATATATATTTTAATGCAAAACAGTGATGGCAAGGGAAGCTTTAGACAGCTTCAAAGCAAAAGCATCCAGGTAGGCAGTCCTGCAGGACTTCAAAACCTCGCGTGGAGACAAAGCTTTTTGTACATCAGAGCTTGAAATTCAAATCAAGCAGAGATCAAGCCAAGTCAACTTTGAGCATTTTGCATTTCACTTGATGTCCTTAAAGGCTGCAAGAGTTTCTTTATAATTTTCTTGCATCACATGCCATTTTCAGTGCTGTTTTCCAGAGGTTTCTTTGCTCCTTTTCTTCCGGTTTCCTTGAGTGGTTACACAGATTTGTAGTGTATCACATGTGTTTTTTAAAGCTTTTGTTCAGCTGGAGTCCCCTTCCCTCCCTTCAGCCTCAAAGGCAGATTTACAGGAATCTTTCAGAGATATGACACTGCATTATTTTAAAAGCTTTGCTCTTCTTATCTTCATGGCCTTGGAGGTCACAAAGAACTATAAGTGAGGATAAGCATCAGGTTCCTCAGCATGGAATAAAGTCAGACTGGATTGCAAAAAACCACTTTAACACATAAATCCAGATACTCTTTCCAGTGTCTTCCCTCTCTCCTATCACTGATGAGATTTCTTGAGTTTATTTAAAAGAAGACAGGAGGGGAAAGTGCCAGGAAGAGAAAAAATATCCCCAAACCTTTTTCAAAGGACCTGAAATAACATTTTAATTCCATCCAAATAATGCTGGTACAAGAGTGGCTCAGTTAAGATATTTTATGACAAAAGCAGCAAAGGAATTTTGTTGCCTAACTACTGATAGGGTTTATACTTCATTAATGAGTATCCAAAAAATCATCTCATGTAGAATGTTTTCAAATTAAGGGCAGAGAGGAAATTACATTTGCTTTTGTTGAAGGAGCAACTGGATATTGGAAAATTGTTGCAGGCTTTGCTGGATTTGATTCAGAGAAAAGCTTACAGCTTGGTTCTCCATTGCCTGTGTTTTATACTGTAATTTCAGCCACGCTGCCTTTCTCATGTGCTGCTGCAATTAAGGAACCTGGGTCTTTTACAGCTTACAGCTCAGCTGTGCCAGAGATGGGGAACTGGCAGACTTTGGGTGTGAAACTTAGGTTTGCCCACATCCAGAGACAGCTGAAGTGGCTGGACGGGTGGCACCCCAAATCTAGGCTCCCAGGGTGCAAGATCAAAACCTGCACCAGCTGCCTCCTGATCTCCTGGATGAGACCCAGGTGGCTGAATTAGCACCAACCCACCCTCTGCCTGGGACAAAGAATGAAAATGGGACAAATGAGCCTGGTTTTGCCAGTGACACAGTGCCCCTGCAGGGCACCAAGGGGCTGGGGGCTCCCGGGCTCCCACTCTGGGTCCCTGGGGATTTCAGCATCCCTGCAGTGCATGGGTGCCACTGACAGCCTGGCAGGGAGTGAGGAGAGGGGCTTGAGAAAAGCTGGGTGTGGAGGGCTGAAGCATGCAGAAACATCTCTGCAGTGATTTAAGCAAGACAAAGGAGCAGTGCTGGTTTTGGCTGTGCCTGCTGTGGCTGAGGGAGGTGAGGTTCATTTGGCCAGCAGACACAAAATATCTCCTTGTGTGTTCCCCTGCAATTCAGTGTTCTGTCCTTTCATAGCAGTTTGTCCTTCTTGCTCCTAACCCTGCTATCTCTGGCATGCTTTAATCTGAAGACAGAAATGAGGGTGTCCTGCAAGGAGAGGGAGCTCCTCCAGGAGCTAAGCTAAGGGAATGGAGTGGGATTAAGGGGCAATGGTTTCAAACTGAGAGAGGGCTGTCTTAGATTAGACATTAGGAGGAATTTCTGGACTCTGAGGGAGGTGAGGCCCTGGCACAGGTTGCCCAGAGCAGCTGTGGATGCTCCATCCCTGAAAATGTTCAAGGCCAGGCTGGATGGGACTTGGAGCAGCTTGGTCTGGTGGAAGATGCCCCTACTCACGGCAGAGGATTTGGAATAGAGGGTCTTTAAGGTCCCTTCCAGCCCAAACCATTCTGTGATTCTGTGACACTGACAGTCCCTTCAGCTCTGAACAGTTTCTCCATCAGTGTGGTGGGTACCAGCTTTGTCCCCAGGAGGAGGCTGCCACTGCAGGCCCCCAGCCCTGGCATTGCTGTCCCTGAGGAACCCTGGAGTCTGCTGCATCACAGGCTCAAACAAGAGGTGGTGGCACAGGATTCCTCACAAATGTAACAACCTGAATGCTGGCATTTGCAGCACAATGTGAGAGGATGGTAATTCCTGCTGTGTGCCTCCAGTTCTGATGCTGCTTCCAGGTGAGGACAAGAGGATGATCTTTGCATTTTGCTCTGCTGCAGAGGTCTGAGCTATTTGTTACTTCCATAACCTTAAAGGTATTTTTCCAGCTGAATGGCTCTGTGATTCCATACTGAGTGGTGTCTTTCTGAGGGACAAGGTGTTCAGCCAGATTGGTCCAGCATCTCCTCTGGGGATGTGTCTGCCAGGTAGGAGGGACAGGGAGTGTTCAGCTGCGGCTGGCAGAGGTTCTTGCTGAAAGGCAGAGGTACAGGGAGGGGTACAAGCAGCCTCCTGTCACTCACAGGAGTGATTCCTGCCTCTGAAGATATTGGCTCTTGCTGCTCCTGAGACCACAGGTAGCAGGAGTCTCTCAGCATCTTCTGCTCTGAAGAGCCAGGTGAACCACGGTGCTCAACATTCACTCAGCAGAAAAAGTGCTGTTGGCTAAAGGAATTTTTGTAAAAAGCCCTTCACTTAATTTTATGTATTTCTGTTTAATTGTTTCTAAGACTTTTTTAAAGGAAGGGCAATTCCAAATTTAGGTTAAATTGACTACAGAATACACACCCAGCTAGAGATGCTGTTAGTTTTCAGTTTGGAGGTCTCCTCAGAAACCAGTGAAATGTGTTGTGGAAAAGCCAAAAACCCCAAGTAATTTTGGCTTTAAACACCTGACCCACAATTAGCATTTTGCCTTTTTCTAAAGGGCAACACAGAAGCCCCAGGCTGTATGACTGCTGGTTGTTCAGTCAGAACAGGAGGCTCAGGGGGGACCTTGCTGTTCTCTACAGCTCCCTGCAAGGAGGCTGTAGCCAGGTGGGAGATGCTCTCTTCTCCCAGGTCATAGGACAAGTGGAAATGGCCTCGAGCTGTGCCAGGGGAGGTTTAGATTGGATATTAGGAACAGTTTTGTTGCTGAAGGGGTGTCAGACATTGGAACAGGCTGCCTAGGGCAGTGGTGGAGTCACCATCCCTGGAGGGATTTGAGAGATGTGTAAATGTGGTGTTCAGGACATGGTTCAGTGGTAGGCTGGGCAGTGCTGGGTTAATAGCTGGGCTCAGCGATCTTAGAGGTGTTTTTTGACCCTAATGAATGCTATGATTCCATTTTCCTGCAATTTCCATATGCAGTGATTGAGGGCAGGATATTGCAGAGCACTCTGATGGTATGGGCTGGCTTTGTAGCTACAGAAACAATTTGTACACCAGAATGTGACACTGTGCCTGTGAGGGAGGAGAGAAATTAATTCAGGTGAATCTGGAGCATAATCTCTGTGCCCATGCAAAGCCTCAAATGTTCCGTGGGATGCTTTAGTCAGCAGTAGGGGATGAGGAGTCCCCGTGGGCACAGGCGAGGGTTTAAGCTGGATATAACCAACAGGGGGCATTAGGTTTATGCTTATTAAATGTGTATTTCTATTCCTAGCAGAGAAAAATCTCTGAGTAGTTTGATTGAAAACAGCAGGATGTGAGTCTTCTACCCTATAAAAGATGCAGGATTCTCTTGTTTGGTTGTTTGTTTTTTTTTTTTTCCCACAGATGTAGTAACTGTATAAGTCTGCTCTTCAGGTCTAGCCTGTATCTATTCTGAGACAAAGATAAGCAAGATAGATGTAATTAACAATCAGATTATTTTTGCATGATTTGCATTTCAAAAAGCACTTGAAAAATAGAAGTGTTTCTGGTACAAATTTGTTTGTATTGACAATTCCCAGTTTTCTAACCAGAAATTAACGTAAGGCTGCAATTATATCTTTCTGATGGAAATGAGATTCAGCAGTGCACAGTCAACTGCTGCCCTTAATTTTGGAGAAATCCTTGCTCTGAATTATTTGATTACTGAACGCAAAGGACTTCAGTGAGGAGCTACAGTGCAAGCACAAATTGTGGTCTTTGGAAATGAAAGCAATATTTATTACAGAGACAATTATTATGGCTACAACCACTCATACTCCTGTACATGGCATTATTCATATACATGTTCCTTTTACATTTATATTTTGTATTTCACAGCACTGACTGTTGGAGCAACATTTTCCTCTTCACACATGAAGTGGAAAACTGCAGCCTGCTCTGCACTCTTGTCACCCCCCAACAGCTGGAAAACTTTTTAGGTGAAGTGGTTCCTACGATCTGCATTTGGAAACATGGAAATAGATTAAGGAATTAGATGTCAAATAATTAGAGGATCCAGCTGTGACCTGCTTTCATAAAGCAATGTCAAAACAAATTATTGTCCCAAATGTTCAGATGCTCTGTTTCAATAAGTTGATTTAATTACCTGCCTTATGTTAAAATGGGTTTTACACCACCTAATTTCTTCCAAAGTAAAGTTAGGATTTTGAAATAAAGAAATTATCAACCTCCATCAGTTGCAGACTTTTTGGCTGGGATGCTCTCAGCAACTCTTGTTCCCCCACTGTCAGAGAAGAGAAATTCTAATGGGTCAGTGGCACACAGTAACTCCTTTCCCCTGAGCCCTCTTTAAACCCCACCATGAAAAAAAAAAAAAAAAAAAAAAAAAAAGGCAAGATGAGTTTGGTTCATTTTTATCCAGCAAGAAGTTGTTTGGGGGGAGGGTTGGATCCAATTAATCAGTGGCTTGACTCTGAGGGACACCTCATCCAAAGACTTTTTTCTACAGTCCCAATGTGCTGCAAGCTGTTCAAGGTCTGTAGACTTCAGGCTGGCCACCCACTATAAACAGAAAAGTGTGTTTTATCTTACCCTGTTTGTAAACACAAGGGAAGGAACAAGATCACCTAGAAAGATTTTTTTTTTTTTTTGAAAGTTGCTTGGTCAATGCCCTGGCACATCCTTCTCACTGAGCACAATTTTGTGTCCTCCAATACTTAACTCAGGCTGAGCAGCATTTTAAACAGGATCCCATCTGCTGGGCCAGTTTGTGTTAGTGAAGAGTGGTGTTATTCTGTGTATCCAACAGAACAGCAAATTAGGGACACCTTTTCCATGCTAATCAATTAGTCACATAAGATACTCCTGCTTTCCAAAGAAGTGCTGGAGTAGCAGCTGTGTGACTTGTTATGAAAGGTCTGTGTGTCAGCAGATTCTGCCTCTGTGTTGTGCTTTTCTGCAGAGCCAGCAACAAATCCTAATAAAAGTTAATGTGAGAAAACATTGCCAGTGAGGTGATAGGTTGAGATTAACTGCGCTAAAAGGAGGCAATTCCATGCTAAGTCTTTTTTAACTTCTCTGAAGAGTCACTATTATAAACATACCAATTTAAGGGCTTCTTTCTCCTCTCGTGAAAATCAATATGAAAACTCACACTGAATTAATCTAAAAAAGAAAAAGCAGCCAGCCACCACTCATCCTACACTTGGACAGCTACACTTTCTGGCTTTCCCGTAACACAAGTTTTAACAAGAATGTTTAGACTCAAAATTAGCCCCATGCTGAGCTCTAATGACAATTTCTAAAAAAAAAAAAAATTGCAATTAAGCTCTGATGCAAGTAATTTCCTTCTCAAAGATAATTTTTATAAACAAGTGTATATAAATAAGTTTAAAATTGGAAAAAATATCCAACTACTTGTTCTTAACTGCATCACTGTTATTATAACACACTCCTCCAAACATATAAAACACTTAGATTGTCTGCATTAGAAGCAAATGTTGTGTTTAATACCTTTTTCTAGTGTTTGAGTTTTTAGGTACCTAAGTTCCAGGACATTTAATGTCACCCATTTATGTCCATCCTTCAGCTGCCAGAAAGTCTTGAGATTTTCTAGTGTACTTGTGGCACAATCCCCAGGCTCTCAGAGGTATCTCTGTAACATAAAATGTGGTGAACGCAGTGGACTTTTAGTTCTGGGGAAGGCTTTTTCTGTAGCTCCTGCTGATTTCAGAAGAGGCCCCAAAATGGCACGATTCTCACAGGGAGAAGGTTCCAGAAGAGGTGTCAGATGTGGAATAACCTTTACCACCTCTGGGGAGGAAAATGAAGTGTCTCACTTTGCCACAGGCACCTGTGATGACTGACTGCTCTGTCCCCCTTCCTGCCAGCGCAGCTTCCCACGTGTGTGCTACCACCTGTGGAAGGACAAAAATATTCACCATGCCAAAAAATAAAAAAAAGAGCCATGATGAAAACTAGAGCCCCAGATCCTTGAGTCATAGGACCAGGGACTCTCAGCTTGCCTTTCTTTAGCAAACAACATGTCTTCACAATGGAATTCCCCCAAAAAGCCTGGAAACCTGGTCAGAGCACAGCCTGAAAAACAGCTCTGATGCAGAAAATGGCTCCATTCTCCAGCAGGGTGCTCGCTCTCCTCTCATCTCCCATGAGTGGCCATGGCTCCAGAAGAGTGGGGGTTATTTGCTGCTGTTCCTTTCACACTCCCCCAGTTCCCCTGTGTGCTGGGATTGTGACCTTTGGGGTGCAAGGGGGCTGTCATGATGTTTGGGGCTTCAAACTTAATCCAGGCTATTGTCTACTCCTGCCTGAAAAAATATCCCTTTCTGCTACTAGGATAGCATTTATTTCTGTTTTCTGCCCCTGTGGTGCCAAGGATTTATGGTTCAAGTAGTCCAAAGACTCCCCAAAATATGGAATTCTGGAGTCACGAGTAGAGGTTTTTTAAGTGTATTGCAAACTGTACCCAGGAAGGACCTGAGAGCCTGTGCAGTCCTTGCTTCTGTCATGGATTTCCTCAGAGCATGCCTGCAAGGATGATTTTGGGGTAAAAATCCAGGATTAGTCAAAAAGGCCAAGAGAAGCAGAATGTTCTTCTGCGATGTGTTCTTAGATGGACACTACTTTAAATGCAAAATGCTTCTTCTGAGATAAACCAGTGGATTGTTTCCGATTCTGAATATTTTCTGTGATGATTCAGCTATTGGCAAAAATAAGCTGAAGAGTATGATGTTGAAGCACTGTCATCCCATCTTCCCATGACTGTTTTTTTTAATGTATTACCTGTTCAGAGTAAAAATATTTTCCTCTTAAAAAAACCAAGAGAAAACCAACAAAAACAACACCCCCCCCACCAAAACAAAAAAAACCCGAAACCCAAAAACTACCCCACAAAAAAGAAAAAACCCAAACAAAAAAAAAAAAAACACAAAAAACCAAAAACAAAAAACCAAAAAACCAGAAAACCAAAACAAAACCAAACCCCTGACAAAAAACCAAACCCCAAAACAACAGCAAGAAGGAAAGGGCATGAGTCCATTTCTCTTGGTCCTCTGTAATTAATACAGTGATTTATCTCTGTAAAGCCTGCCAATAAATTATTGGTTGCTATCAACTTATTTCTCAGGATGAAACCCTGGGAGAGGAAGTTGCCATGGACTCATCAGAGCCCCCAGTGATTAATGTAGGTGCTGATATTTGCTGTCCTTATGATGGAAGCATATTTTCTCCTCTTATTCCACATACATTTTTGACTACTGAACACCAACCATTTACTTTTCATATCTGACTCTGACTGTGATTTGCTTGTCCCAAACATTGCTGAGCATCTTCAAGCTGCCATCCTGTGGCACTGGTCATCCTGGGGCTTTAGGTTAAATCAGAGGACTCCTCTCCTTCCCAAGCAGGAGTTTGAGATTTCCAGCTCTTCTCTCCTGAAAGGTCTTGAAGACATGAGAACTTTCACTCTTATCACTGTATGCTTCCCTACCCACAAACATGCTGCAGCATGTGTCAGGATTTCCTTTCAGGGTTAGAATTATGAGCTCTGTATCCTTGAAAATGAGGGATTTCCTTCCTTCCAGGGAGAAAGTACAGACGAGCCTTGGTTTGGACTTTACAGCACCTGCCTGATGCTGTGATAATGGACTTTGAAAGTTCTGGTGCTGTTCAATTCTAGGTGTTATTTTAGGTCATTTCAGAAGCTTTAATGGCTCCCTGTGTCTGCACAGCTGGACTCATGATAACTGATGCACAGACCTTGCAGGTGGAGGAATATGAAAAACAACATTAATAAAATGATAATGTGTTAAAGGTTCTTTTCCCAAGTGTCTGTTTCTGGCTAAAGAAAAGGCCGTGGAAAAGAAAAATTGGGTTTCTAGGCACTCCAAAAGGAGGTAATGGCCATATAATGGCTGGGTTGCTTCTGCCCTTATGTCTGTGCATTGCAACACAGTCTTCAGTTACATTCCCCACAATATTTCATGTATGTGTGTGTATAAACTTCTGACTTGTGTGCAACTTTGGCCTGTAATATCTTTGGTGTGCCCACTAGAGAAAATGAAAGCTATGAAATAATAAGGCAAGGGCTATAAAAAGTGTCATGTTAAAATCAAGCAAGAGATGTTACTGTTAAATCTCCTGTTAAACAGGGATCTTCCATGAAGCTGTGCAAATCATTCAAGCCTAAGCTCTCCCATTGCCCATTCTTCCCCTGTTTTTCATGAGCTCCTGGGGAATGCAGAGGTTGTGATCTGGAGAAGTGCTTTGCTCTCACAGCTGTAACCAAAACCTCCAGACACTGAATGCACAAACTTCTGCTGAACTGGGACTCCTCTGCTGAAGGATCCTGGATGTCTCAAGTTGGACATTGTGATTTCCCTGACCATTTTGACCTTAATCTCCCTGTGCCCCAGTTTCCTGTCTGATCCCGGTATGACGAGGTAAAATGCAGAAGATATTCAATGGTGCCTACAAAGCACCAGCAGATTAGTGATGAGCACCACACACACAAAAAAATAATCATGCCATACTTGAGCAGAGGTTGGCTGGGGTCCCAGGAACGTGGCACAGGGCCATGTTGAATGAGAAGTGTAAAAGAGAGAGGCTTAGCCATTATCCATGCACTGAGCCATCCTCAGTGCATCCCAGGTGCAGGATACACAGGGAACCTTAATTCTTCCTAATTCCTGTCTGCTTGACTCAGCTGAATGCTGTTGCCTCCCTTAAGTTCTGCAATCCTTTGCTTTGCACTGCCAAAGGGACTGAGGGACAGGAGATTCATAACCTCCAGGTCTAGTTGTCCAGACTTAACTTGCCCAAGACAACAGAGAATAAAGAATTCTCATCGGTGCCAAATTAGAATCCAGCGAGTACTTTAGGTCTGAGGTTTCATCAATACTTTCCATCAATTTTTATACCAAAAGCAGCAACTTTTGTCAAGTTTTTATTGATTTCCTGTCTGCCAAAGTGCTTTTTCAAATTTGTAATGGGGTAAGAAGCAAAACCCCTCAAAACAGGGAAGGAAAGAAACAGCACATTTTTATTTTTAGGAAAGAAACAGCAACTTTTTATTTTTAGGAAAGAAACAGCAATTTATTTCCTCCGCCTCTCTATTTTTTGTCACCTAAGTATTTTTTCTGACATTATCAGCTGTTGCTATGAGCAGAGGTATTTCCTCCTTTTTGAAGGCTAGTGTCTGAAAGAAATGCAGAAATGCAAATCTGATGCCATCCCCTCAGCAACTTTCAGACTCAGATTCCACCTTTATGGTGAGCAGGATGGTGGGCTCAGAGATGCTGCTTTGCTTCCTGCAATTTCTGACAAACCCCCAAACAGTTCTTGGTTAATGTTTCTGGAGTCAGTAAAAAAACCCCTGACCTTCTAGTCCTCCCTCCTGAGGAGAAAAAGTTGCTGCATGAGCTCCCCTGTTGTCCCACCCCAGTATCTGACAACCGATGTACTTCACTCATGGAGAAAGATTTATTAAGAGTCTAATGCCTCTTAGCAGAAAAGTCTCTTCTGTCACATTCTTTGGTGCAGAGTTTTTTGCCTTTAAGGAGAAAACTCTACCTGCTTTTCTACCATTTAACATCCTTCAAATGTCTGTCTCTGGCATTTGTTTCCCACTTGAGCTGTTGTTGGAAATCGGAAATCAAATAGTGCTAATTTGGAGTTTATATTACAAATCACATTGCTTATAACCAAAGCCCATGGTCATCTTAATAATGGTTTTTAGAATGGGGAGTCTTCTGTGTGCACCTGGGGTAGCAAACAGCTCTGAGCCTTGCCAAGGGCATCCCTTGACTCAGCTGTGCTCACAGCATTTTTAGACCTACACGGGTGAGTCTCATTGGGTCCCCAGGGCGGTCCCAGGGAACCTGACTCACCTTGTTACACACAGCACTGAGAGCAAAGGAGATGTGGATCTGTTCAGCAGCTCGGGTGTGCCAATGACTCAGGCTGTTGGGTTGGATCAGTGCCTGACCTGTTTATGCTGCTCTGTGTCTCCCTCCTCTCCTAGGAGCCCTGGGAGCGATGATTCTTCAATTCATAAATTCACAGAAGACACAGTTAAAGCTCTGTGCTGTGAATAAGAACCAGTTCTGAAATGTTTAATAGTCCCTGAAGTAAAATAACCCTCTCCTGTAGGTTTAGATTCCAAGGGTCAGTTCTTCACCAGGTGCAGCTGAACTTCATAGTGTGTGCTGTCTCCACTTGCTGGGGGGGCTCGGTGCTTGCCCACTGCTGGGTGGATTTGGGGTATTGTGCCTTTTGTAGAAATGCCAGAAAAGAGGGAAGTCACCCTGAGCAGGTGCTTCAAATTTCAGAAGAAAGGAAATGGTGAAGCAGAAGAGGAAGGAATGGTGATTACTTTTACTCTGGTACAGAGATGAGCTCATTCCCTTTCTGCCTTTTTCCTTTTAGGAAAGGAAAACTAGTTTCTTCCCTTAAAAAAATAAAGTTTGCAAGCCAGGAAGAAAGAAGAACTAGGAATGTTCTGATCATCCATGAGGAATGTTGTTACATTCAGCTTAAACTACTTTTTTTCCCTCTTTTTAATGTTCTAACAATTAATTAATTCCTTAAAATTGAAACTGTTTTGACTTACCTATTCTGCAAAAAAAAAAAAAAAAAGAAAAAAAAAAAAAAAAAAAAAAAGGCATTTTGAATCACAGTGGGTTTTCTGCCGCACTTGAGAACAGCAGGTTGAGACTGGGGTATTTTTGATGTGGAAAGAAGCTGCCTAGTTGTCTTTTTCCTACTTACACTGACCTCAAACCTTTCTGACAGCTTCCTGCGTAGTGGTTCGATGCTGTTCCCAAGCACAATTTGAAGATTCCCAAAAGAAGACAACAGTCTCTTTGCAGTTCCCAGTTTGCTTTCTTTGTCAGACTCTTCTTTTCAAGGTTATCTTTAGCTTCATCCAGCATTCCAGGAAAAGAAAGAAGTGTCCTCTGGAGTTTTTTGCAGCCTTGGTATAGAAACATCCCACCACGTCTTGCCATTTCTATCTGACGTCTGTGATATTTAAAGATATGTTTTTGGAGCTTGTCCCTCTCCATAACCTATTGTTTAATTAGTGCCACTGGAAATACAGCAACAGAACTTAAAAACGAGGGATCTGAATTTGAGGAGATGGAGCAGGGAGGATGGAGTGACTCTTGGGCATGAAAAGTTTAGTGGAAAGGGTGAACAAGAAGGGTTTTGGTGAAAAGGAGCATGGGAGGGCAAGTAGCATGTCTAAGTTTCAAAATGAGGTTGGTAAATTAGTAGAAAAATTCAGATTGGTTGGGAGGGAGGGAATTGGGGAGCAGAGGTCCTGGCAGCACTGTCCAGACAGATCAGTCACAGTATTTGCCTGTGCACAGCTGGGTTAGGTGAGCCACAACTCACTTGAAACAAACAAAGGTGTTGCCCTCCACCATCCAATTACCGGGAGAAAAATTCCCCTGTACCTCGGGGCAGCGCTCAGCAGGAGCATCTTTTAAACCACACCACTCTAGGGAAAGCCCTGAAGATGCCAGACCTGGGAGGAAAACAGAAGTGTTTGACAAATCGGGTGTGCTTCACACCTCAAACTTGTTTTGTGTCAGCATTCCCAAATGACCTGCTCCTGATTTGCATTTGTTTAAATGAAAGGAACACCAGGTATTTTCCAGGAACAGCAGCAGTGGCACCCAGGAAAGTGCTGCTCCAGCAGCAGCTCCTGGTGTGGTAGAGATTTCAAACTTTAAGCCGTGGAGTGCAGGTGACCTCAATGTGCCTTGCTGGACCAAGGCTCAAGCACAGGAAGGAGCAGGTGTTGCAAGCAGAATGAAAAAAATAAATAAATTGATTTTTCCACAGTGGAATGATGTCCTCTGGAAGAAGCACTGCTGCTTGTGCCAACCAGGGCAGGAGCGTTCGGTACAGCGGGATGTGCTCTGCAGAGCGTGCTCCTGCTCTGGACAAACACTGGTTTTCCATGTCTTAGTTCCTTCTACGATCCTTTCCTGTCTGCAGCAGCATGCAAAATTGGCAGAGGCAGAAGCAGTAGGTCGAGAAATTCCTTCCAGGATTTTACTGTCCAGAGCTTTAAAAAATACTGTCCTAGTCAAGAAACGGGCTGGAGGGAGGAGGGCGGCTGGGTCAGGAACAGGGCAAGGCGTGCGCTGGAACTCGGGTGTGGCGGCTCACGGCACTGACTCACCTGCTCCTCTGGGGCTCCGGCGCGGCAGAGCCTGCTCCCTGAATACGTGCAGAAAAGAGGTTTCCAGCCCCAAATCCGCCTCCTGTTGCCTCGCACGGAGAGAGGGGGGAATCCTCCAAGAGATATCTTGATGCCTTTAGGCAAGGCTAGTGGCATTTAACACGTTACGTTGCACTTTGCCTTTATCTTTTGCGGGCAACGCGCGGCCGCCTTCCAGTGTGCCACACAAGCATTCCCGAGTGTTTTCCCTCAAACCCAACCGCTGGGGGGGAAAAAAAACACACCCCCAAAATAAAAAAAACCCACAACCCAAAGAACAACCACAAACAAAACAAATATATAGATATAGATGCAAAACCAGGGGCTTGGCGTGAGTTTCGCTCAGGGCAGAACTTCGCAGGGATCCAGAGAAGGGTGGGGGGGGATGCTCGGGGGATGCTCGCGGACTGCGCGGGGTGTCCCCCGCATCCTCCCCCATCCCGTGGCGTCCTCCCCCATCCCCGGGCGTCCTTCCCTATCCCTTGCCGTCCCCCCCATCCCCGGGCGTGCCCCCCCATCCCCGGGCGTCCCCCGGCCCGGCGGGGCGGGCGCGCAGGCGCAGGGGGGGCTGCCGCCGCGCACCCCCGGCCCCCGAGCCCGGCGCTGCAGGATGCCGGGGGGCAAGAGAGGGCTGGTGGCACCGCAGAACACCTTCCTGGAGAACATCGTCCGGCGCTCCAGCGGTGAGAGAGTCCCCCGTCATGCATCCATCCGCCCGTCCATCCATCCATCTCTCCCCATTGTCGCGCTGGTGGGTCCGTGCCAAAGCGGTGCCTTCAAGGAACGGGATCCGCTGGTCCCCTCCGGAGCATCCCCTCGCGGTCCTTGCCCTATCTCCCCGCACTTCTTACATCGCAGTCGCTACTGCCAGTTCGAACCTTCTTCTCTTTTACGAGACAATAAATTCTCATCTCTGTGCTCATCGGGTCTTCCCCCCCCCCCCCCCCCCCCCTTTTTTTTCTTGTTCTGTAGTTTTGTAATAATTAGGACTTGCAACTATTTCTATTCAGGGGGTTCAAAGTTTTTTTGCAATTCTGTGGCACTTCAAAGTCTGTGGCGAAGGTGCCGGGAAAGCGGTGAGGGAGTGACTGTGGTTTGGATGATGGCAATCCTGTGGCTGAGCAAATGGCTAAAGAACTGTCTGCACTTGGTCATTTACGGCTCCTCTGTTCGGTGAATATTTACAGGGCTAGTTCAGGACTGTGGCATCCAGTTATTCCTTGCTGCTGGAGTTAATTTCACCCTTTCTAGTGCAAAGCACTGATCAGGAGCACCGTACACAGCTCCATTAAAGTTACGATGTGTTTACTGTCTCTTTGGGTGTGCTGGTGTAGAGGCTGCTTTTTTCATTTTTTAATGTAGTTTTTGCACTGGCACAGAACTGCTGAGACATAGGAGTGTTTGCACAAATGTAGGAGAGCTCGGCTTTGGGTTTTACTAGAAGATAACTCCTTGGTCAACCCAAGTTTAGGGAGAAACTGCCATGGGGAAGCATCCCTGTGCCAGTGTACACCTGGAGACAGGAGTGGGAGAAGTGAGCAGAGCATTGAAAAGAGTTGCTACATTTATTATTAATCAAGACACCAGTGGTTTGTGAAATTATGTTGAAAAATGTTCCTTTCCACCTTTCCGTATTGCACAGTGCTGGATGCACCCCACTGTCACACCAGCATGGTCTGGTGTGCTGGCTTGGAGTGGATTTTGACAGCAGGTAGTGAACTGGTGATGCATGGATTTTCCTCATGAGCAGGAGTGGGATGAGGAGTTGGAATTTGTTTTAAAAATGTTGTGTGTTAAAATGCCAGCTTTGTATTAAGCTGTTTTTGGGGGGCTTCCTCCCTGTTGTGTTGCCTCTGTCAGTTCTGTGGTCGGCAGCTGACTCCCTGTCAAGCCCTGTAGCTGCCCTATCTCCAAGAGCTGCTTTCCCACAATGGTGTATTTATTTCCCAGAATATTAAATGCAGGCTTAATTAATAGGCATTTATATAGCACTTTCCCTCTGACAATTTCAAAGTGTTGGGTGGAATTTAATTACACTTCACAGCTCCTTGTGGAAGAGGACATACAGAGGTTTTCTCTACCTGTTCATCAAATTGTGGCGTGAATGGGGGCTTGGGGCATCACAGCTGATTTCCCTAGGTCATGCAGCATGTCAGTGGTAGGGCTGGGAGCATGGTTTGGGAATGCCATGGTTTTGTATCGTGCTCTAATTAAATCCCACATCCTCCCTGGTGAAAGCTCAGTAAAGCTTTGAGACATCAAAAATTGGAAAAACTCAGTAGGCTTTTGAACATTATGCTTTAAAAGCATGTATCCCCTCCTGTTTTTAACCTGGTTTAATTTAGGAGCATAAATCATGCTGATCTGGTCATTCATTCTGCTTTTTCTATGCCACTGATGATGTCTAAGCATGGTGTTCACTAGAGAGGTAAATATTCCCCATTGGACACAAAGAGGAAAGTAGATTGGGAATTTGTATTTAACTCATGTAAGTTGTCAGTGTTGTGAGCCGAAACATGATCTAGTTCTTATTTTTGTCATCCAGGACATAGCCTTATTTATCCTTTATAGAAATAGTAATTTTCATTGGATTCAGTATTGTTTAATCCAAACTTAATGGTATACAGTGGAGCAAATCTGGTTCAAGTATCTCCTGCCAGTGCTCAGAAGAAGACCAGGATTTGGTCTGCTGGCTCTCTGCTGGGTTTGTTTTTATACTTGGATTTTATACAAGTTCCAAGAGATTTTTCATTGACAATTTGAGGAATGGGATGAAAGAAAGACTGATGATTGTTTTTTAAAATACATCTTCAGCATTCCCCCCCAGAAAGCCTTTCTGTCACCATTCCTGGTTCAGGAGCATTCTCTTTTGAGATTTGTCACATTTATGCAATCCCATTGCACTTCCTGATCATAAATCTTTTCTTAACAACCAAGAGAAGGTTTGTAGGTACAAGTAATAACTTCTATTAGGCTACGGGTACTGCTGGAAAAATCAGGCAGGTATTTCAGCAGATAGGCTTTTCTTCTGGTGAAATAGAAGCAATGGCTTCAAAATGAAGTGTTGATGGAGACAAATTACTCAGAGTTACCAGAGATGGATCCTAATAACAAAATTTATAGACAAAATTGTAATAATTTTAAAATGTGGAAAGTCAGGACTGGGAGCGGGTGTAGCGGGAACACGGTGTGCAGGCTTGGTGTGATGTCCAGCCTTGTGTTAAAAGCAATCATATATTAAATTTTCAGCATTATTTGGGCACTTTCTCTTTAGGAATTTCGTGAACCCTTCCTTTTTACCTCATCTTTGGCTGCTCATCAGGTTAAAATTGTGGGAGAAGTGCTCACAGTGTGCAGCCAGGAGCAAAGCACTAAGGAGCCGAGCAGAAAGGAATGGAGTGGCTGTGACAGGGGTGGTCATGAAACGGTGACCATGGCTCTTTGCCCTCTGTGTGGGAGAGGGGGAGAGCTGGGCTGCCCTGTTGGATGCCCCTCTCCATGCCAGGGTGTTTGGGAAGGATGGAGCTGCTGCCAGAGCGATGGAGAGGTTCCACCGTGTTCCCCTGGGGGAACAGCGTCTTCTTTGGAGACAACTTTACACCTTGTAGCTTGTGAAGTGTTTTAGTCAGACTTGAAGGTCGGTGTTTGGGCAGCATCACAGGCTGCAGGTCCTTCCCAAAGCATGGAGTGGTGCATGGCAGCCTCTGCTTTGCCTGGTCTTTGCCCTCTCCGCAGCTGAGCTCCACTTAAGGAGAGCCAGAGCCCACAGGGAGAGCAGGATCTGTCCTTAGGGCTGCTGTGCCTGCTGAAAGGGACAAGCAGACCTGTCTTCAGGGTAATCTCAGTGCACTCTCTGCAACCTTTTTTTTTTTTTTCCTTTCTTCTTTTAAAGCACGGTGAAAATACATTGAGGCTTATCTGAGGCTCACAAAGATTGATACGATCTCGCTACAGCCTTGGCTGTGCCCTAGATCTTAAGAGCGCCAGGTGTTTTGCTGAGCTGAAAGGTGTTTTGTGAGAGCACTGGGCTAAATCACATTAAGGTGACTGCCTTTTACTGCCATTAGTATTTGGGATGTTTAATAAGGACCATCCTAAGGGCAATGTTCTCTCCCAAGATGTTCTCAGCAGGCTGTGCCTGTTATTACTGATATTGTTGTTCACTTCTTCAGAGCATTCAGAGCTCTGACTGATACTGACCTGTGCTCAGCACTGTGGAAGTGCAGAGGGTATAGAATTGGGCAAGTCTCTAGATCAGGGCTGGGATTTATGGACCTGTCCCATGGGCAGAGTCATCCAGCGAGTTGAGCCATGCAAGTCTGTCTTGCCTTCACCAGTTCTATCAGCAGAAAAATTAAGTATATGTTAATGGCATAATTTGCTTTTATGGTAGAGCATGAATTTGTGGGAAGGGTGAGTCTGGGACTTGGCGGCAATCTGCAATAAAGACTGCTAACAGTTTGGAAGAGGGGATGAATTTAGTGAAAAACTGTATATAATGTTATCTATATGATAAGAGTCATCATTATTTGATATTGTTTCTGTTGCAATAACTCTTAGAAGCTTCCTCATGAAAGTGGGTCTTTCACAAATACATTTTGACACTGGGATGAAATCTTTGCTCTCTAAGGCTTCCATGGGAAATTCAGCATGGGTTTTAATGAAGCTAGCATTTTATTCCTGGCCTTGTTCAGCTTTATGCTATGTTGCTAAAAAGCAATTCCTTCACAGAGACCTTTATGCCTTGCTGGCTCCCTGTGACTGGATGGAAGGATCAGCCCTGTTCATAGGTAATTTTTGTCAAGGCAGGTTACCTGGAAAGGAGAGGGAAACAAGTGTCACATCTGTAGCAGTAAGACACCTTTTTAATTTTTATTCACTGGTATTACAGATGAAATAAGTGTCTATTTTCTCTTCTGTTCTTACTAGCTGTGTAGGGTTCCTGTCTTCCAGGCAAGGATGTGGGATATGCATGTGGGATATGCATGTGGGCTTCTCTCCCCTATATTAAAACAAGCTGCATTTTCATCTGGCACCAGTTAAATTACACATGCTGCACAGAGAAAGTTCTTTAAGGCAAAGTACTTCAAGTTTAGTGGATGTCTGTCACTTGGGATCCTCAGAGAAAAATGCAGAGCTCAGCAGTTCCCTAAATCCCTGCATAAAAGCAGGATGCACCGTGGGGTGAAAGTTTCCATCCTCCAATTCAGCTCAGAAGTTAATGAAGGGATTACCAAGGTGCTCATGTCACTGGGGTTTTCTTTGGCATTCGAAGGCACAGGTTCCTTCTGCAGTTTCTGTGACTGCAGGGAGCTTGCTGACACATAAATCAATGCAGAGTGGATTTTTACACTGACAAGCATTACTAGATGACATATGTGAGGGGTTTGCAATTGCAGACACCCTGTTTTCCTTGCTTTTCAAGTGGGCTCGCTGAGCACAGACAGATTAAGCATCTCTATTTGCTGCTGCTGAAATTGGGGGAGTTCTGCATGGTCTGAAGTGTTTATTTTTACATTAAAAAATAGCTATGGAAGCTCTGTGCTATTTTATTAATTTAGAAACTTAAAGAATGCCATGTTGTTAGTGAAAGGAAAAGCTGGATTTTCTTGAGATATGATCAGCTGTTTTTCTTCTCTCCCTCCCTCCCTTCTTATTTTTGTAATTTTTTTCTTATTTTTCTAATTTTTTTTCTTTCTTTCTGTGCGTGATGGGAGAGGTTTCCATCCTCTCTTTTTGGGGAAGTTTGGGAGCTGCTGAGCACTTGCCACAAGAGGTCACTGCAAGAGTTGCTGCATTCCCAGGTTAATGTTGAAGAGAGAGAAAGGAAAATAATTAAATTGATTTTTTTTTTTTTTTGAGGAAACATTCAGGTTTTCTGTTGCAGTTGGAAGGAGTATACAACCAAAGAATAATCTCAGGAAGTGGAAATACCTGTAATTATCCTGTTTAATAGGTGTGCTTTATAGGCTGTCTGGTGGTGAACTGGGATTTTAAGTTATTCCCTTGGATATATGAAGGAAATGGGATTTTCTGATTTGATAACATTAAATAATAGAAGATTTTGGAGTTGTTACTCTAATAATCTGCTTTTCAGATAACAAAAAAAAAAGGACAATACTTGTTTAATCAGCACACTCAGGAGACCAGCTGTTGGAACTGCTGGGTATCCCAAGTGGCCAGGTTCCGACTCCCCACCCTGGAGGGGTCCTGGGATCAGTCCTGTTGAAAGCTTTGCTCCAGCCACTGGCACAGAGAGGAGAGCACAGGGGGTGCAGCCGATTTTCTGCCCAAAGAGGTGTTTTTTTTCAAGAAGCAGCTAGGCTTTGTGGAACTGCAGCCAGGACTCGCTGCGGGCTCAGTGCTTGCAACAGGAGCCCCGTGTCTGAAGAGCTCCTGCTACCACAATTTTCTCCTCTGGGAATGTGAAGGCAGCACTTCATTTGTATAAAGCTGGAAGTCTGGATTCTGCTTCTCCCTCAGGGTGCCTGTGTGTGCCTTGAGTGAGAGCTACAGCGTGCTCCAGTTTGAGTTTAGTCTCAGTACATCTATGTTGTGTTCTGCATAATTTTAATTATAGAGAGCAGATTCAGCCGTGGCATTTAGATGATAACTGGGATAGGTGAGGGTTAGTTTAATTCTAGGATAAATGGATGTGTGGGGGAGAAACTGTGATCAGAATTGTATGAAATGTCATTTTCCAGGTAATTCATAGAGATGCTCTCATGTCCTTATTGCCTCAGAGCTCTTCCTGGGGTCAGTGATGTGCCACAGTAAAGGCAGGGGCTGTTTGTGGACTTCCACATTCCAGATGATTGCAGTTAATTTTTGACTTTCGAGGAGGTAAATTTCAGGCAGGTTCTAATTTTTCTTCTTGAGCTCGCTTGCTAAATTGCTGAAAGCTGCTGTGTTCCCGGCTGAGTGGCTTACATGTGGATTTAATATTTCAGCCAGTGATGGATTATTCATCTTCTGTTTTATTTGAAGAGCACGTTTTTGAGGCAGGAAGTGGATAATTTCAGCATAGTCAGTGTGATCACACCTTGCTCTGGGTTTAGCCCTCGCTGCATCTTCATAATATGAGTATTAAATAAAGACAACACTGGCACAGAAAGGTGACGTAAAGAGTCGGTCCTTTGAGAGTTTTTCCTTTTTTATTACACCCCTCCTGAGTACACCGTTTCCAAGATGCTCTAAACTACAGTTTCTTTCCAAGATGCTCTAAACAAGTCTGCAGCAATTTGCTGACCCGGTGTAGTTTTGAGGAGAATCAACTGGCAGCTGTTGAAGTGGTCTGGAGCTTTCATATTAGCAAAAAAAGGGCAAATTCCAGCTATTTCCCAGCCCCCATGAGGTCTGAGCTGCCTTTGCTGTGCAGTGGGAGGGTGGTAGTTCTGAAGGACAGCTCTGTGTAAAGTTGATAGAGGTAGGAATTTGTTCCTACATGAAAATGCTGCTGCTGGTTTTTTGTTATTATAATCATTATTGTGGTTTGTGTTCTGCTGCTACTTTATTTTCTTTAGAACATCTTTTCAGTGGTGACCTTTTTAAAGAAGGTCAGTTGCCAGTTTCCTTGAGAAGAGAGTGAATTCTCAAAAATGGTGATTTAAACAATTTTGGTTGCAAGTGGTACCCAAGCATTCTTGAGGAAAGATGATTAGAGACAACGTTTCTCACTTGGTTAAGCATATCTCCTGGAATGATTTAGCTGTTCTTGCTCTCCTGTCATTACATAACAAGAATTTTACACTGCTTTAGGCATTTTGTTAGTTAAAAAAATTGCTCGCACACTGTGGTCTTTTTATTTTGTTTTAATAACAAACACAAGGCTCAGCACTGTGTTGAGTGCTAGCTACTGCAAGATAGAGTAAGATTAAAAGCTTGCTGCTCTACAGCATAGGCTGCCTTTATACAAAAGAGCCTTTTTACAAAATAAAAGCATGGCAACAGCAAATGCAGTGCCTTTTAAAAAATTGTTTTCCTCAATTGTGTTTTCCAACCTGAAGTTTTGCTGACTGTATGCCTCTAATGCCCTGTTTCCTTGCCATCAGCATTACACCTTGCAAATAGGAGAGTTATGTTAGTTAATAAAAAGCCTGCTGCCTTCCTGAGAGGAATCTGGCAACTCTGAGGCAGACGAGTGTGCTGGCAGACCCTGCTTTCCTGACAGACAGACAGACACTGGTGTTCAGAGGTGTCCAGTCAAGGAGCATGCACAACCTACAGAGTTGTGATTTGGGCTCCCTACAGTGCATCAGAAAGGGGAATGGGTGGAGAAGATGGTTGGTGGAGGCAATGACATCAAGACAAGCTTAGAAATAATAAAAATTGACATCAAGATAAGCTTAAAAATAATAAAAATTGACCTTTTATATATAAGGAAATGGGAAGTGGATGTGCACTTTCAGTGCATCGGAGAAATCCAAGAAGGATGAACACATCACCAGAGATTTTTGGGGTAATCATCGTGTGAGTTTTGAAATTAGCTGCATGTAAGTGTTTTCAGAGTTTGAGATACCACACCATGGTCATCTGTATCCCAGTTTCCTGGAGTTTCTCCATGTGCTGGATCAGACCAGGGTCTGTCAGAGTTACTGTCCTGCTTTCAGCAGTCACCAGTGTCTCGCTGACCAGTGGGGAAGTCTTCAGCTTCTGTAGAAAAATACTTGAGAGATTGGGAGCTTCACAGAGAGAGATTTTCCTTTCTGGGCCACAGCAGGGATATTGCACAAGTTTTAACAAGTTTTGGTTTACAGCTGATGTCAGCTGTATTTATGCCCTGCCATTCAGAGCTTTGGCTGTCCTTGGCTATCCCTGTTGAGATCTTTCCGTGAAGTTGTGACACAGTTAAAGTAAATTCATGTGTTCTGGTGTAGGTGTAGTGGCTGAATTCAGTGATGCCCAGTTACAAGTAACTAAACTCTCTTTAAGAGAATACCTCCAACAGAACATATTCTCTCAAAAGACTTGCTTGCAGAATATAGTTCTTGTCTATTGGCTCTGACAGGAATATGGCTATGGAGATCCCAGTGCTGGTGCCACGCCCATCACCCTGTCATTTCCAGACCTTTTGTTGGCTCCTTTTCTTTTTCTTCTGAAGAGGGCCTAAAACACCCCTTTTATCTGTCAAAGACTTGGGCAGGGAAGGAGAGGTTGCCTCTCCCATGAAGGGAATCTGAACACCTCCACTTTTGACTGCCTTGTGGCAACTGGAGATGGAGATAAAATGAGGTTTTTTCCAGCCCTTGTCTCTTACACCTGATTCAGGCAGCCAGCTGGAAATTGGACAGAGTGGAATTTGCCACAGACTTGTGGAAATCATAATCAAAGACACAACTGTGATGACCTTTCTTAGCCAGGAAATAATGAATCTGAACTGTGGGAATATAAAGGTCAGGCATGCAGGATTTAGTCCAGAAGTGGCTGTGGATCCATCCACATTGGAGGGAACTGCAGAAATGGACTTTCAATGAATAGTTAGTGGTGATAACATAATTTTATAAAATTGTGGTCAAAACCAGAGAGGTTCTCTCAAAATGTCCTGTCATCCATTAAAAATCCAATCCAGTTTGGATTTTTACAACTGGGTATGCACTGGCTCATGTAGAATTAAATCTTCATGGAGTTATGATTTGTAACTGTAGAAACAGGGAAGAATTAATTGTGCCTTGATTGAAGAAAATAATAACTTGTGATAAAATATAAGGTAGGTTAAATACAGAGGGTTCTGTGAATACTGAGATTTGGGTACCCAATAAAACCAAAGGGTCAGAAACTGACCTGTTCTTCCTTCAATTTTATCAAGTTGATCAGTGAGCAGCAGCATTAACGAAACATGGATTCCTGTGGCTTTATGCCTGCACTTGGATTTATTGGTCTCTAACAAGAGGCAAAGATGGATTCAAGATTTTCCTTCGATTGGAATTGCGCACACACACACACACACACACACACAGAGATATTGGTAGTGGACCTGGCAGTGCTGAGTTTGCAGTTGGACTCAGTCATCTTGGAGGTCTTTTCAAACCTAAAAGATTCTATGATTCATATTCCTGTGCTGAGAATGGGTGAATGAGCTTTGCTTGCTTAGGAGACAAGGGTAAAAAAAGAAGTCAATTAAGTAAAGGAAAATTCGAGGTGACAAAAGAAAACACCGTCTAAAATCTGGTCAAGTTTCTAACATGAATATTATGGATCTGATCTAACCTTAAAAATTAAAAATACTAGTGTCTACCAAGATGTTTCTAGTGTCTTTTCAACCTCAATTTTATGGGCTTTAAAAGAAAAACAAACCCACAACAATTTTTCAATAGCTTGGCTTTACATTTTGTCCCCTTCCAAGTTTCTTGTGGATTTGATCAGTTTGGTGAATGCTTTATCAAATATTTTGAGACCCTCAGGTGCAGAGAAGTATAAAATTCATTGAAGACAATCATTAAATGCTATTTGTCTGGCTGCACCATGTATCTTCTGCTATGTGCTCTGTGTCCTGAAAGAGTGACGTGGTGAGAATACCCAACTGAGCTCATGTCTGAGGCTGGGGAGGCTTTGCAGAAGAGTTATCTGCTTTTGGACTCTGGCCCTCTGGGGAGCTCAGGGATGTGCAGAGCATCCCTGAGTGCATCATCACCAGGCTGTGCCCTTTGTGTCGAGGTGTGTGAGCAGAATTTTGGCCAGAGATGGTTCTATAAAGACAATCGTTCCAAATTTAACTTGCAGCCTTGGGTTGTGTCCCTGTGGGATGGGAAATTCAGAATTGCTGATGCTCCCAGCATCTCCAGCTTCTGGAGTGTGGTGGTGATGGGGTGGCAGCCATGGGGACAGCCTGGGTTTGGGGGGTTGGGGGTATTTCCCCTTTTCCAAACTGGAGGTGCTGCCTAATGACAAAAGGAAAAAAGCCTTGCACCAGTGTTAACTTGGTAAGATAAAAAGCAGCTCTTTAATGAAAGCTGCAAAATACGGTGCACAAATACGGCTCTGTGCACACGTGAAAAAGGATTTTCACACTTTTTTAAAGGTTAATTAATTAGTGTATCTAGCCAGTACATCCAATAGGAAATCAGTTTCCCCAGTAACCCACCCTTGGGTCAGCCCTTTGGAGTTGCTCCTGGGGCTTCTTTGCCCTATTTTCTTGTTATGTCTTTTAAGTTCTGGTGGAAAACAAAATGTCCTAATGAGAAATTCTCTCCTTAAGTATAAGATTAAACAGCATTTCAAGAAAGTGATAGAAAAGGTGTAGCTTATTATGAGAAAGGGCAGGAAAAGTACTAGAAGGTATTCACATATTAAAAATCTACAAGGCTTTAAATATATGAAAATACATAAAAACTTTAAAAATCTTTAGGCATCAATGAAGATGCAGGTGTAGGGGGAATGCAGCCAGCACAGTGGGATGAGCTCCAGCAAACCCTTTGTTCCCAGGGGTTTGAGCTGGTGGAATCCAGGGATATTTTATGTAATGCTCAGGCTTTACTCTGTGTCTCCTTTTTGTAACGAGGGCATCTTCCTGTGGGCAGGAAAGCAAATTTTTAAAATTGGCATTTGGGCTTAAAGACTATTTTTGATGGATCAGAATAAATGCCTTGAGCGTAAAAGTGTTAGATTTCACAAAATCTAAACTTCTATTTCTCCCATTCATTGGCTTTTAAATATTTTAAAATCTGCTTTTCTGTAGAAAATCCAATAATCTCCAGATTATTTTTTTCAAAATTCATGCTTATAAAGAAAAAAAAGATAGAAATACTATTTTTTAAATGCATGTTCCATATCCAATAGAATAATATTTGCAGAATGTACAAGCCAGTCACAGTTATAAACACTCTGAGTAGGACATGTGTAGCTCATGCAAACTCCGTGTGATTTTTATGTTTAAATCAGTATGCACACCTGAGTAAATGTCTGTCGTTGTCATAACCATTCTTTGGCTATTATGAGGAAAATTCGTAAAAATGTCCTTTTTTTCCCCCCCAAGAACCGCTGAAAGGAACATTTCCTGTAATTTTTATGCAGTGATGATTGTTAATAGTTACATTTTAATAGTTTTTTAGCACCAGTGAATGGGACCATATAGTTCCATAGCTGTAGTCAAAATGAAATTGAAAACTAACAATAAAAATAACGAAAACACTGAAGATTACCATGGGCTACAATTTTAAAACATCTGCTCTCCCCAGTATCACCTGGCACTCTGTCCCTCTTCCCAGGGGTGCTGGCTGTGTCCTGCAAAACAGACTCAGACCTGCCAGGAAGAAAAAATTCCTTCTCTCAAGAAAAAGAGTCATTATCAGCTCTGGGCATGCATACAATTCAGCATTTAAAACTCAGTTTGCACATTAATTTAATGTTGCTTTCAAGATATGTATCAAATTAAAATAAAACATGCTGTCTTGCCCAGATGTGGTGAATAAATGAGTGCTTTCTTAATTGTTAAAGCATTGGAGCTTATATTGGTGTTTTGTGGTGTAGGAAGCTACTTCTATTACCAGGATTATAATTATTATTACTATTACTATTGTTATACAGTTATTCTGTTTGATCACAAATTCTTCTCAGATGTCCACTTGGATTTCCCTCTGAAACGCTGAGGTAGAAATTACTGTCACAAATAACTCTGCACCTGCTGTGTAACACAAGGAGGATTTCATTGTACTTTGCCACTGACAGCAGCCCTTTCTCCCTTTTGCTCTTTGTCCTTTCAGAATCCAGTTTTTTGTTGGGAAACGCCCAGATTGTGGACTGGCCCGTAGTTTACAGTAATGACGGATTTTGTAAACTCTCTGGATACCACCGAGCTGACGTCATGCAGAAGAGCAGCACTTGCAGGTATGCCCATTGCCTTTTTTGCTGCCACTTGGTGCACTTGGAAACTTTCAATCTGCTGGGAAGCATGGTGAGGTTTTGGGAGAAAGGATTGAGGTAAGAAAGGCATTGTTTTGCCGATGTTGAAGTCTTAAAACAGGCTTTAAATGAAACTGATTCAGAATTTATACAGCTCACAACTTACACAGAACATGGTAAAGCACCTTGAAATTTATCCTGCCTAGTATTGAGGAGAATGTACTCTAGCTAATGATCCACTAAAGAGAGTGGGGTTTTAGGGTGTATATTTCAAAGACACTTTTGCTAGATGGTTCTGAGTTCTGCTGTTGCATGCCAGGAGGCAGTGGGCTCTTCTGCAGCCCACGCTGGCCCCTATTATTAAGCATACACAGAGCCCAGTAATGCACAAAGTGCATCTTTATTCCCAAGAGAGTGATTAGGTTGCTGATATATTTACTCTAAGCATTGCAGCTTTATGGTTTTCTTCTTTTATGGGTGGTCTTTCAGGAGCCAGTGGCTGTGATTTGTGGCTGGATGTGCATTTGAGCTGTGCCTGCTGCCTCCTTTAGAAAGAGATGCTTTTGGGGAAGGACTGGCTCCCTGATGTGTGTGTGAGCAAAGCAAACAAGGGACAGGGGCAAGAAGGGATGGCTGAGGTACAAGTTTGTGTAGGTTTTCCTTTTCTGCCTTCAGGGACTGACCAATTCCAGGCACTGGGGACAGAGGATGGAATATCTGGAAGTGTTCAAGGCCAGGCTGGACAGAGCTTGGAGCAACCTGGTCTGGTGGAAGGTGTCCCTGCCCATGGCAGGGGCTTTGGGTCTTTAAGGTGCCTTTCAACCTGAACCATTCTATGATGATTCTGTGATCAGCAGTGATAATTTCTGGGAGATGATGCTGCCGTACACTGGTGATCAGCTGATGCTTCAGCTGGCAGGGGCAGGGTGGGCAGGGAGCCTGTCCCTGGATGGCAGTCACTGCTTCCTCCAGAAAGCAACACGTGCTGGTCTGGTCACGGCTCTCGCCTGCAGGGAAGAGGAGGAAGCAAGATCTGGGTTTGCTCTGTGCTGCTAAATGTCCTCTCAGGGGCAAGAGGCAGGAGATGGGCATGTTGAAATAAAATATTCATTCACACAGTAGCAACAGAGTCAATACACTCTGTGGGGCTGAAGGAAACAGCCTGATCACAGCTGCTCTGGAGATACATACACACTTTCCGCTTTGCTCTCTGCCATCCTCTGTATTGAATTGTCTGTGTTTGCTGTGAGCCAGTGCTTTTATAGCCCGTGCACATTAAAAAAATCACAAATACAGAATGGGATTGTAGGAAACTGTTGAGGAAGGGAAGGTTTAGCAACACCTGTCTGATAATGATGCACATGTGCTTCAAATATTGAGGGGACCAAAAGGTTTGTTCCATCTGAGCGCTTATTGTGAACTTGATAATCTCCTGTTACCATTTATAAGGGTCCTGTTTTGAGCACGTTCAAACAGGTCATTGAGGTGAATTGTACAAATCAAGGAGGAATTACTGTGGAAAATGGAATTGGTAGCAAAGATTGCTTTTTTCTTTCATCTTCATTCTAGACACCCACCTCTGGATTTTGAGGGGAGCCCTCTCTATACTTAAGGCATGACCAGCACTGTTGTGTCTCTTGGACAGGCTGGATGGGGCTTTGAGCAAACTGATCTGGTGGAAAGTGTCCCTGCCCCTGGCAGGGGGTTGGAACAAGATGATCTGTAAGGTCCCTTCCAACCCAAACTATTCAGGGATTCTATGAGTTACATGAGCAGAGAGATGTTTCTAACTTGTTAGGAGACATTCCAGACCTGTAAGAGCTGCACAGATTTCAGATTAAGTGAGAGCTGGACAGATTTTCAGCGTAGGTAACATGGAACATGCAGCCTTCCAGAGCAGGTGGAGCTGCTCTTTTATGAGAGATACAGAGATGATTGGTATTAAAGGCCAATGGTGCCTGCTTAGACTACTCAGCAGAATGTTATTGGAGGGTTTTTTCATATCTGGGGCTATTATTTACAGTATTTTCTGAGTCAGGCTCCCAGTCCAGTTTTGCTATGTTATGCCCAGATTATGTTACATTACATACAAAATTTGCTTTATAAGCAGGGTTTGTTTGACTGCTCTAAGACAAGTGCTTTGGGCTAAGAGTGCTGTGGTGCCACCTTCTAATGGCAGGTTTTTGAAGAGTCTGCTTTTCAATGCAAAAAAATCCAACCAAATTAAATATACAGATACAAACAATGTATATCTAGCCCTTGATCCAAGTTGTTTTTATTACCGATCACGAGTGTGATAAAGGACAATTTATAAATATTGCGATGTTTGGTCAATTTGCCTTAGGCTATAAGTGTTTCAAAATCATCTTTCAGCCATACTTTTCTCCTGGTAGTTCAGCAGAATTCACTACATTCTCTTTCCCATCCCATCCCCTACATTGAGACTGCTCATATGCCGTGTAGGTGTGGCACTCATGGACATGGTTTAGTGATGGACGTGGCAGTGTTGGATTAGCAGGTGGATTTGATGATCTTAAAGGTCTTTCCCAACCTAAATAATTCGGTGGTTCTGTGATTTTAAGTCTTGGGTGGTCTTGCCTGATACAGGTCGCAGGGAGGGGTAGATCAGCTGAAGGCGCTGGAGGTGTGAGTGATTTTTGTTCCAGCTCAGGCAATGAGTTAGTCCTGTGACAGGCTGGTAATTCCTTTGAATTTGTACTTCTCTCATCTTTTTAATCAGCAACAGTATGCTCACTGGCAGGAAAATCACTTAGAAATCCCTCACTATGAGTGCCAGTCTCCTTAGTTTCACAGGCACTATACAAAAAGCACATTGTACATACAAGTCATGCTATATTGGGTGATGGGAGTTGATACATGTTCTTTCTGAGCTCTCATGGCACTCAAAATTGCATGTGTAGCTTGGGCTGATATATAGAATAATTGGTATTAGTGAGTGCTAAAATGCATAGAATTTTTAGGTGGAAGAACTTTTCATCTGCTGTGCCAGGTGAAAATGAGGTGACAGTCCAGGAAGAACAGGGCTTATGTGTGACTGAGACACCTCTAACCTCCATTTAACCAAAAAAAGCCCTGCTGGAGGTGTATCAGTAGGTCAGCCAGCATCCAGGAAAGTCATTGATTTTGTGCCCAGTTGTCCCCAGACGTGACCATGTGTATCTTCAGGAACACTTTGAAAGAATAAACAGTTGTAAAACACTGAAATGCAGTTTAATGTTGCAAGTTATATCAGTGTTTTCTAAATATTGCTGCTTTATCAACTGAACTCTGTGATTTCATCATGCATTTGGAAGAGCAGGTATCCATTAATGGACCTACCCTGGCATTTGGCACTTGGCATTCACCCCAGGCTTTGCTCTGCTTGCTTTTCCTTGCACATGAGATTTTCACAGCCGCTGTTCCCACTGGAACACTTGGTCAGCATCTCTGCCCTGCCTTGTTTTGATTTACTGCCCTGACAAGTGGGATTAAAAACCAGTCTGCAAGGGAAATCCTGGCTCTGGTGAACCTAATGGCAAAATTCCCACTGTGCTCAAAGAAATGGGATTATTAATGGTGGGTACAGCTGGACTTGAAGAAGATTTGGTGCTGGGATGGCACCTCTGTGGCCTGAGTTTTGTGTGACCTTGCAGTGCCAAAGCTGTGCAAAGAAGCCCCACTGAGGATGCCTGTGGGACCCACAGAGCTGCACCTGAGGAATGGTGTTTGCTCTTCACCCTGCAGAGTTTTGAAGCTATTGATGTGTCTCTGTATTTGCTGTTCCTCTTGGGCAGATGTTTGTCTCTTGTAATTGTTGCCCTGACTGCTTTTGGATGAAGAGAGCTGTAAGTTTGGTGTAGGGCTGGATGCCTTCTGTGCTTCACTTCTCCTCTGTGCTGGATCATTCCTCTCAAAGAGCTGCTACTGCCTTGCAAACCCAGACCTGCTCTGATGCTGCTGCTCTGCATCCTGGCAAAGGACAGAGCAGCACAGTGAAACTTCAGACGGGGCTTTTCCGTGCCAAGAGATGCTTTAACAGGAAGGTGGGAGCCCAGGCATCCTAAATGACAACTGGTCTCTTTTGGAGGTGGAGAAAATATCTAAGATTGTGCCTCTCTCTGTGTACTTCAACAAGTCTTGCTTCTCTTTGATAAGTGTGTTTTCTGTGTAGTAAGATTCCCAGTAGCAGAGTGGTTTTGATATTTCTGTCTTGTACAGTTTGCACTCAAGGCATTTGACAAGCACAAAATGACAAAAAAAAGAAAAGGCAGAAAAAGACAGTGTGATTGACTAAAGAAGTAGGAGTCCCTCCATGTGTACAAAACAGGACAGACTAAATTAAATTAAACTTGTGATAAGCAAAAATCTTATATAACTCATGCAGTGAAAGGCTCTGAGGTTCCTTTGGTGCTGTTAAAAATTGCCTTCTGGAAAATGTTTTTATTGTTCCAGAAGCCTTTAAAATACCTCTTTATGTGTGAATATAATATGAGATTTGAGCATTACAGGTTTACTGCAACAATAAGCTGCTTGTAATTTAAAACATAAAGTTGATTGATCATGTTCTGCAGCACTAACTGGTATCGTCCACCTCTCATCAAGTAGGATTTGTCATTTTAACACTAATTAATAATGACTTTCTGTATTATAAATCATGTAAAATCAAGCCCTCAACAACTTCTTGCTATTTTTTCCTTCAGGACTATGAGAAACATTGTTTTAAGTCTCAAGAAAACAAAAAAAAGAGATGCAACAGAGCATTAAAAAATACATAGATGAAAAAAAAAATCAAACTCTTTTTGTTGTCATCTCATATATAAATGTGTAAGAGGTTATCAGGTGAAATGGGGAAAGGCAGGTCATTTGAAAAGGAGCAGTAGGCTGTGTTCTGCATGTCCTCGAGACAGCTGTGCCTGTTAATGATAATCAGGAATTACTGAAGCCTCGTGTCTGGGTGAAACCATTTCCTGCTGTCAGCTGCTCAGTGGCACCTCCTTTGCTGTCCCAAAGGTGACACTACCCCAGCACTGCCACCTTCACCACAAAGCCATGTTCCCAAGTGCCACATTGTGTTTTCTGAACACTTCCAAGGATGGTGATCCCACAGCATTCCTGGGCAGCCTGCTCCAGTGCCTGAGCACCCTTTCAGTGATGGTTTTCCCAGTATCTAATCTAATCAATGCCTGTGTTACCAGTGAAGAGACAGCTGTAGTGACACTCAGATGTTGCAGCCTCTCTGATGCCTCCATCACCCAGACCAGGCAGGACCCTGTTGTGGGAGCAGCTCCATTGCTTCCCTGGCTGGCTGGGAAGGGAAAAGATTCATGGTCTGGCCTTCATTGAGTACTTTAATGCTTGCTGAGCCTCTAACCACTGTGTTGTTTTATTGTTTCTTTCAGAGCAGGAGACATAAAATAAATGTTTATTGAACCTTTGGAGGTCTGTGGATCAATAAGAGAAGCTGCACTGAAACCACAGAGGCACTGATAGCTTTTCCCTTTCTTATTCTCAGGGTTTTCTGTTGTAGGTTTCAGATGAGGCTCAAACTGTTTGTGAACTAAGAGAATGGGGGGGAAAAAGTCTGATCAATTACAAGTATATTCATCCAAGTGTCTGAAAGCTTTTATCTGACGTTCCATTTTCTTTCAGTCCTGTAATTGGGAATTTGCACAGAGCAGCCTTTACTTATTTTTAATCCAGGGGAGAATGACAAGAAAAGCCTGGCTGTTTCCTTACAAAGGCTGTCAAAAGCAAGGTCAGGGGGTTGGGTTTGCTTACACCAGCTGGAGGTCTGACCTGGAAAAGAATGCAAAGATGAGATGCTTAAGTGGCAAGAAATAGCAGAGTTAAAATTACATTTTTATATTCTTAGCTCGGAGAGGGATGAGTCTCCAGAAGCTTTTTAGTATTTTCCACTGAACTATTAAAGAAATGCAGTATACAGTAAGGAAAATGAGGATGAATTTGGTTGTTTGATAGTAGTGCAGGCATAGGTACACATTGCAGTCATTGCTCCTCACTGTTCCAATCCTACCTGTATTTGTATTGGTATTTAGTAAAAGAATTCCAATTATCTTATTGTCCCAGATGCATCTTGACAAGATTAGATTTGCAGCCATGGGTTCAGCCAACAACCTTTACCTGTAATAACTTACATCCTTCCTCCAGAAGCATTTTCAGGAGGATTGAACAAAATTTGGGAGATTTTAGAGGTTTTGTTCAGTTTTCTCTGTTTTGACAGGAATACTGCCATGGCCTGCAGCTGTGGTGATAATGGTTTCATAAGCTGACAGCTCTTTTTCTAACCTTATATCCTTAAAGATATACTCAGTAAAGCACTTAATGAAGCATTATGTTGGATTTATTTGCAGTAAGAAGGTGGTCATGGTTGCTCGCTATTGTAGGTGTCCTTGTGACACTCTAAATATTTAAATGGAGTGTAAATCATAATTAAGCCTTGGTAAATGACAGTTCATAGCATCTTTAATGCTTTTGCTACTTAAGGTGACTGTAACAATGTTGTTACTTGTCTAGAAAAAAAGAGAATTTTTTTCTTTTTTCAGTTTTATGTATGGTGAACTGACAGACAAGAAGACCATTGAAAAAGTCAGACAGACTTTCGACAACTATGAGTCAAACTGCTTTGAAATTCTCCTCTACAAGAAAAACAGTATGTATATATGTGTGTGTGTGGTGCTGGGAGTGAGTGATAAAGCATATTGAAAGCATGTAATAGACTGAAAGAAATTTTCATTTTGACATATGGGTAAATTTGGGGCAAGATTTGGAGAAGAAACAGGCATTTTGGTTGCCACAGCTCAGGAAGAGATCTCTCTTTTCAGGCCAAGCATTCAGATTGCCAAGAATAGTAGTTGTTCCCTGCTGTCTCGAGTCTGACTCCTTCTTTCAAAAATATATTTAGTTTTGAGGATTGTTTCCCTGAAGGGAAACTGACTGGGTTAAGTGAAAAGAAATGCTGAATGAAGTTCCCCCACATCCCTCAGGAAACTCCCCCATGTCTCCACAAGTGAGAAGCCAGGCCCTGGCTGTGGAGTGGCTGCTCCTGGCAGTGTCAGGATGTCTCCGTGGTGTGTAACCCAGCACGTACCAGCTCTGGGGACAGCACTAAGCCTGGCACACAGCCCAGGCATTAGTTAGAAAAGCAGGGACTTCCATGGCTCAGTGAGATTCAGGGCCTGTGTTCCTTCTTGGTGGCATTGGGTTTGCAGGAAGTTGTCAGAACCAGAGATTTTCCTCATTTCGTCTTAGACACGAGCCATTGCAGACACATTTTCTGTCCTGGACAGTACTGGCTCGTCGACCTCAGAGCACATTCTGAGCACAGCCCTTGCTCTTGTGTGGCCTCACGCTGGCCTTGTGCGTGGTGGACAGATCTGCTGAGCTGGTGGTTGTGATTCCTGTTGTTGTCAGTGGAAATGAGCAGCCTCCTTCAGTAGCACAGGCAATCTTCCCAAGATAGAAGGCCAAAAGTCAGATTAAAGCTGGTTCCTCTATTCTGCACAGAATTAGTCCAGGTGACTGGGTTGGTGGCCAAGAGCAGTCCAAGCAGTCCTGATGGAGATGTTCTCCTCAGTTTGGCCCTCAGTACAGGATGCAGGTGCTGTGGGGCTGGGGATCTTTCCCCCTGCTTCGCCTGCCTGGAGCTCAGAATCTGAGGCCATGCTTCCCCTGGGTGGGCTCTGATGCTGACAGGGGATTGCCAGAGCTTTTCCCTGCGTGCTGTGGCTGAGGGAAGGGAATGTTGTGCCTCAGGAAGAGTTCCCTGTGCCTGACTGCCCCATTTCACCGCAAACCCACCTAAACCTTTCATGACATTGAAGGGAACATCCTGGACACCTCCTCTTATGCTTTACCTCTGTTTTCCCTTTTTAGACTCAATCTTCCTGTGTGGGCACTAAAATAGCAGGAAATGCCTGTAGAGTTCTCAGTTCTGCCTGCATCAAGGCATTTTAGCCAACATGTTAATTAAGGAGAGAAGCCAGAGCAGCTCAGAAGTCCAGCTGTTCCTGCTGGTGCTCAGGGGAGCCCTCCAAATGACCTCTTTTTGGTCCCTAAGCATATGGATGTGTCTGTTCCACAGATCTTCTGCTTCTCTTCCCGTTTCCTGTGCATTCCAGGTCACCTGGATGCCCCCTGACCTCAGGGGAATCTCCTGGGATGGTCTCATGTTGGGTATCTTTGCCAGTGGTGGTGCCCAGCACTGCCATGCCCTGTGTCCATGTGATTTCCAAAGTGGATCCCAGAGACCCTGTGCTCTCACCAACCCTGGCTTCTCTTAGTGAATGATACTCTTAACTCTTGCTCTAGAATGGGCCTGAATTTTATTCCTTCCTATTTTATTCATGTATTAAATGAGAAAAATCTTCTCTTGGTGACTTTCCTGTAACAAGGCAGAGGCTTTTTGCTTTGGGTTGTAGATTGTCTGCTGGAGCTTGATGATGCTGCAGAGATTTATTGAGCTGCAGTTGCCTTAATAAAATCTTCACCTTTGCCTAGATCTCCAAGCCTACACTTTCCATAAATTATGCAGGATTACAGAAGGACTTTATGGAAAATTACTCAGTATTCCTCTCTGGGCTTGAGTCATTTCCCATCCATAACATCTGTTGTCAGCTTTCTTCTCCATCACCCAAAGCCCAGAACCTCAACCCCTCACTCATGCTAACAGGCTCACCTCTGGGCTCCAGCTCAGCAGCTGTGTGCTCAGGGTTTCCTTCCATTTGTCATTCTCTCAGCCTCGTGGAAGATGGTCCTTCAAGACATTGCCTGCTTATCCTCCAGGCTGAAAATTGGAGCAGAGAAGGAAATAAGGATTATCTGTTGGTATGAATGTACTTCTGCAGAGTGTAGGTGGTTACTCTGTGGAAGGGCTTGTGTTTATCACCTACATGAGGCTTGCAGTGCCTTCAGAGCACCCTCCCACCCACATTTTCAAACTATAGGTCCAGGTGTGCTGTGTAATTTTGATAATGTGGCACAATGTGGTGGTTTTTTGTTTTGTTTGTTTGTTTGTTTTTTCTTTACCCATTCCCTTTTGCTTCTGGCAGAGGGAGATTTTGAGGTTTTCAGGTTGTTTTCCCATCCTTCTTTGCTGTGTTAGAGATGATCTTTAAGGGCTCATGTTCTCCAGCAGCATCTGTTTGACTGCTGCCTTCACATTTCCCTTGGTGTGTTCTAACCTACCTTGTAGCTTCTAGCTTCAAGACTTGAAAGCTTGCTACAACTCTCTTCTGCTTTGCTGCAATCCCTTATTATATAGTCCTTACCTCTGCCCACACAGCTATTCACCAACTACATTAGGCATGCCTGCATATGCTTACATATATATATGTATGTATATATGTATATGCATGCCTCTCTCTATATATGAATATCTACATGGTAATACTCAGGAAACTTCTTGCTTTTTCTCATTTTGCTGCTTCTACAGCAGTGGCCACCTTGCCTCTGTCTTTGATTTTTGTCAGCACCCTTGTGCAGGGTGTTTTGCCTACTTGCTTTCATCTCAAAGGGTACCAGTGGATTCCCAGGTATAAGTGCAAATTACTTCTCCAGAAAGCTGCAGCACTCTGTTTTAGCAGTTATGAAAAGTCTTTTGTCTTGGGTTAGCAACTGGGAATTAAGATAATCAAGTAATCAGCATAATAGCTTTGGAATTATCACAAAAAGCAGTCCCACATCTCTCCCACTTCTCCAGTTTACTGGTAGTGAGTTACTGGTTTAATCTGGGTTGAATTTCAATAAACCCTTGTGGGTTTTAACCTTCCCCACAATAATCCTAGCCCAAATGGTTTTCTCTGCCCTCTGGGATCTGTGCTGCAGCTCCTGGCACAGCTCCCGGACCTGGTGCATCAGAGGAGATTTGGGGGGGCCAGCAGTGCCCATGTGGGATAACAGTGGGCAAGAGGCTTGTGTCAATGTGTCAGCTCTCAGGCAGCTCAGGAGAAAAGCCATTCTGTCAACTGGCTGAAAGCACATCAAATCCCAGAGGTAATTATCTGGCTGTGAAGGCATTTATGGCGCAGCATGCGTAGGTGCTCGTTTGGGAGGGAGGGAAGCTTTGCTGGATGGAGAGCATCTGACATTCCCAGCCCTGCAGGGGAACAGGGTTTTCTAAGAAAATTGCTTCAGAGTTCTAGGATTTCACCCCTTGTGGAGTACACCTGCATGTGTAGGGGATGGCCACGTGTCAGCCTGGAAGCTTCAGCTCCTGAGCACCTGCAGGAGCCCTTCTGCAAATGGGGGGGATTTACCAAAAGCCAAGCTGGCCACTCCAAAACCAAGGGCTGGTTTGGCTGTTTATTTGGTGGGTGGTAGGATTTGAAAAACACTTGGTTTCACTTCAAAAGTTAAGTAGAGATAACTGTGCTGGGAGAGTGCTGCACTGGGCAGGGCAGTGAGGAGGTGGAGGTGTGACCTGAAACACAAAAAAAGAAATCAAATCTGTCCTGACAGGACATTTGAGAGTCCAACTGAGGTCCTCTTAAATATTGTAGTCTTATAAAATTTGGAGCACTTCACAGTATATTCCATAATTTTTGGATTTGATAGCTTCATATTATGTAAAGAGGGAATTAAAGATGCCATCCACCTGTTTTTTTCTCACCTTTCTACATTTCAGACCTAAGTTTGTGCAACATGATGGGAAAAAAACAAGAGCAAGAGGGGAAGAACAATGTATTTTATTTCAGAATAAATTTTTATATAGCCTTCTGTCTGTGTTTATCATCTAGTTAGATTAATGAAGCTGTAAAAATGGGAATATGTTGTTTTCCTTGAAGGAAGTAAAATTAAAAACTCTGGAAGATGCAGAAATGTTGAGATACACAGCTAAACTACACGTGTGTTTTAATAGTGTGTAAATGTTATGGGTTGGGGGTAGTTTGTGCTACACTACATTCCAATGTCGCTTTTTTCTCTGCCCCAGGAACCCCAGTTTGGTTCTACATGCAAATTGCACCTATAAGAAATGAGCACGAAAAAGTGGTTTTGTTCTTGTGCACTTTTAAGGATATCACTTTATTCAAGCAACCGATCGAAGATGATTCAACAAAAGGTAAACATGAAGTATATTATTATTTTTTTGTGAAGGATAGAAGTAAATGCTTGAGCTCAGATCTGTCACAGGGATGTGTTATGTCTGTGATCTGTGTCTTCAAGTGAGGAAAGGTTTTGTGACCTGTCAGAGTTTCAATCCCACTCTCCTAAATTATTTTTTAAAAAAGGAAGGATAAATCGCCATGAGTGGAAATTCCCTACCAATGTTTTCCTAGAGTCACAAGCCTTCATTTTTCTTTGTAATTCACTTCTTCATCACTACAGCAGGTCCTTTCTAAAAATTACAGTTTTTGAGTCATTTGAATGCTGTGCTGTTTTGGGAGATCTTTCTGTTATGGGACAGGTGTCACCTTTTCAGGAAAAAAAATAATTCCAGCTCCTTGTGATGAGATGCTGATATTTCTTCCCATTCTCCCTCTTGGAGGTGAAGTGTGAAACAGCCTGCTTGAGTCATTTATTACTGCTGAGGAGTAATGACTGCATGGCAGTGGGCATTGTGCTTGTTACTTATCAGCTGCAGGGCAGGATTTTGTTGGAATGCTCTTGTCACTGAACAGCTCCTGGCCAGACCTGCAGCCTTGCAGGAGAAATTGGTGGGGAAAGGTACAGAGGATCTGACAGCACCATCCTCTGCTTTAGTTACAAAACACGTGTCTTGTGTCAGGTTTACATGTGTATGGCTTTGGGTGAAACAATGCATGCTTACATAAAGAAGGACATTATCCACGTCTCTTGGAAGTTGCCTCCTGATGATTAATTCTTTACTATGTTTTTCCCTTCATGCTTGAAGAAGGCTTGATATGTCACTTGGTGCTGGTGTGCTCTAAGCCATCTTCTTTAGGATAAAAAGTTGGTGTCATTTGAATGCAAAACGCTTCTTAATATCTAGATAGAACTTACTGCAAGTGTTTGGATAACTGAAAACTCAGTTTATAAAGGCAGACTCAAAATGAAAGGCTCTCCTCCTAGCTAACACTAAATATGACATTTTTTCTTTTTGTCTAGAGAGTATTATCCATAAAATTATAAGATCCTGATATAGGAATACCTTCTCAGCCATCATAAACTTTATTGCCTCTACAATTTAGCTAGCAACCTGCAAATGTTCTTTATTTCATTTTCAGCTCCATAATGTGGAATTCTTCTGCCTGGAAATAATCTGAGGTTTTTAGGGTAAATGCTGGTTAATTAAAAGGCCTTTATAGGTATCTGAAGGCATGGCACTGGCTCCTTGCTGCAGTGTATGTAATACATAGTGTGAGCTCTTCAAGGAAAAAGACAGTATTTGCAAGAATCATCATGTAAGGGTCCCTATTTGATGCCTTCTGGAGGAACCAAGATGTATCTCACATGGAACCAGCTCCCAAATCCCCCCTTTTTCCCAGCTCTGCCCCACTTCCCGCAGGACTGAATTGAACTGGGAAGTGTTGGACTGCAGCAGGACAGAGAGAACACACTGAAGGTGGCTCTCAAATGCAGAAATGATGAAGGTTGCCTCCTTTGGATTCTCAGCCTGGGATATTCAAACCCTGCTGCCTTCCCTGGGGAAGCAGGGATGTGCTCCAGAGGCTGAGCTCTTCCCCTCCCCATCTTGTGGCTGAGGAGGAGCAGAACCCATGTGGCATCCAGAGCAGGAATATATGTTCCTATGGGAAAGAGCAGTAGCAGTGAAATGCATGACTTGTGTGCTGCTGCTCTGCACTGGAGAGTACCATTAGTTAAAATGCCAGGTATTAATGATGGACATCACAAAATGTTGCTCTCAGCAGCCAAAGAGGTTTGGCTCTGTGTCTAAAGAGCCCTTACTTCTGTCAAAGTCATACTCTAAAACCCCCCCAAACTCAAACAGAACATTGCAGAGGCAGTGCAGCCACATTTCCCACATTTCTTTAAAGCACAGAATTGGCGACTTAGGAATCTGCTTTGGTTAGAGCATTGAAGAGCATTGATCTTTTCCTCCAACAAACCTCATCATCACAAACCACTGACCCGATTTTTCTTCTGCTTCTGTATAAATTAAAGCTTGTCTTTTGCACCCTTGATATAAGGAAAACATATTCAAATATTTGCAGCACTTTACTGCAGGGGTGGGAAAACAGCACTGTTGCATCACCCTGTGTGTCTCAGCTGTGTGGGTCTCTGGGATCCCACGGCACTGGGATCATAGTGGTTTTGTGTCAGACATGGTGCTATGAGAGATACATAATTCATTGTCCCTGCAGATAACATTACAATGTGCTTAGGAGCTGCCAGGCCACTTTCTTTTTGAATGATGAGATTGGTAAACATATATGTTAAAATTTAGCTGAGAATTTTTAAAGTCTTGTGGAAAAGGGTTTCAATAAGATGCTGCTGCTGAGTGCTGGGATTTGCCATTGAAAGGGCTATTTTTTTTTTCCTTTTTAAAAGAAGGATATTTCTTAAGAAATTCTGCCAGGACCATGCAATACATAATACATGAGTAACTATGGTGCAGATGAGTTACTGTGTGTTACTTATGGGAGCAGTAAATTTGAGATAAAAAATTCAGCAGGAATAAAATATTGATGCCATTATGCAATAATCTCTCCATACCAAAACGTTCTGCACTGTTCAAAGGTGTGTTGCTTTGTTGTGAAGCTTCAGTATATCATGCTCCTGTGAGGTATTTAAATCATGCCACTGGTTTATCTACACTGCAGAGTGTCTGTGTGTCCCCACTCCTGGAAGTACCTGGTTGGGTTGGCCAGACCTGCTTGCAGTGGGGTTGGCATCTCCTGGAGACCTTGCCAGGGAACAGCAGGTTTGGGGGACAGAGAGTGGTGCTGAGGATGCAGATCTGCCCAAAAGTGTTGAGCAGCTTGTTGTGTTTGTGAAGACAGGGCAGACATATGAAACAGTTGTCTTACTGCAAAGCACGTTGCCAAAGTGAGGTGGGATTTTCCTTTTCCTGATGTGGGTTTAAAAATGTGTTTGTTGAGTGCAAAAAATGCAGTTGACTTCACGGGGACAGGCCCCGTGCGAGCAGAGGGAGTCAGAGAGGTCTGGGACACTGTGACAGATGGTGTGTCTCTGCTTACCTGTGTGCTCACCACTTGCTCTGTTAATGCTGAAAGGAGGAGGAGGAGGAAGAAGGGAGGAGGACTCAGCTTTGCTTGCCGCAGGGAGTAAAAGTAATGAAAATTTTTCCCGGCCTCACCCAGGGGGCTGTGAATTTTCTGCAGACCAGAAAGCTGTTGAAACTTACTGGACTGTAAGCAAGACTTGAGAAAAGGGATGTTTAAAAGCCACCTTCCTCTCATAAAATACAGTGACAGAGATCAAAACCCTTCTTTTCTGAGAGGGTGGAGGCAGTCGACTGTCGGCTGAAGATTGGACTGGCTTGTTTTCTTGTTACTTGTGCTCCAATCTGTTATTGCTGGGTGAGGCGTGGGAGACCTCTGATGTATGGCAATGTAACAGTGACCAAAACTGCTGTAAAGCCATTCCTTGTAAATGGAAAATTACTTCAAAAAGTGTCTAACCAGTCAAAAGTGTCAAAACCCCCCAGCAACTCCAGCAGAAGCAGCAAAACTGATGATGGAAGGAAGGATCAGCCTCCTGGTTGATGTGTTCCCTCCTGGGTGAAGGTGCCACTGGCAGCTTGGATGTCTGGAGGGTAGAGAGAAGCCCCTCCACTGGTTTGGGTTTGGATTTATAGTGCCCCAGTGTGGCATTCACATTCTCTGGAAAAATCCCTTCCCCCAGGATTTTTCTCCTAGGAAGCTGAGAAGCCTCAGAGAAAAAGGAAAACAATTCTTATCTCATTTGCTTCTCCTGTGTTGTGCTCATGTGGAATGTGTTTGGAGATTGTTTACCCACAGGTGATTGTTTCATTGGATACTGCTGTGAGTTGTTTTGACCCTTTGGCCAACCAGGGCCAGGCTGTGTCAGGACTCTGGAGAGAGTCATGAGTTTCATTATTATCTTTTTAACATTCTGTACATATCCCTTCTGTATTCTTTAGCATAGTATAGTTTAGTATTCTTTAGTATAATATAGTATCATAAAATAATAAATTAGCCTTCTGAGAGCATGGAGTCAGATTCATCACTCCTCCCTGCCACGAGGGTCCCTGCAAATACAATTCCCCAGCTCCTGAGCCAGTGGCTGATGAGCTGTGGATGGGGGCAGTGTGGAGGAAGAAGAGGTGTGAGAATTTGTGGTGAGGCAGGAGGTGATGGCTGCCCTTGGTGGTCATTGGGCCAGTGCTTTATTTTCTGGTTAAGGAGCTGTGCTCTGCTTGTCTGATCTCTCCTTTCCTTCTCCTGCTCCTCTTTGCTAATGGGAGTATTTGTCTTATCTGGATTCAGCAGCAAGCAGCAGGTCCCACCTGTGGTGGCAGAGGGCCAGATCCCCAGGTCTCCTGGCTCGAGGCCGTGCACAGCAGAGGTGGAAGGCCATTACAAGCATATGAAAGATCCTATTACGTATTTTCTTTAGGCAAATAAAACCCAAAGGATCTTTTTTTTAATGTTTGTACCATTGTCAGGTCACAGTTGGATGCTTTTATCAGCTTGCTGAGCTTTTATTCTGTCTTTACCCAATGGCCTTTTAAAAACATCTGAAGACTTTCAATTCCTCCAAAGACACACAGTGGTAATAATCTTCTGTTTATTTGTCAGGAAAAAAATTAAGCCATTTTTCTGGGCCCTAACTATCAGAAGGGTGAATGGGGCCACTTAAAATGTTAACTCCATTTGAGTCCAGGAGTGGTGTAGAGTCTATGGAACAAAATGTTTAAGTATAGAAAAAAAATAAAAGACCAGCAATTTTGGTTAATAGTGGTGTTTCACCTAGTTGTGCAGTGGTTTTATTTACTTTGTTATCATCAGTGAAGAAAAAGTGTGGCCTCTATGTAAACTTAGAATTTTTGGAATTGGCTGGGATTCTCACTGGTTGTCTGGAGTCTCTGTGGAGTGAAACATCAGGCTTGTCACATCTGTAGTGATCTGGAAGTTCTAGTGAATAATGATGGGACGTAGAATCAGGATGCGAAGTTGTGTTAAAGAGCCCCCTACAACTCAGGACTGTGTGCTGTTAACAGATGGGATCAGGAAATGGCACAGCAGGATCCTGAAGTTGCTTTTTTTTTTTTTTTTTTTTTTTCTTTTCCCTTTTCACTTGATAGAGCCAGACTCTGATAATCAAGTCTGTCTGGGACAATGCAGTAATGCTTCCAGTGATATAACTCTTTATGGTTATATAACTCCATATAATGATACAACTCTATCTCAGAGTGTGACAGGGCTATAAAAAGTGTAGTAGTTGCAGAAATATGCACTTATGGCTTTCTAATCCTTGCTAAGCCTATAATTCTGATCCATTTTTATCTTTAATAAGTGCAAGTTATTAAGCATATATAACTAGTTGCACATGGGAACCTTTTTTTTCCTTGAGGGGGTATCCATCCTGGTGATAATAGAAGAAGTGGGTGGAGGGATTAGAGCATGAAAATAAGGTTTCTACCTTTAGCTGAAGCACAGTGTACCCTGTTGAGTACATCACCTTGACAGTAATCCATCACAGTAATTTAACAGGTTACAATTTGGATATCCTTAACATGTTTTTATTGCACTTTTCTGTGGCTGTAATAACAAGGGTCACAATAGAGACCCACTTGTTCTCATGCTGCTTCCTTTTGCTGTGATTTGCAGTTTCCTCCCTTCCAGGCAGCAAGGGGATCACCTCCAGTTCTCCATTCTCCCCTGGGTCTGGAGTGCAGCATCCAGGGACTCCTGGCTGGGAGAAAGGGCTTTGGTTTGGGAGGGGTGCCAAGAATGGGCATTTGCCAGGACACCAGGTGGGTTTTCAGTGCCAAGAGCAGACAACTCAGTGCAATGATGCTGAGAGAGAATCTCTTAGTATTTAGACAGTTAGGTAATATTGCGATAAAATACTATTTTAGGTAGTGTTTTAAACCATCCATTTGGGATAGGCACAGCTTGCCAGTAACCTGGAACGCCTTCCAAGGTTGCTTTTTCCCCGTTCTGCAGGACAAGCATCCCTGTTGTTCATCCCTGTTATGCCTTCAGTGGTGTGCTGCTGGCACTTTCTGCAGACACTGCACAGGATGAATAGTCACAGGGACAGTTGCTTCCTCACTCTCAGGAGTGATGCTCCAAGGCCTTATTTTCACTCCCTCTTCCCTCTCTGTATCCTTTTTCGCTTTACTGCTGCTGGAGATCCACCATGATGAAGAAGAGGGAATTTCTATTTCCATATCCAGGGTTGTTTAATTTCTTTCACAGAAATGAAGTTTTTTTTTTTTTTTTTTTTTTTTTTTTTTTTTATTTTTAAACCCTTTTTAGCCCCCTTGTGGCGCTCTTTTTTTTAATCTGATACAGCCTTTGGAGCCCTTTGTGTGCTCCATCAGCAACCCATCAATGCACATTAACTGTCTGCAAATTTCTGGAAATTTAATGTGCAATGAAAATGAAATCCCACTGAAATGAAATCTAGCCCTGTGAGAGATTGAATTAAACTGGAAGCTGATCTTTGAAGCAGAAGCTGTTTGTAGATGGATACACTCTGTATGTGGAAAACTGAACACTCATCATTAGCCAAATCTAAAATAATAAGTATAAATGGGGTTTAAAAGTCTGATCTGTGTAACACAGGGCATTCCACTTCACTAAGTTGCTCCTCTGCTGAACCCATGAACTTTTGTGTAACTAAATCATCCCCTCCAGGGAGGCATCCAGTATTGGTTTAGAAGAGGCTGAGCATCCACTACATTGCTTGCTATGTTTTGTGCTTCTCCATTAGGCTTTTGGCATTAAAGAAATGTCAAATTAGCCTGGCTTCAGCTTCTTGCATGGCATCTTCTTATGTCTTTTTTCCCACTGTATTAAGGAAGTCCCACTAAGGCATTTACACATATAATCAGCTCATCACTGTGCCTCCATTTGATAAAGTAAATGAGTTCAGCTCCTTAAACCTTTGTCTAGACTGAAGTTGGAGCTCTGGTGATGGCAGATACATGGATATTTTAGCTGCCCTTTAATCCAGCTCATTGGCAGCAGCAGGGATGAAGCTGTGGTGTCCTGGATTTCATCCTCTCAGGTCCCCAGTGAGTTTCTGCAGCAATTATTGTGGCTGGGTGGGTTTCCAGCTAATTCCTCACTATTGCTCATTGCTCAGCCTCCAAGCCCAGTTTTTACTGTTATGTATCCAAGGAGCAGGTGACTTTTGCCAAAACCAATTACATGCTGAATTGCTTATCTACCAAGACATTTGGATAATTTTCAGACCTTCTCTTGCCTGGGACATTTCCCCCTCCTGTGCTGGAATTACAATTTTCGTTGCTTTTTTCTGGATGACTGTTTTACATTTAAAATGTGTTTTAATGGCACATGTCCAGGCATCAAGCACATCATTCTGTTGGACTGTCCTCAGTGCTTTTAACATTCCCCTAATCCTCCTGTCATTTGACACTTGTATCAGTCATTTTATAAGGACTTTCATACCCTGGAGATAAGCACTGAATAGGATGCCTGGCCACTGGTGTCTGGAAGGATCCCAGTAATAAATTTTTACTATTTTCCACTGTTCCTTGTTTGATACTTACCAAGTAATACATTCTTCACCCATTTAACCTGTAATTTACTGAACTGTGTGGTCTCAATATCTTTTTGAGAGTGTCACACAAGGGTCAATTTGGTGAAGATTGCTGTGCAAGAGGCTTTGGCCACTCTGTGTCTCTGGGGTGATTCAAATGCAGAGCCAGGATGAGGTGATGTGATGAACACTTTGCTATCTGACCAACTCCTAAAGCCAGTTAACTGATATTTACTGGAATTAGTATTTTTCCCCCTTCTTCTTCCCCAAAAATTGCACCTGTTTTTGTACACTTATGGGAAGTAATTCCCCAGTGGCCCTGTGTTTGTGTATAAAGTTTAGCCTTATTTGCAGAAAAGTGAAATGTAAGAAGTTGGGCACTGTACATTTAAGGCTATTTGAGAATTAAATTAAAAAATATTTTGTAATTTTAAAATGTATGCCTAGTGCAGTCTAGAGTTGGATAAATCTTAGCTCTCCTTATCAGTAGATCTCAAAATGACTTGCAAATTAGGTAATTAGCATTATCTTCATTTTGAGGAGGAGAAGCTGAAGCTCAGAGAGGTAAAATGATATGCCCAAGACTACCCATTAGTTCTTCATCCATACTGAGCTCCCCAGCAGTTGCAGTGGGTGGATGGTAACTGGGAAGACAACACTGAGCAGGAAGGGAGGTTGGATGTAAAAGTTAGCCCAGGAGTGCAGTGCATTTTCAGACAGTGGAACACACAGAGTTTCAATTCCAGAAATTTATCCCAATATTTTGAATTTCATTTTAATAGACTCTAAGTCCAGAAATACTTTTTACTGCACAATGGGAATGACTGAACATTGTTTGACTATTTATCTGTATATTCAGGAATCTTGTTTATTCCCCTCTGTCTCTAAAGACCCAGTACTGGGATTATCAAGTTTTTCAAAGAGACAGTGAACTCCTTCAGACATACTTTGCCTGCAGTAAAGAGCAAACAGGCAGCCATTGACATGATTTTACTGCTTGAGAGTCTAGAAACAGTTTGGATTTATACATGCTAACTATTTATGCCAAAGGATGATCTGTGCTACCAATTGAATTCCACACTTCCTAACTCTGAGCAGTGCTGTCTCTTTGCTCTTGTGGGTAAGTCATAAATTATGTATTATTTAAGCATTCTGCATGTTAACTGTTTTGTGCTTCACAATGACATCAGAACAATCTTTCCATGGCTGGGATCTGTTCCCTGTGCTCCTGCAGGAATCAACACAAGCACTGCTGGAATTGCCCTCTACAATTGTTTTTTCACACAGAATATAATTCTTAACCCAAGTGTATTCCCTGTAATCTGAGGTAGGGGATAATTCCCTGTTATACTGATTTAAAAGTCATCATTATTTAAGACCAGACAAACCCTGACAAAAAGGTTAATTGCAACCCAGTAGAGCTACATTAATGCTTTATTAGGGGGAGCTAGTCATGTTGAGGTTTTTCAGAGCAAGTGCACCATAAAGGACATTAACATTTCACCTTGAGATTTCAAACTCTTCATAAACTCTGATGTATGAATTTAGCTTTAAAATAACATGATGTAGTTTATGAACTAAATGTGTTTTTTTCAATGTGGCTGCTAGCTAGGTGGTTAGATCTGCATTTGGAACTGTACACAAACCCAGTCAGAGAGACTGCAAATTTTCAACTCTTAATTAAATTATGGTGAGAGTTCTAAAGGTTTTATCACTTGCATTTAGTTATATTTGAAAATATTTTCTGTTTCATGAGCTTTGTGAGCTTGTAAATCCTTCTTATTCCAAGGTCTTGCCTCCACATAACCTTCAGGAAAGAGTCTCAGATGTCTTTTCCAACCTAAACCATTCAATGATTCTGTCTCATCCATTCCAGCATCACTTCTGCTCGGGGAAGCCTCCCTTGCTGCACTTTCTTTGGACAGATTTTACTGTTTTTTGGTTTTTTTATGCTCTGCCATACACTGCATCAACACCTTGGACCTGGCTGGCGTTTCTCCCTGGCAGCAGGGATGAGGAGCAGCGCGGGAGCTGCCGGGGGCTGTTAGTGTGCTGGACCCATCTGCAGGGTGTGTTTTTTGGGACCAGGCTGGTGACCAGAAGGGCAGAGAAGGATCCCTGTGGCAGTGCAAGGGTGCAGCTGGCAGAAATGTGAAGTCTCTAAAAGAGTCTGGAAAGGGAGAAAGCAGCAAGGGAGTGGAGGGAGGTTTGTGCAGAGCAGCTGCCGCAGAGCTGTGCCCATCCCAGAGATGCTGCACAGATGTGCCCATCCCAGCTCTCCAGTGTAAAACAGAATGATGGATTTGGGATCTCAGGGAGAAAGATGTGTGGGCATAACACTGGTGTTGTTGGAGGAGGAGCTGATGGAAAGGCAGTGCTGTCGTGAGTGGGATAGTTTGGACTTTCTTGTGGTGGAGGACAAAAGGATTGAGTTCTAACCCTGAAATGCCATTTTCCCCTCAGGCACCATGAAGCTTCTGTAGTGGTGTATGAATCTATACATTCATAAACCACTGAGTGGCTAAATGAGCTTCTCAGACCCTTCTGGAAAGCTTTTCCTCCTCTGAGGAGGTGTTTGGGTGCTCTGTTTGCTTTACCTGACTATTCCCTACCTCCCCCCCATGCTCCTGCACTCCCCCAGGCATCCTGTCGCAGCATCAACAACTTCAGTCACTGTCACAGCATCTGAGGTTTAGAAAAAATACCTTTTTTAAAAATTAATTTGGTAATCCTGTTTTTATTTCTCTTCAGAGAAACCTCTGGCTCAGCTGTTGTGTGAAGGACACCACAAAGTCATCTCTGTCTCAGACCCACAGTCAGAGGGCTGTCAAATTGGCAGTCTGGTTTAGGGCAAGAAGCATAGAGAATAGTGGATGTAAAATATTTAATTGTGTGTAAAATGCATGGAGGAAGAAGGAAGTTGCCAGCTTGGAAGGGCAGCATTACAGCTGGGCCAAGGCAGAGAGTTGTTTAGCCCATGTCTATCAGCATGTTTGCCTTCTTCGTGTCCTGTTCTTGTAACTGTTAAACCCCCAGTTTACTGAGAATGCAGTAATTTTACTTTGAATAATGGATAGAAACAGGCAAATATTTTGCTAGGTTCCTGTTTAAGAGATCATTGTTTTGGATCCTGAGAATGAATGCAGATCATGAGGGTTTTTTTTTTTTAAAGCAGGGGAACAAATGCTTCTTATTTTGTCCCTGGATAAGAAAGTAATTAAAGAGAACCAGGGGAAACAATCATTTTATTTATAGGCTGTTCCAGAATTTTCCTTTCGAGCTGGTTCACATCTTTGTGTGGAACACCTAGTTTAACTGCTTGTAAGGAGAAGCAGCTCCTGGCCTGATTTGGTGTGTGATCTGATGATGATGATGATGCTTTTTTTCCCCAAGAATGTGAGTGCAGTGGTGCAAGTTCAGGGTGCTACTTTTCAGGCAGTGCTGTGGAAGAAAGATGCAATCCAGCTGAGCTGAAGCGAGGATCAAAAGTGTTGCATTTTCTCATAAGTACATTTTTGTTTCTGCCCCTCTTGCACCTGCTATTTGTGCATCTCCTTTACTCCTTCCAGACTGAAAATATCTGTGAGGACAGGCGGTCACTAATACTTGGGATAAAATTATCATTCTTTTCAAGTGTCTGTCTAAAGAGGAAAAGAAAGGAGAGAATCGTTTGAAGAAACATTGACAGCAGTAGGCAGCTATGCACATTTTCCCTGGTCTATTTAAACATACACATTGGTTTTAAATATAATTCTTAACTTGTCTAGTCTACAACAAGGTCAAGAAAGAGAGAAATGTACCCTGTGCAGATTATTTCAGACACAAGGCAGCCTGTATGCATTTTCACCTTCCCACTCATAACCCAGCATCTTGCTGTTGATGTGTTTTTAATTCTCTTGGGTTGTAAATAGGAAACAAAAGAACCTGGTACTTTTTTCACACTATTGCAGATGGGTAGATTGGAGCAGGTAAAATAATGCTGGAGTTGGTGCTGAATTGGAGAAAAAAGTCATGTTAGTGTATTCTGTTCTTCCAGTGTCCAGAATCATGGGCTTCACAGGGCTGAAAGAAATGTGAAAATGTGAAGTCTCTAAATGAGGCTGGAAGGGTTTTGCAGAAGATCTGCTCTGGCACAAAGCAAACTTTGGTCTTGGTGGAGAAAGGACACGATGAAATGGTTTGTCCTGTGAAAAAAAGAGGTCACAGCAGATGAGCAGAGTGGTAACTTTGAATGCTAAAATGTGTGTCTTCTTTCTTTCACATGACATTGATGATCCCATGTGGTGGTAAAGAAGGATTTGAAAAAAAATTGTAGTTTTTCCTTTCTTTTTATTTTCACAGCAAAAGGGTTGCTGTTGTCTGGTGTGCAGTTTACTGCTCCATCTTCCCTAACTTCCCCAGGAATTCTGCATTTGTGGTTAATGCAGGACAGATGCTTTTCTTTCCTGAAACAGTGACAAGGGATTTCTTACCAGTTCTGCTTTTATAAGAGAGGCATTTTAAACCCCGTATTTGTATGAGAGGGATCTCTCAGCCTGCAAAGCACCATGACAGAGGATTTCTAGAGAGTGCATGAAGCCCTCTCCTGTCATTGCCAGCCTCTGACTCTTCTCCACATCCTCCTCACTGCAGGAACTGGGCTGAGCAGTGAGGAGGGGATGGGAGGGATCAGCCTCCTGGCCCTGCTGGCAGTTCTGTGTCTCACTCAGCCAGGGATTTCCACCATGGACAGGTTCAGCTCGGTCCTCTGGGAATCCCCACACCATTTTCTGCCAAACCACTTCCCAGCATGTACTGTCCATGGGGTTGTATCTCCTTAGGTACAGGGCTTTTACCTCTCTGCTGGACATCCCCATGTCCCTGTCAGAAGCTGGAGTAGCTGACGACACTGGGATGTGACAAATGTGGGTGATTTGGGCTGTACCCAGCAGTTTGTCTGTGGTGGTTTTGTTTTTTCTGAGCACTTTCCATCACTCTCGTATCAGCTGTGAAGCAGGATGACAAAATAAAGGTTGGGGACTAGTCCATGTTAGTCCTTCTGGACCACAGGGAAATATTTTTCCAGGAAAAGAGGATGATGACAGAGTACATGAGTGTGTGAGTACCTGCCCAGGACTGGAAGTGAGTGAACACCTTCCTGGAGGAGAGCTGCTCTTTTTCCCTGCTTCTTGCTGTGTGTTTGCAGTGACCCAAAATAAATCACCTGCGTGCAATGTGGCCTCCAGCAATTACTAGAAATGCTGGGGCAGAGCTGTCACAATGCTGTTACCAGGCTCACTTGCTCTTTGAAATTGCTGGTTTAGAAAAATAAAGAGCAGTTCTGACTTATGTCTTAAAGCTGTCTCCTTCCTGCAGTTTTATAGACAATTAGGAAAAGTGCAAGGATTTTTTTAATAGAAATTAGTAGTTCACAGATCACTGTAGTCTGCCTTGACCTTGTTAAATAGAGAAAGTGCATATTCCTAATTGAATATCCCTGTAAGCTCCAGAAGCATGAGACACATCCACAGCTCACATTTAAAGTTTACATTTCAAAAGTTAATAAAATGCTTCTATTTTTTACCTTTTCCCAGTGAATTTTTTATGTGCATTTTTGAGGTCATGTATAAATAGCCAGACACAAATGTTTGTGCAGTGCTGGTGGTGTGTCATGATATTTTAAGCTGTTCTGATTGTTCAGTGATGAACAATGGATTTACATTTGTGTGAATGCGATATGTGTGTCGTAAATGGCAAAGCCAAGTTTGTACATCATTTTTTCTTGAAGTTTTACTGTCTTTTCTGTTCCCTGCTTGTTATTTCGTCTCCCTCAGGGCTTCCCTTAACACTCCAAGTCCCTGACTCCTATCAGCAGAAGGCATTTAAAAACAAGCCTAGCACTGGCACAGGTTGCCCAGAGCAGCTGTGGCTGCCTCACCCCTGGAAATGTTCAGGGCTGGGTTGGAGTGGGCTTGGAGCAACCTGGTCTGGTGGAAGTTGTCCCTGTCTATGGCAGGAGGTTGGAATGAGATGGTCTTTAAGGTCCCTTCCAACCCAAACCATTCTGTGATTCTGTGATTATTCTAACGTAGAAATACAATGTTTCCTTTCTCAGATGTTAATATTTTTTCCCAAATTTTCACCTACTCAGCATTCAAATTAAATGAAAGTTAAACCTTCTCCTGAACCCCTTTCCTGTCTGTAACTTGTCTGATATTTTATCCACAACTCTCTGATAAAACAATGACATTACACCTGGTTAAACTGAATGTTCAGCATCTCCTTCTGTGTCCTTGGGAATATGTTTCCTTCCTAAAGATACTTGGATTTTGAATTTTCCTGCTACACTGCTGAAAATCCTGGTGTTTTCTTTGCTGCACCCATCTACTCCATCCACTGATGCATCCACACCATCACAAACACTGGGCTGTTTTTCCAGCAGGAGTGACTTGCTGACATGTCCCTGGGCTGGTGCTGCTGTCAGTAACACACTGCTGCTTGCCGGGTGCTGCAGGAAAACGTTCCTCAGGGGCAGCTCACTGTGTGGGTCCCAGGCTACAATTAAAGCAGATGTTTATCATTAGTATAATAGCTGAATTTATTTCTTAATGCCATTTGAAATCAAGTTCTTAATCTGACTTTAAATGCTTAATGATATTTTTTCTTTTTAGTTTGAAGCATTGCTGGTGGTGCAGTTTTTTTTTTTTGGTTTTGTTTTTTTTTTTTTTTTTTTTTTTTTTTTTTTTTTTTTTTTTTTTTTTTTTTTTTTCCCCAGTTTATTTTTTGTCCCTGAATTTTAGCTGGGGCAAAAACCATAAAGACTTCAGGATCAGACTTCTGGGGCTGCTCCAGTGGTCCTGAATCAGCAGGAGCCTTTCTGTACCTGGGAAGGATTTTCCTTCAGCAGGATTTGCAGGCTTGGGAAGCTTTTGCATGAACTTCAGTGGCTTAGAATTAGATTTCAGCAGCAGAGAATGTCCCCAGAAGGCTGAAAACAGGACGTCATCCCTCTAACACAATGTCTCCAGAAGGCAGAAGAAAGAATGTTTTGATTCCTTTCACGTTTACCTGTGTTGCCTTGAAGGAACAGTATTTTCCCTTTCGCAAGGTCTTTAAGCCCGGAGCCTGAAGCTGCTCTGTGCGGCAATTTAGAGAAACCATTCAGCTCTGAGACTGAATATCGCTGAGCAGAAAGGAGCTTTACTAGCACTGCATGAGGCCTGGGTAGCGCTGATGTGATTTCTGACACGGTTCCCTTGTTTCCCTGCAGGCTGGACCAAGTTTGCCCGGCTGACGCGGGCGCTGACCAACAGCCGCAGCGTCCTGCAGCAGCTGACGCCGATGAACAAGGCTGAGGTGGTGCACAAGCACTCCCGCCTGGCCGAAGTAAGTGGGGTGGACACCAGCCTGCTCCCTTCCTGGGGAGGTGGGGGGAAGAAAACCCACCCTAATTCCCACGGGGAAAGGAAATTCTTAGAGGAAAATATTTCCCGACTCTGATGTTTTCAGCCTCGCCGTTGCTCGTCGGAAAGCAGTACCACGTGGAAAGCTCAGGTGCTTAGGACAGGTCATAAGAACACTTCTACTTAAATAACACTATTTCTGTGCACACAGTCCTCAGCTTCCTGTTAATTCCTTAACTTGGGGTGCACGGTGTGCTTCTCTACTGTGCTGGAGCATGGAACCAGGATCGATGTCCTTGAGTCCCTCTCCCAGAAAAATGGGATTGTTTGAGAAACCTCTTTGGAAGCATCCCAGTCTGGGCCCCCATGGTCTGATATATGACTTTCCTGCAACACCACTCCTACAATATTTCCCTCATCACTTTTGTCTTCAGAACTGATGAAACGAACTCTTTGGCAGGTTGCAAATATCTCCTTAGGAGTGCAGGTGGTTCAACAAGTGAATACCTTCAGGTTAACTTCTGAAACAGAAACATTGCTTTCATCTTCGCATCCACTGGTAATGAAAAATAAATTGGTCAAAAATACAGAGTCAAAATATATGAGCTACTGAAAAAAGACAGCCCTTGTGCCAGAGAACTTACCCTGGCAAGTGGCTGTGGAGGCCACTGAACTATAATGATTATTTCTTTCATGCTGCATAGATTTCTAATTTTAAATCACCAAAGAATACACAATATCTTGTTAGTCAGCTGCATTCACCACAGACTGTCTCAATTATTCCTGTGTACAGCTAATAAAAATGACTGGTAGCTGTTAAGTCTGATAAGGTGAGCAGCACATTCTGCAAGGGATGAGCTATCAAGATAATGCTCCTCCTCAGAGACAGAAATACGGAAATACAATGGTGCAACCCCCCTCAGTCTGCCTTCCTCACAGCACTGTGCCTACAGTGCACTTTCCAGCCATAAACTACTTTTAAGAGAGGAATTTGCACACTCTCCAAGCAACTACTCCTGAGTACAACCTCATCCCAGCTGTTCCTGAGCACATCTACTCCCTTACTTGAGGTTCTCCTTGAGGTAGAACTGATAGCAGCTTTAAATGTTTGATTTTTTGTTTATTTTTTGTTTTCATTACCTTTCTGGTTTTAGTGAGCTTTGATAATATTGATAATAAAAATCTCAAATTATCAGAATGGAAACCCACAGTTTTCAGGTGTTGGCAGTGTGGCATTTTGCCTTGAGTGATCCCATACCAATAGCTTGGATAAATGCTGGATTGCTGACACCTCATTCTTCTCAAATTCATGACGTTTCAGTGTCCTGTAAATCCAGTTACAGCCATTCTTGGTTTAGTCTGGAGAAAGAAGTGAAGACTGGAGAAGATATGGTAACAATATTCAAAGGAGTCTAAAGCAGCACAGAATGAGGGAGGAAATTGTTCACCAGGACCACTATAGCTGGAGGAAAACAAAAAAATGGCAAGGGAGATTTAGATCAGGCAGCAGCAAAACCTCAGGTAAGGGAGTAGGTGTGCTCAGGAATAGCTGGGATGAGGTTGTACTCAGGAGTAGTTGCTTGGAGAGTGTGCAAATTCCTCTCTTAAAAGTAGTTTATGGCTGGAAAGTGCACTGTAGGCACAGTGCTGTGAGGAAGGCAGACTGAGGGGGGTTGCACCATTGTATTTCCGTATTTCTGTCTCTGAGGAGGAGCATTATCTTGATAGCTCATCCCTTGCAGAATGTGCTGCTCACCTTATCAGACTTAACAGCTACCAGTCATTTTTATTAGCTGTACACAGGAATAATTGAGACAGTCTGTGGTGAATGCAGCTGACTAACAAGATATTGTGTATTCTTTGGTGATTAAAAATCCATGCAGCATGAAAGAAATAATCATTATTGTTCAGTGGTCTCCACAGCCACTTGCCACCCACTCACCATGTCAAACTCAGCATGAGATTATGTTAAGAATAATAATTATGCTTTTACAGTATCGTGGGAGCTCCCAAGCACTCCACCACCAGAGGCACAGGGAACTATCAAGCATATGTTAATTGCATTCTGCTTGAGCCCTAAGTTGTTTATTTTTCCAGCTCTAGTGAGGACATTTCCAGCTCCTGCCCCAGTGAACAAGGCAAGGAACAAACAGGCCTGAAGAAACCAGGGAAAGAAGTCCCAGTGCTGATTTATCAGTGAAGTGTTGGACACTGATGTGTCCAAAGAGATATCTGGAGATAACAACCAAATTATGAGGCAAAGCCAAAATGGTGTGTTAAGTGCAGGTGGAAATTTTTGCTTTGAAAGAAATTTTCGCAAGGCAGCTGTGAGAAAATGATTGTGTAGATTGCTGCTTTAATTCCAGGGAAAGCCCCGTGGATCCACCAAAAAGTTCAGTGTGCTGCGGCGGTTATAGAAGTGCTGACAGTGAGTCTGTCCTGGACACCTGGATTTTGATGTTTTATGGGTCTCTCCAGGAGTTTGGCATCTGTGCTTGTCTCTGACAAGTGCCTCTGGGACCACACCACTCCACAGAGGGCTTTGTGTTACACTGGGGCTGGTGTGACATGAGGCTGCTGGCAAAGGGAGCAGCCACGGGCTCCTGGAGGTCTCTGCTGCTCTCGCACTGCTGCCTGTGTAGTGAATCCAGTGCTTTTGTGGGATAAATCTGTGCAATTCTGCTGACCCTGTAGAAAAGAAATGGCTAATTAATGTAACAAGTTAGTTTTTCTTTGTGTCAGTTCCGCTGACTTTCCCTGCAGATCCTGATTGCTGAATGTGGGCTTAGGGAGGGTGGGATCAGGATGGCAGGAGCAGGTTTGCATCCCTTCAGCCTGACACTGGCCCAGATTTGACATCTTGGGAAGCCAGAGCCCCCATCACAGAATGAGGGAGGCAGCTGTAGTTGTCCCTTGGTGTTTGCTGGAGAACAGATTTTTAGCAGAGCTAGACTTTTACTGTCTGATCTCAGTAACAGCTTTCTCTTTAAAACATCTAAAAGACAAGACTGAAAATAATTACTGGAGAATCCCTATCTGTGGTGCTTGAATTCATATTCTTAGCTATTATACAGTTTATTCAGAGCCATTTACTCCTCTCCACTGAGGAAGGATCCTGTGTTTGATCAATTTTACATATCTGAGGCTGCTGTTTTCAATCCTGGAAATATGGTGCATCACCCAGTATGGGGCAGGTGTAGGGCTGAAATGAGTTTTAAAGTTGCTGTAATTACTTATTTTATCCCATACAGACTTCAGATCCCCAGATGGATCCCCAAATGGATCTTTCAGTTCTCAGTGCAATAAATTGCCACGTGTGCATTCCTTTGTGCTTTTGTTTCTTGTGTTGGACTGAGATAAGAGGTAATTAGATTAGCTGGGAATGCCTTAAGTGAATTTGGCTTGGATTTTGCAGTGTTTCCAGTTCCACAATTTTACAGCAGTGAGCATGCAGGAGATTATAGTCCCATGCAGAAAAAATGAGAAATAATTACAGGAAATAAAGGAGAACACACTAGTCATATTGAGCTTGTGGGAACAACAACTTTTTGAAGAAAATATGAAGGAAGTGTGATATTGGCAGGGTTTTAGGCAGAGCTTGTGCACATGATGCCTCATTTTAGGAGGTGAGCCAGCAAGGCTCAGGTCTGTTTCACCTTTGATAGGGTGTTGCTCTGGCCCAGCAGGGACTGAAAAAAGAGTTTAGGCACAAAGAATTAGTCTTGTAACTAATATAAATCTGAATGAGTGTTCATGTTTAGATTATGTGTTAGGAAGAAACTCCTTTTTCTGAGGGTGGTGAGGCATAGGAACAGGTTGCCAGAGAAGCTGTGGCTGCCCCATCCCTAAAAGTGTTCAAGGCCAGGTTGTATAGGGCTTGGAACAGCCTGATCTAGTGGAAGATTCCCTGCCCATGGCAGGAGGGTTGAAGATAGATCATCTTTTAGGTCTCTTCCAACCTAAACCATTCTATGATTTTATGTTCATAACTGCAAAGCATCTGCTGGTGTGGCAGTACCCAAAACCTCTGTGTGGAGCCTCTGTTCCCTTGCTGTTGGCATGGTTTCCCATCAGTCCATCTGCAAAGACCTTCCTTTTTGCAGGAATATCCTCAGGTGCCATGCTGCTCCCATTCATTGAGTGATAGCTGCCTCCACACATCCTAAATAAATCAGATTATTTAGAAACTGTGGGTTGCAATGCCCAATGAGCACAGTCCTGTCTCTGCTGCTCCTCACAGAAGTCTGTAAGACCCCCCACTGGATTCTGTTCACTGAAAACAGTCACATTTGCCTCTCTGCCTCTTACAGGTTCTCCAGCTGGGATCTGATATTCTTCCTCAGTACAAGCAAGAAGCTCCAAAGACTCCACCACACATTATACTCCACTATTGTGCTTTTAAGACCACCTGGGACTGGGTCATCCTAATTCTAACCTTCTACACAGCAATCATGGTTCCATATAACGTGTCCTTCAAGACAAAGCAGAACAACATTGCCTGGCTGGTGCTGGACAGCGTTGTGGACGTTATTTTTCTGGTTGACATTGTTTTGAACTTTCACACCACCTTTGTTGGCCCTGGGGGAGAGGTTATATCTGATCCCAAGCTCATAAGGATGAACTACCTGAAGACGTGGTTTGTGATTGATCTGCTGTCCTGTTTACCATATGACATCATCAATGCCTTTGAGAATGTGGATGAGGTAAGTGGCTGTAGTCTGTCTCAAAAGGATTGTTTTAACTAAAGATTCATTCAGAAGCTTGTTTCCTGGTGCCTTGTGAAGGCTGATCTGGAACAGACATTAAACAAAGTTAAAGAATAAAGTAGGGATTTATTAAAAGGCCTCAATGGATCCACCTTGGGCAGCACAAGAGCCCAGCCAGGGCTACACCCAAAATGAACCAAAGTGGTCACAAAATGGATGACTAGTCAGGGGGTCTCCCACTTTTATAAGTTCTGGTCCATTTGCATGTTGGAGTTAATTGTCCAAATATAGCTTTAGATTACGCAGTCACATCCTGCTTGTTTTTTTCTCTTCAGTCCACCTTTGTTTGTGCTCTTGGGCCTGAGATTTGATCATTTGTCCTTGGTCCCCAGCTGGAGAAGGAATTGTTTTGTCTCCCTACTCTGTGAAGAGAGCTCACCATCCCCTGATATGAAGCCCAGACCCACACACTAAAGCAGCACAGAATCTGAAAAGTAGAAAAGCTAAAACCTGAGGCATCACCCAGTGAGGCAGCTCATGCTCTGTGCAGATACAGGGATGTGGCCTTGAGCTGCTGGGATTTACCAGCAAGACATTCCTGCCTTGGTGGAGAGGTGTCTGAGGGTCCCAGTACCACATGTGGATGCTTATTTTAGTGGCAAGGGTTTTAGAATGGCTTGAATGTCATCCAAAAGCATTGGTGCAAATCCCTGTCAAAGTGGGCTGGGCCATTTGGGATGTCCCCTGTCACAGCCTTCCTTTTCAGCTCAGTCCTTGGGCAGCTGTAACCCATTGCCGACCTTGAATACACTTCTGTATTTGCTCTGGCTGAAGCTGGTGACAAATTTCCCACTTACATGAAAACAGGGAATGTCTCTGAATAAACATTTTTTTAAATCCTGCCCTAGGACTGCCTTTTGAACCAGGCTGTAATTTTTTTAAATACCATTTTAAATGTTTGATTGAGAGGGAGATTTATTTCCATTTTTATTCAACTACAACTAAAATTTGGGAAACTGATTGAGTAGAGAGAACATAAATATCATAGATGGATGCTGAATTAAAGCTTTTTAACTGCTAGGAGTGTTAACATTTATGCAGTCGAGCTTGCAGCCTAAGCTAATACAGAAAGCAAGCAATAACTACAACAAATAATGCATGCACAAGTCAGTGTAGAGAAATTCATTATTAAAATGGAACTGTAATGGCTTTAGGACTTGTTTTAATTTTTCTCTAGAGCTTTTTATCTTCAGGGCCATAAACAGATGAAAAAGCCTCTCTCTGTTAATTTTTGAACATTTTAACAGTTTTTTCTTAGAACACCGTTTAGTGGGGTTGTTTGTTTGTTTTTTAATTCTCAATTCTGCACTTAAATATCCTCACTATATAAAACCTACATTCTTTTTTTTTAATGCAGGCTTTGCTGCAAATTTTGTAGAGCTCCTTCAAAATTCCATCCCTGCCTCTGCATGCTGAGTAGCATCTTTTGACATTGTTCCATTTTATTTATAGCAAATATGACAGAAGTGATAATACTTGTAGCTTAAATTCAAGATCCTGTGAGGGCTGCCCATCTGAAGCCAGGTTGTACAGCCAGGCTGTGTAAGAAGGTGATATTAGCAAGATTGTAGACATAATACATCTTTTTAAGGTAACCACTTTCAGACTCAGAGGAACCTGATTTTTATAAAAAATGCAGCATTATCTCCAGATTTTTGTGCTTAGATATGTAAAACAAACAGAAAATGTCCGTGCCCAAGCAGGACAGATTTAAAAGGATGAGGTTAACCTTTTTCTCTAACATATAAATGGGAAATAAGCCATCTGCAATATTTGTGACAGGGAAGAGAATCTTGACGTAGAGCATTATCATTGAGACACACCTAAAGTGACAAACTTTAATCAAAATGTAGTAACAGCAGCAAGGTATTGTGAACTCCAGTGATCCTAGAGCAGCTGTCATTTGCTTTCAAACAAATGAAACATTAACTCCCTCTTAATAAAAGAGATAACAGTAAGATTCCCTTGTCGTGAAGTGCTGTGTTATGTCTCTGGAGCCTCCAGCAGGTTTATATTTACTTGATTTCCCTCTCCTCCAACTCCAGCTTTCCCTAGTGTCTGAAAAGAATTGAAATTATTTTGAAAACAGGTATGTAAACAGTCAGCCTTTCCTCCCTGGGTCTACATTTTCTCTTTAAGAAATAAGATCTTTTTTTTTTTTTTTTAGTGATATGTATTGATTTGTGACATTTAAGTCTTTCGAGCTGGTTGGTGTGTTCTGGGTGGTTGCAGTTATTAATGCTCTTCATCTTCATTTGGTTTTTAACATTTATTTTAACTGGCACTCCTTGCCTGGGATTTAACTTTTCGGACCCCCAGCAGCAGGATGTTCAAACACTGTTCAGGGGTAAAGAATAAGTAAATCCATAATCTTAATTTGGGAGAGATGCTCTGATTAAAAGCAATGTTTCTGGTTAGAAAGTGGGTGTTTCCTTATTAAGGCAAGCAGGAGAGAGAAGAGTTCTTTTAGCTCTTGATTCTGCAAGGTTTTAGCTCTGTCTTGGCCCGGGGTGTTGGATATAATGTTAAAGTTGATGGTTGTGGCATTTCAGATAAAACTGCAGAAAAAGACCTCAGCAATAAAGACCTTGGGTGCAGGTCCTGGTGCTCTTTGAGTTCTTGTGGTGGCGAGGGATGGACCCAAACCGGAGTGAACAGCCCTAAAAGCCAGCTGAGTGAAAGATGACTTTCCAAATTTCCCTTGTTTTTCCCACATCTGACCCTTGCTGTCACACATAAAGCATTAAATGCTTTTTTGCTAGGTGTTAAGCAGCTAGATGAGAAAGGGGAACACCATTGGAGGGGTTTCTTCTCCTCCCTATGGCAGATCTCTCACTCATGAAGAAGGATATGGCCAAGGAGGGTTGGGATTTTGTCTCTCTGTTGTATCTGTAGACTGCTCTATGTGATACAGGTGCTTGAAGTGAACTAAGATGCCTTGAGCACTAGAGTGCTTTTTATAATGCCAAAATTAAGGAGATAAATGGAAAGATTAAAAAAAAAGGCTGAAAAAAGGAAATGTGTGTTTTCTTACCGAGGGCTGTAGTCCTTCAAATGCAGCTGGTCCGGGCCAGAGTTGGAGCTGTGGCATTTCCCTCACAGACAGCTTTAGGTGAAGGCTGGAGTTCCCACCTGAGGCAAACATGACTGCAAATCAAAGTTATTTTGTTGCTGAGTACCTGAGGAGCCTTGGTGGAGGATTTGATGGAGAGGATTATGACACACAAATTGGGAACTGGGGGGGATTAAGATGATTTGAGGCAGAATTAGAGGTGTTGGTTTCCAAGCCTGGAGTTACAGAGCCAGGCTGTTGGAGTCTGCTCGGGGGGATTGGGATGTGTGAGAGGGAGGGGGAAAGGGAACATAATGAGAGACACCTTGCACAGCACAGAGTGATCTCAGTTTTTGTGATGGATGAGGAATTAAGTGGCTAAGTGGTATTGAAAGGGCAGGAAAACAAGGTAAAATAGGCTGGAGAAAAATGTGCTAATGGAGGGGAAAGTGGGACATTTGATTTAGGAAACTTGCTAGGATGATAGTCCCAGAAAATCAGAAAAATGCATGATATCTTTTCTAATTGGGCAGCATATCCTGCACTGAAATACATTCTGGCTAAACCAAAACCATACAGAAAACCTGTTCTATACAGAAGTGAGACAGGGGACAGCATAGTGGGAAATCCAGGCAGTTTTCAAGGAGCAAACCAGAACAGAGTGTGTGTGCTCAGAGTCTATCAAACTTGGCTGAATTTATTTTTTTTTTTTTATTGTAAGAGTTCTCTGAAACTTCAGATTTAGTCTAAAAGTGTCTGCCTGTCTCCTCTTTAACATTATGCAAAAAAAAAAAAAAAGACACTAAACTTTGGATTCTTTGGATTAAAGGGGAATATGGTGTTTGGATCCAAAAATTTTGGTCCCACGAAGTTCCTGTAGGTATTAGGATGTGAAGTGTGTAGAGGCTGGAAATTGGATTTTTGTTGTGAAGTTCCGTGTTGCTTGTAGTGCTTTTAATTTTTTTCCCCTGAGTAATGAGCTGCATGTAACAACTCTTGCACTGCTGTATGCCCCAGTTTATAAAATTTATAAAATTATGACTCCCTGCTTTTGAAGCTGGAGAATTATGTAACCTTGAGACTTAGCCTTTATATGTGTTCTGCCTATTAGAGAGAGAAATATCCAGCTTCTCTCAGTCTGGGCCACCAAACAATTGTTTGTTATAATTTTTTCCATACAAGTCAGAATTATCAGCCTCATATTGTGATGAAGTTGTCAGCAAATTTGCAGGTGCCCAAGGATGCTGATCAGGTATGGTAAAACCATGCTAAAATCTCCCTCTGGGACCAAATACATTGATTGTCATCCCAGGACACCAGGATGCTGGGCAGGTTTTTGGCTCTTGTCTTCACATGCATTTGAGTCTCTGCAAGTAAGTATTTTGAGTAAATATTCTCCAAACTAGCTGGATGGACCAGCTTTTGGCCAAATGAAAAATTCTTCCACAAATTAAGGGTTAAATTCAGCTGAAAAAGTCTCTTATTATTTTGAAAAATACAATTTTTTTTCTGATTTTAATCAGAATTTTAACTGAGATTCATGAATTTCTGAGTTTGTCATGAAATAATATCTAGAAGCTAGATCTCCTCTGTGCCAGAAACATGGTCCTGAAATGCCATGTCACATACTGTGAAGAAAGGGACACAAAGTCAGGGTGGCATCCAGATGATTTTTAGATCAGTTGTATAAAAGATCATCCTTTCTGCAGAAATTAGTTTTTGCAAGCCAATGGCTGGAAATGAAAGCAGAGAAATGTAAATGACCTAAACCAAAGTTCTGTGCCTGTTGTTTAATAATGTAAGACTACATGACCCAGTGGCCTTTAAAATTTAGCGATCTTTGCAGGGCACATTAAAGCACAGACTCCTTGTAATTGTAATTTTCTTTTAATTGCTATTATCGATCTACTTCAGAAGTCAGAAACTTCTTTGTATCACTGCAATTAATAGAAACTAAAATTGCAATGTCTGTAAATTGAAAGCAAATAAAAGCTGATTGAGCTGGTGTAGCCACGTTCACACCTGCAGTGCTTTACTGCAAACATTCCCTTTGTGGGAGGTATTTGAAGGAGGGTTTTGGGCACCAGGCTGAGTGGTGTGTGCAAGGGGAAAAATTGGTGTCTTTCAGGAGTGTGACTTTGGCTCTTTGGCTCTGAATACAGTCTAAATATAGCTAGCTTTTTTAAATCTTGCTGGCTGACATGGAGAAAATAATTCCCAGAACTAAATCCTGGCTGCAGCCAAGTGTTAAACTGCAATGGAAATTCGTAGCAAGTAATGACAGAGGCACAACCCTGGGACCTGGCATTTCCCCCCTTGTTATGCACTCAGGAAACAATTAAATATGGAGAATGCTGTCATTCTGTTGTAGTGTGTGAAAACCCGTGATAGAATAATACAGTGGCAAAGGTGTGGTATTAAGTTATAAATGTATCCACTCTAGGTATATATTTTGTAGAATTCCAGCCATTTTCACCCCTTTCACTTAGTCACCTCTATCACCCCATTGCACTGATTTGCGGAATTGCATCTCTTCTCTTTGGCTTTTATTCTAAGGTTTTATTAAAGTTCTGCCACCGTTTAATTAATCAGCTTTAAATTTTTTTTTCTTAATTAATTAACCAGCTACTTTAATGCTGTACAAGGTCTGGGATATGTCTGCAGGTTTCCCTGTGGAGACACCTGAAAGCCTCCATGATGTGAGGGGCGACTTGTGAAAGGAAGGAGCTGGGCCAGAGTCAGGGCAGGGGGTGGTGTGTGACCTGATAGCCTCATGCACCTCTCTGGTGTGGGTTATGGCATACTGAACTGTAATTAGATGTCCCAGTGGTCTTTTTTTATTCCTTTTCTTTTTTTTTTTTAATATTTCATTTTAATGTGATGTATATATTACTGGGAAGCAGATGTTGGGTACAAGCCATTTAAACCAAATCTTCAGTCAGAGCTGTATAAGCTGTTACAGAATCCAGTAGAGGAAATTGTTTGTGGAGCACTTTCAATGGAACCTTGGAGTCCTGTGTGATCCCTTTTGCTCACAAAGGAAGGGAAGGCTTACAAAGGAGATGAGGAAATGAAAAAATCTGATCAGATGCTCACTGAAGTGATGCTGATGGGAGTAGCACAGATTCCCATTTTGACCTTCACCCACCTTTCCTACATGAGTGAAAATTATGATATTTCATGATACTGTCTTTTTCCCCCTTTTTTTGGGTACACCAATGCACTAACAAATTAAGTAGTGCAAGATGCCACAATCCCCTTATCTTGCATCTAGAAGAAATATTTTGCAATCACCCTTCTCTTTATAACCTTAGTTATTTACTGTTTGAAATGTGCTGCACTGTATGGTTGTGCCATAAACAGTTCACTGGAATTTTATTTACAATGTTACAGCTTATTGACAGTTGTGTTAGAGGAAAAAAAAGGAAAGTTTCTCCATCCCCCTGGTAAAAAAAAAACAAAAAAACAGAAGATAAATCCCAAGCAATAAATTTAGGGATACTTTTGGAAAATACATGAAGAGACCTGCTTGCTTACGTTTTTCTGTAAGGACTCAAATTTTTGCTCACTGAAGTCACTACTCCTACTGCTTCCAGTGGTGCAGGGTCAAATATTAACTGGGCTTTGCTTGTATCTGGACCTGGGATCTAGATAGCTGGTGCAGAAGAAGGAAAGCCCTTTACTCCTGTGTGTATATTCATAATTGAATACAACTCTAAATTCTGCTCTTAAAGTGGGGATAAATCAGAACTATCACTTTTTTTTGGGTTTGTTTTTTGTTGTTGTTGGGTTTTTTTTCTTTTTTGTCATTTGCTCATTTTGATTTTGTAGCTATGCAGCTTCATTATACTAATTGCTTGCCAAGAAATAAAGATTTCTGATACAAATTAGAAGATTTATTTTAACATTAACTCCAGTAAAGCAGAATTAAGGAGCTAACCAGGGATTTTGGAGCTAAGCTCTATTTAAGTAGCTAAGCTCGAAAATTTCTTTTGGACATGATTTTGCTGGTTGCATTTCAAACAGCCTTTACCTCCTCCAGGATACTCCTCCTGCACTGCACAGAATATAACTTTTTTGTTGTGTGCCTGCAGGCTCACCTGCTGCTGTTGGCAGGGCTCACCATTGCTGTCATTCCCAAAATCTGTAAGCACTTTGTTTCCTCTTACTTTGCTTGCCATCGTGTAACAACTGTTTGGTGGAGATTGCCCAAGGTTTACAAAAATCCTGCCTCTTTCACTGCTTCAGTACTTTAATTACAGAATTCACAGAATCAGCTACGTGATTTATTTGGGTGATTTTTTGTTTTTACTTCTGGTGAGAGAAAGGTAAGGAAAATTTTGCTCGTGCATCTTTAAAGAAAGTATTTGGATGTGTTTCAAATTGTGCTAAGCATGGATTCACCTGATGAAACGTGGGGCCAGGCATTGTCCACAAGGAGGTACAGGCAATGTGGGGCAGAACTCCTCATCTTCTAAGATGCATCTCCAGAGTAGGTCTGAGGAGTCGTTCTGCCCTAAAACTTCTATTTCTCACCCTTGAATGTAGTGACACTACTGTGCCTAGCTCAGATGCAAGTCTAGTTTGGGCTGTAGGAAAATATATCCCCCCTTGAGGCTGTATTTGCCTCACTTCAATTTTTTAAAGGATAAAAGCAAAAACAGAAAAAAAAAATAGTTGTAAACTCACGGGGTCCTTTTGAGTCTCTGAGTCATCAGCTTTAGTGAGCAGGTTCATTGTATCACCCATCCTATAAACTGATCAAAATCCACCTTTCCTCATGATGTCTTGATAAATCTCTCTTAATTTGCAGTCTGTGCATTCCTTCCTGTGCCAACCTCCTTGGTTAAATATTTCTTTTCCCTCCCTCATGTTTGTCTCCTCGATGTGCTTAGAAAGAAGAGTCGTCCCTCCCCTGCATAAACACCCCTATTTTCCTTTCCTTAGTTCAAGCAAACTGATCTTGTCTAGACAACTCATTTATGAAATTTTATGAGCATTTTTGTGGCTGTTCCAGCTGCCTCTCTCTGCAGGAAGTGAAGTTCAAATACATCTCCTTAGGGCAGAGCTTTACAGATTACTCCAGGTGGAGAATTCATCTTCAATTTGCAACTGGGGTTTGGCTTTTCCTGTTGATGGTGGAAACATCAGCTGATCTGTCCTGGAGCTGGATCAGCCTCTTCTGTGAGTGCAGCTCACTGATTGCTCTGTCATGTGGGATGGGTAGGTGGGATTAACCCATATACCCAAATATTTCATTTTCTCAGTAATCTTCAGTTAAAGACCCTTGTAGTTGTAGACATTTTTGTTAATTTGTGCTGTAATGGATGCCTTGGGACTCTGTATTGTCAAGCTTTATCACATTTTCCTTTATTCCCACATGGTTATTCTCTGTTCCAAAGGTGCCATTAGCATATTCTGTGACCATATACTATTTCTGTTTATGTCACTAAGAAGCCAGAAAAATCACTAGGAGTCACCACTTGTAAACCCTGCTAGACTCCCCTTTTTAAGATTTCCATTTTTCCACCCTGTCCACAAGTTCTTCAGTCATCCTGGTATCCCAGTGGTGGTCCCTGTTTTCCCTGTGCTTCATAATAATTTCTCCTCTGATGTTACTGAAATACTGCATTTCTTATATTTAGAAAATGGGCTGTGTTATCAGAGAAAGCTATCAGGAGACCTTGGATAGATCCCAGCTAGCCTGAGCTTAGCTAACCTACTGCTCCACTGATTGCATTTTGATTTATCTCAAAGTTTCTAATTAGTCTTTCCCTTAATATTTGTTCAGGTAATGTATCTGTTTATTTCCTTCTTGATGCATTAGATTTTCTGGGAAATAGCAGCATCATTTTTGGAAACTAATGCTCAGGATTAATTTAATTTTTAGACCAAGCCTGGATTATTTTTACTTTGTTGAAGCTTGATCACTTTTGTCTTTGGAAGGAAAAGAATTGGCATTTGGCAATTCTTACATTATTTCTACTTCCTCTCTAAGGTGTAGTTTTCTGTTGATCAGTTTTTTATTTCTTGTATATTTGTCAGTTCTCTGTTTCTGTTTTCTTCCTCTGGGTGATTATTTACTCATTTATAACTGATGCCCACCTTTACAAGTTTTTCCATTGCTTTGAGTTGCAACCTTTTGTACCTTTTGATGAAAGGACATTCCAGGTGTCTGACTCTTCTACCTCTCACAGTCCATCTGTCTTCACTTATTACTAGCTCTAGTTCAATATTTATGATTTACAGCTCTTGCCCTTTTGAGAGCAAGAACCACAGTCCAGTTTACTTTGTGATTGTTCATTTTTTTATGAACTGATTCAATTTCTTCTTCAAGCCAATGGGGACTTCTGCAAAGCCCTGCCAGAACCGGAGGTAGTGTAGCATCACATTATGTGGAGTAATTGGCTGTTAAATGAAGAAATGAGCATGCTGTTGCATCTGCCGAGCATCTCAGCCTCCTGTTATTAATAGCATTTATTCCCCAAGCTCCTCTGGAGCAGGATCAGTCTCACCTTGGGAGGCAGTGCTCTGTAGTGCCTGTTTCTCTGGCACACAGCACAGACTGGGAGCTGTGCAGCTCCAGCTCTCTGGGTTTCTGGGGGTGGGTTTGATTTCTCCTCGCAGCAGCTGTGTCAGCGATAGCCCTCAGCTCCTGTGTGCTCAGAGCCAGGGGAGGGAGGTGATTCACCCCTCCCCATCTGTCAGAGGTGGATGGGGTGAATCACTCCCCTGACATGCCCCACTCCTCCTCTCCAGGGAGGAAGGATGGGCTGCTCACGGGGAGGGTGGTTGGCCATCAGCTTGCAGCATTCTGTGGGATCCAGCGGGTGCTTGGAGCTCAGTCCATGCTGTGGCCTCACAAAACCATTCTGCTCTTGCACACAGGTGAGCCCTGGCTGCAAATTCCTCTGAGGATTTATTACTGTGATGGAAGTTTTGCTGTATTTGATTGTGTCCAGCATAAAGATACTAGCTTAAATTTAGTTTAACATCTCTGTATGGTGCAATCACCCTTTCAGTGCATTTGCAACACATCCTACCAATATTTCATAGCTCTGGTTCTTGGCCACCCCATAAATTCTTCAAAACCACAGTGTGTTGAATATTAAAACTGAGTGAAAAGTTGTTTGTTTCCTCTGACCTTTTTTGAGACAGCATTTTCTATTAAATGACACAGTACCGATCCCCATTTTCAAAGCTCGGAGTATTTCAGTTTTAGAACCCACTTAAAATCTGTATTTTTGTTTCTTTTTGTTGTTGTTGTTGTTATGTGTGTACCCACAGCTAGCAACAAATAAATAAATAATCATGGAGTGAAATCTAATTGAAAAAGTGCCTAGAGTTAAAAACACATTGTTCCCTAGTAGAAAGAAAAATATATGCATGATTTACCATTTCAGCATACTGGGATTTAATTTCGAGGTTTAAGCAGAATTTTGTATATTTAGATGGTTGAAATTAATGGCTGGTTTTGTTTTTATTTTACTTTAAAAAAAAAAGCAATAATTTCCAACTTCAGAAAAGATCAATTAGGTTAGCAAGCAACCATCTATTCTTTTTCAGATTTTACAAACGTGAAGCTCTGCTATTCTGCTGCTGCTTCAGTGTCGAACAGACTCCACTCTATTTTCCCTGGTTTAGGAGGTTTTAGGTAGAGTCATTGTGGACTCAGATGATTTCCTGCCCTTGTTAACCTTCCTTTTCCTTTGGTGACAATGTTCCCTTCATCCTGTTGCATGTTTGGCTCTTGACCCCTGTATAGCACAACTTTATCAGCTTCATTCTTCCTGCTGCCTGGCTTATCAGGGATTCATTAAGTGCAAGAGAACTTTGCTCCCTGTTCTTGCTGGAGGTGCAGAGATCTGTTCCCATGCCGTGCATGGCAATTTTGGGAAACATCTGTCTCAGTCTTATGGCTGGAGAAGTTCAGCTGGATGCAGACACACAGCTTAGACACTTCTTTCATTCTGGAGGACAGAATTGGACAGTGTGGTAACATCTAGGGGCTGAAATGGCAAGAGTCAGGTAGTTTAAAAGGAAGGATTGGTCCCTCTGCATGTCAGACTGAGTGATTTTATCAGCTGTGACTCCACTATCAAATTTAATTTCCCTTCTTAGTGTATCAAGAGGATTTGAGAACACAGATTTTGCAAAGTTCTTGTGTCAAGCAACTTGGGCTTTGTTTAATCATGAATGTCTAAGTTAATTCCAAAGTTAAACATCCATCCCTCAAAAATATCTTTCTGGATAAATTTGACAGAGTCTGCATCTTTTGAACAGCTTCATCTGTCTCCTGAACTGTGGTACAAAAATGGCTGGTTCAGAGTCATTGCTCTTGTCTTGGCTCTCCTGATCCTTAGAAGTCCCAGGGAAGGACTCCTGTGACTCACATTTGGAACAGTTAAATGGATGATGTGTGTCAGATGGGAATTCGGTTCCAAACTTGACACCCAAAACGCAGTTTTGAAGTAGGTGGTTTTTCAGTGGAAAGATTTCTGCAGCTGAGATGATTGATGATGAGCAAGCTGAGTGTCCTCATCTGATTAGGACGTGATAAAATACATTGGCCAAAACCCCAAGGGGCTGGATTGGATGGTTGATAACATAAGGAGATGTTCTCAATTAGAGATCACAGCCCAGCAGCTGTTACAGACAGTTGGCCCAGTTGAAATGGCAATGGAGTCACAAATGCTCCTCCTAGAAGGTTGGATCTCCGTGATCCAACATGTGCTTGATTCACACGATAAATCCAAACTGGATTACATGCCCCATTCACAATTTCTAATCACCTCTCTGTTCCTTGAGTGCTGAAGTTACTTCTGTCAGAGCAGATGCTCATCCTGGTGTAGGAGGGTTTCCAAAGTATTCATTATGGAGCATAAATACAGTTAAAAGAAAAAATGAAATTAAAGGCAGCCTGCAATCAATTGAGTTTAGAAAACTCAATTTCTTAATTGCCCAAACGTAATTCAAGGCAGTTAGTCTTTCACATAACTTCTGTCAAAGATGTTGCTGAATCTGAGGCAGAGCTTTGCATATTAACAACTCTGTATTAATTGTTGGCATTTTTATAAGTATGAAGGTATCAGCTTGACCCAGCCAGTAGTTAGTGCATATGTGATTGATACAGATATATATATATATATACACTCTATACATTATGTATCTCATATTCATTTAGCATTTGTTTAGTTGCTGTTTCCTACAAAGTGCTTTATGGAAGAGGCTTTTGAAGCTTCCAGTATTGTCTTTCTATTTTGGAATATTAGACATGAAATGTGAATGTTCAGTATATCTTCTGTTTTTTTGGCCTTAAGTAAAGGGTCAAACTGAACAGGCTTTAAGATTTACAGTGAAACTTACTGGAATGAATTACTCTTTGAAAATAATACGTTTCAATGTCAGCTAAAATGAAATATTTCTCTTTGTTTTATACATAAGAGATGTGATTGTTACCTGTGCTTAGGGGAAAAAAAATGACAGCACAAACTTTCTCCCAGACTTTGAAATAAATGCTGTATTTTTGTGTTACTTGTGTAACTGCTAAATTGTCCATGTAACTTAGAGAAGATGAAGTGTGGGTGAGGGATGGAGGTCACTCTGCAAACTCTTCTGTTCAGGGGGTGTTTGTGCAGTAAAAAGTGCAGTGTAAGCTGTGCCACTGGGACAATCTTAAACTACTGGGTGTAAAAAAGGGCCCCCCAAGTTTGAATTCCAGGTTTTTAACTCCTTCCCTAGCCTTAATCCTGGAAATGAAAGGTGACACTTTAATAAAAAACAGAATTAATGCATTTCTTTGACCAATGCAACAGGATTTGGTCCTACGAGAAAAGCACCCTGCTGTTTTCTCCCTCTTTTGAAAGTTGTAAGCTTTCAAAGTCAAGGTTAACTCAGTAAAATATACTGCAGAAGAACTATGAAACTGGTCTGAAGTTCTCTCTGTTTTTTTTTTTTTTTTTTTGTTTTGGTTTGGTTTTTTTTGCTATAGATATTGTTACTGTGGTGTTGGACCCTTGTTCAGTAGTCCATTGGCCACAGTCCATTGTGTCAGGAATATTGGAAGGGACTTCCCAGTTTATTGGAAAAGTTGGTTGTTCAGAGTGTCTCCCAGTCATAAATCCTAAAGCAAATAAGTAGATATACATTTAAATGGAAATAAGGATGATACTGTGATCTGTCTTGTGTAAATGCAAAATGCAGAAATCAAAATGGGAAAATTCCACTTCCCTCTGTGGTATTAGTCATCATGAGATCTTGAATGCAAATATAGAGCTTCAATTTATTAAGGATTTGGGGATCTGAAACACATTCCAACAGGATTTGAAAAGCATACAAGAACTGTGCCAAACAGATTACATCTAGAAATATCAGATGTGTGTTGCCCTTCAAATGCTGGGAAAAGGGAGGAAAGGTGCAAAAGAAGAAGAAACAGAGGTGCAAAAGAGACAGATGTTTTTCTGGTGTGGAAAACTCCAGAAACTCTAGTCTTTAACTGTTTGATAATATAATTAGCCAGTGTTTTGACTAGACTGATTTGATAATGATGCATAGAAAAGGGCAATTTAATCTTGGCACAGTAACTAGGAATGTTTGCCTCATTGCTTTCTATGTCTTAATTTCTACTTTAAATTAAATGTCTTCAGCCTCTGAATGTTTTTTATTAGAAACCTTCCTTTACAAACCTTCTATTTTGAGCCACCAGTTAATTTAATGCACAAGTTAGTTATATCATGGGATTGCAGTAGATCAAGAGCATATTTTTGTTCTCTTTCTGCATCTCTAAACTCCCAAACCATTTGTGCATTGAGAAGGACATACACATTTCTCACCCCTTCTCAGATGTTTCTATTAACTTTCTGATGGTCCTTGTGCTCTTATTCCCTAAATATTTGTATTTCCATTTATTTGTATGTCATCTATCTTGCATGACAGGAAAAAACAACAACATTGCACCAACACTTGCTTTAGGAAAATGTCAGTTGATTGGAAAGGAAATTAACCCTGTATACAAAGGCATGTGCCTTGTGGTCCATATTTCCTTGCTCAGGAAGGTGGTGTGCCCACAGTTGTTTAATTCCATGGTCAGTCAGTGAGACTTCTTGTAAATAATAAAATATCCAGAGTTATGTTTGAAGGATAATAAGAGGTGGAGAGTGTTGTATTGGAAGAAGTTACTCAGCTCCTGTTTGGTGGAGGAGAGTAGCAATAGGCAGATTTCTCTGAGTTTCCCACTGCAATTACATTCTGATGTTTCTCTTGAGCGTCTCTTAATGTTGAGGGTTCCTAAAGTAGGTGTGCCCCCCCTTTTGGCCAGAATATCAATCCTCTGCTTGGATTTAATAGAAGGTTGTTCTCTGGGAAACTTCAGGAAGACTCCACAGGGTTGGTGTAGTTCCATCTGTGACTCCTCTTCCACTTCCTTTTATCTTCTTGAGGTCAAAAGAGTCTCCTCTGGTGAAGCATTGAACCACTCCTTTTGTAATAAACTTGCTGTTTCCACTTTGGATTCTACAAAACCCTTCTGTTGCTTTGAAGGACCGAGCTTGAACAAAGTAATTTATCCACCTAGTGAGTGCCAAACTCAATTTAGCCTGACGAGGACAAAAGCACTGGAGGGACAGGAGGGTTTGATCTTGTATTCTGTTATCTGAGGCCTGAAAAATTACATAGAAAGATTTTAAGCAGATGCAGGAATTGCTGTATAGCCTTCTGTGCTAAGCAGCAGGGTATTTCAGACCAAATAATGCTTTTTATTCCTTTCCAGGGAATCAGTAGCCTCTTCAGCTCCTTAAAAGTGGTGCGCCTTCTGCGGCTGGGTCGGGTGGCCAGGAAGCTGGACCATTACCTGGAATATGGTGCTGCTGTGCTGGTGCTCTTGGTGTGTGTGTTTGGGCTGGTGGCCCACTGGCTGGCCTGCATCTGGTACAGCATTGGGGACTACGAGGTGATCGATGAACTGACCAACACCATCAAAACAGACAGCTGGCTCTACCAGCTGGCCCTGAGCATCGGGACCCCATATCGCTACAACACCACGGGCTCGGGCCAGTGGGAAGGAGGGCCCAGCAAGGACTCCTTGTACATATCCTCCCTCTACTTTACCATGACAAGCCTTACAACCATAGGATTTGGGAACATAGCACCGACCACTGATGGGGAGAAGATTTTCTCCGTGGCCATGATGATGGTTGGCTGTAAGTAAAATCTGATTTTCTTGTGTTTAAGGGTTCTGTGGCCGGCACCATGCTTGTATAGTGCACTTGCTTTAAGCTTTCTTGGCATCCTAAAGAAATCTGTATTACCTGTAAACAATCATGAAATGAACTTGGAATTCTTGAAAACAGGTATTGAAATTATGAAGCTGCTGTATCTTCTGAATTTCTTGCAAGGCTGAGTGAATAAGTGTGCCCAATGGCAAATTTATACTTGGGGCCTCATCTCTGCACTCTAAAGATGGCTTTTATCATGTTTGTAAGGTCTTTGCTAGAATTTGGTTAAAAGTTACAAAGTATATTTGAATTCAGGTAGTCTGAGTTTTGCTTATAAACTTACACAAGCCTGGAATTGTTTGATGTGGTTTTATCCAATTCTTGAAACATTTAGTGATTCCATAAATTGATTGTTTGCTTTATGGCACTGCTTTGAGATATAAATCCTGATTTTATCTTCTGAATGTGGTGGCCTTTGTCACCAGCAAAACTAGAAGTGAAGGAAATGATAAGACAATATATTGCACCTTTTTTCCTGCTCCCTGTTGTTTCACAGCTCTGCTGAAAGAGTCCAAAATCAGGAGTGGTAAGGCACAACTCTCATTTCATGTGCTGCCAGGGTTACATCACTGAGGGGCTCTACAGATAACCAGAAATCTTCAAAATATAGTAGACACAACTTAAAATGTTAGTACCATTTGGAGAATTATTTTCTGTAAAATCAGTAACTCGTGGTATTTCTCTGGTGCTTTCTATTTTCTGAGCACCATGCAAACACTAAGCAATTATGTAACAAGAGAGCAAACAAAACCTTTTGATAATAAGATCTGCATAATCTCTCTGATAATTATCTCAGCTAACACTTAGAGCTCATCTCTGAGAAATACTCAGCTATAAAAAGGAAGTTTTCTTGCCACAGTCCTTCTAGATCTTTAGAACATTGAAGACAATTGTTTGGAGATTTTAAAATGGTTTTTAAAAAGAGAGGTTGCAATTTTAGGACTCTTGCAGCAGGGTGCAATGAAATTTCTGCTGACCACCATCTTTACATGATGGGTTGATGTGTTGCAAAACATTTCCAAGTCCATAAAAAGCAAATCCCCAAGCCAGAGCACTGGTGAGCTACTGCAGATAGATCATCAAAAGCCCATAGGAGCTGATATGCTGTTTGTTGACATTGATTTGTGGTATTTACAGAACCTGGGGACTTGGAGAATAAAGTGGATATAGAACATTTTTATACATTGTAATATTTGCTTCCCTTGTTTTATTTTTGTTTTTTGGTTGGTTGGTTGTTTTTTTTTTTTTTTGTTGGGGTTTTTTTTTTTGATTGTTTTTTTGTTCTGTTTTTGTTTTTTGGGTTTTTTGTGGGGATTTCTGTTGTCCTGTTGAGGGGGATTTGACAGAAAAAGCTAAGTGGTAAATGACTTAGGGTGTGATGAGAGCCATAAAAACATGATGAATGCCACTATTACTATTTATGGATTTCTGTTGAGAGGGATTTGACAGAAAAAGCTAAATGGTAAATGACTTAGGGTGTGATGAGAGCCATAAAAACATGATGAATGCGAATGCCACTATTTATGATGATAACAACAACAACAAAATACATGCATGGCCTCAGCAGGTGAAAAGGAAGGGGAGATTGTAACCTGCTTTGTCTCTGTTCTAGGTGGGTTGCTTCCTTTTTTTTTCATCTCTAAACTCATATGAAAGATGTTGAATACAAAGTAGCAGGATCAAAGTTGACGCTGACAACAGTCTGTGTATGTTGCACTGGCTACTAATTTCCATAAGTGTTACCTACAAAATTACTAAATGTTCACATCAAATTTATAAGTGGCAGCTGTGAACTTAGCAAATGGGAAACTGTGTGTAGGATTACAGGTTTTTAGACAAAGTCAAAAGTGGAATCTAAAATTTAAGAAGTGTGGCAAAAGGACTACTGAGTTTCTTATTGCATCAAAATAATAACACCAAAATAAGTGTGCCTTCTCTTGAGAGTGGGATGAAGAGCACTGTGGTGCGCAGGAGGACTACAGACAGGAGAAACCTTTTTGGTTTATTTACAAGTAAAAGTGCTCAATTATCATCAAATAGTGAATCTTCTGCAACAACATCAGTGCAGATTTAGATTCCTAATCCATGCACCTGACTGTGATGAGTGCTTCTGACTGAAATCCAAACCTTGATCGATCTTTTTCCACTGGTTAGAAAACAAACCAGCTTTGGATCAGGCACTGGTCATGGACTTAATATTTGCAATATTTGTGCAGAGAGATCAGACCTGCAGGATTTTACAGACATGCTTTTCAGAGCCATCTGCTGAAAGCACGGCACTCTGAGCTCCATAATGAAACAGGGAGGCACAACAAATAGTTGATGGAAAATGCTATTTCCCAGGCATTCAGAGTGTCCACTGAGCTCGGGAGAAGGATTTGGCCTCATGAAAAGGTGTAACTAAGAACTGAGTTATTTTCAAACCAAGATTATTTAGTTTCTCTTTTGAAACAGTGTTTTGAGATAAACATTCAGTAAAATTCAATTACAGTTCAGTCAATAAATATGTCTGGTCCACAAACACGCTCCTGTTATAAGCGGAGAGAGGCTGTGAAATACCTTTGGTAGTTCTCCTGAAGAAGTTTGCTAATACCAATAGCTGATATTGGCAGTGGGGTTTTTTTTCTAACAGACTATGCCAAATAAATGTTTTAAACTTAGCACTGGAATCAGAGATAGTAATTCATCACAATCCCAGCTGCCTACTCATGCAAACTGCAGATGGGAAAGGAAATCTTGCCAGCCTTGTCAGCGAGCTGCAGCTTGTTCTGAAAGCCCCAAGTTTCCTATTCATGCTGGCAAAGTTATCAGGACCCGGGAGGAGTATTTGGAGAGATGTGCAAATCCTTCTGGGTGGGCAGGATTGCAGGATGGTGTTCTTGTTAAAAATAGGCAGATTCAGATTCTGTAGGTGCTGATGAAGCACTGCTTGGTGCGGGGCAGGGGCGGGGGAAGCCCTGATGGATGGGGAGCTTTTCAGCTGGATTGGCAGCTTGTCACTTGCTTGTTCACTGAGGACAGATCGAGTGGGATATTTAAGCTGAAATACATCACCTGTCTTGCAGGAAAGAGAGCTTTGAATAACTTAACTTCATCTTGTGGGGCTTGCTTTAGATTTCTTTTTGCCTCACTTGTTTTATCTTGGTGTCCAGTGCTGTGCAGCAGTATTTTTTTTGCGTTGCTTCTTGACACTTGAAAAGCTAAAAATAGCCAACAAAGCATCCTGTGACAAGGGAGCAGGGTTTTTACAAGGGTTGTTGTTTAAATACCTATTGTGCATTTGCTGCCTAGAGTTGCTGAATATGCATTGAAAATCTGATTTTTGTAGCACCTTTTGTGTTGATCTAGGTCATTTCATCCCCTCTCTGTGCAGAGCAGAACAAATAGGTAGGTCTGTCAGATCCTTCAAGTGCACCAGGAATCGTTTATCATTCAGGAAGGACCTTTGTTGTAAACCCTCTGTTATCTTCTGTCAGCTCAGAGCCTCCAAACAAAATCTCAGCCTGTGCTGCTGCCTGTTGCTCTACTTCTGTCCACAAGCAGCTCTAAGGCTCCTGCAGCACATCCATAGGTGCAGAGGGAAAACTGACTGGGTTTGTGTCTTTCACAAAAAAAAAAAAAAACCAAAAAACCACCACCAGGGACCTTAAAGATCATCCAGTACCAAACCATCACCAACAACTGCAACAAAAAAAACCCAAAAAACAAAAACAAAAACCAAAAAACAAACAAAAACCCCAAACAAACAACAAACAACAACAACAACAAACCACCAAAAAAAACCCCCAAAACAAAAAAAGAAAAAAACAAACAAAAAAAAAAAAAAAAAACCACCAAAAAGCCCCCAAGTTGTATCAAGAAAGAGAACAGAAAGAAACTTTTGGTGCATACACCACTATCACTATCTTGCAACTCAGCACAGCCAGGCCTTTAGTGAGCAGAAAATAAAAGGGAGAAAGCATTTTGGGGAAGGTGGCAGTGTGGTTGGGTAAAATAGAAAGAAAAGTTCAGGAGAGATGGGGTTTTTTGAAGGAACGAGTGTGACTGTTTAAACAATAAGAGTACAGTCATATGTTTTCTTCCTTCCTGTACTTTCACTGTGAGAACAGCAGCCAGCTTCCCAAATTCCTTGTTTAGGCATGGATAGTAAATTTTCTTCCCAGTAGCTGGTACAATGCTGTGTGTTGGATTTAGAATGAGAATAATGTGGATAGAGCACTGAGGTTTCAGCTGTTGCTGGGCAGGAAAGTCAAGGACTTTTCAGCTCCTGATTCCCTGCTGGCGAGGAGGTTGGGGGCACAGGGAGCCATGAGGGGACACAGCTGGGACAGTGCCCCAAACTGGCCAAAGGGACATTGCACACCATATGGCATCATGCTGAACAATAAACCTGGGGGGGCTGGAGGGTGACTGGTCAGCAGGCAGTGAGCAATAGCATTGTGCATCACTCGTTTATTCTATTCTTTTATCATTATTATTATTATTTCCACTTCCTTTTCTGTCCTGTGAAGCTGTGCTTATCTCAGCCCATTATTTTTTCCCTTTTTTAACTGATTCTTTCCCCTGTTCCAGTGGGGGAGAGGGAGTGAGCAGGTGGCTGTGGGAGTTTTAGCTGCCTGCTAGGTTGAAGCACAGCAGCCAGCCTGGGGCTCAGAGGGTCTCTGACACATTTCGTGCTGCTGCTGTAACCTGGAGTGATGGGTTTGGCTCTGTGTGGCACAGAGCAGACTGCAGCATCAGTCTGGGCCCATAAATACAGCAATTACAGGAGTTTATTTGTCCAGCTGAGTGGACCTGGCATGTACATCCAGGCAGTTGGAGAAATCCAGGATATTCCACTGGTCACTGAAATGCTCCAATGATCTGTGCAGCAAGGGAAGGGCAGAACGAGATATTGAAGGCAGGAGTGTCAGTGAACATTGAATAATTCACTCAGGCTGTGAAAAACTCAGAAGAATCTCTTAGTTATCCACTGGTCCCCAGAACTGCTGAGCAAAGGGTGCTTTGTTGTTCTTCCTTTAGGGAAATACCTTTATCTATATACATAATTACTTTGGCTCCTATTTACTCCAGTTTTATGGGTAGATGGTTGTGGGAGACATGATATTTTTCAGTCACTGAAAAATGGTGAAAACGGGCCTAGCAATTCACAATGGTTTTGCAAATTAGCAGAAAAATTTGTTGTAGTGATTGTACAAGATACCTTCTCTGGAAAATGGGAGTAATTTCTAGATTCCGCTTTCCAAAAATTTCTAGTTTAGTGGCTCAAAATGCTAACTGCTTGTTTTCCTCTTAAAATACCCAGGTTCATGATTTTCAGCTTTGAAAAGGAGACAGATGTAATTGCTGTCACTTGGACCCCAAGTTATTATTGCTCATGGGAGAGATGATGAAGGAGAGTGTGGGTGGGTTCCTCTTGACATCCCAGAATCACAGAATGCTTTGGGTTGGAAGGGACCTTAAAGATCATCCAGTACCAACCTCCCTGCCATGGGCTGGGATGTGTTTCACCAGAAGGTGTCTGCTAGACACATAAATATAGATATCATTGCTATCTTAGTTTTCTATATTAAACACATGCATGTCCTGCCCTTCTTGTAATTTTATTAAACAGAGAGAACAGGACTTGCTCTTTTCCTTTTTAACACCGGTCAGATGCTCTCATCTGAGCCACCTCTGGCCCTAAACTCTCCTGTATTTGGCAAACAACACTGAAATGCTGTTGGCTGCTCATGGCACCCCCCTTGCTGCTGCTCAGCTCTTTCCCAGCTGTGACCTGGGGTGCCAGGGGCTGTCAGTCAAGTCTCTGCTGATCTGTCAAACCTAACTCGTGATTTAAGTGGGTTCTCTCATTGTTCGAGCAGCCTTCGTCAGTTCCTTGCCAATATATGGTCGTTAGCCACTTGGATGCCATTTGGATGAATCATGGAAGTTTATCCAGCAAGTTTGTTGAGCAGTGGCTAAGCCCACGCGCTCACACAACAGTGTATCGTTGTAGGGAAGCGCTTTTCTGGCAGCCTCCCAGACAAGCAATCCCAAGAGCCCATAGGATTTCAATTTTTGATCCTGAGGAAAGTGTGTAAGATAGCACATTCCAGCAAAAATCACTGCCAGCAACGGAGATTAAACTGTATTTTTCCTAGCAACAGATACTAATATGAGAAGGTTTTACGCCTGTAGGAATTCATAGGCTGGAGTGTTTAGGTGTGGTTGAAATCCAGGACAGCCCCTAAAGGTGTCCTACAGGAGTCAGTTCTGTGGAAGGGCAGTTTCTTTTCCTGCAGAGGTCTGGGATGTGGGAGAGACATGGCTCTGCATCAAGGAGCTGCAGAAGGGTTTGTTTGATCTCTTCGGCAGTAGAGGACTGGTGCAATTTTTGTTCTGCTCTTAAAGTTTCTTAAAATGGGGGCCAGCGACGGGATGTCTCTTCCAGCAATACAGCCCTGCTAGCAAGCTCTTAATTGTTTCTTAGAATCACAAAATTATAAAATTATTTGGATTGGAAGGGACCTTAAAGATCATCTGGGTGCAAACCTCTGGCATGGGCAGGGACAGCTTCTACCAGGTTGCTCAGGGTCCCTGGCCTTGAACACTTCCAGGAATGGCACATCCACAATTTCACTGCACAAACTGTTCTGCTACAAACAGATGTAATCCTCAAGCAATGAGAAAGGCTATAAGTACTTCAACATCCAAATCAGGAGAGAGTAAAACTGTTCATTCACATTTACCCATTAGTGCAAAAAGAAGAAAGTGGCACAGAAAGTTACAAGAAGTTGCCTTGCAAGGGAAAATTTCGCCTCTTGAGTGCTGTTGAAAAAGCATTTTGACACTTTTGGATTGCTGAACCATAGCCCAAGTGCTATTAGCTCTATAAAGAAAGGATACCAGGGTCTTTCTGTGATATCTTTTACTTGTTATTAATCTTACTTCTGTCTCACAGCTGGGGCAGATGAAGTATTTTGAGCCAGGTTATTGGTGTCAGTGCAGCAGTTGAACTTGGCAATCTCAGTATTCTCTGAGCAGCTGCATGGAAAAGCCTTAAGAGTATAATCACATCTCAATAGCCTACAGTGAAAAAATCTAATTACTCTTAGGGAGTAAAAGATGTAGCATCATCCACTTTTTAATGGAACTTGAGTGTAAGAGTGAGATTGTAAAATTGTCGTTAAAGTTGGAAAAGAGTGGTAATGTCATTGAGCCAAACCATTACTGTGGGGTAAGCTGCCAAGCCCACCACTAAAGCGTGTCCTCAACCACATCTACATGTCTTTTAAATATCTCTAGGGATGGTGACTCTACCACTGCCCTGGGCAACCTGTTCTGGTGCTTGACACCCTTTCCATGAAGAAATTGTTCTTAATATCCAATCTAAACCTCCCCTGGTGCAACTTGAGGCTGTTTCCTCTTGTCCTGTCGCTTGCTGCCTGGGAGAAGATGCTATCACCCTCTGGCTACAGCCTCCTTTCAGGGAGTTGTAGAGTGCAATGAGATCCCTCCCATCTTTCTTTTCTCCAGGCTAAACACCCCCAGCTCCCTCAGCTGCTCCTCATCAGATTTGTGCTCCAGACCCTTCCCCAGCTCTGTTTCCCCTCTCAGGACATGCTCCAGCACCTGGCTGTATCCACCAGGTTGGAGCCATATGTGCCTTGTTTTGCTGTAATTCTGTCAGAGCTGGAGATTTTTAGATATTCAGGTTCTCGTTTATAGCAAAAACATGTGTCTTTATATAAAGAGCTTTAAAACTGTAAAACAGCCTCCTTGGGAAGCTTTATAGGATTTTTTTTGTCAAGGTTATAGCTAGCATGTGTTTATATAAGGTTTACTTTTATTGTCATTGGCTTGATGTGTTTAAAGGAAATTATGGTATCAAGAGAGATAGGACAATGAGTGGGAGAGGTAGCAATGAAGAAGGAAATGTTATTTTATGCTGTTGAGCTATATTATTTAAAACAACTGAAAATTGTTATTGAATAAATGATATGTAAATGCTGAAAATGAACCTTTATGCTCACACACAATCACCTGAGATGGGCCCAGAGGGATTATCAAGTAGTCCTGGATTACTCAAAACAACTGTATCTCTCAGGAAACAGTAAGTTTTAATTAGCCCATCTAGATCAGCAAATATATCTGACTGGCTAAGAACACAACACGGCTCATTTTTTTTATAGCACATTGTGCTAGAGGGATAAACAAATCTGAGATAAAAGATAACCCCCAGGGCGTCACACTGCTTGGATGGAGGGGGCTCGGGAGCCCCTTTGTGTTTGCCTGTTCTGAAGTTTCAGAGAGCCAAGGGAGTGATCTGAGTCTGTGTCTGCACAGAGATCCTTGGTTAATTTTGTGTACCCAGGAGATAAAACCTCTCTGTGTTTGGCATTTAAAAGAGAGAGTTACCCAAGTAAGTCAGGCCAGTGAGCAGGTTAAGTCCTGCCTGGTATCAGTGGAGATGTGCTTCTCACTGGGCCCTGCTTTCAGTGGAAAACCAGGTATTTTCTCTTAAATCTCATTAATATTGGCTCAGTTTTGCTTGCAGATAACTGCTGTGTTTTATCAACTCGAATGGATTTTAGGATGGGCAGTTCAGCGAGGAGACAAGTTGTTTTAACAAGTGTCCTGTTGCAGAAAATTTGAGTCATACCACTGAATTAGGCCTTAAAATACTATTTTTTCATGTTCAGCAAGAGATTTCTGTGCTTAAATTTTGTTAGGTTGACTTTCAGAACGAAAAAACCGTGTGACATTGTCACACATCCAGAGACGCTGACAGAGCTGGGGGTTTTGTGTTGTTTCTGTAAAATAGACAAAAAGCCCCAGTCTCTGGGAGGATTCATTATCACAGTACTGCCTGTGGTGCTGTAACACATTTGGGGGGTACTGGGGGATATCAGGTAATTGGATGAAAGATGACAGATACCAGTTCTTGGTTCCTAGTTGCTTTCTTTCTGTACGTCTGATCTAGCACATTGTCGTGTTCCTCTTGAACATCTGAGCTCTGTGGACTCAGCCTGTGTGTCTCTCATCCTCCTTCATCTTTCCTGTGGCTTTTTCTGCAAGAACTTTGGTAGAATGACAAAAATAAGCATACTCTGTGTGGGAGTATGACTGTGGGTTCCTCCTTAAAGAGCTTTACTCCTTTCCCTTCCATTTTGAAGGAAGGACAGGAGAGCATCCAAACTGGCATCTCTCTCCTGGGTACCTGCTGTGCATCCCTGCCAGTGCTGAGTCAAATCCAGTTGTGTTTCAGTAGGAATATTTTGGTCATGAATGATTAAGACTAATTTTTTTTCCACTGGCCGGCAGCCAGCGTGGATTTGTCAAGATGAGTTTATGGCAAATTAATCTGATTTCTCTCTTTGACAAGATCACTGCCTAGAGAATAAAAGGAATTTAGTAGATACAATATATCTGAACTTTTTAGAAGTCTTCCTGACAGTTTTTTTCTTAGTGGCCTTAGAGCAAATGAGTGAAAGATGACCTCAACACAGTCATAACAAAGTTGGTGATTACTGATTGAACAATCTCTCTCAAAATATAATCAAGGGCTTCACTGTCAAACTTGGAGGGAATTGCCAGTGAGATTTTTGCCCTGCGAGTGATTCTGCTCAACACTTTCATTAGCAGAGATGAGTGACAGAACAGAGAGAGCACACTGGGAGAGCTCTGGGAAGGGTTGCAAGCAGTTCAGATGACAGCATCAGAATCCGTAATGATCCCAATAAATTGGAAAGGCGTCCCCAAATCAGCAAGGTGAATGTCAAGAGAGGGAAATGCAGTGCACCACATGCAAAGAGGACAAATCAAATGCATAAGCACAGTTGATGGAATAACTGGGTCTGCTGCTGCAAGGCTAAAGAGGATTTTGGAGGATATTGGAGGAGAAAAGGGATAGGTGACTGCAGACTAAAGTAGGAATACAGCAGTGGGGTAAAACCTGTAAATTTCACTCTGGAAAGTATCAGGAACATTGCTACAAATAAGCTGAAAAGGTATTTATTCTGCTGGGACTAGGACTGGGTGGTCACCTTTTTCCTTTCTTTTTTAGAAAGGAAACAGCACTTTAAGGAAGCTGTAGACCAGCTGGAGGGAGAGGAGATCATAAAAATGTGTTACAAGGCAGGATCTCAAGGGAACAGTTGGAAGAACTGACTTTAGCTTAAGCTGATGGAAGTTTAAGGAGAGCACGGAGATTGACTCCTACCATGGAAAGAGTGTGCTTGAGAGGGAAAAGATATTGATCTTCTGTGTTTCCTGGAGGGCAGTCAGGTCATTTGGGAGGGAACGAAAGACTGATGTTGGAAACAGGGATTTTCAACACCACCAGAGATTTTACAGCTTGGGCAAAACTTGGCAGATCATGGGCAGAGCCAGCACCAGATTTGGTAGACTCCAGTTCATTGGTGAGCATTGCTACAGGTATCCTTGCTCCTCCCTCAGAATTGCACTCCCTTGAGGTCCCTCCCAAGCCTACAAATCTCTGATGCTGGAAGGAGAGTAAGGCACAGCTACAAATCCCTGCTTTGCCTTAGCAAGGCAAAGCTCACTTTTTCTAGGTGGCTGACCATCCCTAAACATCTAGTGGTTAGTTATAGACCAGGAGTTTTGACTCTTTTTTGGCTTTAAAAATTTTTGTAACTGAAATATAGTTCTGAGCTAAAAGTTCTTGCCTCTGGGTTTTCATAACGACTTTTTAATTAATAAAGATCTACACTAAAGAAAGAAAAAAAATTATATAAGACATTTTGTTCCCCCACACACACTCCTTTTTTTTTTTTTTTTCTTTTTTCTTGTCTTTGTTTAAAGTTTAGGGTTTTTGAAAATGCTGCATCTTTTGGTATAACATGCTGGAAGTATAGTAGAAGGATGGAAGTAAAATTTTCATTGAAGACAAAGGAAAAAAAAGAAATTTGGGAACAATTTTCTTACTTTCAGCCATTTCTCTTTTTCAAGGAGAAACTAAGCAATCAGGTAAAAGGAAGAAGACTAACAGAGAGAAAAAGATATTTTAAAAAAGCTGAAAGATTAGTAAGCTTTTATCTTACTTTGTCTACATTTTTTGTTGCATAACAACATGAAGGGTTTTCTAATAGAGCAGAATATTTAATTCCTTCCAAAGTGTCTCATGAAAATTAAAACGCATCTCAAAGCTCCATTGTGAAGTGTAATCAGATTCGAAATAGGATGAAGTTGATGGAAAAGGGTTTATAAATATCTGCTGCTGATTTCTGCATGGTGATGCGACAATGGAGATGGAGTGGAGGCTGCATTCCTCTGCAGGAAAAGCCCAGCTCTGTACCAATGGCATCGTGTTGGGAGAATTGTGTCAGTTCTTCCTCAGTGGAAGATGGTCAGTTCTAAGGTAAAAAACCCTTAAATTGGATTTTGCCTGAAGTTGGAACACTGGGAGGAGCAGTCATATCCATGGCCCTACGAAATTTGTGGTTTTGCATGTACATTCCAACAGTAATGGTGGCAGCTACTGAAAAATTGTGATTCTTACATGATATGGGCAAGGTTGAACAACCTGAACTCAGCATCAGTGTCAGCCAGGCAAACACTGTCACCCTGTGAGTGGGTGCTGCATCCCTCAGGTCTCATCTGTGATCAAAGGATGTTAAGTTAATGGCTAGGAGGGCAGAATGACATGTGATTAATTCCTGTCTATTTTTTAAATTCATTTTACCCAGTCCTTCAGTGCTTCCTGAACTGGTAACTTTAAACTCATGATGTATTTTTGAGTCCCACTGACCTCATTGTTGCTTAATGAGAATTTACCTGCATGTGTTTTCTGGCCACAAACCATGATGAAGGGAACATTTCTGACATTTCAGGTTTATTGGTGAATTTTCCAAGTATTTTTTTTTTTTTTTACATGATATGTTTGAATGACATGGGATTGGTAAAGAATTGGAACAAACCATCATTCCTGTATGTGGTGAAAGGACAAGCTTAATTTTCCTCCTTCTTCCTCCTCCATCAGGAACATTTCGAAGCACAAAATCTGATACCTGTTTCCACTCCCTTATTTTTGAATAGAAGATGGAGCATAAAGAACGTTACTACTGAGATTCATTAATGCAACCATTTTCTGCTGAAATTGAGAATCCACCTTACCTAAAGGAAATGTAACTTTCTAGTTAATCAAATACAATCTTGAAAGGGAAAAAAAAAAAGGCAATTCCATAATGTAAGAAAGAAGTTCACAATAAAGCTGCTGGCATCAATGCCAAAATAGGAAACTATTTAGTGGCTGTGAGTTTGAAATAATTACGTGTGGGTGAAGATTGGTCATGCAAGAAGGATCTTGTAATCAAATCTTCTTGTCTTGGAAGAAGGAGGAGAGAAGGGGAAGGCAAGTGTGTGAGATCCCTACAAAACCTGTCACAGCCCTTGGAGGTTCTGGGCCAGCCCTGCCTTGCCCTGTGCACGAGGTGATTTTGGCAGAGCCCTGTCCAGTGAGGAGCCAGGCTGGGTGTGTGTGATTCCATGGCAGTGATGCTGTGCTGAGCCCCATCACTGCTTGCACTTCCTGCCTCCTCTGGGAAGTCAAGGGGTGGCACTGGCTGTTAAATGGGATGTAAAATGACAGATTTGGAGAGATTTATCTGAAACAAAATAATAAATCTTCAAAATAAAATTTATCTGATTTATTTCAGATTTATCTGAAATCAAAATAATAAATCTTCATTGGCTGAACTTCCTTAATATTTTTCAGGGGTTGCAACAGATACTCCTTATTTGTGTGTGTGTTGATGAGCTTTGGAGCAGGGTTACAGTTTTACTTCGTAGGTCCCACAGGCTGCTTTGGATGTTTTTGAAGAAAGTATTTTTTTCCCAAGCTTTTGAGTGGGGCCCAGCACTGCAGCTCTTTTTTTATGTTCCACCAACTGCTAAGGGAGCAAAGCAAATGAAAGCACAAGCTTAGAACAAGTTTCTGTTTACCCTGCTAAAAATCCAAACAAGCCCAGGAACAGCAAAAAGTATTAATGAATTAAATCCTGAGTGCTTTGCTAAACAGAGGATTTAATGATAAATGTTGGGGCCCTCCCACTTCTTCCTGTCTTAGGAACAGCTGAGATTTAAACTCCCCTGCATTACAGACAAAATAGCAAGAAAATTATTAATATGCTTTAATCATGGGTGTGCTCTTGTTTAAATGCTTCTTATAAGCATTTAAACAAATGTTTCTAAATGTTTTTAATATTCCATGAGTGATCAGAGGCTTTGAAAGGAGTTTAATGGAAGCTGCAGCAGTACTGAACACCCACACGGACACCCAGAACAGGAGGGACAGGAAGCCGAGCTGAGCAGATTTGATCCAGCCTAATTAGTCAGGTTGTTGTTGTTTTTACAGTCTATTATTGGTACACAAACATGCTGTTGAAGAGTTAGTAATCTACAACACTGCAGTTCATTAGAGTTTTTAGTGGTGCTCTAATAGCCACGCTCCATCTGGATGATAATAAGAAATAATGGGCCATAGAGAAGTTATGCATCCTCACCTTCTAATCCATTTTCAGCCAGCTGAGAAGACAACAAAGAGGATGTTTGCTGAAATATTATAAATTCAAAGGGAACAGAGTCCTCTGTTCTTTATTTCTGCAAAAGGCATTTATCCCTTTATTCCTTTGTGTGCTGCTCTACTGTTTCTAACCAAATTTCTGCTGTGGATAAAGGCAGATCATCGTGTCAAAGTGACACAGACATCTCTGCAGTGGCATGATATCTTTAATGGTTTTTGTGTTACTACAATGAGAATGTCAGAGCTAATCAGACTTTCTCATAAGTTTGTTGTGTGTCAGGTTATAATTGCAGCAGCAAAGCATGCTCAGATGTAATGGCAACACATGGAGGCTGTTTACTGATGTGTACATGAAAAGGAGAAGGACTCAGCTGTGGCTGCTTTTAATTGGCAACATTTAATGTAGAAACAAGACCTTTTGGTTAGAGGTGTCTAAAGGTTGAGACTTTCATCTAGGAAAGTGAAACTTTTTGGTTTCATTTCCAGATCTCACATTTTGTAGAATTGTGAGCTTTGGTGTTTGATAAATATTGTGGTGCTTTATTACTCTCCAAACCCACACCTGATTTGTTGGTTTAAATGTTAAATGGCTGGGGGCAGGAACTCCACATGTTTTTGTAAAGTGCCTACCAAACCATTTACGAGTTACAGGGAACAAAGAAAAACAAATTACAGTATTCCAGGAATCAAAAGAAAAAAAAAGTAAAAAAAAAGTCTGACTGCACTGAATTAATCTGAATTTCTGTAGCTGACTCCACATAACTGGTTCAGGTTTTGGGTTAAGTTCAAAGAGTGCAGGAGACATTTAATCTTTGCCAATCTACAGCTTAAAAGCTGAGGTGAAGGCAGAGGTAAATGTAGGGTAGCGTGCATTGCTCTGGCTGGCCTAATTGTCTGCAGTCAGGATATTCCATGATAGCCAAGAGCTCACACAGGCCTGGGCTGTAGCATTTGTGGGAATAAATCAGATGAGCCTTGTAGTTCATCCTAATTTAAAAAATAATAAAATACATACATTGTTTTGCTTCAGTGGATGGAGCCTAACAAGTAGGGCTGGAGGCAATTCTTTCTACCAGGAGCAGTGTGTTCCATGGTAAATAGTTCCAGGATTATTATAGCCAGGGTACATGGGAACTGTACAGATTTGTGCTGAAATTAGTCCCTGTCTCATGCTTCTCAGACAAATGTGATGAACATATGTAGGCATCAAGGCAATGGTCTGATACATCCTGATCTTTTAAATTGACAGAGTAATGTGTTTAAGGCAGAGCCAATATTATTTAGTTGAATGGCAAGAAATACCTGGCTGACATTGCAAAGCCCAACAAGTATCTGCTATTAATATGCCAAAGTCCCCTATCAGACACTGGAAATAGGAGTTGTATAGGATAATATGCAAATATTGAAAACACCAACACAGCTTTGGGGAGTTTTATGTCCCGTTCACTGTCAAGAGAGATCTTGGCTTTAACATCACATCCCTGTTTTCTGTAAGCCTTTCCCATTGCAATCAACATAGAACATTTCAAACTGGTTTAGGATCTGCTCCTTGCTCTCCTTTTGCTCTCCAAAACAACACAGAAATATTAGTCAATAAAAGGAAATGTGAGGTAATAGCAAGGTTAAGATAAGCCATCATGCTACCACTCAGAGGCCCCTGACCTCTGAGCATGAGGTCTTAGAGTGCTAAGCCTCAAGAGTAAATTAATATTAGACACTTCTTTTTTGTTTCATAAAGAACAGGAAACCACAGCCACACTGGTTTCAATTTGCATATTGCTTTGCAATTTCTGCATTAGATTTTCTTGGTTTTTTGTTCTTTCAACCTGTTTCTGTCTGAAACATTTTGGATTAAGTTTAAAAAAACCCACAATAAATCCAGTTCTTCTGTAGATGAACAAATGTTGGTTTGGAATGCTTTCCATATTAGAAGGATATTTCCAACATTTTAATGTGCATTTTATCCTACTGTGATCAATAATTGCATTGAATTTGAGGTGTGTGCCAATAGCTGCTGTTGCTCTTAGACATACTTCCAAAAATTAATGAAAAAGTCTGTATTTTTCATGTAAAGCTACAACAGATGAAAACCAGCCAAAATAATTTTCCCTCAAATTTCCTGGGAACATTCACCTTGACGCAGGAAAATATCAGGCCAAAACAAATTAGTCTGACGAAAGGAAGGAAGTTTAGAGTGGGAGGTGAAACTGTCTCAGCTGGGGAATGCAGTGTTCAGTCTGCAGATGATAGTTTAACTTTCTTACTTTTTAATTTAAAAAAACCCCAATGCTGACTATACTTTTGTGAGACATAGTATTGCCTTACTTCCATTTCCTGCCCCAAGTGAAATTTGGCAATCAGCTTTATATTTGCAATATCCTCTTTCCTTGGTTTTATAGTCGCTTCATATTCAAGACACCTAAATAAAAATACCAAGAAAATTAATACCCTACTCAGAAGATTTGGTTGAGAGTTTCACAAAACGAGGAAAAATTTAATTTTAAGACAAATCCATTTCTTAGGTTTTGATTCTGTTAGTTCATTTTCGAACCCAGTACTAAACAATGGACTTTACTCAATTCCATTTAAGCAGTCTGGGTGTCTCAGGGATCGGATTGAGATGTTTTGTCAATGATTCTGTTGTTACCCTCAGAGACTCTATCCTCATGTGCTGTTTTTCTTGAAGTGGTTTCTGTGAAGATGGTAATTAATTTTTTTCCTAATCTTTCTCCCCAAATTGCTGTCGTGACACAACTATGCATGCAGCTATGGAGTTCTGTTTGGCTATTGGGATCAGGCCACCTGTTGTCCCAAGGCAAAATCCTGATGTCCATGTTACCCCTGTTGTTTTGACAATAAGGGGAGACCTGCAGGATGTGTGGGCTCAGCTGTGCAACAGGATAATAATTTCAGGTCACTTTTTGTGACAAGGTTGAGCATGGAGTGTGTTATCTTGGAGGCTGATTTACAGGGCATCCTTTCAATGCAACAAGGAAATCCTCAATCCTTCTCTTCTCTTTCTCTTTCTCTTTCTCTTTCTCTTTCTCTTTCTCTTTCTCTTTCTCTTTCTCTTTCTCTTTCTCTTTCTCTTTCTCTTTCTCTTTCTCCTCTCTCTCTTCTCACCAAGCTGGCTTTAGTCAGGGTGTATTTGTGATGCTGACATGTAAAAGTGAGTATCTCTCAACTCAGAGTTATTTCAGAGTTATTTTTTTTAATGGCTGATCTGTTTCTATAAGCCTGTGTTGTGCATCACAGTAGAATATGGAATTGCAAGAAAAATAGTTTTTTTTGTTTCAATGTGAAATAATCCATGTGATCCCATCATGCAGTGGAAATAGCATGGAGCATGGGAAATAATTGCTGCTAATTAAACCTTCCTGATTTAAAACCATTTCTGTAATCTAATTGGGCTAAGTATGTAGCTCAGTATTGTATGGATTAGTTAATGAAAATATTTTTGAACATGAATCATTAAGAAATTAGAAAGGTTAAAATTAATTATGGTCAGGAATTTTTCTTCCTCTTTTCCAACCCTATCTATGTAAATGAACTGGGATGTGAGGTCTCCTCCCTGTGTTTCTTTGTGCTGGCAGAGGAGAGAGCTTCTGCTGTTGTCTGAAACATTTATCACAGCAACAGCCATAAGTATTTTCTTTCCTTTGGGAGGTGAGTGCTCTGTGTTCCTTATGCAGGATAAATAAGCTTTTTCACAGAATTATGTTGTCAAAGTCTTTAAGTACAGAATATTGGAGACACTTTAAACATCTATTAAAAAGGCACTTTGGGCCCATTTCGTAGCAGTCATTCTGTTTGCTTTGGCTTTAATCTTGCCCATTTTTCACTGGAAAATCTGATGCACACTTTTCCCACACAAAGGACAGACTCCCACCTTTTTGTAGTCAGCACCTATGGAGCTGTCTGTTAATCAAGCACTTAGTAGAGAGTGCAGAAAACTTATTTCAGAAGCGAAGGATCCCCACTTCTAAGGAAATACAAGTCCCAAATAGCTGTGCTAAATTCTCCAAGGAGGAGGATTCAGTTTGCCTCCTCCTTCCAGTGGCTGCATCGTTTCTATGTGTTTTATGTGGATCCTTGAGATTTCACCTCAGCAAAGGATGAGAAGAACTACAGGCAGAGATGGTCCAAGGGAAAAATGGCAGAAGTGTGTTTTCCTCATCCAGGTTCATGGAAGAAAAAGGGGCCAGACTTTGGAGTGTCAGTAGTGACCTGGGTTCATGATAAAACCTGGGTGAAACTGGAATGGTTGTTCTGTGCAAGGGGCTTGTTTGCAGTGGAAATGCCTTCATGGAAAGGATAGTGCATTATTTTATTTATAATAAATTAAGTGCATTTAAATTCTAAAATTTCCATAAGTAAAACAATCAACATTGCCAGATTGAAATGTTCTGAGTTTTTAGTCTGTCAGTTCTTTTATTGGCCGGAAAAAAGAAATGCAGCAGGGGAAGAAGGAAAAGAGAGGGACAGCATCTTCTGCTTCGAGCATGCAGGGAGAGATTTCAAGGCACTTTCTCCTCCTCCTCAAGAAGTTTATTCCTTTACCTCATGATCCTTATTCCATAAGAAATTCTGTTCCTCAACCTCATGGTTTTAATCCCTTTGCTAATTCTACTCCAGGGCTCCAGGTTGAGTGGAGTTTTGTGTAAGCACATCTTTGCGTCTGGTACAGTGCCTTCTTACCTTGTTTCTGATTAAAGGCTGACATGGTGGGAAGAGAATTAGAAAATACTTTTATGCCCATACCAAAAAACATTCCAAGGGACAACCAGTGATTTCTGACCCCTGAAGTTACCGTGAGACATTTAGGGCAGGAAATTTTGACAGGCAGTGGCAAGTCACCTTACCAGGGGTATCATTGGCTTAGATGAACATTGGACTACTCCTGTGATGAGTCTTGTAAATGTGATTATCATATCGTTGCAGTAGTGTCCAGGATTTGAGTTAGGAAGATTTGCAATGAAGAGTTGGATGTTGAGGCTCAGAGAGTACCAGGAAGGTTTGGGTTTGAGTGTACTGTGCCTGTATTTGAACCCAGCCAGGAATAAGGATTTACCAGCCAGCACTGAGCAGAGGCCGAAGATGGAGAGATGAAAGCCTGTGCATCCTAAAATTTCTCTCCTTTTGAGCTTTTCAGCTTCCCAGGATGCATCAATTTTTAAAATGAGACTTCAATCTACAATATTTTAGCCCCTTTAATGAAGGTTTGGGTTTTTTCCTTTAGTTTTCCCTTTTTGCCAGTTATGTAAAACCATCTGCTCTTTACATTTTGTTGCTTTGAGTGCTCATTCCCTTTATTTTGTTTCCTTCTGTCATTCACTCTGTGGAAATAATCCTGGTATTTGGAAGTTTGATTTGGAAGTTGCTCTGTGTTTGTCTGTGGTTAGTCCAGTGGCTGGCAAGCACAGTAAGGCTTGGAGGTCCTGTGACACCCTTGATACTCAGGGTTGATTTCCCAAGGGCAGAGTGGTGCAGGAGGCTGGAATGGCACTGGCTCCCAGCATCCACACGAGCAGCTCGGCAGGGCTGTGCTGTTGTGCAGCTGTGGCCTCGAGCTGGTTTTCAGGACAGCCTTGAGCTCAGCATTGCAGTAATTTGTTTTCTGGGCCCTGTGAAGCTCTGGTTTGTGTTCCACCTTCTGTAGAAGATTTAAGGGAGGGAAAGGTTAATCTGAGTAAATTTGGGGTTTGATACTCAACTACTGCTAAGCAATTATTCCTACTGACAGCAGGAAGGCATTTTTCAAATGCTGATTTATTTTTTACTCTCACTTTGCTGGAAAACCCACAGATTACTGTGTTACAACTTCTCCATTTGCTTATCCCAGCTTTTGATCAGCTCTAGAGGTACATATTAAAACTGCTGACAAGATGTTCATCAAGAGTATCAAACAAAAAGAAGAGGAAATGGATTGTCAAATTTGTTCCTGAACATCCTCTCCTTCCTTTTTATCCCGATGATTCTGTTTCTTAGTCTTGCCTGACTTGGGGTAAAATTCATCAGTGCAAATTATCATCCCAATTATTATTTAAATAACACTGTTTTTAATTAAAGAGAAGATTTTGTCTGCTATTCTTCCACCTCTCCTTTTTTTTTGTTTCCATCCTCTTTTAAAAAATTAAATGCCAGCTCTGTATCCACTCCACAGTCTCAGCAATTTAAACATTAAACACCTGACAGTACATTGACTCTCAAAGATGATACATTGGAAGAGCTGTAATGCAAAAAAATCTCTTGGAAAAACTCCCTAGACCCAGGGATGTCAGTGCACCCTACATTTTAGTGTTGGTCTTAGTCTTAGTTTCATTTGTTAAACGCAGAAGCAGTGGTGGTGTGAAAAACAAGAGACCTGATGTTAGACAGCCTGGCTCTTTAACCATGTCCCTGTTCACTGGCTAAAGCTGAGGGATCATTTAACCTCTTCCCTAAGATGGTGTGATAGTGCAAAGACTGTATCCCTATTTTATAGGAATATTGCAGTGAAAAGAAGCTTTGATATTATGACAAAACCACAAATGTTGCATAACCTGATGTTAAAGTAGCTTAGATAAATTCTTAGATATGAAAAAGAGTTGGAGTGGACTGTGTTTGTAGTCTGATGGAAGCCATAGCTTAGCTATGCTGGAGATCTTTTAATTGAAGTTTTCCAGGGTGGTTCCCAGCCCAGGGTTTTCTTTATGCTTTATCTTGTGGTAGATGCTCTATAGGCATTTCAGTCACTGAGGCTGCTATATTTAATGCCTGTATTACTGCTACCACAGACGGTGTTAATATCCATAATGATATTCCCCCTGAAAAAGCCAGCAGCATTTATTCTTGCTCTTTGTCTTTAAGGTGATTGTCAAGATTTTTCTATGTTTGGAGAAGGAAATTATGACATTCAAGCCACCTCAGAGTAGTAATTCCATTAGAGTACTTTTCAATTCCTTAGCTATGGCCTTGGCTTCTTTAATTAGCAGAGAAATTTAATAGAGATATATTAGTGAAAGGAAACTAGCTTTGCAGTGTTGTCTGAAGACAAAAATAAATACCCACTTTCAAGGGTGACTGAATGTGGACAGCTGAACTGGATCCACAGGATCTTCTCCAAGCATATGTTTTGAAGGATGAACATCAGAGGTTACAAAAATGCCCCCACCAAGACAAATCTTCAAAGCACTGGCTGAAGCTACAAACCTTATAAATTCTGTCCAGGAAAAGGTGCCTTTTCCCTGCTTCCTGTAGAGTACACAGTCTCAAGCTACGTCAGGGAAGGTATAGGTTGGATATTAGGAAAAAAATTTTCACCGAAAGAATAATAAAGTACTGGAATGCTCCACCCAGGGAGGTGGTGGAATCACCATCTCTGGATGTGTTTAAAAAGACTGGACATGGCACTTGGTGCTATAGTCTAGATTCTGAGTTGAGGTGTTAGGACATAGGTTGGACTCGATCATCTTAGAGGTCTCTTCCAACCTCATTATTCTGTGGTTCTGTGGAGCATGGGGCAGAACGCTATGGAAATGGCCAGATGAGTTTGCTGAGGTTTAGTGGATTTCTTGTTGAACACAGTGAGTATTTAAATGTTGGCAATCACATGAACAGAAGGCATATACCATGAACGTAAGGCAGGGTGGCTACCAGGATCCTCTGCCCATCTGGGACCCAGCCCCACAAAGGCCGTTGCAGTCAGAAGCTGCTCTTTGACAGGAGCCAGGGGTGATTCCCATGGCAGAGTCCCTGCCCTCCCCTGGGTCCTGAGTGGGAGCTGGTCATCTCTTTCCCTAGGAAAATCTTTCTGAGGAGCCATCCATGGGCTGAGGAATTTCAGTCCCTCATCATTCACCCTCCAGAGGTTCCAGGTCACCTTTCTAGCTTATTCCTCTTCCTGCCCTGGGTTCCTGCCTGTTTCTTCCCCAGGTGTTCTTTCCCAGGTGAACTCACTCATCTAGGACCTGGCCACTCTTCTGACCCCTTTCCCACATCCTCTGAGTTTTCAGCAGCCTCCACTGATTGCAGCTCCTTCTGCCTGGTCCCTCCCATATCTTTGCTGAGTCTCTCAGTCTCTGCAGAAAAGCAGCATTCAAGGTGACTTGGGAATATTTAGATTAAAAAGAGAAGCAGCTGATGATTCTGAGTAATTCCAGGGCTAGTCCTTATTGCAACACAATGATGCAGGCATCAGAATTTTCTTAAAGTTTGTTTTTTTGCTTCTGTTCTTGCTCTGGATCTGTTCCACGCTGTCCAAAGACCCTAACAATGATTCAGTTTTCACTTTGCAAGGCACTCATCCAAGTGAAATTCTGCGTCCTGAATGTTTGTGCTGAAATGCCCTGGCATGGCAGCAAAGCTGCGTGTACAGACCAGCTTTGCCTGCAGTACCCTGCCCCTGGTTCTTTTTTTTTTTCAAAAAAATTAAATTCTGTGACTAAGAGCATTTAATACAATTACATAATTGCATTAGAAGAAAAAGTAAAATTTTCTAAATGGAGTGCTTCTTCCAAAATTGGTATTTTAAAAGACGTGAAAAAAAACCTGCTTCTTGGAAAAAAATCAGATTATCAAGATGGTATTTTTTGTGCAAATGCCTCCTACTTTTGAAGGCTTTATTTTTCAACTTTTGCAAAAACAGTTGAGTACATTAACAAGCAATTGAAAAACATCTGAGAACACTGTAGCCATTTTATACTCCTTACAAAGAAGGGAGAAAATGAAGATAATGTTTTGCCTTTTTAAAAAAGGTATACTTTTTGCATAAGTAATAGGCTTTTATTTGTCAAATGCCTTTCACTGCATGTTTACTGCTATTTGTGGGAAAAGCAGCAGCTATAGTACGTTTCTTGAGAAGAAAAGCTGAAAACAGGCAGCTTAAAATAACCACGGTCAGGTGGTTGTTGGGGATGCGGGCAGAGAGGAGAAGATTGCACCTGTGTTTGCCATCCCAGTGCAGCTGACTTCTGAAAATCCTTGATCACCCAGTTTGTCATTTCTTTTCTCAGTCAGAAATAGCGCTTGGCTAGCAAAGCAAAGCACTACCTAAATTCTTTTGCCTTTTCCCTTTGATTTCCTCTTTGCTTCTGCTGGTGCTAAAATCAATACACAACTCCCAGAAACGTCTCTGGAGTTGCCTGGAGCAAAGGAGTCACTCCGGAGGTTTTGTTGTCAGAGTGGTGTTAATTCAGCACCTCCAACAATGCAGATAATGTCAAACTGTCAGGATACAGACACTTTTTGGGTTCTCAAAATAGGTGGCAGCTTTTCTGTATCGATTTTGAATGGATCATGAAAAGTTCATGTAGCGAAGGTAAAAGGATTCTAAAACCATTACTACCAACAACAAGAAAAAATATTACATATTTTCAGTCTAGCCTCAGTCCTCCTTCCTCATCTTTCACCCTTTTCCATTCCCTTCCTTTCTCTTCCCAGCAAGGGGCTGTTGAAAAGAAGTTCTGTCAGCTCATAGGGAGGGACTGCTGCAATCACTGGAGTTTGATTCTTCTGATTCCAGTTTTATGAAACTTTTTTTTTTCTCCCGAGCGTCTATTGTCACTCTTCTCTGAATAGAAGACACTACACCTAATACAGATTCTTCTTGTCTTTTTGTCATTTAAATGTAAAGCCCATAAATTTAGAACCTGTTAAAAATTATTTTTAGTTAGGAAAAGAAAGTGCTGGGTAATGTTCTTTTCTCTGACCAACTGCTGGATACAAAGGGCTGGTGAACAACCTCCAGTTCATCAGTGACAGTACAGGATTAAGTCATCTTTCAGATCCATGCAGAGGACAAAGCCACTGCTTCTCTGTGGACAGGTTTGCTGCCCCTGTCATGATTTTAACAAAGAGGAGTTTTAATGATTCAGTTTCTATTTGAAATAAAGTAGGTGAAACATAGTGAGAAATAGACTTGCTTCTGAAAGACTGTGCTGTGTATTTTTAGAAGTTGACACTGAGAAGTTCTATTTTTTATTTTTCTCTGAGGAATGTGAAAAATATCATGTGGGGATCAGTCATGGTAAATGTGCTCGGTAGCCTTTCCCAGATGTCATCTCAGCCTATGTGAGGATCATGAGATCAAAAAGAGAAGAGTTTTCTTCTTCCAGTAATTAAGAAAAATCAAGATGCTGGATGAACAATTGCTTTCAAATTGCTTGTAGTAATTTAGTACTGGACTGTGCCACAATGGTAACTGGCCTGAAGATCCTCATGAGTTTCAATACACAGATATTCAATGTGGCCCTTGTGAGTCTGAATGCCCTGAATTCAAATACCATTGGAGCATTGCAGAAATCCCTTCCTAGGAAACAAATTGGGAGATGATTAAAGCCAGTTAAAATCTTTGAGGGAGAATATTATCTCAATAGAAGAAGCTAATTTGTCAAAAAAGGAGGCATTTAACTGATCTTGCCAAAATGTCTTTTATAAACTTGTTAGCACTCTGTGTCCCCTTCATTCCATTATGGGCTGATGAATTCCATATGGGACAAACTGACCTATCAATTTTGTCATTAAGCATCCTTAGATTTGAGATTTTTATTGTCTTGTGTTACCTAGTGGAATATAAAATAGTGGAAAACAAATTAAATTTTAATTCCTATCACCATAACCCACCCCCAGCTGCCCACAGCTTTTAAATCTAAAAATTATTCTTTCTTGCCCATTTGGACTCAAAGCTTCCTGGGAAGAAGAAAATCTGAGCCATATCAATCTCTACATGTTTTTGAGGGAGATGGCAAAGCAAATATAAAAATATATATATATGTGGTTATTAATTAGGTGACCTGTTAATTAGGTGACCATGAGGGGACATGCTTTGCCATGTGTACTTCATTAATGTCTTGGTGACATTAATTTCTTGTCAAATTATGGAGCAATTAATGACTCCATGTCTGCTTGTGGCAGGAGATTTATGGGGTAGGCACAGGTTTGCTTAAATTATCTGTGGGTCCTGTGCAGAGTCAAAAGGATGATTTCTCACCCTCCACACAGTCCCTCTAATTCTGTGCTCTTTGAAATACTTGCTGTTAGCTGACTGCTTGTAGGGGAGGGACCTGGAAATGGACTGTAAATTCATTCTGTGTAAATGAGATGGGCGATGGGCAAGCTCTTAGTAATTATAGTCAGTAAATTGTAGCTTTCGAGAATTTTAATTTGCTGTTGTTTTGGTTGCAGCGCTCAGAAATGTTTCACAAATTAAAATAAATATATTAGCTGAATAAATCAGTTATTGAATCTGGTGTGAATCTGCCCCAAATAATAATTAAAAAAAATGAAATTTCATAATAGCCTTATGCCTCTGAAGTGTGAAAGGGAGATAACATCAAGGACTTCAGATACAGTTTTGTTATTTGACTTTTTCCTTAAGTTTTCATTAGCTTTTTATCCTAGCCTTGTGAATGAATGCTCATCAACAACAATAAAAGCAGGTTTTGCTCAGCAAGTTTCTTAATAATGTATAAATTAAAATAAATGGATTTTTTCTTACCGTGCAAAGCCTGGCTATTCCCAATCTGCATAATTTCTGCAGTATTGAGTGCGTAGTTTTGATGAGCAGAACCACAGCTCCAGTGGTGTGTGTAAGTAAAAATAATGAATATAGTTAATATTCTGTTTTGCTAGAGACATTCACAAGGACAAATACACTATGTCCATGCTGTGCATTTCAGACTGCCTTAGATACAAACTGTGGTCTTCTAAACTGTTCATAATTGCCCAGAGGGTTGTAATATCAGCAGTGTGATCACTGTCCAAAGGCAGGCCAAAAGGGACTGTAGGGGTTGAGCTGTGAATGCTGCTTGGTGTGTACTTAACATGTTTTGGCTTCACTTCATGTTTTCAGATTCATGTCCTGGTTGGAAAGGTCTGGGTCAGGAGGTAGAGGAGGTTGTGAGAAAATTTGGATTAAAGTTTGAAGTGATAAAGGGGACAGGCAGGAGGGGTTGGGCTTGTCAGAATTGAGGGGAACTTGTACCAAGGACTGCTCTTCTAAGTAGTATGTCAAATTAATTTGGAGCTCCTGACTGTGCCCCTGCTCCTTGCAGGAACTTCTCTCAAGGTGGCCCTTTTTTTCTGTAGCTGTAAAGCTCCTCGAGAGCTGCAGGGGTCTGAAAAGCATCTCAGCCACTCATGTCTGCTCTGAAATGCACAGTCTCAATCCCATTGCTGCAATTACAGGAAGCTTGCCTGACACTTTAGGGCGAGGCTCCATCTTCTTAGGGATCTGCGTACTGTAAACTGCATTTTTTTCCTTCCATGTTTTTAAATGATGTGAATGGTGGGGGGGGCTTTGCAAAAGCTCTCAGCTGTGACCCAGCTTGTCTCCTAAACCATATCTTTGTGAGCTGCCTCGTGCTGGTGGTGCTGTGCCACCTCACTGCTTGGTGCCTTGCGATGGGTGCCCTTGGCTTGTCACATCCAGCACGACCTGTGTGCCTTCACATCCTGGCTTGTGCCAGCAGCAGCGTGGCCAGCAGGAGCAGGGCAGTGATTGTCCCCCTGTGCTGGGCACTGGGGAGGCTGCACCTCAAATCCTGTGTCCAATTTTGGGGCCCTCATGACAAGATGGATGTGGAGGGGCTGGAGTATGTGCAGAGAAGGGAACAGAGTTGGGGAAGAGTTTGGAGAACAAGTCAGATGAGGAGCAGCTGAAGGAGCTGGGGGTGTTTAGCCTGGAGAAAAGGAGGTTCAAGGGAAGATCTCATCACTCTCTGCAGCTCCCTGACAGGAGGATGCAGCCAAGTGGGGGTTGGGCTCTGCTCCTGGGTAAAAGGTGATGGGAGAAAAGGAAATGGTGTCAAGTTGCTCCAGGAGAGGTTTAAATTGGATACTAGGAATAATTTCTTCATTGAAGGGATTGTCAAGCACTGGCACAGGCTGCCCAGGGCAGTGGTGGAGTCTCCATCCCTGGCAGGATTTGAAGTAGGTGTGAACGTGGCACTTGGGGTTTAATGGTGGCCTTGGCACTGTTGGGTGAAGAGTTGGACTCCACCATCTCAAAGGTCTTTTCCAACCTAAACAATTCTGTGATTGCTTAAAGCTGTGCAGTCTTGGTCAGTATCAGCAGAAGAAGGCTTTACAAAAAAACACCCCCAATTTTAGTCCTGTTATTCCAGTGAAATCTGCCTGCAAGGATTAGCTCATTAATTATTTTTTATGGATGTGTGCGAAGGTAGGGAGCTGGTGAAGGCTCTGAAGATGTTCTGCATAAATTCTTCAGGAAGATCCAGGAATGGAGAAATATGGAGTAATTTCTTACAGTGTCATGGCAACCAGCTCTACCCAGAGGAGGAATCCTATCAATTAGGTTAAATAATTACAAAAAACATTGAGTAAAATGAAGAAAAACAGCTTAGAGTCATGTCAGGTGGGAGGCAGCTGAGCTACTAAACAAAATAAAAAATAAGCTATATCACTTCTGGAAGAATTCAGCAGAGGCTGAAGGCAGATATGGAGAGGAGGAAGAAATGAAGGGAGTTAATGAGATAGTGAAAAAAAACTTGTGGTGGCAACTTACTCAGATAAAATAAAAGGTGTTTGGGAAAACCCTTAGTTTTGTTGAAAATTTATTCTTATTCTAAATTACATGTTTTGAGGAAAAGAATTGATATACACAAGGTTTGGTTTTTTTTTTACATCTGAACTAATATGTCCCTGTTTTCCACAGAACTGAAAAGTCCTTTCTTGCTCATTCTCTTACTCTGCTATTCAGATATTTTTTCATACTACAGCAAAATGAAAAAAATCCTTCCCTTGGTTTTTCTGCAGGAAAAAAAAAATAAGGAGAAAACCTTAATTTATTTTTTAAAAAAAACTTTCCTTGGATAGTGGAAAAGTAGAACATATTAAAAAAAATAAGACATTTGACTTCTACTTTCACTTTAGAAGGTCTTCTACAATTACAAATTCAGACTAAGACTCAGGTTAAAGTGTTACTTTTTTTTTTTTGCTAAAGCTTATCCTATATCATAGAATAAAAGCAGCAAAATAATGAAGTAGGAAATAGTAATTTTTAAACCATGAGTGCGCCTCTCAATTTTATGAAATATTTCATTCTGAATTTCCTAATAAGAAATAGAACAGGGACAATTGACATAAATGATTAAGTGTGGAACTTAATCATAAATGTTTAAGTATGGAACAAAATTGAATAATTTACCTTTCTTTGTAAAATGTATTTATTAATGAGAAATGTGAAGTGACTGTGAAATGATGATGATGATTATTATTATTATTCGTAATTCTAACTATGAATAGGCATGAAGAAAATTAAAATTGTGTCCCAAAGGCCTTTTCTCCTGTCTTTGGGAAATTTCTCATACAGCTTCTCAAAGGAAAATACACTCATACGTGTTTATTGCCAACCCTAAAACTCACTAACATCAGCAGCTACTTTTTATTGACCTCAGTGAATTATGAACCACAGCCTCTGGGAAAAATGACTTCAGATTAATATCATTAAGAACTAAAGCAGGTTAGCTTGCAAATTTGGTTCAAAGTGTTTTTATTTAGGTTAGGTAAACGTGTTTTAATGTTATGCTTACTAATATGTACTCACAGGAACAAGCCCTTGCATAAAATGAGAAATATGTGAAAGATTGTTTCTCCCAGACCATCAGTAGGAGATGAAGAGGCTCTGCTCCGTAGTTAGTGCCTGAAAAGATTAAAGGAAATATTTGCAATTTGATCAAACAACTGTGGGGAATAAGATCAACTCCTTTGGGATTGGGTTTGTGAAACTGAATAAAAAATGTAAAGAAAAGAGCTTTGCAAAGTCAACTGCAATTAATAGTTCAGTATAAAATTAATGTACTATACTGCAAGGGCTTGGGGAGAAGCAGGTTGGAAGGCCTGAAGAGATGTGCTAATAGATGGGTTGTTGAATATCATTTTCCTGGGGTTTGAAGACTCGATCCTGCAGGGCTTGCAGCAGTTTCTTACAGAAGTAGTTGGTGGTAGGACAGCTCAACGTGAGTGATACTGGCAGATGTTTAGGAGCATGCGAAAAACATGAATATACTGGCCAACTCCCCATTCCATGTGCAATGCCTGTGTTGTGTGTCATTTCAGATGTCATTGTCCCTGGAAAAGGACATTATTGGCACAAGTGACCAGCTATGAGTGACTTGTAACAGCTGAGAAACAACTGAGGGTGGCAAAATAACTGGGGGGAGAGACCCTGCAGTCATTCCCTCAGCTCTTAACCTGTGAACAAATAATGTCAGAGGCATCAAGGCCACTGAAATGAACCTCTAGCATTTGTTGCTGATCTCACTGGTGTGTGAATAAAGAGAACAAGATGTTCAGTGTTAATGGCACATTCAGGCTACCAGACTGGAGGGCTGAATGTGTCTTTTAGAAATTCATGCTTTTTCCTGCTGGTAAAGAGTTAATGCTTGACAGATATCCCATCCCATAACTGTTATAAATGTTGGGTCAAATCTTGATATTTTTATTCTGTCAAATCTCGTGTTTATTTTCACTGGATTTTCAGAGTTGGCTTAGTCACTCTTGGGTAACATCCAAGAACAACTTTGTCCTGCTCTGGGAAATAGTCAGTCCTGCTTGTAGTAGAAAGATGATAAAATCTTCCCAATTATTGTGACCTAAGCTGTGATACTGGCATAAACCTAAGAAAATTTTAAATCAATTAAATTTTGCAGACTTTTATTTTTAACTCATAGTTGTATCTGAATGCAGCTTAGGAGACAACTTAGCTTAGGACAAGCATAGGAGAAAACTCCTTTGTGCTGCAGGTCTGCTGAATCCTGAAATCAGGGTTTCTGGTTTGATCCAGCAATTCCACCACAGAAGTGATTGTGAAAAGGATTGATGAAATTCAGTGTCAGTGCACACAAATGAGTAGGTAGCTATACCTACACAGTAATGTTTTCTAAATTAGCAGTTCCCACTGAGGGATGACACCTGACTCTTGCTGCTGAGAGTTCCTTGAAAATATCGGTGCAATATTCAGTACCAGTCGACAAAAGGCAAATAGCATTCCTGGGCAGGCAATTGAAATTAATGTTGTTGTACCACACTGCACTGCTCTGCAGCAAGATGCTGTAAGATTAAAAAGGGTGTCTAAAAGGTCTAAAAGGAATGAGGCATGGCATGAGGACTGGAAACAAAGAGTGGGCGATGGTTTAAAAAATCAAGAGTGGTGTGAAGGAGATGGAGAGAAGCAATTACTCACTTTCTAGAAAGGGTGGCTGAGGGTGGTCAGTGTAAAGGCTGGGGCAGCCAGGCTTGCAGAATAGCACAAAAAATTAATGTTTTGGTGAGGAAAAAAACCCAGAAATGGATTTATGGAGTGGTATTAGATATTCTGGGTGGAGATGTTCGGAGTGAGTGCAGTCCCTGGGCTCTCTGGGTTTGTGGAAACCTGAAAGGAGTGGCCCAGGACAGGAGTGCACTGTGCCCCCTCTTTCTTGAGCTCTTCTCATAACTATCTGGAGGAGGCTGCAGTCAGGGGATGGTTTTGGCTGGGTGAGCAGTTGGTGTGGTGCTGCTTGTCACATTTATCACTGTACACATCTCTGTGTTCCCATCCCTGGCATCTTCCAGGCACTGTCTGGAGCTTTACAGCAAGAACTCTGTGGTCCCACAGAGCAACTTCACTGCAGCATCCCAGAGCAGAGTAAGTGCATTTTAGTGAAATAGGACATTTAAAAGGGCCATATGAAACAGTCACCAAAAAAGTCAAAGGAAAGTGATAAAATACACTCAATTATTCTCCTCAGACACTCTCCAGACACCAGTGTAATTTCATTGACTTTAGTGAAATTAGTGTTAATGCAGGAATGGAAATGCAGCAAATCTAATTCCAGCATCTTCTTCCTGGAATAGTGAGTAAGAAAACAGAGGTAATCAGGTAGAAACAAGTGCTGATCAGAAGGAGTTGGACAGGGAGGAGAGGAGCTCCAGGAGCTGCTGCCAGGAAATAAAGATACTTTTCCAGTCTCACATAGTCATGGAGAGTTCAGCAATACGTGCACTGAGGCCGAAATAAAAAACCAGGCTTTTTTTTTTTTTTTTTTGTCTTAGTTTGACTGTATATACAATCTTTTGTTGTTCTTTTGAATATTCTCAAACCCCTTCTGCCAGGACAACATTGATGGCTAGCTAGTTCTGTGCAAACATTTACCTTTGGCCAGGACTTAGTGCAGTGTGCTAGCAGTGTTTCCAGGAATGTTTTTTATTTTTGGTATTATGGAGAAGGGAATGCTGCAGAGCTGTAGGACTGGTGGAGAAAAGTGGAGGTAATGTGAGTAATACAGTACTTGGACAGCTTGTTTCACCTGAAAACAGATCTTTTTACAGCCTTTGGAGTGCTGATGTCCAATTCTACATATAAATTTATACATAAATAAATCAATAATTAATATATATATTACTGTCTGGCTTTGTGATCCTCTGATGAACAATGCAAAAACATTTTTGGGGTGTTGCCTGCCATTTTGCCCTTCACAAGGGTGCTTTGTGTCACTTTGCAAAGGTGAGCACAGAGAGTCTTCGTAGGACCACAGGTGTTCTCTGAAGTGCTGTAAAAACTCCCCAAATATACTGGAATTCAAATCAACATCGTTTTGGGAATGAAACCTTTTCCTTAAGCACATTCACCTTGCCCAAAGAGCCTTCTCCCCTGGTAAGAAGTGGTTTTGGGCAGCTCTGAGTGACTGCCAAGCCACAGACCTGCGACAAACGCGGTCCCACCGGCGTGTCAGGCAGAGGGGTGGATGTGCTTTGGGCACACAAAGGGTTAATTGATAGCGCTGAGTGCCAAACTGAGAGGCCAGCTCCTTTCCTCCTCCCAGAGGGATGCAGCACAGAGCAGGACACGTGATTTCATGGGGTATAAAAGTGGGGAACGTGCTTGTTTTCACAGTTGGGTTTCACTTGGCTGTTGGCTGTTCTGTGAGACAGCCACAGAGGAAGCTCTGAAGAAGCTGTCAGGCTTGGTGACAGCTCAGCATCTGTCACAGCTGAATCAATACCGCCATGGAGGACAGGTTCCCAGAGTGAATAATCAAAGCAGAGCTAATTCACCTTGAAAGTCTGAAAACGTTGGTGTGAAATTTTTTCGACGAAACCAGCATTATTCCAGCGAAAGAGGAGAGGTGCTGAGGCCCAGCCCTGAGCTCTGCCCAAGTGTGGGAGTGGGGAGCAGGCTTCACACCAGTCATGTGCACAAATGTACTGATAAAATGGAAATCTGGTGCTAATAAATTGGGCAAAAAGGAGTTTGGATTGGCCCTTATTGCTAGCAGTGTGCTAGGAACTCATGGCTTGGTTTTTTGGAAAGTACTCCACTGCAATATAAACTGAGGGTATGTGTGAAGATAATGAATGTTCCACTTTTTTTTAGGCTGTTAAGACTTTTTTTTTGCATCAAAATGTGATTTTCTTCCATTGTTCAGGTTTCTAGTATTTAAAATGAAGAGACTAGAGGAAAAATGTTTTGCTGTGGATTGTTTTAGTTCTATAAGACCTGGAGGTGAATTGTTTCAACTTTTTTGTGAAACTTTTTTTTTTTCAATTGGTTTTAGTGCAAACATGTCAGGGAAGAGAAATTTCATCAGAGCTAATCTGTCAGCATCAGATGAAAAACACTGGATACAAAAGTTTGCTAAGCTCTGTCTAGAAGTGCTGAATTTGCTGGATAGAGAATTAGAGTGAAAGTGCTTCTGTAGATGACTTAGATGAGTAAGAAATATTATTCTTGAGTTCAGTGAAGCAGTTTTGTGGTCATTTTATGAAGCAGAATTACTCTGAAAATAACAGGATGGAAACATCATCTCCAAATTTGAGGCTTTTAATATTAAGTGTTAAGTACTTTACTTTGTTCCTAAAAATACCCTATAATTATTTACAAAAATCCATCTTCACACAGAGTTCAGGCCAAGTTCTACTGAATAGAAGCAATATTGTTCTCTGTCTCTGTCTCATTAATATTTTCAGACAGATACTGTATAAATACTCACTGTTATGGTAACAGGTGTGTTTACCACACCTCTCAGGGCTGTACATGGCCTGTATTTTATAGCTGGAATAATTCCTTTAATTGTCCCAAGTCTATTCTTGTTATTTGTGCTAAGATAAAACCGAACATTTAAGTAAATGAATAAGCAAAATTGGATTTGAAAGAACTAGAAAGAACGATCAAATTAGAAGACTCAAAGGAAAATTTGCAGCTGCAGAAATTCTGAGCCCACTGATGTTGTATGTTCATTCACTTTTGGACTGTGTATGTGTGTATGTACATATATATATATATATATATATATGTATATATATATATATATATATATGTATATTTAGGAGTATCTAAACCACACCAGCACACAGATTTATACAGCACAAACTTCTGCACATAAAGAAAGAACCCAGGAGCAGAGAGCTAGAAGCATCTTTTCATGCAGTGTCGTACTTTGAAGGTGTGTTTACAAACTTTCCATTATATTTTAACAAGACAGGCAATTTAGGAGGTGTTCTCAGTGTGAGAGTGATGTTCTGGCATCCTGCCTCCAGCAACATTGCTATCCTGAGTTCATTTTAATGTGACAAGAACTTGGTGTCCCACTAAAAAAAAATCCTTTAAAAGTATTAAAGGGGGAAAAAAAAAATCAACAAGAGAAAAAAGCCTCGCGGCTCAAATCCAGCAAGGAGCTGTGAAGTCATTTCACACAGGGATACTGACAGCTGCCAACTTTGCTCAGGAAACATTTTTTCTTTGAGATGATCCCTTTGGTTCCTGTGCTATAGTTCAGTAGTGCTGGAGACCCTTTGTGTCCTGTGCTTGTTTTTGGTGACAGTTTTGACACACTGAGGCACAGAGAGGAAGGCTCAGGATGGTTTTAATCCCTGGGTCTTAGTTCTGGACAGTAACAAGAGTAAGGACAGCACTCTGGGAATTTTTTTTAAGGAGAATGGAAATAGAAAGATTTATGTGATAGGTGGATGATTGTCTAACACACACAATTCAACTTTTTCTGAAATACTGGAGAGATTTGCACGGAAATGAGGCAATGTTGGAGATAATATTCAAAATGGAGAAGATGATAAATAAGGATGGAGCAAAGTGTGCTAGAGGTACAGAAGTTGCTGGAATTCATGGTGAACCTAATTCTCATAAACTTTGGTTAACTTCTGCTTTTCTACTTTCCTTCTGCACCCACTGTAATTACTTTAGGGAAGTGATTGTGTTTTAATTACCATTTACCTTTGCACAGGACTTTGTGCAGTGTGTGAAATGCTAGACATGCCATTTGGCAAGGAGGTGATGGCTTTTTGAAGAAACAGGAATAATGAAGCATTATTATAAGAAATGGTTTCCCTCTTTTCACTATTTAATTCTTATCTGTGTTTGTGTCATACTGTTCTGCTGAATGATAAGTTAAATATTCCTGCCCCAACTGTCACCATCAAAAGCTGTGACCCGTTAAACCCAACTTACACAGCATATGAAATGTGTAAAAGAAGCCCTAATCAGCCTTTTACTTCAGAACTCTTAGAGAAAAAGATTCTAGAATTAAGGCCTTTTCACTGCAAAATAAGGATTTTTCCAGCAAAGTGATGCCTTTACCATTCAATTAACAAGGGGTGCTGCTGTTTGCCCTGCTGCCTGTTGTGGTGTAATTGCCACCATTTTTCAGGCTCTGCCTTCCCATATGTTGCTTAACACCCTTGACTAATGTGATGAGGAAGAAACAGACCCTGGCAGTCCGAAGACCTGTAAAGCTTTCAGATGGAAAGAAATGCAGGAAATTCAATCCAAATACCAACAGGAACCCCATGAGCCTGTGCAGGGCTCTCTTTCTGATGGCTGGCACGGCTTCTCAGTCAAGGAACAAAGTAATCTGATAACCTGAGGTGGCTGTGGAAGGGGATGTTGGGCAGGGAATGTGTGTGCAAACTGATTTGAAGCTGCTTAGCCTCAGACCTGGGAGCCCTTGGCCCCTCATCCTCAGGGGGTTGAAATGAGGAATTTTCTTGTCTCTGCTGCTGAATAACCTTAGCCAACTCCAGCTCTTGTCCATCACTGCCACAGGACTGGAAGCCAAACTCACTGATTGTTGTGGACAGTGGTGGCTTTAATTTAAGACTGTGTTTTGCCATACCATTTCAGCCAGTCTTGGCTTGCAGCTCTGTGCAAAAGTGCAGGTGGTCAGGTCATCACATCTGCATGGAGGCGAGGCACTGGAGCTTTAAAGTTCCATTAGCTGAGTGTGCTCATGGAAAAAAAAACAAAAAGCTCCCAGGTTCACCACTTAAAAATTAGTGACTGACCATACAAGTGCAGTTGAAAGCCTTAATTTTAATAACAATTTATGCATAAGGAATGCCAAATGCCCAACTGCCTCCAAAGCAGCTGTCCCTCCCTTCTGTGCAGTGTCCCCTGCAAGGGGAAGAACAGTGGGAGCTCCTACACTTCACTACTGATAGTAATCTAATTTCCATAATCATTTAGTTCTTGTCAAGCAAATATCAATGTTAACAGGGATTTTACAGGCTTATCTTTATTATCACTACCCTTTTAATTTGGGATTTGCACTACTGTAGTATCAGGAAGGTTTAAAAAAAGGCTGGATGTGGCACTTGATGACAGAGTTGGACTCAGTGATCTTTATGGTCTCTTCCAACCTAGTGATTCTGTGAATTCTGTGAAGCTGCTGGGCCAGCAAAGCAGGGCTGGAAGTCAGCTGGACCCAGGGAGGAGCTGTGCACCTTGTGTGGCTGCAGAGTGGGATGTAGGAATGCCACCCAATGCAGGACACACAGCTGGGAGTGCAAGGCCAGGCTGCTGGTGGAATCAGATTGGAGCCTGCAGTCGTGGTGGGCTTTTGACCAGACACAATTATCTGCAACTCAACCCTGATTTCAGAAGTCATATGGTTTTGGTGAGGAATTCAGAGCTGAATTTCATGGCTGAATCCAGACCTTTGCCCATTAGCTTCTCCTCTGCAAAGTGGGAGGATAAATACATTGGATGATGTGTTGTGGGGTAATACAGTGATCTGGCTGCAGGGGTAATTGGAAGAAAGCTTTTTGTTTTTAATGCTTTGAATGGTTTTGGAAGAAAAATGTAAAAGTTAGTGTGCTCTGGTGTTGGCATCTCCCTCTAAGTGGGGAAAAACAGTGATTAAACACTGAGGTCAAACATTGCTGGCATGGAGGAGAGGATTTTAACAGCAAAATATTTAGTGGGGCCAAGGGTTCAGAATCAGGGTTGGCCTTTTGAAGAGCTGCAAAACCACGGAGCTGTGTTGGTGCTTTCACTGGCACAGCTGGCAGACAGAGTGTGCCTGAGGGGGAGAGGTGGGAGGCTGGGGCTGGCATCAAAGAAGTGCTATAAAACAGTGATGGGGGAGGGGGCTTAGCAGGATTATTTTCTCCCAAGTAGTAACTTGGTTGAAATGTGTTGGTGGATTTGAGGAAAGCTATTTCTGTTAAGAAAGTGGCAGCTTTTTGCTGCAGCAGCATCTCAGCAAGGCTGTTTGAGATGCAGGAGATGGCTACTGCCTGGTGTTGCACCAAACAGAGCCTGCAAACATTTTGCAGTCTGAGCAGATGTATTAAGGTGAGGTGGAAAGAAATAGCAGAAAACTGCTCAGCTACTAAAAACATAAATCAGATATTTGGGTACTGGGTTTCTCTCAGTTGATATTTAGTAAGTGGTAGTGGTTTGACCCTGTCTGGATGCCAGACACCCACCTTGTTCCTGTCACATATTCTCACCCTTCTCTTCTCTGGCTGCAGTTACATCTGCACAATACCTTTTTTTTTTTCCCTTTATTATTCTTAAATATGATACCACAGAGGTGTTGCCATCATTTCTAATTGGCCCAGCAATGGCCAGTGGCACATCTGTCCTGGAGCTGCCTGGCATTGGCTCTGCTGGATGTGGAGGAAGCTTCCAGCAGCTTCTCACAGAAGCCACCCCTGTGTACACAGAAGCCACCCTCTCAGTACCAAAATTAGCCAGTGCAAACCCAGTGCAATAAATGTACATTGGAGTTGTTATGAATCTCTCCTGAATGATAGAACTTTAATAATACTTGCCTAAAAATCTTGCAGGAAGAGCTAACTTGAAAATTAAGTTGAAGAAGAAGTCGCAGCTAGTCTCAACATGCAGAAATGAAAGTCTATATTCTTCCAGGATCATGGCCTCATAGAATTGTTTAAGTTGGAAAAGACCTCTATGGTCATTGAGTCCAATTATTAACCCAGCACTGCCCAGCCCACCACTAAATCAAGTCCCCAAGTGCCACATGTGCGTGTCACTTAAATCCCTTCAGAGATGGTGACTCCACCACTGCCCTGGGCAGCCTGTTCCACTGCTGGACACTCCTTCAGTGAAGAAAGTTTTCCTAATTTCCAATCTAACTCTCCCTTGGCACAACTTGAGGCCATTTCCACTTGTCCTGTTGATTGATACTTGGGAAGAAGAGGCTGGTACCCCCTCACTAATCTTCTTTACAATTGCAGTTTAGAGGAACATTGTATATGCTTGGATTAATAATACTCCAAGATGTAAGGAAAATCAGATCTCGCAATTAAGCCTTCATTTCCTTAAGGCAGATGTTCCTATCTGGATGTATTTAGCATACAGTCAGGATAATAAGAGATCTGAAATGCTTTGGGATTATTTAGGTAACTCTGAGTCATTTTTTTTTTCCAGAAAGTTCCTTATTTTTAAATAGGCTAAAACATTTATGTAACACCACTGCTAAATCATTCAGAAATGTTTTATAGAAGTACAAATGTAGTAACATTTCATATGTAAAAATATATAGTACTTCGGTTCTTGTATGTAATTTCGGGGAGATTTTCCACACTTAAAAGTAAAAATGGAAACTACAATTACAGTTGAACCACTTACCTTCAGGACTGAGAAAAAATATTTCTGCATCATTACACCAAATTTATCTCTATAAAATTTAGTGAAGACTGTTCCAGATTTACACACGTAGAACAACTGAGTTAATGAGCATTGCATGACTGTAGGAACATAACAGGAAATGTTTGGAGAAATTCAAGTCATTAAAGAGAAGGTGAATAAATGCATTTTGACCTAAGCAGTCTTTTCATGAAATTGGGTAATTTCACCTTCAACCTCATCTCTCCTGTTTTTTGTAAACGGAGAGACTAAACTAAAACTATTGAGTTTTAAGTGTATGAATAACCAGAGATTTCTTTAGAGGTTGTTTAAATACTTTTACTGTAATGACAGGCACAGCATTTTATTTTCTTTCAGAACCTTTTGCACATGTTTTTTACTGCCAATTCCACCTGCCAAAAATAATTAAAATACAGCAAAAGTGAAATGCCCTTGGTAGTGCTTATCTGCCTTTGTTTTTTTTTATAGGTGAGGGGTAAGACTCACACTTGTCACTTCAATATTTGCTCATTAAATAGAGATTCTCTGACAAATCTTCACTTGCTAATTATGGACAGCGTGGGTTATTGATGGAGAGCCTTAACCCTTTGAAAGTCACAGCAGCATTAGATGCTTATGAACATCTCCAAACCTCTGTTGCATACCAAGGCCTGCAAAACAATAAAACCATCTTTTTATAAATGACTTCCTTTTCTAGTTGTCATGTGGAGAACAGGGATGGGGAGAGGACTTACAGAGTGAGGTAAATTATGAAAAATCTTCTCTCCCCCCAAAACCTGCAAACCACCCTCAGCAGGGTGGGGGAGCACCACGAGTGAGGAGAGCCTTTGAGACACAGCTCCAAAGCTGTGAACATCTAAGTAGGTTCCCTTTAACTCTTTGCCAAAGATTCCCTATGCAGTAACCTGTGAGAGAAGTGGAGTATGTGGATGAACTCAATCAACCATTTTTACCGTTTCCAAAGGGAAAGGAAGGCTTTGGTTTCCAACAGAGAAACAGTGCTGAGTTTGTGCAGTCTCCACAGTTTGTCTGTGCAGCCTGGTGGATTCTGGCTTAGTGAGATATTGCTGGGTGGCGTTTTCAGGGATTTTTTGTGCTTGATTCAATGTTTTATTCTACCCATAATTTCTTGAAGAAACTTTTTTTTTTAAGTACAGCTTTTCCAGGTCACTATATTATGAGACACAGAATTAGAATTTCTTCTCTGGCTTTATATTTTTCTACAAATCCTCTGTGCCAAGAGAAGGTAATAGGTGCCAGTTGCTTCAGACAAGGTGTTTTCACCATGGCATTCTTAGCTGTTTCCAGCCTGGCAGGTGACAGAGTTGCATCTCTTTGTGCCAGTCTTGCAGGGCACATTTTCAATCAGCCTGTGTGCTCTGGGTAGGTCTGCATGGCCAGAAGGGTTGTAGGCATTAGATTTGCAGATGCAGTCTAGCTGTAGTTAGAGGTTGTAGGAATTCTACTTCTGCAGAAGAACAGCATTTTGGGGGCAATTGGGGCTTCTCTATACATCTATAATGATTTGCAGTAGCATCTAACATCAGGGATATTGTGCCCCCACATACCTGATGAGATGAGTGCATGATAAATCAGCAACTGTTCAAAAGGATGAGGGATGTTGCACTTAAGAGAAGTGATATTTCATCAGGTTTGTCCTGCTGCTAAAGTCCAAAAGAGCAGAGGAAGCTAAAGAAATAAAAAAGTCATGTGGCATTCATCCATATAAACTTTTCTATCATCCATATGCTTGTACTCTTTAAGTGTTGATATATGTCTGAATGGATACGAGGTATAGAAAAATCTTTCTGTATCTTGCAGATATGACACAGCAATCAGAAAAGCAAGGAGAAAACCTGCCCTTGCAACATCACACAGACTGTTATTCTGCTCTGTTTTCTTAAACAGAAATCTTGTGTTCATTTGTGCTACACATTGTGTGATTTTGATTGGTTTGAATCCTGTATTTGTGATGAACTTCAGCATCTGATTTCTACCTGGATACATAAATATCACAGTGTGAAATAGAAGTACAGTTCTTCTATTAGAAAGGTTTTAGGAGAACACCATGTCTCTTTAAAAATGCCACCTCTCACGTAAGGGTGATGTACAATAGTAAATTGGTTTGAAACAGAGTGAGATTTCTGGAATGAGGTAGAAATGGGTTGTGTAGAGGGAAGACATTAAGCACTGAGCAATGGAAGGCATTTTTTCCTTTCACAGTGGCTTATTTCTTACCATTTGTAAGGCTGCAGTTGTTTTGTTTTTTTCTTTAAAGCAATATGGAAATGCATAGTTGAATTCTGCTATAAAGTATGTCTGAGCAAAGATTATTAAAAATGACAGGCACGTTTCTGTGTATTTGATAATGTCAAAAACAGAAGTAGTGCAGCACATTGGTATTATATGATACCAGAATATTTCTCTTTTCTGAAAAGTATGTTATATCTAATGTTAGAGTGTAAAACATAAAATTCTCTGACGTCATTCTTGAATTATGATTAGCATTTACTAGAGCATACATATTTATTTTCAATTTTTTTTTTTCCAGCTCTTCTTTATGCAACTATTTTTGGAAACGTCACCACCATTTTCCAGCAAATGTATGCCAACACCAACCGGTACCATGAGATGCTGAACAATGTGAGGGATTTCCTAAAATTATATCAAGTCCCAAAAGGCCTTAGTGAAAGAGTCATGGATTACATTGTCTCAACCTGGTCCATGTCTAAAGGAATTGACACAGAAAAGGTATGAGTACCTGAGGTAACAGTTTAGATAGCAAGAGTTTGTGTCCACTGTGTGCTTTCTAAGAAAGTGGACTGTATAGCAGTTTATAACTTATTAACAAATTCTTAACTGCATGCTATGCCTTTATTATGTTTGTGTGTGGAAAAAAAACACTGATTGTTTTAAAAATGGATTGTTTTGCTGCTTTGAATGTATGCCTTTATTTTTCATTGTTGTAAATGTTTTCTGCTTTCCAGTCTTAGTTTGTCTAAATACTAAAAAATTTTAATGTACGTAACTATTGAAATCAATGGGAAATTGGTCTTCAAATTAGCCCAAGAACATAGTTTGGTGCCTAAACTACATCTGTATTATCCTGAGAAGTATTGGCATCTGTGCATTGCAATTAAATGAGTTTGATTGGCTTGGACCTTTTGCTGATGCCCAGGACATCGGCGTATCCATCAGCATAATTAGTGTAAGATTTAATGGCAGTGGAGATTGATCTCCCTGAGCTCAAATCTCTGGACTGGTCCTTCAGCCCTTTGGTAGGGAGGGACAGAGAATGTGATACCACTGGCATCCATGCCAGGGTGGAAGTCCTGCAGGACTTTAGCCCTCAGAAGGAACTGGTGATTTAGGTTTCTTCAAAAGCTGGATTAGGAAGAAGATCATCTTTGGAGAGTGATTCATCATGTGCCAGGACTGACCTCATGGCTTGTCCTCAGGAACTCTTTCTGCAGTGAGCCTGTCCAGTCTTGGATATTTCAGAGAGTTGAAGTCAGATGAGGGAAGGGTTCCAGCTGCAATGCCTTGAACATAAGGCAAGATAAAACAGTTTTAGGTTCAGATTTTTGTTCAGTGAGGATCAGTGATGCTCCTGTGGGCCTGGTACACATCAACTTAAATCATGCATTCAAGCTCCAGTATCCACGATTTCCCTCCGAAGAACTTAAAGGCCAAGGGTCCAAAGGAGTTAAGGAAGAGTCATGACAGATGACTCTTGAAATGTGCTTGCAGAGCTTTAAAGTTCTTTCTTAGTTGAATCTCTGGTGCAATATGGGAGGGTGATGCAGATTGTTCAGGTGTGCCAGGATGAAGTCTCTGCACAGAAAAATTCAGTCTTACATCATGCTGATGCAACACCAGTTCTCTGATTTATCACCTGCTGTGAAATTCAGTTCATCACCACAAATACAACTGCTTTAAGTAGCAAAAATCTTTATTTCTTTGACTCTTGTGCTTCAGCAGGCCACATTCTTTAATATGTTAACTTCTTGTACACTAATACCCTAACTTCCTAATCCTGATTCACAAGTGTTAAAAGTGAGCTTTTCTATTCTAAACTCCTGTAAATGCATTCAGTCCTATTGTATAAACTTCAAACTCCATGAAAATTCAACTGCCATTTGCATTTATCTCCTTGTTATTAAGCTAGAGTCCTGTGTTACTCCACTACAGTTTCATTAGATTTTAATGATGCTTTGCAGTTAATTAGGAGAACCTATGCTTTAATTACTGAAATTTCCTACCATAGTTTCCGCATGTCCGGTTTTATAGATGATAAAAACGCAGTTAGAGCCCTAATCCCTGACTCACGGCAAGCATTGTTCTCTGGTCTGTAAGATGGAGTGGCTGCTTAGCCAGATAATTAATTTACCTGTAAAATCTGTGACTTAGGTTTTTAACAATTTTCCCTTGGTGAAGACTTGCCTAAACGTAGGCCTGGATGCAAACCCAGTTTAAAACAGTGGAAGGATTTCAGGAACCTCTGCATCTGGACATCAGTAGTTTCAGCTATTCGAGCTCCCCAGAAAAGCCCATGGTACAGAAGAACAGAGACAAGAGAAATGTAAGAACTTGAGCACCGTGTTGGATATTTTGGTATTTTGTGTCCCTTACAGCCTGCAGGTCTGCAAAAGCAGCAGCTCCAGTGGCCTGCAGTGCCTGCCCAGGGCAGCCCAGGGGCTGTGCGAGGGCAAGGACAAGGCAGTTTGCTTTCTGCTGCAAAAACCTCGCCTTTAGCAAAAGCTTGGGAGGCTGTGTTGCAGCCAGTCTTACATTTATCTCCACTCAGGAAGGTGTTATGATTTACTTCACCCAAACAAATGAGAAACCGTTGTAAATTCCAGCTGGAAAATCATAGAAACGGTGATACAGTCCTAGAGATCGGTCGTCTAGGGTGGGTGGTTTCTCTTGCCTCAGGTCTTTCATTGACCTTCAAGCCTTGATGTAAGACCCTCTGTACTTAAATTGCATCCATCAGCACCAAACCTAGAGCAGCCAGAGGATGGGAGCAGAGGGACCCCGAGGTACCCAGTGTCACATCAGATTTGTTTTTGAGTCCGGACAGTGCTCCAGCTTGGAAGAGGGGATTCTTCTTCCAGGTCTTGGATTGCTTCTCTGCATTGCTTCTTCTGATATCCTGGATCTGACCTTAGAGGTTTCTGCCAGTTTCATTTTCAAAGTTCCAGTAATGACATTCTGAGCAGTCTGTTGTGAGGATAGAGTTGCATCACATGGTTTCCTATTTTCCTTACTTTTTATGAACTTTTCATTAAGCTTCTTATTATCCTGCAAAACACACATGTGCTCATGACACAGGATAATTACTGAGGAATTTCAGCTTTTCATTTTCCATTAGACAGATCAGAAAATTTCTATCATCCAAGGATGTTTTTCAACGTAATATACTCTATTACATCCTAAATTGTTCCACATATGTCTTCATGGTCACACTGGAGTGTGTTTTGGGACATCATTTGCCCCAAATTTGTAATACATTCCATTCGGACACTCAGCATGTTGCAATGACTGTGTTTTGAAACCCAAATTTAAAGAACAAGAAGAAAGAATGAGTTTTTATATGAGTGTTGCAGTAGGTTTCTATGTTGTTGAACAATCCCAGCATTGACGCAGCAAGAGTTAACACGTGTTGCTTTGATAACTAAAGATTCTAAATTAATGTGCTTGAAATCAAAATATAAGTTAAAAGCTTGACTGAAATTACTACCACTTCACATCTGTTGATTTGTTGCCTCAAATATTTATCCCTGAATAGCACATTCGTTGTATAGTCCCAAAGAAGATTTTGGCCAAAAGTGATGAGTCCTTGCGTGAGAACTGAAGGCAAAGTGGAAGTTAGAGTGGGGGAGGTTAAGCAAAGAGCAAGTCCTTGCTGCCTGTGTAGCAGGGAGTCCTGAAAAGAATTTAAAACCTCAGTGTGTTTTCCTTGTATGTGGAAGAGGATTTGGTCTCCTCCACTGAGGTGGAGCTGCTTTAAGCTCAGAATTTTGGCTTCCCTGATCTCCTTGGGAATAACTCACCTTCAGATCCTGCCTTCAGACCACATTGCTTCAGCCTGTTCCTGCGTGCTCACAACAAGGAATTAACAATGACACTAAAAGCATTAGCATATTTATTATTATTACCTAAGAGGAAGCAAGTGGCCTCTGATCCATAATCTTAAATCACTTAAACATGAGAGCCCTCCTCTGACAGCTGGCATGAGATATGTAATACATGGACACATCTCCTGGTGTGACTGTGGCTCAAACAAGATGGGATTTTTTTTTATTATTATTATTTTTTTTTTCTATGTTTAGTGATGCAGATTTTGGGGTTACTCATGTAATAATGAGCAGGGTTAAAAACATGACAGAACTGAAAAGCTTTTATATATTAAGCAGTATCTCTCATCCACCAGAACCTGGGTTTGTTTTGTGAGAGATAAAAGAGGCAGTGCTTTCTGTGTATGTGACCATTTTTAAGTAGATTAAAAAAATCTTTGCAGCAATAATTTGGTATATGAAACACAATTTCTTTGAATTCAAATATTATAGTTTTTTATGAAAATATCCAGGCAGCAAATGAGAAATTTATAGATACTAGCTCTTCTGTAAGAAATAGGTCATTATCCAGGAAAGTAGAACAGCTGTTAACTAATATGCAGATGTCTCAAGGTCTTATCTAATGATAATACTCTGAAATGTCTGTATAACCCAAAGATTTTCTCATCTTGACCTTTGTGCTGTTGTATGGCTTACCATTTGCTCAGAAAGCAATTAAATAAATGTCTGTCATGTTTTAACAGTAGTTTCCTTCAGAAAAGCCATAGGTTGAATGAGAAAAAAGTGATCTTATTTAGTTTCAACCTGAACATCAATGGCAATTGGGATAATGAAAGCCAATTCCACATTGCACTGACTGAAATGGAAATCACAGGAACATAACACAGTATTAGAATTATTCACTGCTAAGCTTTCATAAAGGAGATGGGTTCATGTTAAATAGACACAGGTTGTAACTTCATTAAACATGAATCTACATGAGGACAGTGCAGCTTATTCATGTTTGCTGTTAATAAGAGCTTCAAGAGCTGTAGAAATAATTAGTAATACCCTGAGACAAGTAGAGGAATCAGGCTGCCATTCCTGCCATGTCCCATCACACTGAGGTGCCCATAAGTGCTGGCTGGATTTCCTTGTGGATGATCAGGAGTAGAAGGCTGCCAAACTTCATGGCCAAAGAGAATTTCCACAACATTAGCTGTGACAGCTGCACACAGTTCCCTGCTGGGAAGGGCAGGTAAAAATCATTTGGACAAGCATTTTTGTTTTGGTGTGGAGGCTGTGGAGGTTGTTGGTTGTTCCTTGCAGATCGGGATGAGGTGAACAAGGAGTCGTGCCTCACTTCCCAGAGCTGAGCTAGGAACAGGTACAGCTGGAATCCACAGATCTCTGGAGAGTGGGAGGCAGAAGAGATGCTCAAGATCTCACTGTCCTTCCCACGGGTCCGTGAGCAGGGCCTGTGCACTGGTAGAGCTTTCTGTTTCCCCTTTATGGATTGTTTGCCTCCTGGATGCACTCTGCAGACCAGGAAAGAGTATTCACAGTTATCTCTGCCTCTTGGATGTGATATCTTGGGATTAATACAGAATAAGTGGTGAACTTGTCATGCTTGAGGAGATGCCAGGGCTATGGAGTTGCTCATGAGCTTAATTCCCAAGGGAGTAAGTCCCTGAGTGGATGGGCCAGGCAATTTCCTGGGCACTGCCACCAAAGGGATGGAGCAGACAAAGGGGTTCTCAGTTCCTGACCACATCTCAGGGAAGGTCTATCCACATCTGTTTTCATCCTTCATTTCCCTGAGTGTCTTTACACAAAATGAAGCCACCTCCAGAAGAAGCACAAAATGAAATAGTGCACTGAACAATTCCATTCTTCCAAGGGTGACCTTAAGTGCCAGAAACTGTTGTGACTTGAGAAATTCTCTGATGTATGACACATTCTTTCTGATGTTTTTTTTTTTCCTTGATTTATCTTAAAAGCTGGTTTTTAAGGCTAGATTTCCCAGTAGTGTGCTATCCCTTGCCCCATTAGAAGACTGTGCAATAATTTTGCTTGCTGTAGTTATGACAACAAAATTGAAAACTATAAAACCCTTAAGTATGCAACCTTTAGGCAACTTGGGATCTACTACTTGGGGTCATCCATGGATGTTATTAGTGTGCCACTTTTCAGTGCATTAGACAGACCAGTAGCCCCTATGCTGGTGAACCACTTGATTCCTTAAAAGACATGTTGCCTTTCATCTTGCCTTATTTTTCAAACCCTTAGCCAGATTCTGTCTGTGTTGACAAAACTGAATTTAATGGGCTCCACAGCCAATATCTAGGAAGTTTTTAAATGTCTCTAACCACTTAATTAGTTAAAAAAACAAGTTAATTTTGTTACGATACCACTAAATCTATCAATTTGAATCACTGGTTCAGCTCATATATTATTAATAAGAAAACAAGGCAAACTCAACTTAGATGTGATTTTCAGATCTCAATTTCAGAGCATTTAAATCCAAGTGACCCTGGATCTTAGTGCAATTAAAACAGAGCACAGCATTGCTGCTGACATCCAGTTCTTAGTGCCAAGATACTCAGTGATGTGCTAAAGACTATCCTAATGCATGCAGGGTTAATTACTGCTCGGCTCCACACATCATCTCTGAGATCCTTACAAAATTACCTGATTATTACAGAAAAATGCTGTGATTTGCCAATCAGCTGTTTTCTTACCTTTGTCTCTTTGGCCTCCATCCAGTGCCGAATGTAACATTTTGGCCAGGCCTGAAATAGAATTCCATACTCATATGAGCCAAATCTTTCTAAAAATCTGAGTAACTTGGTCAGATGCCTAGTGAGTATTGTGGGTTTTTTGCAAAGAGCTGACCTTGATTCTGACTGCTGAATATGTCTGAAAACCCAGAGTGGCCTTTCTCCACAAAATAAAAAGACCTATCTGTGGCCTCAAATGGGTTTGAGGTTGGAGAAGTTTATTTACTTTATTTTCAAAGCTGGCATTTTTAGTATCTCTGATATTTGTTACAGTTATTAATTCAGGAAACAGTCCTAGTTATTGAACCATGGAGTGTCAAAGCTCTTGGCTTGGTTATCAATTGATATATTCCCAGCCTACAACCCCCAAAATGTGGGAATACCGTGGGATGAAAGAGGATTGATAGCTAATGTTCATTATTCATTGGCCTCTGCCCTTTTGGTTGACAAGTCTTAGCAGATTCTGTAACACCTGCTAAGCCATCCTATAGTGTTTTCCAGCTGGGGAATATTTTTTAACAAATACTTAAACCTGTAAACCCATCTTAAAAGTTATTGTTTGGACGTGCTCTTAATCTGTGCAGTTTTTGTTTTGATTCATTTGCTTTTGTTTGAATTTTTTTATAATCCCTGCTCCCCGTAGAGCTCTTTGAACTGTTCAGGAAGCTTATCTTGAGCTGCCTGCAACATGCTGAGGAAATGGATGAGAGAGTTAAAAAATCAGATGGAACCTCCTGGGGAGTTTAATTCCCCACCCCTACAGATCTCGCGCTGAAAACACTGTGAGACCTTTTGTGCTAATTCCCTGTGAGTCTTCCAGAGCTGGTTCCTGCCTTTCCCAATCTCTAGCAGCAAGCACCAGCCATTCTCTCCCTGTCAGCATTTTCCATATGAGATGATCTAGAGGTGATGGTGCTGTTGAGTCCTTGCTTTGGGGTCTGTATCAGCTGGGTGCCAGCTGGTGATGGCAGAGCTCAGCAATTGTCTTACACTGACTTTCAGGAGATTCAGTTCCCTGTGCAAAGAGGGAAAGTGATAAATACTATTCTGTGCTTTCCTTTCTCCTCCCTCAGCTTTGTAGTGGCTCAGGTCTTTGTGGGTACCTGTGTGCTGTTCAGGGAGCCTTGCTTCTTTCCTGGTGAAATCAGAGTCACTACAGCCAGCAAAGATTCTCCTCTGGGTAGAATTCAGCTTTCTCCTCTGATTTTGCACTGATATGTAGCAGGTTCTGTTCTTTCATGCTGCCTGGACACGTAGGGGAGAGCTGGCTGCAAAGGATGTGGCTTCAAGATTAATAAATAAGATTTCCTATGTAGCAAATTCTGTAGCAGCACAAGCGCCCGTCCCCTCCAAGTGCTCCAAACCCCTCAGTTAGCACCTGAATACCCTGCCTGCCTTACAAACTGCATGTTTCACTGCAAAAGGACATGGAATCTCCAAGGAAATTTCCTCTTAAGGAATTTACCTTGGTGGTTTTTTTTTGCTGTGCTGTTGGAAGAACACACGGGGCAGAACCAATGTCCCAGCTGAGCTTTGGTTCTGTAACCAGGATGTGTTGGAGGCATTTCCCTCACAGTAAAAAGACTGACTGAGCACTGCAGAATGTCCTCTCCCTTAACCTGATTTATTTTATTTGCACCCACATGTGTGCATTTGTACACAATACGGACTCAGGGACAGCCATGGTGCTACTAGCTTCTATTTCTTTGGCTGCATGCTGCCTTAAAAATGCTGAGATCTCAATGAGAGCAATTCGCAATAAGAATGTCCAAACTCTTGTATTGTCAGTAAGGGGTCATTTTCGTGAATATTCATCTGAATTTGAAGTGCTCATTTGAAGAGCATGCAGTAAACACGTAGCTGAATGTTGCAATTGTCTGTATTTGCTCTCTTTTCCCCCTACATGTATCTACATTTATCTATAGCAGTCTTGCCAAATCTTCTAGTATTAAATATTTGTTTTACTTGTCATCTGTTTCATTCTCAGTCCTCAATGCCTATGTAGCAGGCAAGAAAAATCAAATTAAGCATATTTGTTCCTGGCTAACCCTTAGATCATTACTCATTCACTGCTGATGTTGTTGGTAACTGATATCTCCATATATCTCTGTACAGTGATTTGTTGTTAGAAAAATCACTTTATCATGACATCAGAAAATTCCTCAATTATGCTTTCTAAGAGTGGCTTTTTTCTGTGCAATAGATTTTTTTCCTGTCTCTTCATATTAGAGTGTGTAATGATAGATATGCTGCTTGTGTCTATAAAAAGAGTAATTCTTTGATTGTTCACTTTTAATCCTTTGTATTTAAGTCTGTATTTGTGAAGAAATGGTATACTGCTTTGCATTCAAGTGGTTTTTATTCTTGAGGGACAGAATTATTTTACAGTCCAAACAAACAAAGGGTCTTGCAACATCTCAGAACCTTACAGGAACAACCTCTGCATCAGTTTAACCAATTTTTTCTGCAGTTTGGAAGCTCAAAAGCTGAAGTTTGGTAATCAGTCATGTATGAACACAGACATTTTTCTTAAGAGTAATGTTTGAGAATTCCTAGCTTGTGGCCTTGTTAAGTCAAAAGCACTTACATTTCTGAAAGTATTAAAGGGACATAAAAAACTTATTACCATGATTCAGGCCCAAGAGTAGATAAAAATGTTCAAAATCATCAATCATGGCAGAAAAGAAAGCAGAATTTTTCATTAAGTTACTATTGAGATGAAGAAAGATGGCATGTTTCTGTTTTATTGTAATAAAGACAAACTTTCTGCTTGATCCACAAGTAAGGCCGAGGTGAAACAATCACTCTCAAAAGTAATCTTTTTTTTTTTTTTTTTTGAATTGAACTTTTAACTGAGAAACTAAGGCATGCCCATATTTCTACTGGTAAATGCAATGACTCAGGTAAATAGACTTTTGTAAAATTGACATTTACCCCTACTAAATTATGGAAATGTGATACAGAATATGGTCTACAGTGACTCAGACAAGATACTATTACTAATGCAAATGATGGCTTATAGAGAATATGCCCTGTCAAATGTGTTTATTACTATTTTTTATGATAAAATGTACTTATGCAGGAGATTTTAATGTGTTCTGTACAACATTTTGTTAGAGGAAAATACCATTAACTCAAATTGACTTACTCTGTGTTAACTAAAATAAAAACTAATGATCTGGTAGCTCTGGGAAGTTGGTTGTAAGTGAGAAAACCTCATGCAGGGGGAAGTTTCCAAAGACAGCCTATGCTTCATAGTGTTAGGCAAAAAAAAAATCTTCTATCTCTCTTGTTTTTTCAAAATAGAGAGGTGACCTGGTCACATTCTACGAACACCTGCATGTGGAAGAGATTTATGAGTATTGCAGGTCTTTTATCTCAACAAGATCATAGATTCTCTGGCTGTTGGCTGAAAATAAAAAAAAAAAAAAGAGTTCAGAAACAATTCATGTTTTGAAAGAGGGAGTAGCTGTCCATTGGAACAAATACCCTGTAGCATTTGCAAACTTCCAGGCTATAATTTTACCAGGTATTCTGGGATTGATGGGAATATTTGGAGTGGAAGAGGTTAGTGCAGATGGGTACAGTAGCTCCTTCTCACCACACACTGTCATAATACAGAGAATGGGAGAATAACTTCTGTTTCACCTTTCTGCATCCATTATGTCTTTGATCCCAAAGGCACTTTGATCTATCTGAATAAGAAAAGGACTAATTATTATTATTAAAATAGAAGTTATTTATTCTTTTCACATCCTGTGCTTTAGGAGCTTTAGTAATGCTTTGCAGTAATTTGTTTTATACCTCTCCTGCATTAAACAGAAATTAAAATCTTGGCTTGAGTTCATTAACAAGACCATTTGCCTCAAAGCTTAGTCAGGGTTACCAGAGTCTCCCTCTGCTATTATTCCATGAGAGTCAACTCATTAACCCAGTGTCCCTGTCTCCTGCACTATCTGCAGAGCAAGCTGCCAGATTAATTCCATACGATGGGAAATTAATCAGTACTATTGATCTGCAGTCTTCTTGATATGAGGCTTCCAGGGTGCTCTTAGTCTCATGCACTTTTCTATCGTTTATCCTAGAAAAACATTAAGAGGCTTTATATCTTTCTTAGTGCAATTAGCTACTGTGCATTTTGGGGCTATGAGAATGTTAGTGTGTTTAGGAGGGTGTGCAGATATTAAGCAGAGAGTTTACAAACCCAGCAAGACCCACAGGTTTTCACTTTCTTTCTTGAGATGTATTTGTGTTACTGTTTCAATAGGGAAAGCTATTTAAGGTAAGAAACTAGTTGAAGGTCTTATTTAATTGATCTACCATGAAGATGTCTTCATAGTGGACATTTCTTCACTCATCTTTACTTTATATTTCATGAGGTTTCAATATACTTCCTTTTTCCTCCAATCTCTTTAGATTTTGTAGTCTAGTAGGCCCTCCTGAGCAGGTAATTCCTTGTATATATCACTGAAACTGAGTCCTGAGTGTGTTTGGACACGTGTTGGTAAGTGATCACTACATCAAGACCTCTGAAGTTGGATTTTCTGAGTATGAACAAAATGTGGTGATTTTCTAGTGTGGACGGTCTGTCTTTGCGTGTCCTCGAGCGCCTTCAGCTCTGTGTGTCTGTTCTGTGCTCCTGCAAGGATTAAGCATAGCAGCAGGCAGAGAGTCTGGGCACCAGGTCTGGAGGGACATCCACAGACAGGACAGAGCATCTCCACCTCTGGAAATGAGTGTGAGATTCTGGAAGTGAGTGTGAGAGCTGTGAGGAGTGAGCAGTGTAACAGAACAGTCCTGTCTTCCACATCACCCTTTCAGATGAAAGCAGTAGATGGGTGGGAAAAGACTACCCCAAATCAGGATAAAATTCCCACCACAAGCTGTATGAAATGACTGGATGGATGGATGGATGATGGATGGATGGATGGATGGATGATGGATGGATGATGGATGGATGGATGGATGGATGGATGGGTTTCAAGATCCCCCAGGCACATCTTCAGACCCACCCATCCGGTTATTTCAAACAGCAGTGGCCTTGGTCTGGCATGCCCAGCTGATTATTTTTCCATCTTCTCTTTCATCCAGGTGCTGTCGATCTGCCCAAAGGACATGAGAGCAGACATCTGCGTGCACCTGAACCGGAAGGTTTTCAACGAGCACCCTGCCTTCCGGCTGGCCAGCGACGGCTGCCTGCGAGCCCTGGCCGTGGAGTTCCAGACCATCCATTGTGCCCCGGGGGACCTCATCTACCACGCTGGGGAAAGCGTTGATGCTCTCTGCTTTGTGGTCTCAGGATCCTTGGAAGTCATCCAGGACGACGAGGTGGTGGCTATTTTAGGTACTGCGATCTCTGCTGGAATGCTTGTGGTCTGTGTGTGTTTTCTTTTTGCTGAGTTTTAATATTAGCCAGTCTTACCTAACATCAGCTGGGACTACAGGAAGCTAGCAGTTGTCATAAGATGGAGATGCTGTGCCTCCAGAGATCCTTCTCTAGAGCAAATCCTTCATGTTTTGTGCCATTGGGAGTGCTCTTTCTGCCCAGTATGGCTCACTGGTCACAGCTACAGTGTCTCTGAGCAGAAGAGAATGGCATCTGTGTGCTTGACCTGTTTTAAACAGAGGAAATGCACATTGTTTATCTTAGTCCCTCAGGAGGATTTCCACATTAACCTTCACACTGGGATTTTAATTTTTCTGTGTTCTAGCCCAGAATAACACCTGCAAACAGTCTCTGCAAGGAAGCAGAATTTTTGCTTGTAGAGAGCTGGCTTTACAGAAAATAAAGAGTCTGATCTGACTTTGCAAAGGGATGGGGTTACACCATGTATCAAACCACAGTCATGAGGAATCTGAACAATGGGGGAATTTAGGTGAATCACCCTGTCACTCCACTGTGCTGTCTGGTTTTGGGAAAGAGCCCAGTGCAGACCCTCATTAGCTTGTATGGGATTGGGAAGGGTGTGCCATGTGGTGGGACTGAGTGGTCAGCACCGGTGTGGAGGCAGGAATCCTCCCCAGAGGCAGAACTATGTGGAGGAAAAACTGGTGGCTCTGCAGAAAAAACTACGCAGAGCCTGTCTGACCTGTTTCAAATAGACCCATTTATTGTAGAACTCATATCCTATTGAATATTTGCCTTCTCTTCAGGTGGAGCTGTCACTCCTTGAGGGCAAATCCAGTGGGTTCCTGGTCCTAGGGCAGCTGTCAGACCCCACTGAAGCTCTGTGCTGCTTCTTCCCTAACAGGGTGGCTCCAGAGGGCTCCTGACGTGTTTCTCTAAAAACGTGTGTGTGCCTGGGACTGGGATTTAGCACAGTGTGGATGGGGCTGCATGGGAACAGCTCCCCCAGGACATCACTTGGATTCTCTCAGCTGGAGTAGGAGCTCAGGAAAACTCACATCCATGCTCTTTGGAAATACCTGTTGCATCTTTCTGTATTCTAGCGTACATTAAGATTTTAAAAAAGAGATTTCGTGTAAGAATGAATCTGTTTCCATATTCAGATGTGAAGTCATTACAATGAGAGCTCCTAAATCAACAATTTCCATAGGAAATTATTCCTTGTATTCCAGCTCACTGGACCATTTCATTTTTAAAATTAATCTCAGTGATGATATCTTATATTTGCTTACAGTTATTTAAAAAACAAAAGGCTTAAGAGGAAGTAGCAGTATCTAAACAAATCAATGGTTTTTAGAATGAGAACAATAAGTATGTAATTTACTGAACTAAGAGCTATCACTCTTGGATTACATGCAAAACTTGATTACATTTATTAATGAATATTGTGTGTTTGGAATGACATGACAGTAAGAACTTTTTGTTTCTACCTTTTAGATGTATTAAATCTAGTATCTATGTTAATCCCCCTGTGACCAGAGAGAATTTTAACCATATCTGGTTAAGTGAATTACCTTTAATTACCAAAAGTACCTTCAATTCTTCAATGACTCAGAGCTGTGTTCATCATGTACTACAGGGATTGGCAGAACGTGTAAATGTAACTTAAAGCAAGATAAACTGCTTCCTCTAGTCCTAGAACACACTGAAGAGTTTTTTCATGCTCTGACATATTATTTAGCAGAATAGTGAACTGAGTAATTGTGGGATATTTTGTCCTAAAAATTCACTTGTGGAAGAAAATCTCTCCCAGATGTAGTTGCAAAGGCATTTTTAGTGACAGCTGCAGCACCTGAAACAGCAACTGCAGATCAGACAGTGAAAAACATAATTTTTATTGATCTGTTCTGCATTGAGAAGTTCAAGCACAAGGAGCATGAATCTGCCTAAGGGGGAGACCAGGTTTAAAAAAACTGACTAATGGGAAAACCTCAGTACCTGCTTTGAATGCTGCAAGCATCTGCTGCCACACTGGTTTCCCCAGGGAAAGTCCACTTGCAGGATTGTGCTGCCAGTCTGTCCATCTTCTCCACCACTCAGCAGTGACCTAGAGTACAGGAAATGCAATAAGTATCCTTTGGAAACTTGTCCTTATTAATTTCCTCTATGAGAGCAGGAATGAACAGGACATTCTGTCTGCAGCCTCTGCTCCTTGTAGAGGAAATAATAGTGCAGTGTGGTTTAATACAGTAGTGTGTGATTTGCCTCGCTTAGGGAAAGAGAGAGGGAGAAGGGGTGTTTTGTTTTTTGATGTATTTTTAAATGTGGAATATCCAATAGAAGTGAGTCAGGTAGGGACATTAAAACAGGTTGAGAACCATCATGTCCCGTCTCTGACATTCGTGCTTCCGTCCAAAGTGCAGGGCTTTGTCCTCTCTCAGGTCCTGCATGAATCACTCCATGGATTTTGCTGCTTTTTCCCTTTGTCCATCTTCCCTTGCCTCCAGCCAGGGTGAGTGGGCACATCCAGCCTCCCTGCCTGCAGAAACGGTGTCCTCAGGAGACTTGGAATCCTGTCCAGGTGCTTTTCTTTATTTCCACCTTCATGGAACAACCATCCTTTCTTTCAACAGCTTTTTTCCCGCCCCAACAGTGCTTTGGTGTTCCCTGTGCTTGAAATCAGGTGGAGCCTGGTGACTGACAGGGCAACTTGCAGCACCGTGACATTTTGTTCCCCCCCAGTTTGATTTTGTTCTCATTTGTGGATAATTAAACGCCCAGCGCTGCAGTAATCAGCATTACAGAAACACTCACAGTAAGAGAATGACTCCAACTGTAGACCTGCAGTTTTTAGGCCTCATTAAAGGAGATATCCAGGTGCCCCATTATGTTCCCCTCATTAGTTCCCTCCCCTTCTCGAGGGCAGTGTCCCACCTCTTGCAGGGAGCACTCCATGTGCAGAGCTGGGGTGCTGCTACACTGGGGAAAAGGAGACACAGACATTTAAACATAATTCGTCTGCAGCTGCCAGGAGAATGGAGAAGGGCAAACAGTCTTGTGTCTAATTATCCAAACTTTCCCAGCAAGTGAGGTGACCCTGAGAAGGCACATCAGTAATTTTCCACCGTCTCAAGCAGGAGTAAACAATTTAACTGCCTCTGCTCTGCACAGGGAGGTGTCACAGCAAAGGATCTCAGGGAGGACCAGGGGTTTGGAGTCCCTAGGCTCATGAAAAGAGGCATCAGCTACCAGAGGGCACCTCATAATTCACCCAGCTGCAATTAACCTGGATTTGCTCCTGATGAGGGGTTACACATCGGTGGCAATGCCAGCCAAGTGGCTCTGAAAGTTGCTTTCCAGCTCCTGCTATTTTCACAGCTGGCTGTTTAAGTTGTGCAGTAACTTAAACTGGGCATATTGATTAGCAAGGCTTAAAGAAGTTGTTTTTTCAGCAGAAAAATAATGGTCTACTGCGTTCAGATGTTGATTGTAGGAATTGATCAAAAATATTGCTCAAGCTGCATAGCGATAAAAATATATTGAGCAGTGGAATCCTGGTGGAGGTTGCTGCTGAGTGAACTCAGTATGATATTCAGGTCAGAATGAATATAAATTTAATAATTCATGTTTCAGCCACACTTAGGGTCCTCCCATAGTATTCAGTTATTTGCCTTTATGTATTACATGTTAATTCTCAGCATGTTCTGCATATAATTCCAGAGTAACCCATTGTTAATTGTTATTAGACAAACCAGACCTTATTAAAGGTCTGCTTCATTAATTATTTCCAAATTTTTTATCTGGGAAGGGGATATGATACAGTGTGAGAGGAGTAAAGCAGGTTTTTTGAGTTTGGTGTGGTGGGTGAAAATAGGGATGAGTCTTTTTCCGCTCTTAATGCTACTTGTGTTTGGAGGTCAAAAGATTGAGTCTCCCACCAAATCACACAGAGAAAAGTTCTTTAGAGGAAGAGCAAGTAGCAGCTCCCGTTTGGGTGAGCAGGAATCCCAGGAGCTCTATAGCTCTCATCCATGGGCATTAACAAGATGATATTTGGTATCCATGCATCAGCACTTTGAATTTCCAAGCCAGGCATGTGCTTTGTGCAGGACAAGACTGACTGTGCATGTGGTGCACTTTGTGACATGAAAACCTGCTTGTCCAGTTCCATCTCACGGTATTAGTGGCTAATTGGCTGATTTTAATTTGTTTAGTTGCAGCTTGGGTTTCTTCTCAAGTGAAGTGAGGGTGGCAGAATTGGCCCCTGTGTCAAAATCAGCTCTTGTTAATTTATACTGGACTTTTGTGTTGTTTTCCATGTGAAGTCGACCAAGGCAGATTAATTGTGAACATTTCCCCAGGTTAGTAGCATGCACCTGGTAGCAATTTACAGAACAGGCTGTGTCCTATTTCATCTATAGGAAAAGTCCCCTGTGTTCCAATGAGTTAAAGCTCTAAATTAACTAAGAGGAAAATGATTCATAGAGGAAAAGATTGAGCTTTTTTTTTCAGCTAGCAGAACTGAAATAATTAATGTGATTTAGGCTGGGTTTTAAGTGCTGAATCTGAAAATATTTTGCAAAATACTTGAAGGGTTACTGGTCTGAAAACGAGTGTGATTTGCTGGTCTGCATTGTGCAGTTCTCCTTAAGTGCCTTGGAATCAGTTAGATCTTGCAGGTCTGGGTTGACATCTGCACTGCCATTGTGTGATTTAGTCCTACTGATGCTTGTTCAAAAGTGTCCTTAGTTCTTGCCAACAAACCTGAATTGTTCATATTGTTTTGTAAATTTAATATACTTTTGTGTCTCTGCATGATGGTTAATTATGATAAGAAACATCAGTCTTAATTTAGTGCCAGCTAGTGTGTTACAGATTTGATCTGCAGCCTCCAGTCAGAACGATTCCTTTCTCTGAATTGATATGTTTTTGAGTTAGACCTGCATGCTTCACTGCCAAAACTCGAAAGTATTGCCAGCACAAGAATAGGAAAATTATTTAAAAATCATGTGGTACAGTTCTTTTAAATCAGACTAACAGTTTGAGGCAATCTGATTTGCCCTACGAGTTTTCAAGGTGGTAGGAATGGTCATGCTATCAGGTTTATTTCCTCAGTCAGAAGGATAGAAACCTATTTCTATGTAAAATCAAAATGGAAATAACCTGTCTCCAGGAGCTGGGGATTCTAGAAGGATGTGAGGTAGTGATGCTACTTGCACTAAAAATGAGAAAGATAAGGAGAGGAATCTTTCTGGACTTTGGGTCCTGCTTGGAGCAATCCTGAATGCTGGAAGAAAGGTAATTCCTTTGTGCTTCCAGGTGCAGATGGGGCAGGTGCACTGTGTTAAATAATGCAAAGCCAGCATGGACCAGGGTTTTGGCACAGTCATTGCTGCTTTGCTGACTGTTTGACAATGCCTCAGAGGCTGGAAATGCTGTTTTCTCCTGTTGTTCTGCCCTTTCACGTGCAGTCCCATAGAGGTGGGTTTATGTGCAGCTCAGTGATCAGCTCTGGTCTGATTTTCAAAGAATTTCTGGCCCTTCTGGATGCCCCAGAAGAATATGAGGCTAAAAGATTCACAGGGGCAAGAAGACCTCTCTCACAGTTTGGAATCATCTCTGCACATCTTGGGCTGTGCTGGCAGTGACGTCCCAGATGGGAAGTGCACCTGATTGATTTGCACCACTGCATCACCTTCTCCAGACACCCTCTTTAGGCAGAAACAACCATTTCAGCTAAGCCAAATGTCTTGGGGTGATTTGATGGTCTGCTATCCCCTATTTTTCCCAAATTTATTTCCTTCCAAATTTGTCTCCAACCAGGACACCCAGAAATCCAGCCAGCCCAGCAGCCTGTCTTCAAAAGTGGTCAATAGCAGAAGTGCAGGAGAATGCAGGAAAGTGAAGTAAGGAAACTGTGATACTTCCCCAGAATGTTTCCAACCCTCTGGACTGGACAGTATTTCACCCAGAGGGAAATCTTTTGTGTTTAGTAGCCACAGATAGATTTTATTCCATTTTGTATACCTGTGCAACCAGTCCCAGTGTGCCATGGTGAGGAGATGCACGACTGCTCACTGGCCCATCTCAGAGCTGCTCTGGGTGACAGAAGCTGATTCACTCCCTGCTCGTTGGGTTTTTACATCAGTTTGGTCCTGCAGCAGGAGGTTTCACCACAGATACACAGAAATATGAATTTGTATGAATATAGACACCAATATATGTAATGATGACCTCCACTTGTGTGCATGCTGCCATCACTTCATGGTATTTGGCACTGGAGCTGATTGGATGAACATTTTCTCTCTGGTACAGTTGTACTGATCTTCAACCAACATCAGCCTTTGCTTTTCATGAGCAGTGTAAGATTTGAGTGCATCCTGATGGAAAGCCAACATCATTCATCATGTCTGGCTCATGCTAGCGTGACTGATGAGGCTTTGGAGATATTTTCAAATGGTTAAAGGGTAGCTGGTTTATTAGCTAAGACTGCACAAAAAAACACTTCCTTAAGAAGACTTGGTCCCCTTTATGTGTTTTTACCCAGTGCTATTTGCTACCAAGAATTTATTCTTTAACTGCCTGCCTAAACTTTCTTCCAAAGGATCCATCAAGCTCTTATTTCTGCTAGGATATTTATTAGCTCAGTTTCTGTCCCCATCTGAAGGAGGATAAATTTTGTCTCTACATAAATACACGTGTGGATTCTGAGATGTTGTTTAAACAGAGTGTTTCTGAGTGTTTCATTCCATCTGCAAACTCCTGGGGGTTCTATGAAACCCTTAAGAATTTTTCTACCTGAAAGGTCCAGGCATGAACTCCTGTCTGAGAAACTGGCAGGTCAGTCCATGGTGTAAGGCTGCAGAGCACATCTGTCCCCCCAAATCTGTTTGGCAAGGTTATCAGAATACAGAAGATAGAACAGTGCATAGAAATATCCTGACCTGTTATAGATCTGCTTACCATATGATTTCTCCTAAATATATTTATGTGAATATGCATGAATATATATGTATATTTTATGTACAGGCAAACATACATAGTATTTAGAATAATAGCAGTGTAGTTATTTCAGCAAAAACTATGCCTGCCACCAACACCCTTCACATATCCTCTTGTTGCAAAAATCTGAATTTTTATGATCTTAGTGGTCTTTTCCAACCCGATGATTCCATAATTCTGTAGATGTGACATTCAGGGGTATGTTTTAGTGTGGATTTGGCATTGCTGGGTTAATGGTTGCTCTTGAGGACCTTAGAGGTCTTTTCCAGCCCAAAGAATTTTAGCATTCTGTGATGTGTAAGATGTATGCAGGTAGTTCCTTTGCACTCTAATTTACAGCATTCCTTCTTCCAGTGATGCTTGGGGCACTGGGAGCAGGGGCAGGAGGGTTTCCCAGAGCTTTGCCTCCATTCAGGAGGTGCTCAGGACTCAAGACAGGGCAGATTTGGGAGGGAATGTACTAAGGCCTCAATAAATCTCCAGAGAATCTTTGGATATTATGCAGGCTGCATCAGCACCTCTGCATTCCCAGCTCAGCCCCAGCAGCACTTCCCCTGGAGCTCTGAACATCCCCTGCAAGTGAAAAATTCCTGTATGTGTCTCTGGGTGGCTGTGTCAGACCTAGCCAGTTAAATTTTCTGTTTTGCAACCCTGAAAATTTTATTTTAATTTAGTTGCAATGTGTAAAGATTGCCCTCAGAATCACGGAATGGGTTGAGACACCTTCCACTAGACCAAGCTGCTCAAAGCCCCATCCAGCCTGGCCCTGAGCATTTCGGGGATGGGGCACCCGCAGCTTCTCTGAGCATCCTGTTCAGTGCCTCACCACCCACTGAGTAAAGAATTTTTTCCTAACTTCTGATCTTGTCCTGAGTGAGAAATTTCCTCTCTGCACAGTGAACTCCAGTTAATGGGGATAAAGTATAGTGCATTAATCTCTGTATTTACAAAGAGGCGTTGTTTTGGAGAATCTGGTAGGTTTTGTTTTCATTCTGTACATTCCTTAGCACATTTATAACCAGCAGACAAGCTCAGAAGTGTGTGTGGGAAATGTCAAATTCAAGATCACGTAAAGGCATCCAATATTTTGTACTTTCTGAAGAGTATAAACCACAATGTAAGAGGAGTTTAGAATTTCACCCTTCAAATCCAGTGAGTGATGGCTCATGGAAGAGTGAATAAGTTCAATTCATTGTGTCCTAGCCTTTAAGTCACAACCAGTGCAGTCCCACATCCCTGCCACACAGAAGGACAACAAGATCTCAAGCTTATAAATATTATTTCATTTATCCATGTAATACTGTGTACAGATTCTGTAACACACTGTTGTCCTGAGTTTTGGGGTGAGCATCCAGTTCTTTCAACCTCTTGGTTAAATTAACTACATATTAGCCTAAATTTGAAAAGAGAACAAGTGGTTGCTAACATTTCAGTGGTGAAACCACTGTCTTTTAACTGCAGTCTGCTCTGAAAGTAGGACTCAGCTCTGTCCTATGTCCACCTCAAAGAGCAAGTCCATTAAGCAATTTTCTGCATTTCAGAGATGGACTGTTTTCTATAAATTATGTAACTCTGTTGAGCATGTCTGTAAACTGGGTTTTGAGCTCTAAGTAGAGACAAGGACAATTAACTGCAAAAGGTAATTTCAAAACAGTACATTGGGTAAATTATAATGTTACTACAAAATGCTCTATATTAAAGAAAACATTTTAAAGCACCTTGTTTTATAAATTATACCAGCTGTGTTATGTATTGTAGTTAAATTCAATTACATAAAAATATGTAGAATCAAAAGCAGCTCAATGAGATACAGTTATAACCTTTCTAAGGGATGGTTCTGTTATAGAGACATTTTTTAGAAAATAAAAACAGAGAAGGGAAGGGAAGATAAGGACTTGCACATTTTATTTCACTCTGCCTGAGAAATGTTAGATATGTTTTACTGGATACAATACCAAAAGCAGAAATGGAAATAGAGAAATAGAGCCTCTGACCCCTAAAAGTAATAAGGTTGGATAGATTACCCCTCTGGCCTGTGTTTCCACAATAGAGTGGAGCAAAATGTTAAAAGTTCTTACAAGAGGAAATACTAAAATCCGTTACCTGTTTTATGCCAAAACTGTAACATCTCTAACCTTCACCAAGGGGCTGTTTGAGGTGCCTGAGATCAATAGCCACTGGCTGACTGATTGGAGTTCCCTTTGATAACTGCTCAAATACAGAGCAGGGATGTGCTTCTGGGGGTGTGAAACAAAAAATACCCTTTGTACCACGGTTTCTGCTTCAGGATCTGAGGTGTCAGCCACAAACCACACGCCAAGGTCCTGGCCCAAACCTGGGCAGCAAGAGGCAGCTTTGGAATGTTTCAGTGTGTTTTCTGTTGCCCCTTCTCAGAACAACCAGAAGGTCCAAACCTGACGGCATATCTCCAGCCTGCACCCATGCCGGGGTTCTGGTTGGGTCAGAAGTGTGATTCTGAATCTGGTGTCCTCATCCTCTCCTCCTGCTTGGGTGTCTAGCACAGGTCTGGGGGTGTGGATTCCTTGCAGAGGAAGGCAGGCTAAGTCAGAGCACTCCCAGTCCCTGGAGCCTTTCTGTGCATGGCACTGGACTACAGCTAGTCCCTAATCCTCAGTCAGCTGTTCTGCTACACTGAAGAAGTAGCCTTAGGTGTAATTTTCCCCTCTGGTTAAGGGTATTTATACATGTAGGTGTCTCAGGTATCAAACCCTCTCTTACTCAGCAAACACTGAAATACAGACTTAAGCCTAAGCCTCTACTTAAATGGATGAATTTGCGTTAGAATTATACTGGTGGATGTGTTTTAAGATTTAGAGGTGGTTACTTAAAAGTTAAAAGTCTCAGTGAGGCTTTTGGTGGGTTTTCCAGAAGGATTATTACCACTGATACTGAATTAAAAGTGTTGAAACATCCTTTAAAATGTTGTCCTTGGGCCCTGGAAGCTGGCTTCTGCCCCTCACTGTAGAGCCATGAGGATGAAAGAACCTAGATGTCAGAAGGTTTTTGTGAGACTAGGACTCCTAAATCACCTGGGAACAGACACCTGAAATATTCAATCACCTGAACATTAGTTAAGGGCTCATTATATTCCGTAGCCTTTGAAAAACCCATTACTTGGATCCTCAGCTACAAGGAGACCTTTGCAATCTGGCTCTTATGCTTTGTGACACTTCACAGAGCAATCTATAAATACCTTAAAACCTGGGGCTACTGCTAAGGATGCTCAAGTACCTCAGCTAATTTTAAAACTTTTACCCTTGTTAGTTTTCATGGTTGGGAGCTTGCATTGGGATAATTGAGAGCATAAGACAGGTTGTGAAAAAATCATCTGTGTGCCAAAACTCTTCCTAAGCATTACCTTTTAACAAATCTGCCCTGCTGTTTTTCAGGTAAAGGTGACGTGTTTGGTGATATCTTCTGGAAGGAAACCAGCCTGGCCCACGCATGTGCCAACGTTCGGGCTCTGACCTACTGCGATTTGCATATAATTAAGCGAGAAGCCTTGCTGAAAGTGCTGGACTTTTACACTGCTTTTGCCAACTCCTTCTCGAGGAACCTCACGCTCACCTGCAATCTGAGGAAGAGGGTAAGCCCCTTATTTTCCCCTTCCTCTCACCAGGTGCTTGCAGTGTTTAACAGTCCCCCATTTCCTCCTGATGTTTTCAGGTCATGGCAGATTGAGTGGCCTTTCGATAAATGCTCTTGTCACTGCTGGTAATGATGGCACAATGAAAGTTACCTGTAGATTTGCAGCTCTGGGGAGCAGTCCTAGAAGGATGACATATGGATTGCATTTCTTTTCCTTTTCTTCATAGTTGCTGGTTCTCGTTTTGTTGGTTTTTTTCCACCCCGTCGCATAAATGTATAAAGTTATATTTTATAGAATCCAGATTTTGGATTTCTCAAAGTTGAAGTCTTTAAGATACAGTTCAGAGGACAATCTGATAGATCTCCATGTTATAGACCAAGTAAGAGAAATTTATTGATGTTAAGTAAATAACATGCACTCATCAAAGGTACTGTATTAATACCTGCTTCTCACAGTTGCATAGTCTAGAATTTTAATATGGCAAATTTAATAAAGCTGGCTAGTGATTTTACATTCACAGCTCACTTCTTAAACCCTCCTGCTCATTTTATAATCAATCAGCAATGCTCACTATCCATTAGTCCTTTCAAAGAACACTCCATCTAAAAATTAATTAGCTATAAAGATGTATCTTGAAAACAGGTTAAGGGATCCTTTAATTCACATTGTGGCTGCAAAATTTCATCTTTATGATTTTTTTTTTTTACGATTGATGAGGGTTATATAAATTTCATTTGCATAGAGAAATCTCATAACAATGATTTATAGATTGCTGAGCATTAGCTGTGATCCTCTAGCTACTGAAACACGTTTTTCTGCAGCTGTACCTTGGGCATCTCACCTGATAATGTACCAAGGCTACCTCAGTATTTCACAAGACCATTTCAGCCTCTGCAGTAAGAGGACTTCTGCACAACTACAATTTTATTATCTTGACTCTAGTTTCTCTCTAGCCACTGGAGCTGCTTTCAGGGGAGGTTTCAATTCCTGTGCATCACTTGTGCTCATTAACACCCCAAGTATGGCACAAAATACCCGTGGCAAGAAGCAGATGCAATGGGATTACAGTGCCCCTCTGTCTGTGCTGGAGCCTGAAAGAGCTGAGTTATAATCAGGTTTGGTTCCAGCCTGTCAGCTTACCTCTGACTCAAGGTTGTTAGCTCCACTTCAGACCTGAAGGAGGGCTCTGGGGCTTGGAAGCTGGTTCACGATTTCTAGCTTATCACTTCTCTGTTGATAAGAAGTGCTCCAAGCCTTGACTTCAGCATTCCCCCCCTTGCTATCTCACCAGCTACAGCCCTGCAATGACAACTCTGCTCAGGCATTTGCTGATGGTGATTTCATGGGACAAGATAATGCCACATGTATTGTACCAAAATGTATTCTTTCCTTCTTAAAACTGTGAGCCTGTCACTCCAGCTGCCTTCCTGAGAAAAACATGGACATGTCTATTCCTGACAGGGCAGTGTGCTGGAGTTCAGCTCTGCAGTCCAGGGCTGTGTATGGGGAGTATTCTCCTGGCTGAGTTGTCACAGAATTTCTTCTCATTTTCTCTCTTTCTTAGAATTTCTTCCTCATTTTTTTTAAGGAAAATTGGTTTCCCTGCAGGGTCCTGGCATGGGGAATCATCCAGGTGGAAAAACTCATGGAATTCCAGTTGCCAGTATACCTGCTGTTTAACTCAGTGTCAGGTACATGGACTTTGACTTGGGGACAGTGACTCCCATAAGGAACAGCATTCCTAAAGAAATGTTGAATTTTGCAGGAGAAGAAATGTTGTTTATGGAAATGTGTGGGCAGTATGTGAGAGTGGATGAAGAGTAAAAGAAGGGTCATGTCAATGTGGAACATGCAGAGTGGAGTTCATTTCATTAAAAACTGGGTGATGATGTCCAGGGTAGTCACCAATCACCTCCATAGTCCATGAAGGATGGTTCCTCTGGGAGGAACCAGTTTGGGCTCCCAGTTTGGGACTGGAAAACCATCCCCTTCTGATTTCACAGAGTCCATGATCACTAACTTTTAAATACCTCACGTCCATCAGCTGAACTCCACCCCTCTCCTGCAGTTGCAGTCGATAACTGTTTTGGAAGCAGCCTGGCATTGCAGTCAGATGCGCTGAGCCAGAGCCTGCTCTGCAGAAATTCTGTGTTTTGTTCCTGGGCACAAAATAGATCATGCTATATTCAACACCAGGGACACAATCCATGTGCTGTTACATAAAGATATTCAGGGGATTGTTTCAAACCTCCTGTCTGCTGGGAGGATATGTGAGTCCCTGTTGGGAATCACAGAAGCGTTTGGCAGTGAGTTCACCCCTGAGGAAAATCGGTGCCATCCAGGACAGTTCCATCAGGTGAACAGAAAGCAATTGTTCAGGCAGTGAGGCTGGGCTGACAGCTGCACTGTGCTGCAGCAGCTTGTGCTGGAGTCATGTAGCCTAAATGGAAAGAAAATCATTGTCTCCTTTAATTGATTTCTATAGAAATATATACTTAGCACTTTTTCTATATAGTCATCACTCATAAGGTTTGACATTTAATTATGACTTAAATAAACTCCTTGGGGGTTTGTGCCTGAGAAAATGGCTGTTCTCACTGTCAAAAATACATAGGCAGAAGTGTTCTTGCTCCAGGTCTGCTCTTTGAAACACATATCCATGGATTTGGGTGCACACACCATGTGTTTGTGCTGCCCTGTCCCTCAGCCAGCACTTTGATGCAGTCCACAGACTGCAAAACATTTAGACATTCAAAAGGCTAATAAATTAATAATAGTGCTGAGCACAAAAGGTTATTTCCACATGACAGGGAAGCTAAAGTCTTGTTGAAGTGGGAAAATAATGTTTTCTCACTCCCAAATAGCATTTAGAGCCTGGCATGTTGAATGACCTCCTTAAGGCATCTGCTCAGCAAAAGTATTGCAGCATATCATGTTTCGTGCTCTGATATCTTTACAGCATGTCTGACATCACTAATGCACACTCCAAGGCAGTACCAGGACTACTTTAAACGTCTTTTTTTTTATTATTATTTTTTTTTTTAATCAAGGAAAACAATTATTCTGAAAAGATATTCTTTAAAATCACAATGAGATTACATAGCTGCCTCTGAGGATTGAGTAATAAAGCAGGGTTTGGGATGAGTCTTCAAAGAGTTAATTACTGCCTTCTGATGCTGGAAGAGAATATTAATAATATCTAATTCATTAAGTGCCTCTCAAGATTTCACACAGCTGGAGGGGGCACTCTCTGTAAGCTTGAGCCATGGAGTTTGGCCTGAGGAGGGGAGTCATGACTGATTTTTAGGAGGCTCTGTGGCATCCAAACATCAAAGGGAAGTGAGCACCCAGGGTGGAAATCTTGGGGCAAAAGGAACAAAAGAAGTCAGGGGGTCTGCAAATGTTTGCAAAATTTCATTAGTAAATTACTCACTTGGCATGGGAACGTCTATGAGTTAATCCCTGCTCTCCTTGTGAAAGCACAGAGCAGTGGGTTTTGGATAAAGGAGTGGGGTGAAAGGGAGCAGAGAAAGAGAGAGATGAATGAAAGCAAACAAACAAGCAAAAGAAGGGTGACCAAGAGAGACACCAGTCCTGGCTCCAGTTGTTCCAGCTGGAATGTCCTGGGTTGTGGGGTGCACAAAAGTCCAGGCTTTGTGGGGGTGCCTGTTTGTAGATTGGTTTTCCCATCCTGGAGATAAGTTTCTCATTTTCAATGCAAATTAGTTATCATGCACAGTCAGTTCTTCCAGACCTTCCTGGCATCGGGTTGGAAGGCTTTGAGGGTCTTGGGTGGTCTTGATCCCCTTCTACTGTCCACTCCCACATCTCATTCCTGCACTTGTGCTGTGTTGTGTTTTTATTTCCAGGAGCCAGAATAAGGATGTTTGTCCTGGAAAAGTGCTGCCCTAGATACCTCCATATGGCCCCGGCTCCAGCCACATTCTGGGGTTTTTTTTTCCCTTTTCTCATCATTGCTTCCATTTGCTAATGTACCACCTCTGCTGAACTGAGCCCAGCACAGCCTGTGCAAGCATGGGGAAAAATCCAGATGAAACCTTGTCCCTCCTGAAATCACAGCTAAAATTCTCCTGTGCTTCCATACAGCAAAGATTTCAGCCACAGCTTTTAAGGCACGCAGTCACATCCTGCTGCTTTCTACCGTGGCCAGAACGAGCTGTGTTAAAGGAATGAGTCAGGAGCAGCCAGGGAAGAGGACAATTGTTCCTGTCCGACCCCTGGTGCGTTTGCTCCTGGAAGGTGTGCTGAGAGTGAGCCGAGGAGATGTGAGGAGAGATGAGTGCCTTTAAGGCAATGAAATCCCATTTGGGGAGGTTCAGGTTTTTTACCTGTGATGCTCTTAAAGCCAGGGACAACACTGTGAGCGACTGATGTTATCTAATACCTCCAGCACACGGAATCTCTGGGGCTTTTTAGCAGGTGAGGCCATCAGACTGTGTTAACACACATGTCCTATTTTCCTTTTTTCCTTCAGATTAGAATAATTTCTTTTTAAATTGCCTTCCTCTTCTTGCTTGAGATTTTAATGCATCTCACATGGTTTCTTGACTGAATCACTCGTCAGTTCTGTGTCATGTGGTTTTTAGAAAAGCATTATCTTAAGTTGAATTCTGCATTCACATGTCCTAAAAGTGAAGGTTGTCCCAAGGTTCATTCACCATCCCTATTTTCATTTTCCAGACCCTCCCAGTGGTGTGCTGTATTAGTGACAGTCCTGATGCAGAATGCCAGAGGCAGAGAGCATTGCTCAGCTATCAGCCCTTGCCCCTGAAGGTCACTTGTGTTCTGGTGACCCGAGGACTTTCACACATTTTGAGCTCTGAATTGAGCTGCTCACAATTGCAGGAGCTTGGTTCAGAGCTGTTAGCACTTCCCCAGCTGGTGCTTACACACAGTCCCCACCAGTGCTGGAGAGTGACTTACATGGAAAGGGGTCAGAGCATCGCCCTTGTCTCAGGCCTTTTCTCTCCCTCTCTGGTTTTAAATTGTCTGGGGTTTTTTTTTCTTTTATATGAACATGTTGTCCCAGAAAATTAACTATAGGGATAGTTTATCTTCAGTGACTGTTTAGTGTGATTACCAAACAAGTAAGTTACACCCTCAAAAGTCAATTTGGTTTTGTTTTGTTCACATCTTAGGAGACTTTGCAGCTGCCATTATGCTTCAAAAGACTTTCACCTTGGAGAATTCTTGAAGGTTTTTATTGTTTAGCTTTATTACATTCACCTCTCTCTCCAAATATGTTAATACTCAGTTGCAATATTTCCTAAAGGACTGTTCCACTGATTTACATCTAACACCACCTATGATGCTGTCTACAGTTGCCTGTCAGATGAGCTTGGGTGAGAAGAGCCCACTCCAAGCCTTCAAAGAAAGTGTTCAAATTATTGATTGGTGGTCCTGGGCTGGAAATTTCTGGAGAAATTCAGGGATCTGAGCAATCCAAACCCATGTGAGGAATTTATCAGTACAGATAATGCAGCAATTTCTTGTGTATTTGTAGCTATGTGGTTACAGACATCCCAGCAAAGGCCATCCTCCTCCTTCTGCCTCTGAGACCCCACAGATCCTTCTGAGTGAGAATTACAGATCTGAGGTGAGAGTTTTTACTGCAGCCTTTCCTTCCCATCTCCTGCTCCCCTGAGCAATTCCTTGTGTCTTTGCCCATCTTCAGGGACATGGGGATTTGAATTTAAGGCATTCAAAGCAAGGAAGTGAGTCCTTGGAGGACTGTGTGTGACTTTGCTAGGTAGAAGAGCAGCATAAAAATTGAAAGGGAGAACTGCAGCAGCTTCAAGTTCAGCCCCTGCCAGGCAGGGTGGGATAGCTGGAGCAGAGTGAGTGCTGCAGGAGCTGCCGTGGGTTTGCTGTCTCACTTCTGGAACTGTGACAGAGCTGAACTCTTTTCCCTGAGCCTCACTCCTTTTCCTCTCCTCTCTGCCACTTCTTCATCTCCTGTACACTCATCTCTTCTTCAGGTCATTTCTTCTGGGTGCTCTTCAGGTCATGCTGGCCGTGGGAAGTGAGGTGCAGTGAATGCCCTCCCCTGCAGGAGCAGAGGGAGCACAGGGGTTTTCTCTTGCTTGGCTGAGGCTGCACTCGTGGCTGGGTGCAGAACTTGGTGCTAAGTGTCAAACTCTTGAAGGCATCCAGGGCAGCAAAGCTGGTGAAAGGGCTGGAAGGAGGGTGGGGAGCAGCTGAGCACTTTGGGCTTGTCTAGTGTGGAGAAAAGGAGGCTGAGGGGTGACCTCATTTCCCCCTGCAGCTGCTTGAGGAGGGGAAGGGCAGAGAGAGAACTGCTGGTCTCTCCCTGGGGTGCAGTGGCAGGATGTGTGTAGATGGTTCAGAGCTGCTCCAGGGATGGTTTACTGGAAATCAAGAAGCATTTAGTTGATGAGAGGATGGACAAACTGGATGGAATGGGCTTCCTAGAAAGATGGTTCAGAGCTGCTCCAGGGATGGTTTACTGGAAATTAAGAAGCATTTAGTTGCTGAGAGGATGGACAAACACTGGAATGGGCTTCCTAGAAAGATGGTTGATACCCTGAGCCTGTCAGTGTTTAAGAGGCATTTGGACATTGCTCTTAAGATCATGCTGTAACTTTTGATCAGCCCTGAAGTGGTCAGTCAATTGAATTAGATGATGGTTGTAAATTCTTCTCTCCTCTCCTCTCCTCTCCTCTCCTCTCCTCTGTTCCATTACTCACCTAAAGCCCAGGGCACTGAATATCCCGTGGGATCTTTGGGAGGTTGGGGGTACTGTGGATTCACAGCACAGTCTGGATTAGCATATTTTGCCTTCAGACTGCAGGCAGATGCAGAGATCAGCCAGTGCACTATCATCTTCAGCGGTGTTTCAGAGCCACATAAATCCCCCCAGGGTACCAGCAGGCCAATATTCTATTCTGGATATAATCTCTGAGTTAAATACCTTCCTCAGACATCCTGAGCATGCTTCTGTAGGAGCAAGAGACAAATCACCAGCTCTGTTAAAAGCAGGACTGAACCCAATTCTGATAATCCTTTGGCATTACAGAGGTAGACTTATTATTTTCCTGTACGTGGAACTTCCCTGTCTAAATCTAAATCAAAAGGTCATTTTATGTTGTTTTTCTGCTGGTCTTTGTTGAGCAATGCAAGGCAATTTAGCATACTTCTCATTCAAGGATGTTGGAACAGGATTGTCTGACTGCAGAAAGAAGAATCCTGTGTGCAGGTGTGATGCTTTCTGCAGGCAGCTGATGCTAAAGGCATTCAGCTGATGGACCCCAGTGAAAAGTGTGAGCATCCCTCCTCAGGCAGGCAGTGCAGTCTGGGTGATTTGTTTGTGTGTGCAGAGGTCATTAAACAGGAATGTCAGGGATGGGCAGCGACCATAGGGAGACAAAAATGTGACTGGCTGTGTTAGAGTGAAGATCCAGATTGATCATTATTTGCTATTGTGCTTTCTGTGAATTAATACTATGTTCTTGTTTAGGAAGCTCTCATAATTAAGATATTCTCCTTGGTTGACACAGAAAGCATTCTGCAGGCTGTCTGCTAATATCAGTTCAAGGCAGCATTGCTTGCACAGGACATGACTGGTAATAAAAAAATAAATCAAAGGTTTGCTATTTTTAATCCTGTAAATATTAAAAAATAAACATTTTGTGTTTACCTCCCCTCATCAATTAAAATGGATGCTTTTAATCTCTTCCCACTGCAAAGGAAGGGGAGGGAATGTGCTTGGTGCAATGGGAAGGAACATTGCCATTTCATTTTTGATTTCCAGTTAAGGAAGTTTTTACCAGCAGGCAGGATTCACACAGAAAGTGGGGACAGAGGTGTGTTGTGTTACCTCACACCCCTCCAAGCAATTATTCCAGAGCATTGGATTTCTTCTTACAGGGGCTGCTGAGTCTAATTGCTGTGTGGATCTATGATTTTTTTTCAACCTGATAACTTCAAGAAAACGAGGAGATGTTAAAAACCTGAGATGATTTATTCTGTCATTGCTTCCTGGAGCTGAACACCAGACATTTTAGCAACACCACAGTATGACTTGAAGGTATAAAATGAGCTTCTACCCCAGACTTCTCATTCTCTAAACCTTATTTCTGCCAGACTGGGAATGCTGGTAGAAATGCACCCAAAGTCATGGCTGGGGAAAGAGAACCTCTGCCTGTTCATTGGGATCATATCAGTGGATCCCCATGGGCTTCACAAGGCACAGGCAGAGCTTGAGCATTCATCCAAGTGGGAATTGTCTGGCTCTGCCCAAATTTTGACCCATCAGTAAAAATTTCACAGCAGTTTTGCAATGGAGACAGCACTGATTTTATTTATTAGGTTTTTGCCTCGGCTTGAACAAAAAGGCTCCTCAAATAAATAAATAAATAAATATCTTCTCAAATGCTAAATAAAACTCCCTGTGTGAGGCATTTCTTTTCTGTGCAAGTATAAATCCATTAATCTATTATTTTTCAGCTCACACTTCACAGATGCAATAATACCCAAACGTGCTGGTTCAGCATACAATAATCATTGCAGTCCTGCAAATCCCAGATTTACCTTGCTTTCAGTGGTAGTTTGGGGCTGCTTTCTACAGTGCATGTAGGAAAGTATTAAACTGTAAACAAAGTGCAAGAGGAACTTTGTGGGAAGGTTTGCATAAATCCCACTGGTTTTAGTTAAAAATAAAACCCAGCCTGTCACTTCCAACTTGATGATGGCTGATTGACTGTGCCTTTTTTAATTGTCTGCCAGTGGCTGTGATTAGCAAGCTGGCTCAGTTTAGGTCCCATGCAAAGAAACTCTGGAGGAACAAATTCAGGAGATGCTTAAATATATTCCAGAGGTGGGCACAGCTGTCAGGAGGGACAGGGACATTCTGGGAAGCACCTGAAGTAAGCTGAGTCCCCTATTATTGCACTTCTGAGCAACTTACTGAAAGCTAAAAATATTCCGTGCATTTAGGAAGGAATATATATTATTAATTTGTTTTTCCCCCAAATTTTTATTTCTCAGAGCTTACAGCGCTAGCTCTTAATTTGTTTCCCTTCCTGAAGATAACAAAACCATAATACAGGTTTTAGTTGTAGGTTACTGTTAAGAAAAGGAGCACAGTGTGAGCAGTTATAAAAGCCTCCGATTCTCTTAACTCCTTAATTAAACTGTCAGTGATCTTTTGAACTGTCAGTGATTTTGAACTTTGGGACCTCCCCTCTGACTTCTGGGTGAATATCAGATTCTTTATTAGTACTTCACAAAGCTGTCTCAGCTGCCAAAAAGGTTCTATATACTGTTTCCTATATTAAATTTCCATCAGTCACTGTACTGCAGAGCAGGGGGACTTTACCTCTCCGTGCTCTCTGAGTACATATCCCTTTGGAAGCAGTCCATTGTCCTCTTTTTTATTATGAACAGCACTCCTGTTACCTTTTGGAACAGGCTCTGGCTTCTTCTGAGAGCCTAAAGCACTTCACACTCCCTTAAAAATGTGAAAATGGGGACCTAAGCAACCAGAAGATGACAGCAGCAAAGAGCAGCCATTTCTAATCAGGATATTTCTAACTGATCAGATGAAATGAAGCCTTTTTATTATTATTAAATTTGCTTTTCCATTCATGCCCACTGCTTCCCTTTCAGTGCACAGACATCCACTTTTCCTTATCCATGTCCCTGACCTTAACAGAGCATCCTGCCATCTCCATAATTAATTTCTGTGTCTAACCTCACTATTTTCACCAATTCTGCCTTCCTTGGCTCCATGCTGCTGTGGTGAATTTCCATCTCCATGGTTTGTCTGAGGTAAATCCATTTTTAAATGGGACAGTTGTTGGTCAGAGCAGCTCAGTTATCAATGTCCATCCTTCTCCCAGGCTGTACTGGCCATCCTGCCAAGGAAGGCCACATTAGAAATGTAAATGGATGAAGTGAATCAAGCATGTTTTTCACGTGTGGATAATTGTCCCTGTTCCCATTTAGTGAAGGACTCAGCCAACAACCTCAAGATGTTCTACAAAAGTACATGAATAATAATTTACAAGCTCAGTGCTGCCATGCATTAATGTCCCAAACAGATGCCTGGCTGAACCTGATGAACCATCAGCTGTAACTTAAAACATTTGTTAGAAATTTTGTAGTACGTGTCCCATGAAAAGCTTCCTGCCAGACCAGTTGGGCTCAAATTCAGTCCAACATGTCAGGCAGCTGCTAATGGGGATGCTCAGGAATCTGCCAGGACAGAGACTGGGCTTGCGAAACCCCCACAGCCTTCTTTAGCCTGGCTGGCCTTGAGGGCAAGATGCTCTGGCCCCATGGATCAGCCCTGCCCCGTGGTGGAGCACAGAATTACAGCATCACTGAATAGTTTGGGTCAGTTTGGCTTTAAAGACAATTTCCACACCCCCTGCCTTGTGCAGGGACACTACAGCAGGTTGGTCTGAGCCCCATCCACTGAGGCCTTGAACACTTACAGGGATGGAACATGCACAGCTTCTCTGGGCAACCATGTGCAAATCCTCCTCACAGGGAAGATTCCTTCCTTAAATTGAATCTAAATCTGCCCTCTGGCAGTATAAAGCCACTTCCCCTTGTCCTATTACTGCATGCCCTCATCAAAAGTCCTTCTCCAGCTCTCTTGCAGCCCTTTTGGATGCTGGAAGGGGCTCTCAGGTCTGTCTGCTTGGAACCTTGCCCAGGCTGAGCAAGCCCAGCTCTCTCTGCCTGTCATCACAGGTGAGCTGCTCCAGCCCTCTGAGCACCTTCATGGTCTTAACACCCAACACAGCTGCACATTTGTCCCCCAACAATGCCAGGTGAGTGGCAAACCCCACTGAGGAGAGTCAGCCTCCTGGACAAGGCTTTCCTGGGAGGCGGTGACTGAAGAACTGCTGTCTTGTGTGGGAGGCTTGGGGTTAGCTGGATTTTTCGGATATCAGGAAAAAATCAAAGAGAAAAACAGGAAGATGGTTTAGCCAAAGTTTCTGAGCTCAGAAGAAGCTCTGGGAGGCAAGCACAGCATCTGAGATGGAAAATAACAGAGGTAGAGATCTGTACTTTTGTGTAGTGTCTTTTTACATCCCTGCAGCAGTGTTTATCCTGCACCAGCTGGTGTTTCATTAATTGTGTGCGCACAGGGAGTGGTAGAAAGCAATACAAACTGTGTGTAAACAGGGTGAAGCATGGCCAAAAATAGGGAAATACAGAATCATCAATATTATTGATTGCAAAGACCTGTTATTTGTGCAGGTACAGGGTTTTCTTTTAGCCCCAGACAGGAAGAGGAGATTGACTCCAGTTTTACATGAGGTCATTTCTGAACACTTTTAAAGCCAGGTTTTCCAGAGCATACAGTACTGAGGATTACAAACTAATTGGTTTAGGTCTGGAGCAATGAGATAAGTGAAGGCTGCAGAACCAGCAGGCTCAGCCCCCATGGAGCATCCTGTGTCAGTGCCTGAGTACCTGGATGGGAACAAAAACTCAGCTGGTGAGCTTTACAGAGATCCACAGCTGGCAAAGAGGAGATGGCTGCCATGCGGATAGCAGGGAAGATCACCAAGAAGCTCATGAGAAAAAAGGAAGGAGCTTTCCCCGAGAGTAGATGAAGTGTGGAGACCCAATGGAATACACCCACAAGCAGGAAATGGTCAGATTGTTAAAACCCTTGACAGCACAGCCTCAGCTCACTGTCATGAAAGCCCAGGGATTGATTTAATGCAGTGTGCAAGTGGGAAGGAGATGGCTCTTACCACACCATCTGTTCATGCCATCCCCATAACCCCACCAGCTCACTCTCCTGTGCTGCCTCTTCCTCCTGTGGGTGCCCTTCAGAAATAAATGCAAGCCTCTGCAGTGTCACTGCTTGCCAAGTACCTCAGTGACATCTCCTGAGCTGGGAGAACATGCAGTGCTCCCAGGGGACAGGGAGAGCACTTCATCCTCTGGGTGTGTGTCACAGCCCCTCTGTGGTGCTGTCCACGAGTGGCTCTGCCACAATTGTCACCAGCAGCTCCATCTCTGCACAAGTGGCTTCAGGGAGCAGCACTCTGAATTTTCACATGGCTGATGCTGTGTTTCCATGCTGTGGTAGAGAGCTCACTGGCTGGTGGGTAGCTCTCCTCCTGGCTTTCCCAGCTGTGGGTGATTTCCCTTGACTCTGCACCAGAAAGGAAGAGCTCTTCTCTGGTGCACATTCAAGTATGAGGAAACGTTAGCAAAATCTTTGAAATGGCATCTTTGCTCTCTAAAAGTTAATTTAATTTGATCCTGCTGTAAATAGAAGGCTCCTGCTCTACTGACAATTACAGATGTCTCTAAAAAACTGGCTTCAGTCTCCTGAGCTAAAGCACCCTCAGTGGCAGAGCTGTGCCAGCCACTTAAGGCTAAAGGGAGAAGTTTGAGGTGAAAGTAGCACATCCTTTTTATGGTATATTCTTGACAGCATACTCCTTAATGTTTGCATGCTTGTGTCTTGGGTCTTTTTTTTTTTCTCCCCAAGTGGTTCCTCCCCACTGAAGCAGTGACTGTCATCATATTAAAGGCAATTTCAGCATGTTCCAACAGCCAGCACTCCTTAATCACACACTGCCAGCTAAGAGCTCCCAACTGGGAAAAGCTTTGCTCTTGCTGGGTGAGATGTTTCACTTGAAGAATCCCTGGGATACTTTTTAAGGTTATTTCACCAAGCTTTCTGTAGTTAAATTAAGTAGATATTAAAAGTTTAAATAACCTTTTGGTCTTCTTTTCCTGTCAAATTTGGATTTCCCAATGGTTTAACTGAGTTATTTCACATCTGTTGCACAGTGGGCTGACCCTGTCTTTCAGAGGTGTTAATCCTTTCCAAGTCTTGATTTCAAATTAAAAGAATTGCCAGGTCACCCTGCCAGTGGATTTTGTGCTGTGTCTCCGAGTTGAGAAGCAGAGATGTTGGTGAATTGCCCCAGCTCATTCTCCCTTGCAGCATTCCTGTGACTTCATTTGCAGGGCATCCCATGGGTAAGGTGGGCACTGGGATATGATCAGTGGTCATTTGAACTTAGGTTTCATCCAAAGGATCTGTAGAAAGGGAGTGAGCACTAGCAGAAGTGTCCTGAGATTGTTTTAGACAGCTCAGTCTTCTCTGATATGGCAATAGGCTGTATAGGAAAAGAAATAATTGAGGTAATTTTGGCATGATTGGCTGGCTGAGAGCAGAACCATGGTGCAGTGTGAGCTTTGGGCTTGAAAACAGAGAGAGATGAGAGCAGTTCTGAGCGCAGCCTGATTGGAGAATCACAGAATCCTGTGATGGGTCAGGCTGGAAGGGCCTGTGGATCATCTGGTCCCAACTCCCTGCTCCAGCAGGGCCATCCCAGAGCACAGGGCACAAGATTGTGTCCAGATAGTTCTGGAATATCTCCAGTGAGAGAGACCCCACACCCTCTCTGGACAACCTGTTCCAGTGCTCAGTCACTGCAGAGGAAAGATTTCCCTCAGGTTCAGGTGGAACTCCTGTGCATCAGTTTCTGCCCATTTTCTCCTGCTTGGCACCACTGAGAAAAGCCTGGCTTCATCCTCCTGGATCCTGCCTTTCTGCAGGGGGACACTGCTGTGGGACAAAAGGAGTCCTGGTGCCCTTTCCACCTGGTGTGACACAGGCAGGCCCTCACTTTTAGCCCCAAAAGGTCGGGTCCTTGACTGGAATCTAGAAGCAAATGGGAAAGAAACAAATGACTGCCCACCCACCAGTGTAAATCTGCTCTGGTTAGAAATACTGGAATGTTTTTCAGGTAGCTTGGGTCTGGAGTCTGTGACTCTTCCCCTAAATTGGTCTCTGTTACTTGCCCTGGTTGAGGTGAGGGATATGTGACAGTGACTGAGCAGCATGTTTTACCTCCCTGTTTTGTAATACAAGCTGGTGTCTTGGCTCTTCTAGGTACAGAGGCTGTCCCTTGTCCCTTCCATTTGTGTTTTTTAAATTATTTCTTCGTTTCTGACTTAGCACTTCCAAACAAAACTGATGGTGTTCCACACTGCGTGGCAATGGAAGTGCATTGTTCTAATTGAAGCTCCTGCTGTAAAAGCTTTTCAATAAATTAACAAAACCTTGAGAGTGATGAAGTCAACAGAGTAGCTGGTGGCACATTCCATATAAAACCAAGGTTTCTGAAAGCCAGGTGTAATGTCCTCAATGTCAGAAGCAAGGCTGATAGCAACGGGTGTTATTTTTTGTTGGGCCAGTGGTGTAGCTGGAAAAAAATCAAAAATCTTTCAGTTGCAAAATGCTTTTTCAGGTCTGAAGACTTCAGATTAAATTTCAGGCACTTTATAGTCTGGTACAGTAATATTTAAGTTAAAAAAGAAAGCCATAATGATTCCAATTAATTTAAATTTCCACTTAAAGCAGACAGCAGAGAGTAGTATATTTGGGGAACAATTTGCAATTCTTTTGCTGATGTATTACTTTGTAAATGGAGAGACTCTCTTAGGCATTTAGTGAGACCATTTAGTCTTCAGGCAAAAAGCAATAAGAGGCAAAAATGCAGAGAAGAAAACACAGATTCTGCAAATCCTCTGTGCCCGTGTTCTGTGTGGCTTTGTGCTGGGGATGTGCTGGAACACTGCACAAACAGGGCTGGCCAGAAGCCAAACATGAGGATTTTGATGCTTTTCATTGGAATAAAAGCACAACCTTTGTCACTAAATAAACAGAAATAGTTCTGCCTCCCTCCTCACCCCTCCTCCAACAAAAACCTGAGCAGCAGGAAGTTGTGCTGGTCTGGATTTAATTTCAGCAATTAACTGCAATTAAAGGTGAGCCCTTTCAATTATTTCAAATCCAGAACTCTACACACCAGACAGGACAGTGGTGAAAAAAAAGGTTGTTATTATACGAATACGGGGGTTTTTTTCACTTTTAAAAAATATATTTGTATGTTTAATCTTTTTGCAGTATGGATTTTCCTACTTTAGGGGCTTTAGGTTGGAAATCTTGTTTCCATCCCCCCAGCTTATCCACTGAACAGCTCAGTGACCCTGGGCCAGTGCTGCATGACCTCTCTGTGCCCTGTGCTGGCCTCTGGCACAAAAGGCAGCTACGTAAATCCAACTTCCTCCAATACAGGGAAAGGGGAGTGCTGGATTACTGCTGCATATTATTATTGATGATTGATTTCCTGCTTCAAGTTAAATCAGGCTGAAGAGCAACTTGTAAAGTCTTTTGGCACTTTTCCCCTGTTTCTTCAGTGTGCCCTGAGCTCAAACCACCCTGCTGTCATCTGGAGGCTTTGAACTGTGTTTCCCTCTCCCTGCCCAGGAGCGTGGCCCCCTCAGGAGATCCTGGGAGAGCTGAAGGCTGTTTTCTTCTTTTAATCATCTCTGGTAAAATGCAGAGACAGTGACTAATCTGCAGTACAGATGAGTGTGGATCAATTGGCAGTGCTGCTGACTGACATTTCATTAGGCCAGTGCCAATAGCAGATATTGATCCAGTGGCCAATCAATATAAGTTTGCAAGGACCCAGCCTGCCTGATGGAGTTGGGAGCTGTCCTGTGGAAGAGGAAGCTGTCTGGCAGTGAGCACAGGACCCCTCAGCTGGGCTGGGAGGCAGTGGGAAGCTCCCTCTGGGTCTCGAGCCCTGGGGTACCTGATGGTGATGTGCTGGAGGTGACAACGTGGTCGTAGTGCACCACGTGGTGCCACGTGTCACCATCTCCTTACATCAGTGGGCTCTCTGAAAGTCTCTGGTTGGGGTGGGTGGAGGCTGTCTTTGCTGGGATTCACTTCTACATGCAGTGAAAGATCTTGGGTCTAATGGGCTTGGGTTTTTAGCCACATGCAGGACTCCTCCTATCCCCTCTGTAAGTACCTCAGCTTCCCTTCTTGCAGGAGAAAGAAACGTCTGCAAAATGAAAAAAAAATCCTGTCAAGAGAAATCTGCTTTTCCCTCTGCCTCAATGCCAGACAAAGAAATAAGAGAAATATCTCCCTTGCCCTTTGCTCTCTAATAACTCCGTCCACAAGGAAGAAAAGAGAAAGGGGAAGGAAAGATGAATATGTGATACTCTCCATCAAGAGCACATCTACAAGTAGTTTACTCACCCACCAAATGACCAGTCCAGAGTAGACTTGTTTACATGGGAGGGTTGTTAGGGGGTGAAGGAAGGCGTGAGTTTAAATCCCAAAGTGGATGAACCTAACCAGTGAGAGGGAGCAGAGGTCCCCATAAGACACTGCTCAGTAACAGTTACACTGCAGCAGTCATACTCAGATTGTTCTCTGCTCAGTTTCCCCATGTTTAACCAACTCTGTGTGATATACAGAAAACAGATTAGACTCTGATTTAATGCATTACTTCAGCTTTCTGATCCAGTTTTGTCTTTTTATTGAGTTCAGTGTGGGATTTAGGGTCCTGAAAAGGAGTTAGAAGACTAAAACTGGGCTTCTTTGCTCCCAGTTGTGACAGGAGCCCAAGAGGAGCTGTGACTGTGGTCACAGTCCTTCTGAGGCCACACAGATCAATACTTCACTCTGCAACAGACTGACCCTAAACAAGGCCAAGCAGCAACAGACCCTGGTTGAAACCCATCATAAATTCATAAACAAAGTAGCCTTTCTGGTTTATTGATTGAAATGATTTTGTATGTGGAAGGAGCATTTTGCTCACTTGGATAGTATTGCAGAAATCATTCTGAATCTGTCTGCTCTGCAGCATGCTAAAGCATCTGCTGTTTGGTTACAGCAAAGAAAACAGAAAATGGTGAGTGAGAAAGCAGCAAAAATAAGTGATCAATTCCAACTCCAGAGTCTCATTTAAAAACAGTGGCAAAGCTCCCTACTTCCAAAGGTGCCCAGTGCCCTTCTTCAGCATCCTTTTCAGGCAGACAAACAGAGCCCGGCAGACATCAGACAATAGCTGAACCTGCAGCCACAGAAAGTCCATGAGTTGTTTTCCCCTGGGATATGAAAAGATGGAGGCATCGCTGGGCAGGAGGTGCTCAGGCCTGAGTGACTGAAAAAGCAGAAGAGGAAACCGAGCTGCTCTCAGATAACGCTCTTGTAGTTGGTGGAAAATGGTATAATTTTGCCAAGGGAGGAGAAGGTTTTGGCATTTCTTTTGGAAATCTGACTCCATAGCTCAGCCCACACTTGGCTGAACGTGTACTCACACCATTTAAAGAACCCATCAGGCCAGCTGAGTGATCTGACTGATCCTTCCTTGCAGAGTAGGTGTCAGTAGGTGTTAGTACCTTTAAACAGTCTGAGATTGATGTCTCAGGGGATGAGGACAGGACATCATGCAGCACTGTACTTCCATTGTGCACTGCCCTAAACATCTTAGGGTAGCAGTGCCCTGGGCCCTTGATCGTGAGCTGAAACCCTGAGGACACCTATGTGCATTTTTTCTGTGACTGGTTTTTTTAAATTAACTGCCTCAGTTTTGGCAACAGGCCAGCACAGTGACCTCTCTCTGCTGTCAGCCATGGGTCTTAGTCTCTCAGTTGTAAATAGTTAGCAGTGACAGAGGGATTTCTAGTTAATTGGGGAAATGAGGGCAGTGTTATTATCCTCTCTTTCACTGGGGGAGATGGAGACATGAAGAAGCAGAGTGATTTGTACAGGACTTCCCCCTTGGCTGAAGGTCAGGCCAGCAGGATAATCCATCCCTGTGAATCCCAGCCTGGTGCTCTGTGTGTTTGGCCACGATGGTCTGGGAATGTGACAAATGGGACTTGGATCTCTGCCCACTTCTCTCTTCTTTCTTCTTCCATCCAGACATGTTTTAAATGAAACCAGGATGACTTCAGGTCCATACCAAGTACGAAGTGGATGGGTCAGACTCTCAACCACTTTCTTCTTAATATTCATGCTTTTTCACAAATGCAGATCAGCCTAATTGGCTGCCAGCATGCACAGATGTCTCTCTGCAAGAGTTCTCAGGTGCTGTGAGAATTGATTGCGAACATGAAATGGAACCAGATTAAAATTTGACCTACAGTAATCAATTTCTAAACAGTAGGACAAGTAGTAAGGAGATGATGGAATTTCTGGACTTTGGAAATCAGTTATTGTCTGTTGTTGTGCTCTTCTGAAGGGTCTCTCCCTCATTACATGTCCTGATTTTTCTTTTGATGAGCAACTTGGGGGACAAAGATCTTTATTAAGTCATCATAAAAGAATGAGCCTCTCCCTTGCACATAAAATGCCACTAAATATCCCATAAAAGGGCTTTTTCAGCATCATGGAAATAATTCTCATTTCCTTGAAGCGACATCACTTTGTTACTTGGGTTGGAAATCTTCACATCTTTTGCAGGTCAATTCTATAGGTGCTTAGGAAGAATGGATGTGAATACAGTTTGTCCAAAGCAAAATTAAAATGTGCTTGGTAGGAAGCTTTTGCTGTAGCATGTTACTGTGTCTGTGAAGTCAGGATCAATGGAAATTTGCAGAAAGGCTATTATTTACTGTTTCTTTCAAGCAGCTGGAAGACTAACCTGCAGAAATCTTCTTTTCCTCCAAAATCCAGCATGAAAGACTGTTTAGTGAGACATCCCTATCCTGGAGATTAACTAATTGCTCAGCAGTCAGTCATTTTCACTGCACAGCCAAGGACAGTGATTCCTTTCTCACACGCAGATGGAGCAGTGGTTTAACACAAAACAGTTCCTGGGACAGGAGGATTAAGGGGAATTTACTGGAGAGCAATTAAAAGAGTTGTTAGAGCAGTTTGTTTTTGAGGCTGAATTTCACATCAAAGTGGAACTATCTGAGGAGTGTACAGAGCAGAAGAACAATAAAGCCATCATTTCAAACCATCTACTCTGCATCCTTGGAGTGCAGATTAATAAAGTGAGCTAAGAGTTTATGGAGATTTGCAGGAGTGAATTAGGGGAAGCAGCCTAAAGGCTTGTGTGGGGTCATTTCCTATTAATCCATTTCTATCTAGTCTTTCATAGTTTGACTTTTTAAATTTGCATTTTAATTAATGTAAACAAAAAAAGAAAAATTTTTTTAATATAATGGAAGTTTTTTGGGTTTTAAAAAAAGGTAATATCTGAAAAATAAGATTTAAAAGCATTTTAGCATCAGGTATTAGTAATGTCTTGGGAGCTTTCTGAAAAAGAAAATCTGAAAAATAAGATTTAAAAGCATTTTAACATGAAGTATTAATAGTGAACCTTGTTCTTTGGGACCTGCCTAGATTTTAAAAACACATTCATTTTGGAGCAAGCCTTTTCACCAAGGGTTACACATTAGGAATTGGGTTTGACTGGCCTAGTTTTCAGAATATCAGAAAAGAGGATCCCAGATATGCCCTGTTTTGACAGCTGAAGGCAACTAAAGGGGGCTAATCCTCAAGGACTGAGGGGTGAAGCATCCCAGACCCCCCTGAGCCCATCAGGGCAAAGGCCTGGGAAGGGTTTGCTGGGTTTGGCAGTGCTTGGTGCCAGAGGTGGGAGTGATCCGAGCAGGATCTGTCCTGCAGCACCTGGAGGGAGATGAGCTCTGCAGTGCAAAGGGGGGGTGTGCAGAACAGACACATCTCAGGTGGTCTCCAGTTTCCCAGGGGCTGTGGGAAGGGCATCTCCATTCCCCTGCTGGAAGGTTTTCCTGGGAAGTGTAGTGAGAATTGGGGGAAGGGATGGCATTCCTTTCCCTGCTGGTGCTTCATCCAGTTGGTCCATCTGATTTCCCACAAGCTCTCACTGAGAGCCACCAGTTTGGCAGGGTCTCCTGGGCAGTCGTGGCTTGTCCTCCCTCTGCAGCTTTTGGAAGAATAAAGTTTGTCTGTAAGGACTGGCTGGGCCCTGAGTCTGTGGGGAATTCATCCCGGCCAGGAGCTGGCAATCCCCCACCACACTGGGGTGGAAATAAAAACAGCACCAGATGAAGGGTGCACAACACACACACACAGAGAATAACTACAGGAGGCTTTTTTATACACTCTGCACCAAACCCTGACATTTGCACTGCCAGAGGTGGGGATTTGAATCCTGCCTCCCCACCATCCATGGAGGGTGTCTGCACAGAGGCGACAGGCACGGAGCTCCCTGTGCAGACACCAGGGACGAGCGGGCAGCTCAGGGTACAGCTTGTCTGACCTGCTTTAACATCCAGCTGCAGGTGAAATGACTCACACCTTCCAAGTGCCTTTGTCTTCCTCCGTCCGCTGTGCAGGGCTCCTGGAGGGTGAGTTCAGATGCAGACAGAGGCTTTGTAGTGAGCCCTCTTCCGAGTGTCTGTGCTCTGGAAATTGGGTGTATTTTATGGGGCAGGAAATGTATTTATGTATTATGTATTTTCAGGAGCAGGAAATAGCACACACGTCTGCGCTGGGGTATCCTGTGTCTAAATCCTGGATCTGACATAAATCTGCCTTCCACATTAGCATGAGGAAAATGGAAATTACTTTTGTACAGTGCACTCCACGATGTGAAAATTAATAGTATTTTTTGCAGACATCTTTATGGAAATTTATGTTGTACAGCCTTGTAGCATTATTTCCAAAGAAAATGAGATCTGTGTTATTGCAGTATTGGATATTGGTTATACCACTTAAAAATTTTAAAATCATTTGCCAGCTTAAGCTAAGCTTGTGTAATTTCAGGCCAAGGAGGCAAGGGAAGGCAGCTCTCCTATTTCCAAAAAAACCCAAAAAAGGCAAAAAGGCTTATATAAAAGGGTGCCAAAACCAACACACCTTGTGAGGACACTCTAAGTCCCTTTTTGTGTGGGAATTAGACATTCCTGGAGAAGGTGAACCAGCCCAAATCCTTCTGGTTGGATCTGACAGCTGGTGAAGGAGCTGCTGGGTGGGTCTCAGCCAACTGCAGTCCAGCTGCCAGCTCTGCAGTGTGGTTTAAGGAAGGGTGCATTTCCCTGCCTCCATCACTTGGGAAGGTCCAATTCACTTTTCTGCTCATTCCACTTGCTCCATCTGCAGTGTTTTTTCTTGTACAGCTCTGGACCTGTGCTGTCAGATGGGACCAGGTTAAAAAGAGCCCTCTGTTTCTTCAAATTTATTAACCTGGTTCAGACTTGATCTTGATTGCAACCTTAATGATTCTGTGATTCTATGATTATTATCTGACTGATCTCAGATGCCTTCTAAGAAGTTGCTGTAATAAATAGGAACAAAAATACAGGACAAATCTGCACAAATGCATTGGGTTGTGAATAATCAGTTGCAAGGGAGATGAGGCTTCTACAAGACATCGAATCAGACAAGATAATTGCCCCTGAAACAAACTTTCAAGAGATGATCAGCACTGCCATCAGCCTGGTCTGTGCTTTAATGAGAGTGACCTGTGGTTACTGAGTGGATGTAGCTGCGGGGACTGAAGTGTGGTGTTCCTGCTGCAGAAATGTCCAGTGAGCTGAGTCAAACCAATTCTCCAAGGACAGGGTCTTCACACTGTGAAAATCTTTGCTTTTTGATGGCTTTGTGTGGCTCTCCCTCCCTCCTTGCCTCTCTCCCCCACAGTCAGTGCACACACCTGCATCCATCACCATGACAACTGTGTTCCCTTTGGATCCATGGCTGTCCCTTTCTGTGGGTTTCTGTGGAGAGGAGCAGGCACACATTGAACACCACTAACAACAGCGTGGGGTGTTCAGGCACAGGACAGGATGATCTCTGGTCAAACACCTTTTTATGAACTCACTGTAATTCTTCAAGACTTTTACCAGTTCTGTAATCCCTGCACGTACCTGCCTTGGAGTCACTTATTAAGGGATCTTTGTGCAGATCTCTTGTATGGAGCAAGGTCATGGAGGGATGATTTCCACAGAAAAAGACAGCAGACAAGGGATGCATTTCAAAGCACCTGAAAAGGCCACAGCTTTACTCTTTAATTCAGTGTGTGTGTCTCAGCTTTGAGCTGACTCCTCATTGCTGCTGCCCTCATCTGTACTTGTTTTTAGGGCTGGTTATACAAGCTGGCACCTCGCAGGAGCTGCTCCAGCAGTGACAAATCCATTGCCAGTACCTGTGGTAGGGTCCCCTTTTGGAAGGGACAGAGTTCACACTCACATGAGTTACCTCTTGGTATGGAAGGGAGGGAAAGGAGCCTGAGGTTGAGATCAGAGAATCTCAAATTGCTGTTTTCTTCTCCGTGCCTGCCTCATAAATAACTTGAGTATTTCAGTCCCCATGGCTGAATGTCAGTTAACTTCTGCTTCCTTTTTGGAAGCTCAGTAATTAATGTCATCTCTGTTGCCCCTTCTTCCCAAAATAAATACGCTAAAAGAAACCCAGGAACCTGGTCCCATGGGACAAATTTGTGCTACATGGAAGAGTCTTTCAGAATCTGATCCATAAAGGAAATTAAGTCCTGCACCTAAGGTCTGTTACATTAATGAATTTAGAACTTGGTGTGAGACAGGAGTGTGGCTCTTTACTCTTTGAGATACTCTATACATACTCAATTCAGCTTCTTCTGATTAACTCTTCTGAAAATTGTCATTGTTCTTGGGACATACACTTGGGCAGGCCTATGTGTAACTTCTCTGAGAAGGGTCAGGGACAAATTAAATAGCTCATCCAATTTAAGATTTCAAAATAATGCTCTCCCAATCTCAGAGAAATGTCAGATTGCATGAGATGTTTTTCAATTCTTATTTATAAAGAAAAAAATCTGGTTAAAGTTATTAGACATTAATAGAATTAAGTTTCCATGTAAACATTTGTAAATGTAAACACATTTTAACTATTCTGGTTTAGTTTAAACCACTGTGGAAGCAGATTAAATCCAGCCACATGAAAAATCTCCTAATATGGAAAAAATTGGTAATGAAAAAAAACTATTGCTCTGTTAGTGCTAGAATTAACTTTTTTTTTTTCTTCAGTTCTTTGTCTGTGTAAGATCTTTCTTTTCTTTTACTAGTACATATTCTGCTGCTCTCAAGTACTGCTGACCAAAACTAGATCCTTGCTGTGCTAGGTGTGCATCTTCCTACGTTGAGGGGAAGGAAGAGGGGGAAGTTCTCCATGGGGTGAAATGATTTCCTTGGCAGAGTAGTTCAGTGGGAGAGTGAGGACCAACACCTGAGTCTCCATCCGAAGTGCCATTATCCCACAGGGTCAGTTGGGCTGTGAGGGTCTGTTTGGCTATGCATTTCAGAGTGAAAAAGAAAATAACAAACAGCTATGAACACATGCAGGTTCCATGAGAAAGCCAAAGGGGGAGTAGGCTCAGGGCTGTGCATCAGCCCACCTTTGCCTTTGGAAATAGGGCTCCACTGAAGTAGATCAGTCCTGAATCCTTGACTCTCAGCTAACCCCTGGATTTCTGACTCCCTGGGCCTTTTCTGCACTAATCAGCACGTGGCAGATCTGCTTCTTCAAAGGATATGCCCAGAACCAGGCTGGAGCATTTTCTGTCCCAAGAGAAGAAAAGGGAAATAACTAATTGAAGAGCTCTTGTGTCCTGCAAGAAGCTGAGAGAACGTGTTCTGAGGAGGTGACAGCATGGCTTTGGGTGTGTGTCTTCTCCACTGCATGGGCATAAAGTAGGGGTAAAGTTCATGGCTGTGAGTGGTGAGTGGGTGCTTGGCCTCACACAGCAGAACCGATTTTCATTGTGTAGCTGATGGCATTTGCCACCGTGGCCACCATCCCTTTCTGCTGTTCCCAAAGTGTTTGCTCTCCTCTGAGTCACAGCAGCACTCAGGCTCAGACCCCCCTGCCACTGAGCTCAACCCATCCAAATGACACCTGGCCAAGTGTTTCTGGGGCAAAAAAGCTTCACAGTCATTTCCTGACTTTTATAAGGACACACTTCAGGAGTATGAGGTAAAGGTGGTGTCAGATTAAAGAGGTTTTTGCTTTTCTTCTGCCAAACCCAGCAGCAGCAGTCACTGGTAATTATATTCTGTGCAGGGAGATGACCTCTGTCTGGGGAGGGTTTGAACTGAGTCTAGAAGAGGGATAAAAGAGCCAAGATTGGACTGGGGGAGAAAGGGAGGTGAAGGTAATTTTCAGTGAAGTGCAAGCTTTGGAAGAGGAATCAGAAACTGCTGCTGTGGTCCTTGTTGTTGTCATTCTGGTTATTGTAAACATGCAGTGGGACAGAAGTTGTCAGCATTGCCTCCTGCCTTTCCCAATGGCACATCCAGTGCCACACTGGCCAGGGAGGTGCCGTGGGCTCGTGCCAGGCTGTCGGAGCTGCCTCCCTTCAGCATCCCCCAGTGCCTCTGGACAGCAGCTGCCAGGCACAGGCTGCCTGCAGGAGAGCAGGGTGCTCCAGCTGTGAAACGGAGTTGTGGCCAGAAAGCAGGGGAATCATGGAAACATAGAACAGTTTGGGTTGAAAGGGACATTTAAAGATCATCCGTTTCCAACCCCCTGCTCTGTGCAGAGACACCTTCCACTTTCTCAGGTTGCTCCAAGCCCCATCCAACCTGGCCTGGAACACTGCCAGGGATGGGGCAGCCACAGTTTCTCTGATCAACCTGTGTCAGTGCCTCACCACCCTCACAGTAAATAATTTCTTCCTAGCAGCCAGTCTAAACCTACTCTCATTTTAAAGCCATTCCCCCTTTGTCCTGTCCCTGCACAACCTTTTAAAGCATTGGGTAGAGGATGTTTCTCCTACTGCAGATGTTTCTAGGGACATAGCACAAGGCAGAGCAGCACAGCAGAGGAACCAGCCATGTCCCCTGAGACACCCCTTGGGGACACATCCTTGCAGCTGGTTGCTTTCACTGTTGCATCTTCTGCCAGAGGTGCTGCGCTGCCCTCGGGGGCAAGAGTGGCACAAACAAAACATCACACACAGCCCACCTTCCAAATGTGCCTTTAGAGAGCGTGGCTTCAGTTAAATGTGATCACTCAATTTTGAATCACGGGCAGTTTCTCTTGCCATTGTTTGCTCTGGAGAGTGGCCTGAGAGAGAGAGAGAGAGAGAGAGAGAGTAACTCCATGAAGGCAGCTGCTAATGAAAGGGAGCCTCCAAATGAGGGAATGTGTCACTGCATCTAGGTCAGAGTAGTCAGATTAAAGTAACTTCCATGTTTGTCCCTTAGTTTTGTTTATATTTTTTTTAACTGGGCTTCTAATAAGCAAGTTAACCAAATTATTATGAGCAGCTGTGTCTATCAGTAGTAGGCAAGGAGATATCTGCTGCATTTGAAAGCTCTCTAATGAAGCTTTGAAGTCCAGCTCATCCCAGATGCATGCAGTGAAGGATCTGTAGACATCGTGGCACTTCTCTGCTGACTACTGAAGATGTGAGACTTGAAAGTAAATAGATTGTCAAATATGGATACTCATGTTGATATTTCAAAAGCCTACAGCTGACTGACAGGGTTTTATTTGTGTATTTCTAGGGCTTTGTTTTCCTTTTCTTACCACACTATCCCCTCACAGTCCATATTTGTATTTAATCACAGGCTGCTTTTCACAGTGTTGTCAAACAGAGAACCAGTTTCCCAGATTCCCAGTCCCACATTCAAGAAAACTGGATGAACCTAAAAATAAAAATTAAAAAAAAAATCATATGAGTAACATGCAGAAAATCAACAAAAAGATTTTGGTCTGTGGATCCTCCCTCAGCTTGAGGCTCAAATTCCTTTTTTTGTAGCAGCCTGAGACATGCTGCTGAGTGAAATAACTCAGCATAAATGGCATGGCATGATGAGATGGTGGATATTGCTGGGATTTAGAGCCACACACAGCCCTGTTACGCTGCTTCTCCATGGTGCTTCCAGTTCACCTACACTTATTAGACACACTAATTCTGCAGTAAACACTTGTAAAGTGTGTGAAGCCACACATGTGGCCCATGGGGAACCTAATTGCACCCTCCAACACTCCTAAAAAACCCTAACCTTAACAGCAAAACCAAAAAGTATTGAGCAAACTGGGATTTTCCACCCTCTGGAAGGGTGTGTGCATTGAATTTATCTTGCAGCTACGTAGTCCCTGCTGAATTACTGTTTCCTTTTGATCTGTACTAAAGATAGTGACAGAGCAGCTATGAGTGTGAGTAATGGGTAGGTTGGCATCACAGTATTTGGGTTCTTTGTCAATGGCTTTCTTCTCTTTGTTCGGTTTCTTTCCTCCTGTTGGTGCTGGGATGTTTTTAGTTCTTCAACTAGTAGTATCTTCTGCATCAAGAAAAAAGGTGAAACCCACTTTTATTATATCCTGTTAAGAAAGTGTGTGTGTGTATATGTACATAACCTATCTATAGTGGTTAACCTTGAGGTTGCTGTGTCTTGATCAGCTCCATTTGAATTCACTACAAAAAATTAAGATGGAAAGGAAGATCAGAATTAAGAATAAAGAGAGAAATGGCTGTTCTCAAGACTTTTTACCCATCTCAAATTAATAATTTCCTGCAGTATCCTTTGGTTCCTGACTCTGTTGTGGATTTATCCCCCACAGATCATTTTCAGGAAGATCAGCGATGTCAAGAAGGAGGAAGAGGAGCGCCTGCGCCAGAAGAATGAGGTGACCCTGAGCATCCCTGTGGACCACCCCGTGCGGAAACTCTTCCAGAAATTCAAGCAGCAGAAGGAGATGCGCAACCAAGGCTCGACCCACATCGACCCCGAGCGGAACCAGCTGCAGGTGGAAAGCAGGAGCGTGCAGAACGGGGCCTCCATCACGGGCACCAGCGTGGTCACCGTGTCCCAGATCACGCCCATCCAGACCACCCTGGCCTACATGAAAACCAGCGAGGCCGTGAAGCAGAACAACCGCGACGTGATGGAGCTGAAGCCAAACACAAACGGAGAGCAGAAATGCCTGAAAGTGAACAGCCCCATGCGGATGAAAAACGGGAACGGGAAAGGCTGGCTGCGGCTGAAGAACACCATGGGCGCCCACGAGGAGAAGAAGGAGGACTGGAACAACGTCACAAAGGCCGAGTCCATGGGGTTGCTGTCCGACGACCCCAAGTCCAATGACTCGGAGAACGGTGTAAATAAAAACCCGCTGAGGAAAACAGACTCTTGTGACAGTGGAATAACAAAAAGTGACCTTCGCTTGGATAAAGCTGGTGAGACTCGCAGCCCCCTGGAGCACAGCCCCATCCAGGCGGATGCTAGGTGTCCTTTCTACCCCATTCCTGAGCAGGCCTTACAAACCACGCTGCAGGAAGTCAAGCACGAACTCAAAGAAGATATCCAGCTGCTAAGCAGTAGGATGGCTGCCCTTGAGAAGCAGGTGGCAGAAATTTTAAAAATATTGTCTGAAAAGAACGTATCTCAGCTCTCTTCCCCCAAGTCTCATTTATCACCCCAGTCCCCTCCCCAGATACCCTGTCAGGATATTTTTAGTGTTTCAAGGCCTGCATCACCTGAATCTGAAAAAGATGAAATCCACTTTTAGCATATACCTATGTGTATATATGTATACAGTATATATGCAGAGGTGTATATATACCTTTATACATATATATATAAAAATGTGTGTGTATACGGTAAATATATATACATATATATTTTCACTTGCATCCAATATGACTTGAACACACCAAGGATTTTGATATGTAAATATTGCATGTCCAGCTGGATTCTGGCCTGCCAAAGAAAGCAATTATTAACATAGATATTGCTTGTATAATATGCAGTTGACTGCATGCACACTTTACATTTATTTATAATCTCTATTATGTAATAAAAGAATGACTTTTGTTTAACAAAGGCAATGTACTATTTAAAGAATCAGGGTCTAACCTGCCAATATTGCCATGACAGTTTTGATCTCAGGCTGGGTGAATTGAGCTTTTATTTCCTCACTGTCTTTTCTGCCGAGTTAAACAGTAGATTACTATGACGTGAAGGACACGTTCAGACTCCTGTTAGTATTGTTTCCTGGTATCATTCCATGAAAATATACTGTATATTTGGTGATGATTTCCCCTACTCCTCCTAAAGGGAGGGCTCAGCTCAGTGGGCAGGGAAGGGCACCGTGCCTGGTGCTAGGGTGGATCACTGGAATTTATTTGTGTGGGTATTGTGCATGCACAGCCTTTTATTTCAAGTATCCTCCTGCTCTTTTAACATCGTAAGTAAGAAATAATAATAATAATAATAAGAATAACAGTGGTGATTTATGTAACAAAATGAAACTAACAGAAACTCTCTCAGTTGCACTCCCTGAGTGTTTGGGGGTAACTTCTTTCTTGAAAGCCTCCTTTTACTGATGCCATTTTTACTGAACTGTTAGAGTAACATTATGTAAATTCTCTTTGCAGCCCTCAGTGGTGGTGTCCGGTTCTGTCAGTATCTTCATTAGCATGTCCCATTTTTGTGGGGTTGAGGTTGCTCTCCCACTGTCTCCCCTATTGCCCCTGGCAGAAAGACTTTGCACAAGGTCTGAGCAAGGGAGAGAACATTCATAGTTCAGCTTCTTGGGAACCATGGGAGCAAGTTTGAAAGCCTGAAGTTAAAAGGCTGCAGTAAATCCCCCTCCACTCTCTTTCATGAGGACATTTGTTAGTCTGCAGCTGCCTTTAGAAAGAGATAAAATAACTGGTCAGGATGTAGTTCTCTTTAGTCCAAGGTGCTTGGATGCTGATGTGTGGGTAGGAGAGCGGTGGGTGTGTTGGGGGGATGGAGCCCTGCCTGGAATGCTGCTCCTGCCTTGGGCTCCTGGAGGTTTCAGTGCATGGAGGGGCCACGTTTTGGGAGCAGGCTTGCAGTGCCCACACACACTGAGTCCCTCAGGTCAGAGGTGTCAGAGGCTCTGTCCCTCCTCTTAGCTGACTCCCGTCGGCATCTCCCAGCCTTGGGCTGTGCTCAGACCCCCTCCGCACTCCTGGGCTGGAGCTGCTGGATTTGCAGGGCTGCAGCAGGACAGGCTTTGTGCTGGATCTTGTTTGATCTCCTGTTTGGAGCTGGACTTTTGGACTCTGCCCCTGAGTTTGGTGAGGGTTTTTGCCTCTCAATTTGCACTGGTTTAAATCCAGGTACACAAGATGCATAGCAGAAATTGCCATTGCAGCTTCAGAGATGTTACCTGGTGTAGTTTGAGGCCAGCCCAGCAGAGCACAGTGGCTCCTTCAGAGAGGGATTCCCCCTGGCTCCGGCTTAAATGGCCTCTTGTATCAAGATCCTGTGTTTTCAAAAGTGCCTGGAGTAAAACATGTATGTACCACAAGGCATCACTATGAATCAGGTATATCAAATACCTGGGTATAATTAGTGAGCATTCTAAACACACACCAGTATTAGATCCATCTTTTAGCATTAGAAAACTAGACTAAGTGAAATCACTTCCTGAAAAACTAACAAAATCCTTAAAGCCCAAACAAACCATCATTTGCTCTAGTGGCAATTAGGAATCTACATCTTAGGGTGAACATATCTTCAACTGTGAAATGCAAACCCATAGAGCTCCAAAAACTCATAAGAAAGCCAGAGAAGTCGTTGCTTCTGTTGTGTCAACTCGTGGAGGCTTTTTGGGAGATGATAGTTTTTTCTGTCCTGTTTCTGCTCCTTTCTTTAGGAAATTAGAGGTACCAAAAAAAAAAAAAAAAAAAAAAAAAGGGGAGGGGGGAAAGAACAAAAAGCCACAGTAGGGGACAGGTCTTCCCAAAGTCTGGTGATCAGGTCACCTGCTCATTTTAGTTCTCTGCAGCTGCAGTTGCCTCTGTCAGAATTTTCAGCTGTGTTTTGCAGCTGCTGTTCTGACACAAGTGCAAATCCATGACTCTGCAGCCATGGTTTGGACTGCAAGAACACCCTGCACCTGCAAACAACACAACTTCCCATTCTTGTGATAAGTTCTACCCTGGGACTCTGAAAGAATGGGGGGGTTATGGGGTTAGGGAGTTACAAGATTGCTGCAGGAGTCTGCACAGACCTTGTGGGTACAGTTTAAGTGCCAAGATGTCAAGTGTTGAATGTTCTTGCCTGACTTGGTCTGCTGGTTAAGACAGACACACAGCCACTGCCCAGGGCTGCCTGGTGAATAGCTGAGCCACACAGGCTCAGTCTGGGGGCCAGACTTTGTTAAAATGCCTGGAATGCATGAACCTGCCATGAAGTGATGCTGTAAAAGAGACAGCAGGATAATGGGGGTTGGCTTTGTTAGAAAGCTTTAGCCTTAATGGCATTCCTCTGCCTTTGTGACAGGCTGCTTTTCTTTCTCTATGACTGATATCAATTCTAGGTAGAACTGCATGGCATGCAAAGGGATCTCTGTTTAGGTTTATCTTGCAAGTCAGGTGTAACTTTGTGCCACTTTACAATGAGAGAATGTGTTAACAGGATTGGTCTGACCTTGAAAATCATTTGGGCAGGCCCAGAATGTCTATTACAGTTAAAGTACAGCTTGAGTGGTTCAAATATGTAGTGAGTGGCTAAATAGTGTAAAATACCAAGTCCATGAAACAAATACAGTGTCTCCAGGTCTATTTCTGGTGCTGCTTTGACTCTGATATCCCAGCCCTGTCCACTGCAAGTTCAGTGGAACCAGCTTGTACCTTGCACAAAGCAGTGGAGTGATGGGTGCCCTGCAGGCACAGCCTGTGCCTGGGCTGTCCCAGGCTCTGTGTGCTGGGAGGCTCAGTTTGTGGGGCTGGCTGTGGCTGGTGCAATTCTGAAGGACTTTGCCTCCAAAATCCATGTTGGGAGCATTCCATGTTGGTTCGGGGAGTCGTCAGCAGTTCTTCTCCTGTCCCCTCATGTTGTGCATGATGTGATGAGTGACTGGGGCTTTCCTTCTCTGTTAAAAAGCATGATTCCCAGTCCTGTAGTTCAGGCTGGACTGAAAACAACCACCTGTAGTGATTAAGTGCAATAAGGACAGCAACGTGTCACTTCCACCCAGGCCAGTGCTCAAGCAGTGACACACCATGAGGAGGGAGCTCTTGGCTGCATGCTTTCCTTTCCTTTCCTGTAAGAGCTCAAAACCTGTACAGATGTTCCTGCCAGATGCTGGGAACAGCATCCTTAGCACCTACCCTGTGCTTTGTGTGTCCAAAGCATTTTACCTGCACTCGAGTGGATTTTATCTTTCTGGACTTTGGGATAGAAATAAAACATGTACAGAAAATGTGTACAGAGAAGTAAACACTTCCCAAAGCAAATGAACTAGAGTACTTTTAATAGCTTCTTTTGTGTAATGTTGCATATAAGAGATAGAACAGCACTTCAGGATAATTACTGAGAAAAAAAATATTGTTGTAGTGAGGATTCAGTTCTTCTGAATTTGTATTTGTAAATCTTTTTTTTTCTCTGTCTTTGCCAGGGCACGGGGGTTAGAGCAGAGCTGATTCTGGAAGTGACAAACTTTAGCTTTGTCCATTTTTCTTTTCTATGTTCTGCAGAAGTAGCACACTCTGGGGGCTTGATGCTGCACCAAGTCTGGGCTCATTGCTAGACTCAAGTTCAGTCTTCATTTATCACCACATGGAGAGTAACCCTGTTGCACAGGTGTGAAGGCTGAATCTGATAATCAGATCAGACTTTAATATGTATTTTGGATCCCAGGACAGTTTCAGAGGACTGGAAGCTGCAGAAATAATGTTGTACTTCTTGCAAGGCCAAGAGCAGTTGCCCTGGAAGTAACTGAGACCATTCCACAGATGTCATCATTGCCTGGGTCAGAAAACAGATGTTGTGCTCATGAAATAGCTTAGAGGCTTTTGGGGGAAAAAGATGTCCTGAACTGGAAGGGAAAACAAAAAAAAAAAGCCAAAGGTTTAATATGGACTTTGGGAGTGAGGATATAGAGGGATATATTGTGAGAATTTGCACTTTTTTTTTACTTGGATTTTGAGCATTTAGAAAACCCAAGCCTATCTTTTTGGATATCAGAATTGGACAGATTGACTCTTAAAAAAAAAATGCTTTTTTCCCTAACTGAGGTGGTGTCAAAGTGATACCTGGTTTATTTTAAAAAAAAGGTTTTCAAATACCATTTTCCTGCAGAGGAGGGTTTGAATGGGTTTTGCTAACATTGCTCTTAATAGGCTGTAGAAGGAAAAGTTTGATCCATCTAGATTTCCACATCTGGGAATATCTTTTATAACTCTCCCCTAATTTTTTTTGGTGCAAGCAGATAACACAATCTCTACATGTTTTATTTGGTTTAATATACTATGGTGCATTTTCAAATGAAATATGTTCTTAAAGCAAAGTGCTGAATGGAGCTAAAACTGACAAAAAGTCCACATTTCTTCTGGCAGAGAAGCAGTGAATGTTCTTACTGACATAAAGAATATTGTGCAAAGATCAGTGCTGTGATATCTAACAAATGACAAACAAACTAAAATCATCCTTACTGAGGGTGCTTTTAGCCAGGCAGAAAATTGACCTTGTAGAGCACAGTGGGACAAGAAGGCACATATTGATTTTGTATACTCAAATAGCAGGAGCATTTAAAAAGAATTTGACAAGGCCATGCTGAATAATTTGTATTTATTTCTTACATTATGTTAATCAGCCCCCTGATGCATGGCATGTGGAACCAGGAATCTGAGGCAGTATTCTCACAAACGTTTTTATCTGTTTTCTATAAAGCAGATAAGTTCTTTTGTTTGTTATTTTCTTCTCAGAGATGCAAGCTTGTTTGGCCCACAGTCTGAGACTACTGGTGTGCACCAACTCTGTGTCTGGCTGTCTGCCATGAATACATCAATTAGCCTTAATTAAAAGCCCTATAAAAAGGATTTTGTGCTAGGTTGGGCTCAGCTCTCCCTGCTGTAGGACAGGATGAGGCTGGCAGACGTTTCTGGGGTGACATCTGTGGGACAGGAAAGTCCATTAAAGGATATTTAAAAATACGCTGTTAGGGGAAAATGTGGGCTTCAGGAGAGCCAAAGCTCTTCCAGTATCCCAAAAATCTGTTACAAAGAGGAATTATTACATTATCTGAATTATGTAGCATCAGTGTATGGACTCTGTATTTGCAGCTGGCCCTGCAATGAACAGAGGGCATTGGACCAAGTGATTTACAGAAAGCCCCAAGTTCTGTTTTATCATTTGGTGATTCTGTAGATTTTAATAGCACAAACAGGAGGTAAAATTTGAAGGTTTTTAGTTATGTCCTATTTTTTTCTGGTTTTCAGTTTAAATGCCATGCGGAGGAGCATGTTGCCAATTTTCAAGATAATAGCTGTGAGAGCCAATACTCATCAAACAGAGAAATCTGGCATATTCTAAAACTATGGCATATAAATAAATTAAGCATTTAGTCAGGGATCAGCTAAAATCCACCCTTGGTGCCAAACACTGAGAACAATGTCTCAGTGACTGTGCAGTTTCTGGAAGCAGTGGGCTGATATGGATACAGCAACAACACCCACACCCTCTTCCAGTGAAGGGTGATTACAGTGCCTGAAAATGCCATCAAAATATCAATAGCATTTGAGCTGGTTTTCAGTGCTGCCCTGGCAGACGTGCACATCCAAGGCTGTAGGAAATGTGCAGGTTTTCATTAGTGGCTGGATCTGGAGGTGATTTTAATCCCTCTGGATTTTCATCCCTCTGGATTCAGCCTCCTCCTCTCATGGAGTGTGGACACCATTGATGAAAAGACCTGGGCTTGTCCAGAGGATCTGGGGACATCCATGGGGTCTGAGCACATTCCTAGGGTCTGCCCAAGCCCCATTCCCAGGCTTATTCCCTGCTTGTCGAGGCACATTCAAAGGTTTACGCCTGGCTCTGTTATTAGATGTTTTCCCAGACTCTGTAACCTCCTCAGTCTCTATGGTGGCTCACAGGGTTGCTCACAAAATCCTTCCCAATCTGTGGCTTAGCAACAAGTCTCCAAATTAAACAGGAATAATAGGGCAAGGCTTCTGCCATTCTCAGGGCATTATTTTATTAGGCAAACCTTCATTTTTATTTTATTTTGTATTATTTTATTTTATTTTGCATTATTTTATTTTATTATTTTATTTTCTGCCCCTTTTGTACACTCTTGAGCTGCACTCTGAGTGTTCCATAGAATGGCAGACTGGAGTGTTTGTGGGTTTTAATGAGCCACTTTGAGAAGGGGAACTGGAGTGAGACACCAGCTTCTGCCATGTGTGTGACCATTCCTACTCCAGTTACACTTTGGGTGAACTTCAGCCCTAGGAGCAATTTGAACCAGTGCCATGCAGTGATAGTAGAATTTCTCTGTATTTCCTCAGGCAAACTAGGGCTCTGCTCAGCTTCTCCACGTGTCCTGTGCCAAGGACATGTGGGTACTTTCCTGTTCTGGACTTGTTTTCAGTAGAGTTTCCTGACATGTTCCACCTCTTTTCTCTGCCACCACTTTTATTTCCTAGAAAAAGGAAAAAAAAAAAAAAGTATTTTCTGACTAATCATTGGGATTCACTTGCATCCAAGGCTGCTGCCAGGACCATTAGTTGGAGGTCACAGTTCAGTTTGTAAATTGGGTGTCTTATCTGAGCTCTCATGGAAAAAGGCATTTTTTTTGTCTATAGGAAAACAAAATTTCTGCTCTGCTTCTAATTAGTCCTCTGTTGTCCCTGCAGGATTAATTACTGCCTTCTTCACTCAAATCATCAAATGCTATTTGGCAACAGCTGCTTTTTTTTTTTTTTTTTTTTTTCAAATTTTATTTTAGGTATAATTAGGAGTCCTGGCATTACAAACAAGTTCAGTCAGGTTGTACCTTAAAATTTCAGAGCTGAAATATCACCTCAGCCAGTAGTTTATACCCAGTTTTTGAATACCAACAACCCCCCTGCACTCAGTGCATGTTCAGAGCTCATCCCTTTGGGGTCATCACGAGGTGAGTGTGAACATCCTTCTCCTGAAATGAATCACAGAAGGGGTTTCTGCATATTCTGCAGGATCTTCCCACAATGGGACTTTTAGAAAAGGATTATGGGTGCAAGGATGCAATGGCACCTCCCAGCTCTTCCTGCTGCCTGTTGATGGTCTGTAGATTCCCAGACACATCTCTTTTCTATTTAAAGGGAGGGCTGAGGGCCACCAACTGCCTAATTCTATCAAGTAGTAAATTGAATTTATTGGGTGAGAGAGGCAGTAGCCAGCAATAAGGTAGGATTTGGGTTTCAAAAATCTGCCTGGTGGGAATTGGGCAAGCTACCAGAAAGACCATAAAGGATTTATCTGGCAAGACATGCCAAAGGAATGCTTAACTTGTGAGCAGGAGAATTTATTGATACCAGTGGAAAAGCTCATTAGCGTTGAAGTGCAAAGCAGGTCTGTAAATGTTCCTTTCAGCTGCCCCAATCAAATCCCTGCACTCAGACAAGGGGAGCTGTGGCTCCTTTCTGTGGAGGGTACAACTGGCTAATGAGCTTTCCCAGAAAACTTGCACACAAACCATGTTTTCTCAAATGTAAGAGTTGGCACTATTGCACTTCCATGGGCACATTTCACAGCTGACCTCAGTGTCAGCCTCCCCCTGCCCCTGGTTTCACAGGGATGCAGAGATGCTCCTAGAGCTGGTGCTGCAGCATTTCTCCTAGGGCAGCTTTGTTCTCCCCCTTACTTGCTGATTGTGGATGATTTGCCCTTTAAGAGATCTGCAGCCCTGTAAGGATGTGGGGCAGCTTGTGGGGCTGCTAGCAGAGGTAAAAGTTCACCATATCTTGTCTGGAAAACATGCCAGCCGTAAAAATACTCCTGCTAACAGTTTAAAGCTCCAATGCATTATCAGCCCAGTTTATGTAACAAAATCCCATTAGTACTGCCAACCACCCTCACATGAATTAGGACATGATGTGCTTCATAAACCTTACATACCTATTGACTGTTCTTCTGCATAGAGACTTGCCTGGGCTTTTATGTGCAGGTGTAGCTGTGTATCTTGAGTTAATTTTTGTGTTTTGAAAGCTACATAATATGAAGCAGGATGTTTTCCACAATGAAATGCAGTGTTTTCCTTCCTTATTTGTTTGTTTATATCTTTTCTCTTTCTCTCTCCTTCCTTCCTCTCATGTTTTCTTGCCTTGATCATTAGGCTAGCAAATTGTAGAAATGGGGAGATTGATTAAGTGATGTTGCATCAGCAGGTTTAATGAGGTAATGATCTGTTTTGCTATTTGTGTTCAGAAGAAATAATATGCTAATAAGAATTGTAGCAAGAGCAGATTTTTTAATGTCCTGCTTAAATACCAGCCAGTGACTGAGTGGTTCACTAAAGTGGTCTCAGCAGATTCTCTAAATTTTGTTCTCTGTTGTGGAGGTAAATATTTTCAAGCTTTGAGCATCTTGTGTAAATATTCCTTCTAAGGTCAGTGGAAGTCTTTCCATTAATTTCTTTAACCCAGTTCTTGCAGAGGGACCAGGACACTGAGTCCCAGCATGGGCTGAGCTTTCTCAAAACTGAGAACTGTGGCTACTAGAATTTTAATTTCAGGCCCTTGTCTAATGCAAATGGGTCCAAGATTTCATGCCCTACTAAATGCTGCATGCTGAATGCAGAAATGTAGAGGATGTGTTTGAAGATTGGGACAGCAAGGTGAATTGCCATGAAAATCAGCTGACCCGATCAGGGAAAGGGCACTTTTTAATTAACACGTATTTGAATCCAAAAGACACATTCTTGGTCTGAACTGTCAGTAATTTCCATCCAAAGTAACTGCTCAAAATTCATGACTGTCTAGAATATCCTTGCACAAGCCAGATATGTACATAAGCTGTGCAAACTCTCTGGGGAGAAGCACAGTTAAAAATAAAGCTATTATTGCTGCCACGGAGAGAGAGATGATGACAAAGACAAGGGGCTGAGCACCAGGTGCTGTGAGGCTGAATCCTGCCCTGCAGCCCTCCATCTGAGCACTGCTGATCCAGCTGTGGGCAGATGTGCTCAACTTTTGGGTCCTGTTCGTGCCCGCAGCTGGAGCAGAGCAGAGCAGGGAAGGGGCAGCTTGTGGGGGGTTCCTGAGGTGAAGCCCCCACCCCAGACCAGGCTTTGAGGCTGAAATCCTGGCTCTGTGAGGGACACATGGGTTTTAGGCTTCCTCCCCTGCCTCCCCCATCCCTTTGATATGCTTATGAGTTCCCACACATTTAGGGAACTAGTCAACCTAGGCTCCTAAATGAGGAAAAATCTAGGGAATTTATACTGGGAAGAAAGAGGGACAAGGAGTGGGCATGATCTGTGCACCCTCAGCTTTGCAGTGATGTCTGCAGAAGTATCCTGGTAGGAGCATGCTCACAGAATAATCACAATTAGTGGCAGGGGGAGATTATTTTTTAATGAATTGTCATCGCAGGGGACCTCATTACAGTCAAAACATTGTACTGTTTTTCTAGGTTTTTTTTTTTCCTTAGGCTTCGCCCCCTCACCCAAAATGACAACTGAAAACTAAACTGAGCAGGAGCTGCTGTACAAGCCTGCACAGAGATGTTGAACCTAAAAACCAGCCTGCCCTCACAAGGTACCCACAGGGTTGTGCTGAGCACCCCACCTTGGCATAAACTACCTTCTATTTTTTTTTTTTTTTTCTGCTGAAATACTAATGTGCACTTTTTTCTTCCCTTGTACCATCAGCTCAGCACTCCCCACCCCACAATTGTGGCACATTTGTGCTGTGGTGTCTCTCTCCACCCTCCAGCACCTGACAAGGGAAAGACTTGTGGGAGTCTTTCCAGAACATTAGCAGGACTTTCAAATCCTTTTTTTTTTTTTTTTTTTTTTTTTTTACCCTGAGGTCCTTACTTTCTGTGTCCAAGTTTCAAGGTGTCCCATTAGCTGAAAAAGCACCAGCTGGTATAATTGTGTTTGTGCAACCCTCGTGGAGAAGTTGGGCAAAACAACTGGTTTTAAAAGCTCGTGTTGGAAAACCTGATCTACAGAGTGACTGCTGCTTTTGAATGTATGTGATTCACAGACACGGGACTGTGGGGAGGAAAAGTATTTTGAGAAAACTCTTTTTTTTGCAAGGAAGAAATTGGGGGAAAGGGTTATTGCTGGGGTGATGTTTCTTTTGTTACTACTTGCTGCTCTTTGTACACTAGCCAATGCAAATGACATTCATGTTCCCGACAATATTTTTGAACAGCCCAGCTATCTTTTTTGCTGTTGTTAATATACTGAGGATTTGGGAGGATTTTAAATGCCTCTGCCTTTCAGGATTATTTCTACAAAAGCAATTGAGAACTGTGTTTTGACAGCAGGAAGCTTATAAAAACCTAGAGGAAAAAAAAATAAAATAAAGTGTTTGAAAGCGAACAGCTATGAAAGGAATGCACCTCTGCTACCATATCTGAAACCTGCAAAGCAATCAGGAATTGCATCAAGGAAGGACCATCTTTCTACTGGAAATCCCACATCAGTTTGTGCAGAGTGGATGCTCCCTTGGCCACCTGTGTGTGTGCTCAGGAGAAATTGGTTTATCTGTAGGAAGCTTCTTGTTGCACTTTTCTGTTTGCTAAAATTCAACAACAAGGAAAATCGTGGGTCACTTTAAAGCATTGGCAGACAACTGTTTCTAACCCAAAGGAAAATGGGTTTTAGCACAATGAACTGTACTTCTTCAGGGAGGATCAATGTTGATTTTTTTTTTCACACGTCTTTATTTACATGTGGCTATATTTTCATTGATACAGAATAAAAAGTGCATTTTATTGACCTTGAGTGTTTGTGTCCGTACTTTTCTTGAGCACCATAAAAGCCATAGGTCTTGTTTTCCTGACCAAAGCAGAATACAATTTGTTGAGATTAATGAGCAAAACATAATCTTATTTTTAGGTGGTTTGGGGATGAGGGAGATACATAAATCTATTGTTACAATAGAGCTTCTCTACAGAACAATAGGAACAGTTCTTGACCCTCCTCCTTGTTAGCCTGAAGACAATAGGAAATAAATCAAGCTGAGCTGGTCACAGATACCTCATCCATAAAACTTCTGTAGCACCTAATTCCCTCTCCCAAGCAAATTAGGCCGAAGAGGGAATACTTTGTCTATGCAGATAAGAAGTGTTTTCTTATAACCATTTGTTCATAAAATGTTCCACTTTATTTGCTGCAAATGGGTAATCTTCCTTCAAAAAAATTACACTTTAGATACAAAATGAAGATTTTGAAGGACAGTGGGATAGAGGCAGAAGTGTTTCACTTGGAAATTTACATAATTTCTACGACATGACTCCCTTTGCTTCTTGCATCATTAGCTTGGTTACAAGTGCATTCCCAAAAGAACTGACTTTGCCAAGGTATGAGAGATTTTTTGACATAAACATACACAACATTGCTGACCACCATTGCTTTGGGGCTCCTTCAGTGCAGAAACCAAAACGTGGAAATTGGTGGAGCTCTTTCTATTCCCTTGCAAGTGGCTTTGACCAGACCCTGCAGGTTTTGTCCCAGCCAGGAATGGTGTCTGGGTGTGGAGTCATCACAGCCATGAGGGACAGAGTGGCATTAATTCAGTTTGAGGATAAAGCACCCAAATCTAGATCCAAGTCTAGTTGTCCACAGATAGGTTTTGCCATGTGTAGGGGCAGGTGTAGAAAACATCTTCATTTAATGGCATAAAATATTCATTGGGGAGCTTTTTTTTTTTTTTTTTTTTTTTTTTTTCCTGTCTGAGCCTACTCTCAGCATCCTCAGCTGGGGTGAAGATACTCTGGGCTCAGCACAGGAGGGAGAACAGGCTAAAACCTTCAAACCCTACTAGAACAAGCCATAATTTCCACTGCTGAAGAAAACAGTGTCAGGGACTGCTCCTGCTGCTTGTCTTTTGTAATTGGGGTTGGCTTTTGCCAGACTGGGAGTTGGCAGCATCAGCACAGCAGCTTCTTCCAAGTGGGCATTTGGGAGAGTGTCAAGGCTGTACATCCCAGCCCTGGGAGCCTAGCTGGAAAGGGAGCTGTCAGGATGGGGTATGAAGCAAGCATGGATTTATTTGCAGGAGCTGATTTGGCTGACAGCACTGGTTTGTGTGGTCTTGCAGCTGTGCCTGAGCAAGCTGGCAACTCCTGTCATTATCCATGGGTTGAGCCCTCACCAGATCCCAGACTCCTTCCACAACCCCAGACAGGGTTTGCATTGTAACCTGCAGTGGTAAGGATGCTCTCCAAAATGCAGGATCAGCCACCAAAATTGCTGAGGCCTTGGGGCACCCATTTTGCTTTTCAGACTGCTTTGCCTGTGCTCATAACCTCTGCCTAAACAAGGCCTGTGGAAGCCAGGGAAACAAGTTAATAAATGCACATCCCAATCCCTTTAGGAGAGCATCATCCAACACAGCAGGATGAAGATTTATTCTCCATGGCTGATGCTACTCCTGATTTAGGATGCAGATATAAACAACATGTACAAGCCAACACAGGGAAGGAGCACAGGGCAGAGACAGATAGAACTGAATGAGCTTTAAGGTCCCTTCCAGCCCAAACCATTCTGTGATTCTGTATTTGGCAGAGAATGAAGCTAAAATGATCTCCTTACACATCTGATTAAGTGAAGTAGTGAAGATGGACCAAGGAAGTTCTTCAGCACTGAAAATTGTCTGCATAGAAATAAAACAGCTGCTTAGTTCAAGGCACAAATTGAGCCAGGCATCAAAAGCCACCTGAACTTTTGTAAAGCACAACTCAGAAATGGATAAAGAGAGGTATGCCACTGGTGCCAGCTATTTTTCTAACCACCTTGAGACCCTCTCCTAGTCAATAATTTCCATCTAGCCAGGTCTGTCTGAGTAAAGCCTCTTGCTCACTTGGTCGCACTAAAGAAAGTTTATAAATCATTACTTTCAAGCATGAGCAGGCTGCTCCTGCAAGCCTGAGAGGGATGTTTGTGTGTGGGCAGCACGGGACACAGGCACTGAGGTGACATTCCCAAAGAGAAGCAAAGCTGTCCCAGAGAGGATTCCTTCACAAGTGCTGCTGCAGGGATTACTTCTGCTCAACACCTTCCTTAGCAAGAGCTATCTGTGGTGCTCGCAGAGGGGAACATATGAGGAGGAAAGGTGACCAGGGGCAGGGCAGAGCACAGGAGGAGCGGATCTGAGTGCTCCTGACCTGGGAAGGTGCTGGCTGTGAACATCATCAAGGCTGGCAGCACATCACCAGGCACTTAGGAAACACTGCTGGAGCAGAGCTGGAGTGTGCCCTGCCAGGAGCTGCCACTGATTGGCAGGAAGATGGACTGACCAATTTAATGAACCTCTGCATCCCTCCCCTAGGTAATCCTGTGGCATTTTCTCCAGGAAAGTAACACAGTTCCAAATTAATCAGATTGCAGTGAAGCAGGCTGTCATCAGCCCCTGGAGAGAGCAGAAGGGTGGGATCCATCCCAGCTGAGAGCAGGTGAGGCTGCTGCTCCAAAGGTAACCAAGGGCAGAGGGGTCCCTCCCACAGGGTGCTGAGTCTGTCTACTAATAATTAGCAGAGAAATAAGAAAGACAGGATAAGGAAATAGATTGAATCAATTTATTTCCTGCTAGGTAAATAAATGATGGGAAAGAAAAGAACTGAGATGAGAAATAGATGGACAGAGAGAAATGAGGGATTAATCAGTCTTGCAACCTACTTATAGGATTATAAATCAATGATATAGACACTACTCAAAGAAAAGCACATCTCTGTGTGACATCTAAGACTGCAGAGCAGACACTATTCAACACGGGAGGAGAATTTGGGCATATTTATCTGTTTTTCATATATATATATGTGTGTGTTGTAACATTCAAAGCCCTCAGCTCCACTACTCCACAGCTTGGCAGTAGCCTGCAGGTGAGGCAGGAAGAGCTGCAGGGAGCTGGATGGATGCAGCTCTGCTGCCTGCCTGTTCTCAGGTTTATTCCAGCCATTAGGAAGCATCAGAGTGAGGAGCTAGGTAGTGCAGACATGGGAAAGCACATCTTTCACTTAACAGGCAACAAGAGAAAAGCCAAGTCTGTGATCATGCAGCACATGAACATTCAGAAGTCACATAAAGAATTCAAAACCAATGGCAAGGTTTTGTTTGTTGAGATGTAAAGGAAGGAGGCAAGAGGACTGGAGAAGCATAATTCTGTCCCTGATGATTTCCCTTTTCTCCAGTTTCTTGTATTCTTCCATTCAGGTGCCATAAATTAAGGGCTTCCATCAGGAGTGTAGAAAATATTCACTTGAAATAATTTTCCACAGAAACAGAACAGTGAAGAATGACACCCCTGATTTCATGGGTGGCAGAAAGTCAAGGAGTCTGAGAGTATCCACAGCCTTTCAGAAGTAGCTCAGCCTGTTGTTACTTTTCAAACTTTCTCACAAGGGTTCGGCTTCACTCTTGGGACTTCCTTCTCCAGCAGAAATTTTCAAATGGGAAAAACCCTGGATCAATGGGTATAAGGAGACTCTGAACTCCATTTGAGGCTCACAATCAGATAACACAAAATGTATTGTTTACCTAAACTGCCCTCCTCATCCTTATCTGCTATTTGCATTAACAGGGTCAGGAACGGCACAGATTTCCTGCAGATCGCTCACCCTAAAGATCAAAAAATGCTACCTCAGCCTTTCAGGGTGTAATTTTTTAATTGTCTATGCAGTCATTTTTTCTTAATGAAAAATGAAATGTGCCAAACCATGGTTTCTAAGCCATGAGCAGACTTGTGCATCCCTATGAGAGAGGAGGTCTGACTCAACACAGACTCATTTCTAATAAACCTACAGTTTCAACAGGTTGGTCAGCTTTGTCCTGGGAGCATATAAAAGTGCAGTGGCTTCACAGAAGACTTAGTTTTCCTTCAGAAAGGTGATGCCCCTTTCCATTTCTCTTTCCTCTTCTCTTTCCTTTTATTCTTTCCTTTTGTCCCTTTTTTTTTTTCTTTTCTTCTTCTTTAGCTTCTTTTCCGCTTGTCCTTTGCTTTATCCTTTTGAGCTCCATGCAGAAATGCAGACATTTGTTCAGGCCAGTCTGACCTGCAGCATTCAGCTTGGCTTTTTATTCTGGCCAGATGGCTTTCTAGCTGTATCAGGGAAAGGAAAAAGAATGGAAGAGATCCAAGACATCAATTGTGACAGCAACTGTATGCTGGCAGTCTAGCACACTCTATATTTCTAGATAAGCTTGCTTGAAACAAAGACAACTAAAGAAAACAAACAAACAAAAACCCCCAACCTCTTAAAACTTGACAGAACTAACCCCTCACCATATGATATTTGCTAATGAACTGCATGCAGTGAAAAATGTGTGAGAATCCTTTCTGTGCCTTTTTGGGGAGGGTGATAAATTAATTTGAGTAATGTAATAAGCGAGTCTGAAAATGGGTTGTGGTGGGTGGTTGCTTGCCCCCCCTCTGCTAAATCATGCCATAAATGTTTCCCTCAGCAGATGCAGACGCACATAATTTCTTTCGGGATTTTATAACCATGACAACCAGTTTTAAAGGAACGTTTTCGGTTTCCACAGTTTAAATTGGAAGTGTATCCAAAAAGAGGGTTGTAAAATGAGCAGGAGTCAGCTACTATTGCCACATCTTCCTCAGAACAATGGGGTGTTGCATTTTTGCTTTTGTTTTACATACAAATATGATAACACATAAAATAAACCTTCTGTGCCCCCTTTTACTTTAAAAACATTTTTTAAAGAAAATTTTATTCCAAGCTAAAATGCCTTCATTTTAAAGATCGTGAAATTAAATCTTTCCCGTTTAACTCATGTTAGATTTAATGATACTGTAATTTATAATGAGTAAAGCATGTTGACATTTAATGCATATGCCTTCTTTGAAGTTACATCCTTTTAGCAGAGATGAATTTTGATGAGTTTTACCAAAGGGGTTGAAAGAGTTTAGGCAGGCTAAAAATAACTCAGGAGCAAGTTTAATCTGGGTTAGACAATGTTCCTTTTATTTTACATTGAAATCTCATTAGCAGCAAGGTGCAGAGAACCTTTCAGGGCTTTCAAATACTTTAAAAATCAACGCCAAGCCTTTGGGCTGGAGTCACAGAGAGGGCACTACCCAAGACCAACATGCTGCCAGTGCTGCTGTCCCGGTGACCTGCTGAACTGGGGTTTCACCCCAAAAGGCTCTTCTGTGCTCCCATTTCTGTTTAAGGCCATGTCCAGCTCCACCCAGGGCTCTTCAGCCCTGACCTGCTCACCTGGAGCCCAGCAGCGCTCATTAACACAGACACTGCCCATTTGAGCACCTGAAGGCCCAGGGTAACAGCCAAAATATTTGTGCAACACCCATAGAAAGAGAGAAGAAGAGAGAAGAAGATGATTCTGTCCCAGAATTTCCCTAAGCAAAACTCCTTCTCGAAATAAGACGTTCAGATAGGTCAGATGAGCCATGCTGCATTGAGCACCTCTTCCTCTCTCGTTTTAAATTAGGCCTCACAGAGAGGCAGGTGCATGCTTTTGCATGGATAAATCCCATCTGTTCTTGGAGGCTCTGATCCCACTGTGACCAGCAGATAACTACAAACTCTTGGTTCCAGGGCCCCCAGAGTGCAGCAGTGCTCCCAGCCTCTGGTTACAGCCTGGCTACTGCCCTCATGCTTTTGCTCCATATTTTGTCTACAAAAACTTTTATTACTCAGATTATCACTTTGAAACTCTGCTGGGCTCATTGGTGTTTAAACTGGGTGCTCAGTAGAGCTTTCTCAGTGCTGCTGCTTAGTGAATATCTCTTCCCTTTGCATGTTTCACATGATTAGCCCCTGGTTTGGCATTTGCAGCTCCTATTTCTAACCCATCTTGAAATGGTTTGTATGATGTCTCTGTGGAGTTTGTTTGCCATGTTGCCAGAACCCTGTGCCAGCCTGGCGGGGTGGGGCAGAGTAAAACTCACCTACAAGGTCCTGGGCAATGCCAGGGCTCATTTACCATGTGGCACATAAAAAACCTGCTTCCCAAACAGGCGGCACACAACATTCAGCTGATCCTTTCTGCACAGAGTCAGCATTAGCCTGGCATCACTAAGAGGTGCAGGTTGTTCTGTGCTCAGCAAATTCTTCACCCTTGTGACTGGGGATCCACCAGAGGAAGGTGAGCTTGTTGGGTTGTTTATTACAAAACCACTGAGGACTCAGTACTTGTGTAGCTTCTCCTTAGAGATGACTAAGGTGTCTTGGTAATTCCTCCCTCTCAGTGGAAGTCTCAGCCTTATCCTGAGAGAGCAATTTCAGCCTACGTTGCAGCCCAGCTTTCCAGTCTCAGGTTCTCCATCACCACAGGGGCTTTTTTACACACCCAGTTGCACACCACTGCTGGCTCTGCTAATTGATGGTCCACTCCAGCTGCCTGCCCAGCTGGACACAGCTCCTGGGAGCACACTGCCCTTTCTGCAGAATCACCTCAGTGGCCCCTGTGCTGAGAGGATTCAGACCTGTGCCTTGCTTCCTCAAGCTCGCACTCATGTGGTCCATTTAAAATAAACCCTGGTGTCAAGCCAAAACAAGCTGCTGGTACAGGGCTACAGCAATCAGCTCATATTTCCTTTATCTAATCACATCTTTTCACGCTGAGCAATAAAATCCCAAATAAATGAAGCAAAGTGTTGGCTTCAGAGGAGTGTGGCAGACAATTGTAACTGGGAACTGATTATCAGGAGAGCAGCACACCAGGCACAAGCAGGTAACACAGAGGTGTTCAGAGGAGAGGTGGGGTTTAATCTAGCACAAGGCCTGCTTAGGCTGAGGGTTACAGAAAGCAATAATCTCATATTTTTATTACTATTTTTATGGAAAATTTCTTGACACATGGCAGCTGTACAAGCATTAGACCCTACAGCTATATGAGCACACCAAAGCCATCATTTACAGGTTTTCAAGGTGCATGAATGCTCACCAACCCTTGGGAATAACATGCAAACATCAGAAGGAATTATGACCTCGAACTGCTGGATCTCTGAGGGGAACCAGGCTCGTGGATTTGGGCTGTGCAGTGCTCACCTTGCTGGCTACTGTGGATTGACACTAAACTTGGTGTTCTGAAAGCACCTTTGATTTCTTTCCTGTTTAAACATAAACAATAAACATAAACATAAACAATCTAACTTTGATGTGAAGAGAGACTCTGCAAAACTGAATTTCACCGTGATACAGATATTTTTATCAGAGTCCAGCTGAATTTTCAGTTCACTGCTGAGCCCTCATTGCTCCCCTGCCCTGCTGTACCCTCTCAGCTGCTGCTGGAGTTGTGCCCTGGGTACAGCATCAGACCTGCAACATGCTTGGCAAAGCCAGGAGCAGCAGCCACTCCTTTGGAAGCAGAACTGAACACAGCAAAGGTAAACAGCCCCATTTCCCTTCCCTTTTAGCAGCAGGTCAGTGATGCAATGCCTCTAATTAGCACTCACAGCTGGCCACTGCTGAGTGCTGGGAAATGCTCAGTGGCCTGCAGGTGTTTTGCCATCCTCCCCTTCCATTGCTGGGTGCTTTCAATGCTCCTGCTCTTGGCTGCTGTTACTTGAGCTGCAGAGCCAGCTGTTACACTCTGGGTGAGGTCAGAGGATTTTTGTTACCTGAGTGAACAAAGAAGTGGGCAGAACACAGAGAGAATCTTTCACAGATGCATCTAACCTTCACCATGTCAGGAATTAAAAATAGGTTTGGGTTAGGGGGCAGTGTAAATTCCTTCCCCCTGTAGATGTGGTCTAGTAAGACCAGATCTTACTAGAACTGGTCTAAATAAGAAAATGTTGGGTGTGATTTTCAAGCAGAAGTGAATATTTATTAAAATCCACCATTTAGAACAGGGTCCTTTGTCTGTGAGAGATAAGCAGCAACATGATTTCAATTCAAAATGTACGCACACCCCTATATAAAAATGTGTGCTGTACGCATGAATGTATACCTGTGTGCTCCCATATTCCCATGTGCATGCAAATAAAATTATTGAAGGCATTCAATAATGCCTGACTGAAGAGAGAAGGAAAAGTAGAGGAAGATGGCAAGTTTTCACCCTCTGTAACAAAAGCTGGTTTTAGTATAACTGCTGATGAGACAGCAGTGTAAGGCAGTGATGTTCCCACAGTCTCCTTCTCCCCTAGCTAGTGCTGCTCCCTCCTTTTTGGCCTCTGCAAAATAAATTAAGCTTAAGGAAATGCTTCCCAGCCTCAGTGATGCAGGACTCCTCCAGGGCTTTGCTTTGCTTGTGAGGAGCAGCCTTTTCCACCACGAGCCTGTGAAGGGCAAGTGCTAAAGGCAGCCAAGCCCACTGCAGGGCTGGGGTCTGCAATGCCACAGGAGGGGATTTTTCACAGCTTTTTGCAGAGCTGGGGGCTGGTTGCAGGAGTGAAAGGCTGCTCTTGTCCCTAGTTACAAAGAGTGTTTTCACTAAGCAATGTTGCACAAAAATATAATTCCATTCTGTGAATGGCAGTGCTCAGAAAGACAAGGACTCTTAATAGAGCAAAAATAGAACATTCTGCAGGTTGGGGTTTTTTTTAGGAATCATCCTTTCAAATCAGCTATGACACACCTAGCAAACCTGTAAGGCCTGATAGGGCTGAGTGGTGTATTAGACTCTCTTCCCAGGGCTCTTATCTTAATTTTATCACAGCTCTCAGGAAATTAAATGCGTTTTATACCTTTCCTTCATTTGTGATATACCTGACCTTGGTCTACATTTAGTTTTTTCCAGCTGGCTCAAATTGGGCACTCATAATCCCTCCTTTCTGCTGTTGCTGAATCTGAAATACCTGAATTAATGAAGTCTCTTGTTTCGCTATCACATGATCTAGGCTGCCAAAATATTTACTTTCTCCCTGAGTGATGTACAAAAGAATGAAAATGTAAATTGTCTACGTGCTCCTTCAAGCTCCACTTTACATATAAACTACTAACCTTGCTGCCTTCTACTTTCCCAGCTGTACACTGCAATATCCAAAGAATGCTCAAATTCTGTCAAATTTAACCACAAGTATAAATATAATCCTGGGCATGATGGGCTTTAGACCCACTTAAACTGCAAAAATCAGCTTAACCAAACTATCTGCTTATACTGTATCTTTGGGCTAAGTCCCTCAAATATATAGCTCCCAGCTCACAGGATAAACCAAATGATATATTAGGAACTCGAATGAAACCATAAAGATTAGGGATAGCTAAGACTTTAAAGTCCTTCTAACATTAATTTGAAAGTGGAACCTTTCCCTAATGGGAGAGGAGAGACGAAAACCTAATAAAAATACTTGTGCTTTATGCCTCATCTAATGAACGATCCTGTAACAAATGTTAATAGTTAAATAAGGCAAAAACCATTAAAGTGCTGTTGCTCAGGCCCTTTGTCAGCTGGAATAACTCCACATCTTCAATGAAGTGAAAGCCAACTCAGGAACAGCAGAAGATCTGGTCCACTGTGTTTGTAAGGAGACAGACAAGCATCTCAGCAGAAAAACTTTCCTTCACATTTTCTCCATACTTCTGAACATACAGATAGATGGCTGGAGCAACTTTCCACTTTTCAACTTGCAGCCTGCTGAAAGGAGAGAATTCCCCACCTGTTTGGTGCCACAGCCAAGAGGCAGACAGCCTGCCTCTGGTGCTCAGGTATCTGTGTTTCTGCAAGCTAGCTGTGTGCCCTAGCTTCCAATAAATCTGTATTTAAGAACACAAATCAATGCTTCTTCCACCCCAGTCTGTAGGAAGCACCCTTGGGATAAGATAATTAGGTGCAAGTAAAGAATTTATCGGGATCAAATCAAGGAGGTGCCTTGTATTTAGCACAAAATACACAGAAAAGGAATCTTATCCCTTGATGGTTCACTTTGGTTTGGGAGGGATCTTGAGAAATTTGACTGGGACAACAGAAAACTCATGGAGTGCAAAGAAAAGATGTGCAAATTCCTGCAGCTGGAATTACAAAGGTAGGTCAAGTAGAAGGAGACAATATAGCAGGGGAAAATCCCCACAAATTGCTATTTTGAGGTTCAGGAAGGAACCCATCAGGAGGGTGCTACAATGCTACAGCAAGCAGCACAGGCAGGTGATTTTAGGTTCATTCTTGGTGGCTTTCAAGACACAGATAGACAAAATCACATCTGACTGCTAAATCAGACTATAGATATCTCCAGGGTGATTCCTGCAGCAGATGTGTCGTTCTTACCCACCTTCCTCTGCAGGTAAAACCTTCTTTCTCCTAGATAAATGGAACTTTTGTGATGTATCACAAAGCTCTGACAAAGCACAGGTGTCTTTGAACCTCTGAGGAAAACTTTTGATCAGAAATTTGTTTTCTTTGTGGCAATCTGTTTTTGTCTTTCATATCCCCTGAGTATTGAAAATGGAGAAGTACTTCAAATATCAACATAACAAACAAAAATTAACTGATAGTAGGGTATCTTCTGCTTTCACTACAGGAACTTTGTCTCATTTGAAAGAGAAGTTCTAGCTAGAGAGCCAAAAATCATTTATTATGGGTAGGGATACCAACAGACCCTTGCATGAATCCAAATGGAGGATGGGCCACAGACTCAGCCAGTTCAGCATCTAACAGTCAGTGGAAATATTGTGATTTCCACCAGTGAGATTTGGCTTTCTATTTTAATAAATCAGCTGAGAGTATAAGTTTCTCCTTACTAGCCTGGCATGTTTCTATTGAGATGTTTAACCACACTAACACAGTGACTATGATTTTAGTGCAAACCACAAATGAAACATCTTCTGTGCCATTTAAAGCACATCTTCTAGCTCAGACTGATTGCAGAGGTGCTAATTATATTAGTGTTGCAGGAACTGCAGTAATTCACTTCTAAAATCCATTTAATTTCTTTTTAATTACTCATGTTTACCAATTCCTTTAAATTCAGAAAAGGCTCAAAATTGCAGTTAGCAAAGGAGGCTTGAAGTGGAATGATTAAGAGCATCTGGCATATACATAATTATACCAGGCAATTTATTCCACCATTACCATTTCACTATAGCCATGGTAATGAGCTGGGGCTGGTTTCTATCACTTTTCTGAACATTTACAAGTACCTTACTACACAGACAGCTTCACTGATATGACTGGCAATAATTAAAGTGTATAACACCAAATCTTGGGGGAAACAATGCTAGATTCTTTCTCTTGCTAAGTAAAAATGCTAGCCCCAGTTGTGTGGTCAGCTTTGTCCATCAACAGATTCAGGAAAGTTTATCTGAAAAGATGTTACCTGAATGTAACTAAATATAGCTTAAGAAAAGTATGAATCAATACTAATGTCATGTTGATTTTTTGTAAAGATTTTGTCTTTGGAAGAAAACAAAAGGAAAAGTCAGGCTATCTCACATCCTCATGTTTCAAGGATTTTTGAAGTTTAACATTTCATTCTTGCTATAAAATGTTACATGAACATAGAGGAGAAATTAATTAAAGAGTTTTACTTTCAAACCATGTTCAACATAATTTTCTTGTGGAATACTTAAAAAATTTACCTTACTTCAAATTTGTGCAAGGCCAAATTTCCAAAGCAACTCAAAGAAGGACTCTGATCTTCATAAAGATATTTCTGCCTCAGTAAGATTTTCATTTTGCAAATGGTGAGACTGGTTGATCAGAGTGACTCCTTGTGGCCAAGGATCTCTTAATTTTACTCCTTAACTACCACCTTTTTGGATCTCTTTGTGCTTTGCAACCACTGACCTGGCACAGTTCAGACCATCATCTCCTGGGAAGTGCCATGAGCCACAGGGTCACCAACAACTCCTATTTCCTATGGCCTGGGGTAACATGGAAGAAAACATTCCTGAAAGTATTCCAGGAGGACTTGCCCAGTGCCAGGAGTTGTGATAACCTAGGAGAAAACATCTTCTGAGAGAATTGCAGGATGACTTGACCAGTGTCAGGAGTAACCTTAAGACCCAGATGACTGCAGAGACCCTGACTCCTTCTGTAAAAATTCTTAACACAGAAAAATGAGCAAAAAAGAAACCAGTGAAATTGAGATTCCTTTCTCTGTAGCATTTCACAGGAAAAATATTGCCATCCCATTAATTTATCATCTCAATAGTCCAATTTGAAAATTCTGCATTATGGATTTCCATGAGACATGTAATGGAAAAATCCAGCCCTACTGTGCGGTCAGAACAGCTCCAGCTGCAGTGAGCCAGGGCTAAGTAATGAATTTTGAGAGCGATATTATTTGAGAGTTTGAAAGTTTTGAAGTGCTCAGACTGTTGTCACCACCACAATCCAGGGCCACCAAGCTCACCTCTGTGGCCAGCTGGTGGAGGGAGAGCTCAGCCCAGCTCCCCCTGCACGGGTCACCTCACCTCTGCGCACCAGCCAGGGCTTGGAGGAGGTGGGCTTCTGCATCCTCATGAAATTATCTTCTCACCACAAAACTAATTACAAAAAGTGCTGATCCAGGCCACAGCCACTCAGCTTTACTTTTAAGGATGGCAGGATACATTTTGTATGTTGCCTATGTACTGCAAGTAAGCAGAACTCCCCAGTTTAAAAGGTAAGCAGCGTTGTCCAGGACCATTTCCTTGTGCCATTTCTTCAAGTTCTTAGCCCAGGATCTTCTTTCTTTTGCTGTCTCCTGTTCTTATCATTCATTTGTTATTGGCTCCGAGCTGCCATGTGGAACTGATTTCCTTTTTCATTTAGGCAGTCTGTCAGTTCTGCCACAAAATTGACCCTTACTTATCTTTTCTTGTGGTTTTGTGTGCCTTTTGCTCCATCTTCCTGTTTGTTCCTTTGTGCAGTTTCAAAGCACCTCACTTTGGTCTATATTACTCTTGTGAATACGAGTGACAATTTTATTGAAGATTCAGCTTTTCTTCTGTGTTCCCTGTCTGCCAAATATTGAACCAAGTTATTTCAGAGACTACTTTTCAAATCCAGGCACCAAAAATGCATATGCTTCCTCCAGACAGACTTTATAGGATGCAGTCCAAACTTGATTTGAGTTGGCCCAGCAGCTGCCTCTACACAGTAACATTAGCATTTCCCTGCATAAACTGAGTCTTAAAAAATTCATTGAAGAATGTTTTATTCTGAAAAAAACCCAAACCCAACCAAAAACCAAACCAAAAAAAAAAAAAACCCAAAAAAAAACCCACCAAAAAAAAACCCCCTCACAACATTTTTATATAAGATGCATGTTCCTACCTCAAATTTAGATTTCATTCCATATATATCTTGCCTGGGCATACTTTCAAATTTCTGCAAGGGAATTTCTTTCATGCTCTTTCAAAGGCTGAATGGAAAGGATTTAATTTTTTTTGTTTTGTTTATTCTAGTGGCTGTTGTTCCATGTGAAATACTTTATTGACATATTTGCATGTTTCTTGACGTTGCATCTGTGGTCAAGTCATGATTTGATTCTCCCTTACACAGTCAAAGTGACTCCTTGTGTTTTAGCTATGGAACCCCTGATTTCAATCTGAGATATTCTGTTCTAAGTCTGGCCTGCACAGCTCAGTGACTGTCAGTTTTCCTGGTACAAATGGCACCTTAAATCTTCCTTCCTGCAAGCCATCCTTTGGTCACCAGTTCTCAACCTATTGAGACAACCAAGATAATTTTCAGGAATGTCTGATGAAGATGCTCAAGCACAGACCTGTGTCAGTTATCTTGACCATTGGGGTAAAGATATAAATATTGAGGGTTTTTTAAATTTACATGGATAATTCTGGCTACAGCATCAGTCCAGTTAGCAGAAATTTCCCATGAAGACAAGTCTCAATACACTCATCAGGCCACCCTATTTTCTTTGGAACAACAGTGTTGCTGTGAACAACAAAAAACAAGGAAAAAAATTTAAAAAAGGTAAGGAAGGAAAAATAACTGAAGCAAGTAGCAAACATGGAAACTCAAAAATTAGCTGTCCAAAGATTTTGTTTCTATTAAGTGCTTGTTTTCCTAGGTTTCAGATAGCCCATTTCTTACCCTGTGCAAATACAAACATGCCACTACTGTTCACTCTATCTACTTTGCAGAAAAAATGGGAATATAAGCCCTCGACAATGGCAATTTCCATTCTTTCATCAGATTTAGACATAACCTTTATGATGTTATAAATCAGTGTTGGCATCAAACATTGTTGAGGTGTGCTGCTTTTGGCTGTGTAGAGTTAATTTTCTTCACAGCAGCTGGTATGGGGCTGTGTTTTGGATTTGTGCTGAACACAGCGTTGGTGACACAGAGATGTTTTTGTTGTTGCTGAGCAGGGCTCACACAAAGCCAAGGCCTTTTCTGCTTTTCCTACAGCCACACTGATAAGGAAGTTGGGAATTCAGGGTGGGTTGGGAGGAGACACAGCCTGGGCAGGTGACCCCAACTGCTCCTCTCTGAGAATTCCTGTAAGGAGGGGTTGCTTGGGCTTTTTGTTTATGTTTTGATTATTATGGTTTGGGGTTTTTTTTCTCACTTCATTTTAGGTAAAAAATGTTGAGGAAAAAATTTAGGAGGAAAAAACTTTGAAAAAAGAATTAAGGAGAAGAGGAAGCATATTTTCTTTTTCTGTCTTAAAATAATATTGGCAAGCCTTTCTGTTTTGTTTTGCTTTGCTTGGTTTCAATAGAAACCGTGAGCACACTCGGATTTAGTGCAGGTGTGTTATTTGGGGTTACAGCTCTGCCTTTCCCTGCTGCTGTGAAAATCCACCAAGATATAAGACTCAGTTTAATGTTTTTGGTTCTTTTTATGAATTTGGCTGTTGATGCTTTGGAAGGTGGCATTTTTCACCTCAGAAGATTTGCACATCTCTGACGTGTGCGATCCATGGGGCAGCGCCTGCTGCAGCCAGGGGAGCTGGATGTGGATGTGGAGCTGGAATTTCTCTTCCATCACTGCTGAATCTCACTGTGCAGCACTCAAATGAGGGACAGAAAGGACAAGGTGAAGAAAACGTAAAGCACACGAAACTTGAAGCCCTGGTGAGGCAGGGAAGGCAGGGAAGAAAGGAGGAGATGAGTTTGGGAGGAGGAGCCATCAAAATGACAGAATGGAGAAAGATCGAAGAGGCAAGACAGAGTCTGAATTAAGGAGAAGGGTTTAAGGCAGGATTCAATGACACAGTAGAAAAAAGAGAACAAAAAACCAGGTTGCAGGTGGAGAGCTGAAGATCTCAGGTTTATGGATGGAAGAGCAGAAGGATCTAGTTGGGATTTCCAAGGAAAAACAATGAAACTTTGGAAACTTCCATTAGAACTCTCTGAACATCTTCAGACACCCCAAAATCTGGATATGTTACAACAGTGGTAATCCCAGTTGGTGAGGGACAGTGTACTGGGGCTCTGGACAGCAGTAAAAAGGCTTGAAGCCACACTTTGCCCAGTGAGGAGATATTGTATTCACAGGGGCCCTCGTGGCAGGGAGGAATGATGCATCTGACTCCATGTCCTCAGAAGGCTAATTTATTACTTTATAGCACTGTATTATATTAAAAATACTGTACTGTACTAAAGAATACAGAAAGGATACTTACTGACTATTAAAAATTAATAATGAAAACTCGTGACTCTTTCCAGGGTCTTGACACAGCCTGGCCATGGTTGGCCAAAGAGTCAAAACAACTCACAGCAGAATCCAATGAAAGAATCACCTGTGGGTAAACAATCTCCAAACACATTCCACATGAGCACAACACAGGAGAAGCAAATGAGATAAGAATTGTTTTCCTTTTCTCTGAGGCCTTTCAGCTTCCCAGGAGAAAAATCCTGGGAGAAGGGATTTTTCAGAGAATGTGAATGCCACAAGGAGACAAAAATTGTGTCCACTCAGGTGCTGCAGAGTCAGGAGGATTAGATGTTGGTCAGTCAGTTAAAGACCATATCACAAAATGTCTGCAGAAATGGACTTTGCACGAGTCCTTTAACCCTGGCAGTCACCTGTGAGTGCGTTACTCTGCCCTTGATGGTCCTCCTGGAAAGTGACAGTCTTCCCTGTGTCGAGGGATGGTTTAAGGGTTTTGAAGCACTTCATAGTGGTGGTTTTCCACTGACTCTAAGTGAGCTCAATGCCAAGCTGTGCTAAAAGTCTCACCCTTATTTTATGTAAATTTTCCTAAGGGAAGAAAGGCTCCTTAAGATGTGGAAAAGCAGCAGTGTTAACAAGACCATACTGAGGTGGGAAACAAAGGAGAAAAGAAAAGAAAATCTGCAATTTTTTTTCCCTTAGAAAATGCAACATATCGCTATTTGGAGCTCTAAGGGTATTTTAAATCCATTTCACACTGCACTTAAAGTTGTTCCATTTAAGAATTAGCTGATAATACCATTTTATATCTGTCTTTTTCCTCTTAGTTGATGAATAGAGGCAAGGAAGTCTTTATCAGTAAATAATAAAGCAATTATTTTTTAACAATTTCAGTTTCTCAGTTGAAATAAATAATGAAACAATTACTTTTTCTCGAGTCCTTCACAGAAAATCAGCACACCCTGTCTCTGAAACATATGTAGCTCACAGGTTTTTACTTCTGACCACAACAAGAAGACCTTGCTTCCCTCTTTAGCATTGCTGCCACTTGCAGGGATGGTAAATGCTTTAACTTCAGCAACTGATAACCTCACGTCAGCCTGCAAGGTGAACATGAATTGTTTGCATAGCACAGCTTCTAGTTTAAATCTCAAATTCTTCCTTGATTAAAATACTTCCTACCTTCTTCTTTTGTGCTGACAGGGTTCTGCCTGCAAGCACCCAAACTGCAAGTGGCCAGACAGAGAAAAAAGGACACAAACATGGGAGAGCACAGCACCTTTCAAGCATGCCGTGTAAAATGTGCTGGTTTTGGAGGGATGGGGTATGCAAATATCCTGCTAAATTCAGCTGACTTGGTGTTGCTGATTTAACCAATAAGCCCAAAGAAGCTCTTCAGGTTATTGATTTTTACCATGCATTGTGTGCATTTACGTAAATCTAATTAAAACCCTGGGCCTAACCCAATTACGAGCTATTCCCTTAAAGCAAGTTTTATATTTATCTAAGCCAAGCTGTGCCAGCTGTGAGAACAACCCTGGATTTGCATATAGTTATTGTATAACAGCTGAAGTGGTCAGAGAAATACACTGAGGATTTTGCTTTTTTCCTAATGGATCATGAACTTGTGGATCAGGACTGGCTTTGGCTTTGTCAGGTCACTGAGTTGTACATCAGATTGCTCAGAACAATTTAAAGGTAAAATTTAAGATCAAGTTTCTGCTTCAGGGTTAGATGAGGGACAATAGAAAACCCTCTATAAAACCCAGTACTAGTAAATCTTCCTACAGTAGTTCTACACCATGGTTCTGACAGTAATAGACTATGCATAATCTTTTCTACCACTGGATGAAATATAAGATTCAGGAGGAGGAAACACTGGACTGAACTTTTCTTTCCATGGGTAGAGCCAGCCCTGAACCTCCTTGTACTCTCCAGGAGCACTTTGAAGAAGTGCCCTCACTCAAGGCTCAAATCTATGCTCTCCAGTTTAGGAAGAAGAGCTGGCACAGAAGAACCCTTCCTAAGTCTGGGGAAAGGCAGAAGGAGGATAAATCTGGTTGAACCATGCGGGAGAAGGAGAAGTGAAGCAGGAAAGCCCAGTTGGGCATATGCAGAGTCACTGAGAGAAGAAGGGGAGAGGAGAAGCCAGGGAGGCAGAGCACTGATGTGGGTGAAACAGAGCCAAAGCCAAAATGACTGGGACAGCACAGAGGGCAGTGGGGAGAAAGGACACAAGATTTTTCTCCAGTGAATTATACACTGTTCATCACTCTAAGGAAGAAATTGATGCTGTCAGGTGGAAAGCCCAGGTAAATTCTCGCCTGTGACTCTCAGTAAATTACTTTTCCTTTCCTTTCTCCATTTCCATGCTCTTGGGGACAGCTTAGCTCATCAGCAGCTTAGAAACTATCCCAACCCAAGCAGCACTTTCCCAAGCAAGACTTCAGCTCTCAGCAGTGCCTGCAGAGGCAAAACTGCTGCTGCAGAGCAGCATGACAAGGAGCAGCCTCTCCTCGTGTGACCTTTATGTGTGGGCTTGGTACAGTGCTGCAAGCACCCCCCTGGGGCCCAGCCCCAGGATTTCAAGCTACATGCCACTTCCTTCCAGTTGGAGACAAGTTTATGAGCTTGAGCAGGCAATAAAAGCTCCTCTCTGCATGCTAATGAAATGTCCAAGTCCTAATGGATTAGTAGTTTTCATATCAGATTATACATGCATTTTTTGCTGATAAAGACAGAGAAGTCACTCCTATTAGGCTTTCAGATTGTGTTAGTAAAAATACACCTCAACAGGGCTCAGTGCCTATGGGATGCAATCAGGACAGCAAAGGCAGTAACATGTGATGGTGGACTGCTCAAAACTCTGCTTTCCTCCAGCTGGCCAGAACACAGGCCATGTGCAGAAAGATATTGCTGATGGGCAGAACCCCTGTGGATGCTTTCCTAGAAGACCATGCACAACCCCAGTCCCTGGAGCTCTTCTACAGCCATGGTCAGATATGGGGCCCCTGGAGCCATGGAAAATTCTCCCACTCCCTCCAAAGAGTTCAGGAGATTCTGGAATCTGCTCCACATGTCTCTTTGTGAAGCCTCTGAATGAGTAGTGACCCCAAACTCAATGCCTCATCAGTAACTTTCCACCCTAAAGAACTGCAAGTGTTATTTTGGGGTACAACATCGACCCCAATTCCTCCAAAAAGCTGCCTAAGCTGTGCCTGTGCTGCTAGACACCAAGCACAGGTGGAAGCAGCTGGCTCACATCTCTGCTGTTTAGAGCTCACCCTTTCTGTCCTGAATTTGTCTAGAAGTGGGTTGCATGGGTCGACAACAGAGCTGAAAAGTGAATGATCAGCTAAGCAACATGGACAATAGATGTCCAGCACTTAAGCTGGTTCCATGCCTTTCGTTCAGCAGCACAGATATTCCCCAGGAGCCTGGCAAAGGGTGGGATGTCACTGTGGGGTTGGACAGCACTGAAACTGTGATGCTGGAGAGCGAGGTCCCCACACAGGGCGGTGACGCAGCGCAGCCACTCCAAAACTCCACTGGCAGCAGAGAATTCCTGGCTGTGGATCCCCTGCCTGCAGCTCCCCATGGATGCCCAAATGGTCCATCTGAGATCCTGAATCCCCCTTGCAGCAGTGCCTTCTCACCTGTCCCTTTGTGCTTTGCAGGCCAAACATTTAGGGTCTCCTCTGTGGAAGTAGTTTAATGACATGCAGGACAAAATTGACTCAACCAGAGGGTACTTTGCTGATATTTTGTACTCATAGCTGCTTTTTGTTGTTTTGCTTTGCTTTGTTTTAAATTCTTTACCTTTTGGAAACTTTTATATTTTTTATTTCGGACCTTAATACAGTGATGCCATTTTCCATTTCAATCAGTGACCCCGCTCGCTCCCCCTCTTCCATTTCTGACTGAGTCCAAGGAATAAAAAGTGATAGATGAATTATGGCATTTGAAGTCAGAGAAAAAAAAACTCTGAAAGGAAAATGTAATTAAGAAATAAATTGAAAAATGGAAGCACCTGTGATACAGTGACCAGGAATGATTATTTTAGGGGGGAGACCATCACAGGCAGCTTAATTCCATCTCATTCTGTTGCTTTGGGATTTGGACTGTTTGCTCATTTATTTGGATAAATGGTAAGCCTATTCTACTTGCACTGTTAGATGTAATGAGTATTATTTTGCATTTAATTAAAATACTGACACATTCCCAGTGATAGAAAAGTTTCCATTGCTTTTCAGAAAGTGCTAGGTCATTTGATTTATAAGACATAGTTATTAACTGCTCAGCAAATACCTGGAGTGGAAATAATTTTACCTGTTGGGAAAAGCACTGCTGCTCCTGTAAAAACAGAGGTTTCAAAGAGACTGAAATGTCTGGAAAAAATTCAGAGTGGGAAGGGAAAATTCACAGGAGGGCGACTGCAAAAATGGTAAAGTGACATTTTGAGTGTCATTTGGATCAGTCATTTTGATCAATGACTGATACAAATGTAATTACACATGGAAATGTGACTACACTGGGACAGGAAACACTGCTGAACCTCTGTAAAGTCTGGATTCAGTAGCTGAAGTGGGATGAGTTGCAATAAAAGAACTGATATCTGAAAAATGACAGAAAGGGACTCAACCAAAGCTTCCCACAATCTGAATTTGCATGGTATAAAAGGGAGCCTTTTCCTAGGTGAGTTTGCTACTTTTACAGTAGCATTTACAGTTGCTTCATTGCTGTGGGAGAGGGTGAGCAGAGCAGGAGACAAATCAAAAATTGACCCAAAGTTCAGAATTAAAAGTCAGAGGAATTCTGCCCACAGCAACCCCGTGCTATCATTCTTTTCCTGCTGCCTCTTAACATTTCTTCTTCTGCCCAAAAGCAAAACTACTCTTCCCAATACCAGGACTCTCATTCCTACCAAAGATTGGCTAAACATCTGGAAATCAGGGAGGAGGGCAGTGGCTCCCTCTGGAAATGTCTGCTCAGTTCAGAGCTACACCTAACAAACTTACAGCATTGAAATCTATCTTTCCTGGTGATGTTTTAAAAATAAAGTGACTCCATTTTCCAGGGTTTCTGCCTTTTGGAACAAGAAGGGACAGGAGAGCTGCCACAGCTATCTCTATGCTACAAAGGAAGAAAGAGGTTCCTTCATGTCTTGATGGACTCAGCCATCACTTGGTGACGGGAGCATCCAGGAGATACCTTGATATGATGGGAACAGACCCTGTCCTGGTATTGGTTTCTTTGGGTTTGGATTGAAGGTACTTGAGACAGCAGTTTTATGTTTGGACTTATGTGTTTATTATTTTTTATCAGTAAAACAGTCTCACAACTATGAGTTCAGCAGCTTTTCATTAGTAAGGTACAAAATGGCCAACAATCTGTTGTTGCAAGGTCTTTTAAGACTAACTATTCAATTAAGAAAGGACACATAGATTATTTTCTATTTTAACCTAATAACTGATCTTTGTAAGCTTGGAATGTGGACTTTTTTGTCTAATTACAAAACATTACTCAAACTTATGAAGAAGAAGGAAGAAGCATGAAGAAGAAACTCAGAAGAACACCTTGTGTTCTCTGTATTGCTTCCATCCACAACATACTAAAAATCCCAAAACCTAAATTTCTCACCAAGTGATACACCTACACTACTCTCTATAATCTATTTCACACTTTTGTGGATTCCAGTCTATCTTGAAGTCTAGGAAACTTTTTCCATGAATAAGGGTCAAAGTCAGCACTCCGCTGGGGGTCAGGACACCCCAGAGCAGACAGAGAAATATTCCTGGTGCTCTGGATTTCCACACCTGGGATCCTGTATCAACATCAGAGCTTGTCTCCAGCCCCTCACACTGCAGGTCCCACTCACAGGACTTGGAAGCAAGGTCCCATGGAAGCTCTTGTCCAACAACACAGAAGTACATTTCTCAGATGGATCTGAAGCCATGCCATCACCACAGAGCACTAAACCCTGTCACCATTTTTTTTTTCAAAGGTGCAGGAAACTTCTGATCTCTCTTCTTTTATATTATCAGTGGCACAGGGAATCTTTGGCAGAAATTAACACTGTGGCGTAAGAAAGGCTGCCATAATGTGACAATATTTCTACTTCCTAGTCAAGCTAGCGTTTTTTTTTTTTTAATCTCTAAAGAGATAGAGGTGTCTCATGTCTAATATTTGTACCTCAAATGATTTCAACGTGGCTTAGTTGAAAGGCTGAAGAAAAACGTGATGAACAAATCAGGAATACAAATGCAACAAATGCTATAAGTGATTTCAATTCACAACTTTTAACAGCACTTTCAGGATGCTGTTCACTTCTGTGTTACACACTTAGGAGCTGAAAAAAAGGCTGAAGCTGCATAATCCCACCAAAGCATCACAAGGGAAACCAGGGAAATGGATGAGATGACATTAGTCTAGTTACTGGGTTTATTAAATTTAAAGTACTTGTAAAAAATAGAGAGCAAAATTTTAAAATTGCTGCAATTAATTGTTACCAGAACTCTGAGACAGCAACAACCTCCATAGAGAATAACTGAGATGAACTTATAACATTTATTTTGTCCTAAGCTTCCATGGAAAACCTGCACAAAGTCCAGTTAGGAGTACATCAGACTTGGAAGGAATCTAGAACTGGTGTAGACAGCAATGTTTCAAGCACTGGTGTCTCTGCCTCCAGAGGTGGGCAGTTTATTATGGATGTGGAAGCTTTTCACACAGCAACTCTGGGAATTACAGCAGGTGAAAGTTTTGTGAAAGTGTTTTTACACTACGAAAAATTGCACTGTAGCAGATTGAAACCACATTACGAGCACAAGGACATACTGAGGGGGAAAAAATACAGCAGCAAAACTAATACACATAAGTGTTTTCTAAACAAATATTTCAATATTGTTGCAACCGAACAGAATCACAGCTTATGGAATGGATGAGGCTGGAAATATCCCTGGAAGCCACCTAGTCCCACACTCCCATGATCAAGAAGAGTCTCCTAGGGCAGGCTGCTCAGGGCTGCTCATCTAACAAGCCTGTTTTTCACCCATTCCCCCAGAATGACCCACCTGTATTTTACAAAAATCCTCAGATGCTTCTGAAGCAAGCACTGATGGTCAGGACCATGGATTTGTTACAGTTACAGTATGAGGTTTATTGAACAATACAACAATAAACTCTAACTTATTAAATATAATAAAAATAATAAACTTAATAATAAATGTAACTTATTAAATATAACATAAAAGTATAATATCTTTTTCAATATATTTAGGAATTTATTGGCTGATGCCAACAGCTATAGCTGTCCAAGGGAGTAGAGAAATTCTAGGTAGTTTTAAGGATTTGTTTCCCAAATATTTGGCTGAGTGGAATCATGGGGAGTGGGTGGTCTTTGATGGACTGCACAAAGTACATGCACAGCGTGGACACTTTTATGAATGTTCATTTTAGTTTCAGTTCCATGGCTCAGTACTGAGCTTTCACTACAGCTCTGTGAATTTCAGCCTCTGGGGGTCTGCAGGGCAGCCCAAGGCCACTGTTTGATGGGAAGATTTCTTCAAATGACCACTTGATGTCACCTGACACCATGCTAATAATCTTGTTAAAGTCCACTTCTGGGTAGTAACTAAAGGTTGTCAGAAAAAGGTGTCTGAAAATGGGGAAGGAAAGTGCTAAAAAAGTCCTATAAAAAGGTCATATTTGTTTTGCTTACTTGTTCTTGTAAACCAGTACTGACCATTGCCAAATTACTTAGAAATCCACAATTTCTTTTGTCCAGAGAACCACAGGATCATAAAATCATTTAGGTTGGAAAAGATCTCCAAGATCATTGAATCCAACATTTGACTGATCACCACCTTGACCACTAAACCACGGCTCCAAATGTCACATCCAGCTGGTTCATGAACTGCTCCAGGGATGGTGACTCCACCAGGGCCCATTCCAGTGCTCAACAGCCTTTTCCATAAACAAATTTTTCCTGATGTCCAAGCTGAGCCTGCCCTGGCACAGCTTGAGGCCATTTCTTCTCCTCCTGTTGGTGGCTGCCTGAGAGAAGAGGCCAACCCCCAGCTCGGTATTGGTGCCCACTTTCTCCTCCAGAAACAGTTTGGGATTAATCACTAAGAAATGTTTCACTAAACTGGGATGTGTTCCTCACTTTTTGGATGCCCAGTTCTGAAGAGAGACACAGATGTTTCTGGATTACTCTTGCACAAAGATTCCATTAGCAATCCAGTGCCACCAGTCCCTTTAAAAGTTTTGGCTAAGCCTTAGATTTTCTCTCCCCTACAGCTTCATTCCTGACGGGTACTGAGAATTTCACATTTCCCATGCATGTGAAATACCAGCTCTGAAAACTAACGCAAGATTCAATATTTCCTCATCTATCTAGTCCAAAGTAAAGTGAATTATTGTTGCCTGACAACATTTTTCATACATCAGCATGACCTGAATCCTAATAAAGTCACATGATCAGGGCCTTAAGGTCTCTCCTCCTCCACTTTACATTTATGTGATGCTGGGACATTGATTTATTTGTGACAGAAACATTGTCCTGAGACTTCTGTGTGTTGGTTTTTATCTCCTGGTATTCACCAGCCAGGTGGTCTTGGATGAAAATAGATCTGTCTGTAAAATAAATGTTAAGCCAGAATTTTTTTCAATCCCAGAGCTGGTTGAGATATTTTAGCCAGAAGAAATTTTCCCTGCAAGTTTCACTGCAAGTGAAATGCTTCTCTGGGTTTTGTTTTCGAACTATTATTAGATAGAAAACTAAAAAAAGTAAATGACTTATTGAGGTTGTCCCATTTTGTTTTGAAAATGTCACAAGAAATTTGTTCTTACTTTAATCAAAGCAAAATGAATAAGCCATATTGAACTATATTTAAAAAATATCTTATATTGGTTTTGATGTCTTTTTAGCATTTGAGTCGTTCCAAATCTAAATAGTTTGGAAACTCTGTTATCCTAAATTTTGGAGAACAGAGTAGATTCTGCTTCTTGTTTGCCTTTCAGCATTGGTATTTATCACAAAAAGAAAATAGCCAGCCTGGTCATATAAATGTTGGGCATTTGTTCTCATTTATGATGTGTTTTATTTGGAGACTACACAGTTTCACCCAGGCAACAAGCTTTTCCTTGGCAAGGCAGTCTAAATCGGTACCAGCAGGCCAGTGACACTCCTCATTCACTGTGATCAGCTGAAAACAGCAGAAATTCACTCCTTATGCCTGAGGGCTGCCTAAGCCCCTGCAGGTATCCCATTTATGATTTTCTGAGCCTTATCAGCTATCCCCCTTCCTGCTCTGACCTTCCACTCTTGGCTGGAGCCAGAGCGAGCCGTGGCAGATCCTCCTGTCAGGTGTGCTGGGTGAGGGGCTGCCCAGGGGCTGGAAATGTGCATTTTCAGCCCAGAAAGCCCATCCCATCCTGGGTGCATGCCTAGCAGAGCTGGCAGCAGGGCCAGGGAGGGCATTCTGCCCCTCTGCCCCTGTGCAGAGAGCCCACCTGCAGTGCTGCATCCAGCTCTGGGACCCCACACAGGAAGGACATTGGGACACTGGAGCCAGTCCAGAGGAGGCCAACAAGAGGATGGATGAGTGGAGCAGCTCTGCTACGAGGGAAGGCTGAGAGCATTGGGATTGCTCAGCCTGGAAAGGAGAAGGCTTTGGGGTGATCCAAATACAGAATTCCATATTCTGAAGGGAGCCTACAAGAGAGATGTGGAGAGACAGGACAAGGGGGAATGCCTTCAAATTGAAAGTAAGTAGGTTTAGATTAGATATCAGGAAAAAAAAAAATCTTTCCTGTGAGGGTGGTGAGGCCCTGGCACAGGTTGCTCAGAGAAGCTGTGGCTGCTCCATCCCTGAGAGTGCTCCAGGCCAGGCTGGATGGGGTTTGGAGCAACCTGGTCTAGTGAAAGGTGTCCTTCTCTAAGACAATGGAGTGGAATTGGATGATTTTAAAGGTCCCTCCCAACCTAAACCATTCTTGATTTCTATGATTCAATAACTCCTCCAAGAAACATGAGGGAGATACAGAACCTTTTCATAAATCTTCAAGGTCATGCATGTAATGTCCATAAATGTCCACAACAAATTTACTTTTACTCAGTAGCTGAGATTATCTTTCCTTTAATGCATGTCAAGCCCAAAAATCCCCAAAGCTGGGTGTGTGTATACATGCCATGAAGTTTTCTGGTGAGCTCTTTGGTGGTGCTGAGTGGAGCCACAACTTGGAGGCACCTTCCATAAATATGTGTTGCACTATAATAGTGAATATAATACTGAGTATAATATAATGCTGAGTATTGCCATGGTTGGACACAGGGAGGATGGTCAGCAAGAGAGCCAAGCTTGCAGGTTTTCAAGCAATCCAAACTAAATTTATCATATATTGAATCTGTGTGTAAATTTGCAGACATAAACACTTTTGTGACATCTTAAACTCCTTTACTTCCTACAATAAGCTGGAGTATTTTCAAAGATCAAGACATAATTTTGTATGAGAGAATTAGGAAAAGTATCCTCCATGCTCTCATCTCTGGAAGGTGGTATCTTGAACACCACAGTTTTTCTATTTGGGGTAATTTCTAGATTTTTCTGCCCATACCCCTGCTCAGACCCATTTCCAAAGTTCTGTTCCCCAAAGAAATGAAAGAATAACTATAAAATTACCATAATTAACTCTCTTGCTTAGGGAGATAACTTTAGACACAGACTGCCTTCCATCACCATCCTCTCTAGCTGCCAGTGTTTGCAGTTCTCTAGTGCTTTATAACCTCAGTTGCCACAAACACTGTGCAGATATTGGTGATTTATTCCTGTAATTATTGTGCTCTTGAAGCTGTACCAAATGGAGTGTGCAGTTCTGTTCTAAACATTGCGAGTTAAATCCCACTGGTCAGGAAGGAGAAAAGCAGTGCCACTGAAGGATGTCTAAAGCACATTTCAGCCCTTGCTTGGCAGTCCATCAAGCAAGATGGTCTACAAGACAAAGATGAGACAAGGAAACATGCACAATCCATCTTCTTCCAGTGCAGGCAGTGCATGCAAGTTATTTATCTTGTGCTTTAAACTGTGTCCCTTGGCCCATTGCTTTAAAATGAGAGCTTATGACAATTTCTACGCCCAGGAAATTTTGCTATTTCATTGCAAATTGGAATGAAAGCTGCAAGTATTTTAAGAAAGCATGAGAATAATTGGTAAAGCCACTTTGTTGCAGTTAGGGAGTTGGGTTCCAAAGCAACCCGAGATGTGATAATGCTGAAAACTGACAGAAAGCAGAAGCTTGACAAAAACAACAGAGATAATGACCATATCCTACCAAAACGACCTTCTGTAGACACAGAAATTATCAAACCATCTGTTCCCATAGAAAAGCATATTTGCAGATATTTTTTGTTAAAAGTAGATGTGAAAATTTATTTATTTCCTTAACTTGGGACTCCTGACTTCATGCGTTAAGGGACAATGCACTGCGATCTTAACATAAAATAAATAGCAAGAGTCAGCCAGGCAGTGTATTGCTGGAGCCAGCATCTTCAGAACCAGAGCATGCCAGTGTTCTCTTTCCTCCCACCAGGTTGGCAACCCAAAATGAAAGGGATTGGCACTTGCCTGATGAGTTTTTCAGCTCCCTCAGCCTTTCCCCATAAGAGAGGTGCTGCAGTGCCCTAAAGACCTGAACATAAATCTGAATGTCTCTGCTCCAGCTCAGTGATGTTGTGTATTGGATCACCAGTTACCCATAATTATTCCTCTCATTAGCAACCATTACAGTGCATTTTCCTTTCCATTTTTTTCCCCCAGCTATGTTTCCACTTGCATTAATTCAAAAAACTCTTAGGGCTAAATCTGGTCTCGGAGAGTTGTAAATCAGGCCAGCATCGTAAATCAGGTGTCCACAGTGGTATAACAGCCACGTAAATGAGATTGGAAGAGACTTGCAATTTCATTCTGTGGAGAGAAAGCTCTTTGCTTTTTCAGCAAGTTAACTTAGCCTTCCTTCTGAGAGATGACCACACTTAAATATGAATCTGTGAGGAAGCAAAATGAGCCCAAGCAGCACACAGCAAGCTCTGAATGCAAAGCAGCCACAAGCAGCTCTCCCAGTAAGCCAAAAATCTGAGGAACTGCACCAGCAATAGTTAATGTTCTATTGAACACCTTTGAACTGTGATGAAGCAAGCCTTGGGAAGACTATTGCTTTGGTTAAAATCACAAATTAAAATGGAAGATTGTGGCACAGGTTCACAGCTGTGTTTCATGTCTGTGCTCATTTGAAGGAAGCAAACTTGAAGGCAGCGGTGGAAAGCAATTTATTTACTAGATGTACCCTGGCTTTCCACCCAAAGGCATCAGGAAGGCACACAGGTAGCTCATTAGGCTTGAGGATAGATGGCAACTCAGTTGCAGACATTAACCTTATAACGTCTTATAACCTTCCAAAACTTCATATCAACACATACAGTCAATTACTGGAGATGGAGAGCAGGAAATGCCATCCAGAGCTCTCCCTGCATTGATCAAACTCAGCTGAGTGTTGCTCCACACAATTCCCCCTCTGCAAGCAAAACTCTGCTGGAATTTCAGAATTGGATGTGCCACATGCATCACCCTGGGGTGGCACAGCACAGACCTGCAGTGTGCTGAAGGTAGTGCCTCACCAGGGGCCGGTCCCTTGGCTGTCTCTACATCGACGTGGGAGCTCAAAAAGGAAAACTAATATAAATAGCTAAGTCAAGTGCTTCCCAAATCTGTAGCTCAAGAGGTGACCTGCACAATATTCATCACATTGCACATGTGAAGGAGTCATGTATTGGGTCTGTGAAAGGATGGATGGAGCAGAGGATGCTACAATGTTCTGCACACCTGACAGTGCAGTGGGGTGTCTGTCATCCTTGTCCTTCCCTGAAATGGCCTGTGGCTCTCACCATGCTTTGTGTGAGCCAAGAGTCCTTCCACCCTCAAACTGACACTGCTCCTCACAAATTGTTCTGGGCTGAGGTATACCTTTAATAAAATCTCTTTATAATCAAGAATTTTGGACCATAAATCCCTGCACTCTGTGACAAACACAGGCTGGAAGTGACATCCAGAAGTCACCCCTGAAATGAGATAGCTTTTGAGAGGAATTTGCAAATAGTGGTTTCCCTTTTCACTTGTCAGAATCAGATTTCTGTGACGATTATGTGTTTGACACTGAGACAGATCTCAGTAATTAATATCTTGTGTCAAGTTCATCCTAGAGGGCTGAAATAAATAACACGAGTGTCACTCCAATTAATTTGAACCATTGATCTCTGTATCATTTTCAGAAGGAAAATGCAGGCTGACTGTATTTACAGGACAGAAAGCACGGAAAGCCACCTCTTTGTTTTCCTGAGAGGTTTCCGAGGGCACACATCTGCACAGATTCAATTTACAAAGGATATTTGAAAACCAGGATACCACTTTAAAGTGAAGCACTATGAAGGTAACAGACCTGCTATTTTGTAAAAGGATTACATATTCTTCCTGGTCCCTCTGGAGACAATCTGCTTTGTAGCTGCTTTGCTCCTCACCTTTCCAGTGCTCCTCTTCTTGGACTCCAAATACTTCTCAGATTTCCTTAACCTTGTTTAATACCCACAAGACCATGTGTGGGCTACATATTTGTCCCTAAAAAACACTTGACTGATCATTTCTTCAGGCCTTTCATGGGCTGCAACATCTGCAGTGAAAGAGCAGTAAAGGTAGTGAGAAACTGCAAAAATCTGCTTCTTTCCTTTCACAAAACATCTGAGCCAAGGAAGTCTCATGCTCAGGATAGGGCTGCTCCCCATATGAGGAACTCAAGTTGCCTTAAAAGGCATAAAGCAAATGTGAAATCCTGCAGTGAATCAGAAGATGGAAGAGTGAGGGCAGTGGACACACAGACTGAAGAGTCAGGCATCCTGCCCTTCAGAAGTCGTGGGAAATGGGGGTGAAAGCAGTGAGAGAGGAGAGCTGCCTAACAAGCTAAGGGGATCAGTGGTTTCCTGACTCCTTGCTCTCTGTTGGTGGGTGAAGCTCAGCAGGATGAGGTCAGCTCACAGTATCCCCATTTTCAACCAGACACAAAGGGAATTTTTTGTTTTTACCATCACTTTCTAAGGAGTTGTTGGCTGCAGCTGTCTCTCTTTGGCCACAACAGTTTCTTTACTATGTTTCCTTACGACTTGGTACATTAGTTTCTGAATACTTCATCTTTTTGCTACATGATGTATCCATCCCTAAATGTGCAGAAACTGAGTGAGACTTCAGACAAACTCTTCCCAGACCCAAGAGAGGGCACTTTACCCTGAAAGCAGTGAGGATGGATGGGAAGCACACTTCTGCCTCCTTGATGAGATCCTGCAGGTGACATCCAGGCAGCCTAAATTCTGCTCAAGTCTCAGAACTGCTGCAGCCTCTCTGCTCTCCACCACTGCTTAACCCTTGAATCTCAGTGTGCTCTGAGGTGGCCAGAGGGTTCCTTGTGTATCCAAAAGAAAAAGCAACACTTCCTTGACTAAACTATTTTGTCTGGGCCTCCAGAGCCTCAAAATTTTGTGTTTGGTGAAGGACACACTCAGTAGGGCAGTTGCCTCAACCAACAGTCCAAGGATGGAATAACCTCAGCTGCAGGTCTTTGCTCAGAGGGGTTCCACTCCATCCCAGCTGGCTCTGTAAGAGCACCAGGGCCACCTGGCTACCGTGGGATGCTCAGTGGGTGAGGATGGGGACTCTGCCTTTCCTGGGACATGGAGCAGCCAGAAGCACAGGAATTACAGGGCAGTGGAAGAACAACTGGGAGAGAAAGTGACTGTGACTCCCAAGTTTGGACACTCAGATGCCTGTGTGCGGCCTGGAGCTGATCCAGCTGGATTTTCTCCTGGCTGTGAGGGCCTCCTGTCAGATGCTGACAGCTGAGCTACATCTGTGGTTGGTGTGAGGACAAACTTCACCACTGCTCAGGAGAGATGAGCCCAATGAACCTGCTGAGGGCAAGACACTCACATGGACCTGACATTTACTTTTCAGAAAATATTTTAATAGATATTTTGTATTTTTTCAGTTTACTTCTGACTAATGACTTGCTTCATGCCCCCAGAATTGGGGCTGAAATCAGACAGGCAGAAACTAATGCAATGAAATTGGTTTAATGTCCTCCACAGCATTGGAATGAAATTTGAACAGAGTGAACAGAACTACAGATAGTACATTTATATTGAAGTGGAAGAAAGAAAATTCTTCATTCACCAGAAGTGTCCTAAAATAAGCACAGCAATATCAAAGCCAATTAGGGAGACAGTGATGAAATTCAAAGAAAAAATAAGGAGCATTCTGTGATGTGGTTTATGAACAATTCATCACCACACTTTGGTTCCAACAGGAATATAGTCCAATAAGCTACTGGCTTCAACTTCCCTTTAGATCTCTATATCTGACTCAAAATGATGGAGCCAGGACCTGAGAGTGGTGATAAAATGAACTATTTCCAATTATTCAAACTCAACAAAGGGTCTTCTTACAAACACATTGAATATATTAAACTGAACTAATTTCCTTTGATGGATTCCCAGTGCTACTAAAATCAGTAGATCAATGGAGTGGAAAAAAAAAAAAAAAAAAAAAAAAAGAAGAGTCTGTGCATTGAAGTGACAGCAAAAATCCATAACCAGATACAAAACTGCAGACCCCCAGCAGTGTGGGAAGGGAGCACATTAGGCTAAACAGAGGATGACCACTGCTGGAGGAAGGAAAGGAGTGGATATTGTGCACCCTTTGCCTAATGCACCAAATTGACAGAAACCCCATATTTATTCTAAAAGTACATAGTAGCAGTGGAAGAATTTGAAAATCCTGTTTCAGATAAATGAAACCATGGTGAATGTGCTGGAAATGCTCAAACACATCAAATACAAAATGAATGGTCACTGGAGGAAGGCTTTAGCAAGGAATAAATAGAGAAGTGCACACATAAAATTTCCCTGATCTTTCCTTCTACAAATCAAGAAGTTATAGCAGGAGATATTTCAAGCCTAGGCCTGGTTTTGAGTGAGCTGGAGGCCCAAAACAGGCCAAGGATTTGTTTGATTTCTGATTCCAGAGTCACATTCCCTACTCTTAGGAATAGGGCTTCTCAGAGAGACATTTAAGAGCAGGACACAGCAGCCAGACCAGACATTTCTCGCTCCAGGACTGAAGAAAGTGAAACATCATCAGTGAAATGGAATTGCATCAGGGTCAAGCCACCCTTTCCTATTGCAAAGATGCTGTGAGGATCGAGACTCTGATGTTACTGTTGGAAGAACCCATGGACAGGTGGTCCCAAACTTCCATCCAGTGATTGGGGCACCAGCCCACCAAATCCCTGCTTCCCACCAACATTTTTCTCATGAATGACTCTGAGCAGCAGCAACATGCTGAGGACACTTTGATCCAGGCCTTTCCATCAGTGACACTGTGTCCTGCTTGTCCTGACCATGATGGGACACATAAGGCTGCACAAACACCAATCTTTGATAATCTTTGATAATCTTTGATAATCTTTGATAATCTTTGATTCTAAAGTTTGGGGCAAAGCCTGAATTTTGCTCTGTAAAAAGCCAACCTCAGTATTTTGCAACTCAGCCAAAAATGTTCTACAATTGCAGCACATGAAGCAATCCCCACTCCAATGGCACAAGGGAAAAATGCAGACACTGATTTGCCCTGCACAGACTGGAAAGGGAAGCACAGGGGGATATTGACTGAGCTACAACACACAAGGAGCTGCAGGCAACCGTCACACAGGACAGGGACAAATTCCTCACACCATGATAAATGAAGAAAGCAAACAACTACATTTGTTTCAGCATCTTCCCATGCTCAAAGGATTCTCAACTTCTGTGTCCCCTTTCCTTTTGTTAAACTGCTCAATTCCTCTCTTTCCTACTTTTTTAGGAAGATTGATCCCTTTTTTCACATGGACTTATAAACCAAGCAATAATAGCTAAACTTGCTGGCAGGTGGTGCATTCATTCTTTTGAGTTTCTTAGCTCCAGAGCCACCACAAAAAAAACCCCCAAATATCAGAGCTGAAGAGGTAATAATTTTAGTCATATCAGCAAAGTGAAGGGCTGATACATTCCCTACTGAGTGACAAATTAAAATAAGCCTAAAGCAGCAAGAAATTTCTGACTTTTCCATGTGTGTTTTTATTTCCAGGTCTCTGGTGGCTACCTACAAGGAGGAATATGTCAAAAGCTTCCCTTAACTCTGAATTTTAAGCCTGAATCATATTATTAGTGCCAGCAGATGCTCCACCATGCTTATTTAACTCCTGCAGTATGCATCCTGCCTGCCAGGCTTCCTGGGATGCCTGTCGGAGCCTGGACAGGGGAATCTTCCCTCGGGAGGAGCCCTGTGGGAGTCCTCAGCAGCAGCATGAAGGGAACTGGCCTCAGCTGTGTGTGTCTCAAAATCAAAACCTTCCTGCTGCAGTCCCTTCTGAGGACACCCCAGCAAGTCTCACATCTCCCGTATCTCCATTTGGCCTGCTCCCATCATACTGCATCAAATTTTCACTGGGCAGTCAATCTAAACTGAGAGAATAATTAGCTAAGATGGTCTTCCAGAAATGAAGAATAATCAGGAAGGGTGGGAAGACTTACAGACTGTGCTGTGGCATTTCCCCACTGCCACAAACCTTGTGTCACTGATGCCAGCAGGACGTGCAGTCCTGTCCTCCCAACCTGCAGGGCCCCTACAGCAGTGAATTTGTCTGTACAAATTCACCTGCCTCCAAGCCTGTGAGTAAATCCTGCTGCTCACTTTGGAGGAAAAACTGTTCCCAGTTTTCAGCCTGCCACTCCACAGACAGTCAGACCTCAACATCTGTAGCACTCAGCCAGCAGCAATCAAAGCCACAAACTATTCTTTGCCACTTCACTCCTCCATCACAGCCCCAGCCAGGCTTGTTCTCCACTCCTGTGAGTCAAAAAAGGGACAGAGAGCACAAGTTCAACTTGGGGAACGTTTCACAGATAAGTTCTGCTTTGTAAGCCTGCTTGACTTTGTTCACTGCCATCTGAACTGCCTGAAAAGGAATCAAACACAGCCTTTCCTAGCAACAGGGTGTTAGAAGAGGATCAGACTTACAATACCTGCAGTGCCTAAAAATGGAGCATTGTAATGACTACAGTCAGTCAGTTATACCTAAAAATCCTAAAATTAGAGCCTACAATTCTAGCATTTAAAGAGATGATTTTGCACTTGAAGATTTTGAGACTTGAACAATTTTCTCCCAGCTTGCTGAGGGAGCAGCTTGTCTTATGAAGAAAGCTGTGCTGCTCCCCAGTTTCTCCTTCTGGGGGCTGAAACCTGGATTTTCCTGACACCTCACCTTGCACTGCTTTTCTGTGTACAGTGACTCAGTTCTAAATGCCATATAAGAAGCAATGAATTGCATATGGTTGTTTTTCTCCAGCAGCAGCAAAATTAATCTCCAAGGATAAGATTAGCAGTGGTTAAACTGTTCTAAACTGTGGCCAAAGCTTTCAAAAGCTACTGCACCATAACTTTTTTGCAGGTTTGGGAAAATCTAACAGCTTCCTTTTTCATTATTATTATTATTATTTCTAAACATTTTCTGTGTTCAGCCTTCACCAGGAGTGCTGAGGCTACAAATGCTTTCTGGCATGTGTAGACAGTAATATCCCTCATTGTCTGATGGCAATGTACTTTTCAAACCTCATATTCATAAATCTCCTCAATGCCCTGGGGATAACCAAGTACCACTGTGTAGCACTATGATAACCCAAGGCATAAAGAGAGTAAGGAACTTTTCATGCATTACCAACTGAATCAAGCTGGGCATGGAACCTCCAGGGGCTGATCCCTCATTTTTCTCCCAAGCACTCACCAGCCACCCCTTTCCCAGTAACCAAGCACGATTTCCAAACTTTAGCTGCTGGTTCTTCTTGTTACCTTCAGCAAAATCATTCACTGGCAAGACTTCATCCATCGCTCATGTAAATGGAAAAGGCATTTAAAAATCTTATCATGGAGAACTTGGATTTTCATTAAGGAAAATCCACCTCCAAGTGAGAGAGAGATAGGGCTGATTCCTGCACCATTCAGTTGCTCTCTTCCCTTCTAGGGATCCACCTTGCAAGCAAATGTCTGATCCAGCAGCCGCCCTGCTGCCTTGCAGCCACTTTTGGAGGCTCAGCCTGATGCCAAGTGTGCATTATGACACCAGTGAGACAGTGGGAGGAGGTGAGATCTCACAGCAAGGTATGGGGAGAGGAGGGGAGGAAGAAGGAAAGGCAGTGGAGTAGGAGCACCACTGACAGGCTGCATCTCCTCAGATGAGAGCAGTCTGAATGTCCCTGGTGCAGCATCAGCCCCTTTTTGAGCCCTCTTGCACAAAATGAGGAGGACAAGCATTTTTATATTGTCTTGGCTCTCTGCCAGTGGTGGGCACACAGTCAGGCTGGACGCTGATGAATTTGGGTGGAGGCCTCCACACTGAATTTAGGCTTTTTCCAAGGTGATTTCTATAAGGTGAGACCAGCAGATGTATTTTTCATTTTAAAACAAGCAGGCTATTTTAGCAGGGATTAAACCTGGACTGGAAGAAAAAAAAAGTCTTAGGAACAAGTTTTAGGTATTGAATTTTTGAAATCAATGTGTGCAATCCACTGCATCTCCTGGGGCCATGCCCTACAGCCACTGACACACTTGGGGTATCCAAAAAGGTGGTACCCATGGGCTGTCTCCTCAGCTGAAGGCTCCTCCAGAGTACAGCCCAGGCTCCCTGGGGCTGGAGGGCAGAGGACAATCCTGTTTAGTGGGGAGCTGCTTCACTTTGCTAAATAAAGTGAATAACTGCACAATCCTCTGGTGAGGAGTTGGCAGGAAAGAGAGTCCTGAAGGCTTTTAACCTTTCATGTGTGATCTGGTAAGACTGGTCCTCAGCCTGCCAGCTGCAGTCTCTGACATGGGAAGAGCTGAGGCCACACAAATGGGATGGTTTGTTCCCATGTTTGCTCCATTCTTACAGGCAAAGCTGTCAGAAGTGTTGTTATCCTTCACAGGGCTCAGCACTATGGGCTCCAGTGAGGAAACAAGGAGGGAGAGGTGTTAAAGAAGCTCCCCTGAGAAATCACTCCCTGGTGGAGCTGTGGAGAGGCCACAGAAAGAGCTGGAATACTGGAGAGCCAGGTTCCTTAGCTCTGCAGGATGCCCTTTGATCACTTCTTGCCCCATCCTCCCCAAAACGTGCCTCACTTGAAGGAAACATTTGTGACCTCAGATGCCCAAACCAGACCTCTTCACCACAGCTGCCCACCAAAAGTGGCTTCAAACAGGTTTGTTACAGATGGTGATGCCTTGTGAAGGCTGACCTAGAACAGAGGCTGGACAGAGCTAAAGAATAAAGTAGGGATTTATTAAGAGGCCTCAGTGGATCCACATTGGGCAGCACAAGAGCCCAGCCAGGGCTAGACCCAAAATTAACCCAAAATAGTCACAAAATGGACAACTGGTCACAGGGTCTCTCACTTTTATAAGTTCTGCTCCATTTGCATATTGGAGTTAATTGTCCAGTTACAGCTTTAGGTTATGAATTCACATCCTTCTTGTTTTTCTCTCTTCATTCCACGTTGTTTGTGCTCTTGGGCCTGAGATTTGGATCATTTGTCCTTGGTACCCAGCTAGAGCAGGAATTGTTTTGTCTCCCTGCTTTGTGCAGAGAGCTCACCATCCCTTAATATGAAGCCCAGGCCCACACACTAAAGCAGCACAGAATCTGAAAAATAGAAAAGCTAAAACCTGAGGCATCAATGGGAAGACCAGAAGAAAGTGAGGGTGGTTGGCACCTATCCCCACCTCCAAGGATCAGCTGACAGAGCACCTGCCAAGCCTCCTGAGGATCTGGAAGCTGGGCAGATGCAGCTCCTGGTCTGCCTGGAGCTGCTAAAGGAGCAGGAGTTTGTACAGACCTGGTGACCAAAGGGGTGAGAAGAGGACAGCAGTGAGAAAACAAAACCATTCCCTGTGGAGTGGTTGCTGGAGGAGTGGGAGAACATGGCTCAAAGAGAAGCCCTGCTGCAGTTTTATTGCTCTGGTGTTAAAGTGAAATTGTATGTCCAGGGGACACATGCTGCAGTGCTGTTTTCCACATTAACCTCATTCTTTTGTTTATGAGAGACAAAGAATGAGCACTTCTTGCAGTGCAGCTAAAGGGAGACATCCTCTCCAGGGAGTCTGACTAGATTTTAACAGCATTTTCTGGCCAAAGATGCCAGTATATGCTTAAAACCCTATACTCAGATTAAAATCAACTCTGAGCAGTTACTTGAAGGCTTCCATTCCATCTGAGAGATTTTTTCAGAAATTCTGGTTGACCATCACCAGAATTTTACTAATTATTTTTAAAAATAATAGGTTCAGCAGAGAATTTGCTTGGATATGTAGAAAAAGAAAAAAAAAAATACCTAGATCCATTCCTCTTCAACAAAGAAAGCACAAAATAGCCTAAAAAAATGACAGTCACTCCTGGTCTGGCAGCATCACAATGACATAATTACAGATGCACTGAGGGAGTCAAGGTCTTGGCAAAATTAAAAGCAATTAAAACAATTACCTGATTGTCTTAGAGAGCCAAAACCAGCACTCATTTGTAGAGCCATTGTGGAAATACTGACCAGAATGTCTCACACCCCCTCTAAGACTCTCTCGTGCTCTATTTTCATCATCCTAGATTTTCCATGAGAATAAAGCATTTTTTTATGATCTGTTATACACCCAGGCAGGTTTGTAAGGGGAGAGAGTAGCCGGTGACTTCTTTTTTTAGCCACATGATAGAAGCCTCAGACTTCAGGGCTGCTGCTGGTACATGCAGCAGACAGTAAGAATCTCACATTTCTCTCTTATCTTGCTGCATCATTTAATTTCTGGTTGGTGAATTATTTTTTTTCCCTGCTTTCTCTGGACACCAAAGAGCAGCCAAATTTCAACATGAGAGAGAGGCTGATTTTCTGGGGCTGTCAATGAAATTCTATTCTCTGAAGTGTGCAGGGCTTGCACTCCAACAGGTTTGGAACTCCCGAGGAGGGAATTTTCCCCCTAGGTAAGATAAGCAAGAATTTTGAGACATTTCGGGCTTGCCCCTTTCATGTGCCTTTTCTCTCTTCCATAATCTCAAGGAAAATCTGTTTATTGAGTTCTCTGGTGTCAAAGGAGTGCAAAGACATTGCTGATTCCCTCAATCTCTTCTGTTACCCTTCTGTCACACATTTAAGGCATTTTAGTTCTTACTACAGGCCCAAATGGGACAGGATTTCAATGCTTCTTGGTGAGAGGATATGCCTGTGGATTTTTTGGAGTATTTCTTGGTCTCCTGCTCTTGCAAAGGACTGAAATCAATGCCCTGGGGTCCTTCTTCCAAGCCTGTGCTTTTATATTTAATTTACCTTTCATTAAATGCAAAATATATGACAAGCCAGATGAATGAGATTAAATATTACCAGGCTGCTGAAATTGTACTATAGCTACACATGAGCCTATAAGTTCTAGAGTATCACCTGAATCTACCTAAAAACTGGATTCTAAGGGTTAAAAAAATGCTCCATAATATTTATGCTTCCTGCAATCATCCTATTCTGGCAGTGCCATGAACACAAAGGCTTGAAAAAAAGAGGAGGAGGGCCAAACTTTTGCTAAAAATATTCAGATATTGGTTGCTTCAGGCTGTGCTAGCAACATTTAGTTTCCCTTAGTACAAGAGCACTTTCAAGCAGCATTTTAACCATGCAGTTAAAAAGGCCAGTCTTTTAGGAGCCCCAGTCTTTTATGAGGATTTTATTTGCCACTCATCCTGATTGCCACCTCCCACCTTGCAGATTCTCTAGAGCAATGGCTAATGTTACAGTGCCAGTTTATATAACATACTTTACAGGCAATTCAGTTTCAGTCTCTGAAAATAAAAATTGCATGGAAAAACACCTTGCTTGTTTTTCCCTAAGAGACAGCGGTGAGCATGCTGGCTTTCCATTCTGATCATTTTTATTTGCCTGTGTTTCATATTTGAATGATATGGTACCCACAAGGGCAGGACGTGAATATTCACAGAATCACAGAGTAATCAAGGTTGGAAGAGACTTTCAAGATCATCTAGTCCAGCTGTCAGCCTAATCACCCCTAAACCATATCCCCAGGAGCCTCTGGATTACTCTGGAACACTTCCAGAGGTGGTGACTTCACCACTCCCCATGGCAATTTATTGCAATTTCTAACCAGTCTTTCAGTGATTTTTTTTCCTAATATCTAATCTGAACTTTCCCTGGGCACTCCTGGAGGCCATTTTTTCTCCTTTCACTTGGGCTATCCTCACCAGCCATCGTGTTTAGCTGGGCTCTCCCTGCCTTTGTTCTTTCTGATCTGCAGTACCAAGCTCTGTGGAAAGGACAAACCAAGTAACACAACTGAAAATAGTCCCAGCAGCATGCACAGGCTGTGCCCTCTGAGCAGACCGTCCAGTTTGACCATTATTTGTTCCTTTAAAAAATGACACAGAATTCCACCCAAGGCTGAGAAGCTGCAAAGCACTCCAGAAATCATCACAACCCTCTGGCCCTGTGCTCAGCAAGGACCTTGTTTGCCTCACACTAGGTGACAAATCTCAGGTGTTCTCAAGGATTACCAGTCTCAAAGACAGAGTGAGGAAGAAATGCAATATTTGAGCACCAGTCTTTGGAAATATCCTGTGGCAAGGCACTACTTGGCCTTCTGCTTCCTTTAGATACGGGCCACCACCCTGATGGATTGAAGTGCTCTGAGCAGCTACATTGACAATGACACATCCACGCTGTCCTTGGGGTCAGCACTGACTGCACTGGCCCAGCCAAGTTCATTCAAAGCAACATTTTTCTCACTTACACCTGCCAGTGCTGCAGGGCTGCAGGCAAAGAACAGCCTGGACAGGCTGTTAATCACAGGCCAGGAGAAAAGAAATTAAGAAGCTTCAGCAGCCCTCACCAGCAGATTCTGACCTCTGTGTGTTGGGGTGAGTTTGTTGCTTGTGAAATAACATCTGCACAGTTTTGAGTTTTTTGCAGAGGAGAAAATCAGTGAAGGCTTCAGCACCACGGGGTTTCCTCTAGCAAACCCCTAGTTTCCATCAGCGTGTCCCAGTGATATGAGGTCTAAAGATCTCAAAGATCTCAGGATCTAAAGATCTCAAAGCTTAGTTATTTAAAGATCTCAAAGCTTAATGATTAAATCATTATGCTCTATATCCAGGCATTTTAGTGTCTCTGTAGGATAACACAAAACGTTTCATAAACTGACCCCACTTTAAACAGTCACCAGTTTATTTGGATTGCAAAGTTTATAGTCTGAATGAACAGCACTACACCCACATCACTGTTTTGTACATTCCTGGATTTGATCACTACCTCAGTACAAATGTCCTATCACAACAAGTGGTTGAGGTCCAACCAAACCAAGGGCCTTGATATAATGTCTATGATTAATATTTAGATTCTCCTGAAAGATCAGCAAAATGTTGCCTAGCAGAGAGGGTATTAGACAAAAGTAATGAAGTTTCTGAACAAATTCTATTATTACAATAGAAGCACAGATGCCCTCCCCACCCCCCCCCCCCCCCCAAAAAAAAAAAAAAAAAAAACAAACAATTTTCCACTATTGCATGTCTGCGATTTTGAAGAAAAGATGCTGAAGAAGAGCATTTGTTAGCTCTCCTCAGAGACAACCTGAGTGGGCAGTCAACCTGAGCTATTTTCTTTTCATCGGGATATGAACCAAGGCACAACTAACAAAAAAGCAACAACTAGATCAAAGCTCCCACTTTTGTATCTTCTTGTTCAAAAGATAGCACATACCAGCTGCAAGTGTGCAGATTTTTTATTAAATTGCTAAATCACCACCAGCATGCAGCTGTCCATTTCAGAGTAAACTGTATTTCAAACACTACAGACTCAGGCAAGGATGATGCAGCATTACTGCAGCATTCTCAATCTTGATTAAAACAGGATAAATTGGAGGCAAATTCTCTCATATGGTCAATTAACCCAGACAGACACTAAAGCAACTGAGAGCCCAAAAGCCATGGAATGTCTTTATAATGCCACTTTAATTATGATCATCTTTGTTGTCTTAAAGATTCATTGTGTAATTCTGTATAATAGCAACATGCAAATTTGTTGTGGTATTATTTCGTAGTGTTTTCGTTTACAATCTCCCAAGACATGAACAGTGAAAGAAAACATAAGTTCTGAATGGTTAGAGACACAAACAGAAGATCTGCTCTCTGGTTTCAGAGCAAGTCATGCCTCTCCATTATGTTTGCCAGCTGCACAAGGACAGCCAAGCCTCCTCTGCTCAGCACTGTGATCCCACCTCTCTGTATTATCAGAGAAACACAGATCACAGAATGGTTTGGCTTGGAAGGGACCTCAAAGATCAACTATTCCCAGTCCCCTGCCATGGGCAGGGACACCTTCCACCAGACCAGGCTGCTCCAAACTCCATCCAACCTGGCCTGGAACACATCCAGAGATGGGGCATCCACAGCTTCTCTGGGCAGTATGGGCCAGGGCCTCACCAAACTCATAGTAAAGAATCTTTTCTTAATATCCCACCTAAATCTGCTCTCAGGTCAAAGCCATTTCCCCTTGTCCTGACACTACATGCTTTTGTAACATGTCCCTTTCCTTGCAGGCTGACTTCAGGTACTGGAAGGTTGCATTATTAAGGATAAACTACAGGAATTAAAACACAATTCACTGAAGACTTGAGTGAAGAGGTTGTGTATGAGATGAACTTCTCCTGAGGTGTCTGATGATCCATCATTAGAATGCCTCCCTTACCTCCCCTAGCCAGCCTCTCACAAAGTTAATACCTATGGTCAAATGACAAATTTTCTTTTCACATTTTTTCTCATTTCCTGAGCTGTCTTTCCACTTCCAGGACTTTCAATTTCTGATCACAGTGTTTAAATCCATCAGTAAATTCATTGAGTCATTTCATTTTATTACTCACTTCCCTCCTTACTAACATAGATGATGCATCAAACCTCCATGCTAACCCCAACTTGCTGTGCCACCTCTAGAATAGATCAGAAGTTCTTGCAGAAAACTCACCCCAGCATTTCTGATTTGACACATTTAGGTGAATTTAACTACTGGCTTGTGTAACAAAAGCAAAAATACTCCTTTGACACAAGCAGAGTTAGAGGCCGTACAGGCATTTCTGAGGCATGGTCTGGCAGAGAGTTTGCATAACATTAAGTGTTATAAAAGCACAACTACTTGATGGCAGTGGAGTTATTTTACAATATCCCTACAGGGTACATAAAGCGTGGGTGCCTGACAACCTGGGCAAGTGACTCCCACTGGAGGAGTGAGTGTCTACATTTGAAGACATTACTTTCTATTTCAGTTTGGAGAGAGTGTTGGTGGTTTTTGTTGTTGTTGCTATAGCTGACTGATCCTATACTCTGGTGATATATTACTCTCCCTCTCCTGCCTTCCCCAATCACTGCAAGTCTGTCAAAAATATTAGAATTGGTTGGCACAGCTGCATCACGAGTAGGAACAAGCCAGGTCTTTTGGAAATCCTTTGAATTTTCATAGCCTGAACCAGTTAGCTACAGCACTTGGCTGAAATTTTAGTGCTCTTTAAGGCATTGAAAAAAACCCACCAGCACTTAACAAGTCTGAATTATTGAGGCTAGAGGTAAAAAAAAAACCCCAAACCCAATAACAAGAAGCCAGTCAGTCACAAAGGACAATTGTGAATTCTGAGAAAGCAATTGGAACATTTAATAGACTTTTTAAAAGGCCTGAATGAAGTCATGAAGTCCTCAGACACTGAATTAAGATATCCACAATAGTCTCTTCCGAAGTGGAGCCTGGGATGTTTCAGAAGTAGAATAAATTTCAGACTTTGTACTCAGTGCCAAGACTTCAATTCCAACTTTTAGCTGCTTCACTTCAATATTGTCTAAACTTACTTTTTTTTTCCCTGTGTGTTGAGATTTAGAATTGGTGCTGTGCTGGCAGGAACTGTTATTAGGTGCTGAAGAATTCAATCATGCAGAAGGGAGTGGGGTGGGGGGGAATGAGCACCAGGTTATTTATTATCTCTCTATAGGTGCCCAGGCAGCTTCCTAAGGAAAATTTTACTGTGCTCATAAAGACAAGGTAACAATGGAAAATATGGTTAAAAGTCTGGAAATTCTGATAGCAGCTCTGCATTCAGCCTGGTTTAATTCAGCTACATATCTTCAATATATGTCAATCTAATTAAGAACTGGTGAGCAGCTATTAATAGACACGTATCTTGGATGCTAATATTGTGGGCTTTATGCTCCTGCCTAGCAAAGCTGAGATGTTAGAGGTGATAGAAGTATTAATGTCAGAGAGCTGTCACACTTGCAAAGGCTCCCTGTGGGAAGGATCTTCCTCTCCAAGAGCCCCTGTGAGCACTCACTGCGCCCCTCTGCCTACCTGATGCAAAAACTCAGCATTTATAGCTCCCAAGTGGTTCAAAGGATTGGCTGGTCTTTGAAAAGCACGGATGAGAAGGAGGTTAGCCAGCAAGAGAAGCACTTTGTGAAGCAGCATCTAACAGCTGTCACCTCCTCCAGCCCTAGACACGAACCTGTCTGGGTGTTACAGCCCCCTGAGCTCAGTTCCAAAGAAATAAGTAAAGTCACAGCCTCCATCACGAGAGGTGGAGCACATCCAGAGTGGGACTGGAGGCATCCTGTGCAAAGGCAGACTCTAAGGGTCTGCCAAAACACACTGAGTTTAGCAGACATGGCTAGTAGTCCAGTCAGGATGGAGAGAGAAAATCTTCTCAGGTCTGGTGCCTGCCTGGTGCTGCAGAAACTCCATGTTAGAAGGAAGATGATCATCACAGAGCTTTGATGGGTTTTCCTGTCATCATGGGCTAGATGCTCATCCCCATGCTAAGACAAATACTTGAAAGGACTAAGGGAACGCTGAGATTAAATATTTAGGTCAACTGAACAGAAAATCAGATGGAAAAGAGACCTAAATCTCCGTGATGCCTTTCTCCATGCTGATTATCAAGATCTGCCTTTCCATCCATTTGCACTGTTTTTACACAAAATATCACAGATGGCAGGTGGAATAACAAGTCTAAAAGAGCTGCTTGACCAAGTTTTACAACAGTAAGTGCTTTTTTGACTGAAGTGTGAAAATTGGGAAATGCTGCAAGAAGGTATCAAATTCCATCAGTTCTTTCACCAGAAATTGCATTTCACTGTGATAGATTCAATCATTTTGTTTCAATAGAATAATTTCAGCTACCATTGTGACAAGCAGAAATAAGAGCAAAATGTTCTAAATTACCATTACGAAGAATTTCAATCAAGACATTTCAATGTTTCAGGAACAAAAAATTCCCCAACTTCACTTGGTATTTAATTTTGACTTCTAGTGCTTGTTTGAAAATAAAATTGTAAGTTTCCTGCAGAATGAATATTTCATTTTCTAACCTGTCATGTTCAGTAAAGATATTTCAAATGTAATTCAGAGGAATAAAATGGGTCTGTTTTCCACACACTGCTATGGGACACTGTTCCAGCTGTCTCTTGGTCTGCCAAGAACCTCCTCCTCTTCTCACAGGGCATCAAATAATATTTCATGGGCAGCAGCAGTGAGCTGCACACAGCCCATCAGCCTGCAAAACTAGCCAGGAGGGGTCTTCATCACTTTAAAATATAACAAACCCAAAATCAGACAAATCTAATAAACCAAGGGAAAGGAAACCCATTTCAGAGAGCAATAGAAGGGAAGAAAAGGAGAGGAAATAGAGTTAAAAGAACCCATTTACCCATCACAGGATTGACAGTGGGTCTCTAACATAATTTGCAGAGATAGAATGGGGGACAAATGTTTGTTCTCTAGGTTTGATAAATAACTCAGACTCACACCTTCCAATATTTTATGTTTTTACACTTATTTGTATCTGAGAAAGAGTGGAGCGAGACAGCCCTACGGAATTTTAGTTTGCATTTCCTTTACCCATGTACTTGGTGTGCAGCTCTGTGCTTTTCCAGGATGGTGAATGCCTTATGAAAAAGCCCTTTGGAAAGGCTTTTTTTCTGTGGAGAACAAACCAGGCAGGTATTCCTGTGGTGCCTTCTGTCCTGCACATGCTCATGCCCCACACCTGGACAGGGTGGGCAGTGGAGATGAAGCTCCCTGGAGGAACCACACAGAAGAGTTTAATTGAAGAACCTCTTCCCATCCAGCATGCTCAAGGATTTGCACAGTTTGAAGACATTTAAATGTTCTAGGTTTTTGGTTTTTTTTCACTTACTGATATATTTCACATCTAGAATAGTGCTTCCTCAGCTGAGGGATAGTGTGGAGGGTTACAGCAATGAGCATTGCATTCCACAGAACTCTTGAGCACGTTTGCCAAAGATAAAGGGGAGAAGGCAGCAGGTACATGCAGGGGCTGTGATGCACAGCTCTGCACTGGGGCAGCACCACAGCATGCTGTTCCACCCCAGCACCATGGAGAAACCAGCTTGGATTCATTTGGGCTGGGACTCAAATGGGTGCTCTCAGCGTCCCACACAGCCCTGAGCAGGGAGAGAGATACAGAAGGCTCCTGCTGCTGTTTTTCTTCTTCCACATGGTATAAAGACCAAAAACTACTGTTGGGTCACTTTTGCCACTCTGGAGAGACCCCTCAATCTGCTGCCTGGCCCCTCAAGTGGGGGATGAAGTCCATGAAGTCAAAACTCTGAGTTTGGGGGTGACCAGAGATGGGGTTAACAACCAAGGGGCTGCTAATGAGACCTTTACCAGCACACACATGTCCTCCTGTCTGCACTCTGCCTCCATTCCAAACCATCCCTTCCATCCAGAAAGGATCCAGGTCCTTCAGCCTGATCTTCTGGAGATCCTTGCACTGGGAGCAAGTTCTGTGGGCTGTCTAAAGCATCTCCTCTTTCCTGTGCTTTCCATCTCCTCCCTGAGCCACAGCAGCTAAAATAGGTAGGAAAAGGAGCGGGGTATAAAGGTAAAGGGTCTGAAAGAGGCCACAAGCATGAACCTGGGGATAACAGACACCAACACAAGCCCAGTGCCTTTCTGGAGAGCTTGCAGATCTGGCTGCACTGCACCAAACGCCGCTTTCAGCAGAGGGGCACGCTGCCAGGACGTGGTCATCTGAGCAGGTCTGAGTCCTGTCTGTGCCTTTCCTGGTGTGAAAGACACACTGCTGCTGCAGGCTGTGCAGTAGGGATGGGTTTCATTTGCTTTTCATAGGCAGCTGTCCTGAGCACCAGCCAGCATGCAGAGATGTGAGGCTGACAAGGCAGCCATCAGCAGGGTTTTGTTTCCTCGCCTCTTTTAATTGCAGTGTCAACTTGTCGAATACCACAACACTGCTTTCCCATGACCTTTGCTGTTAGCCAGAGACTTCAGGGCAAGTTGGATTGCTTCTCATCCTCAGCAGCAGCTGTGGGGAGCAGCCAATTTTGTTTAGGCAATCTGCAACCAGAGGGACAGACTCAAAAGCATTAATTGAAGTGTGAAATTTGCCTTCCCCTCTCCTCCTAATCAGCCCTTCACATTTAAAACCCCTGTAACTACTTTGATGCCACCATAGAGGGGGAAGCAATAGCTGCCTGAATACAAATTATGGTTTATGCATTAATTATGAATATTCATTAAGTGGGCCAGCTAGTGCTCCTGTTTGGAAGGGTCTCAGCAGCATGAAGAAGGCTCTTTAAAAAGCATCATTACTTTTAGGACAAATGAAGAGTTGTCAAAAAGGCCAGAACCTGTAATACACATCCACACCCTGATGGGAGATTTTCTTGCAGGAAATTTTTGTATCTTCCATGTCCATTAAGTCAAACTCTGCTCTGTTTCTGTTCCCTGCTGATGCTTCACGTCTGAATCATGCAAGCACACATAAAGCTTGAGTTGCTTCAGGCCATGCAACAGCTCTGATTCAAAGGAAATCTTTTCTGTGGTCACATCACAGCTCTGCTGGCGTTTATGTACATTCCTGTTCCGAGGATGGGTGGTCCAGTTCACAAAATGAAAATATCATTCTGAAGAAAATTTAAATTTTCCACCTGAGACACAGTCAGTTGAAATTATTTTATCAAACATTACCAATATATTTTACAAGAAAAAAATCCCACTCACTGGAAATATTAACAATGCAGGATAATAATAAAAATATAGAAAAACACAGATAAATTAATGACTCCAAAGCTACCAAAGGGCTTCAAACCTTCCAAAATCACTTTCTCTTGGCAGATGAACATGGCTACCCTCCTCACACACTCCTCAAGGAGAGGCTGCCAGAGCCAGACATAGGTTGTGTTATCTCCTTGGTATCTCTCTGCAGCCTTGAGCTTCATGTCTAGCACAGGATAAAATGGTTACACTTTCCATGAATACAATGAAATATTCTGAGTTCAGACCACTGCACATTCAAACTGTATTGCCTACACTGCTCTGACAGGGCAATGCAGGCAGAGAGGGAGGGCCCCATGCCAGCAGTGAAGTGGTGAGTTGGTGATGGGGCTGGAGAATGACACACAACCCTCCAAGCCTGTGCTGCATCAGCCTTCTGGGGCCAGTGTCCCCACACTGTCCCTGCACTGGGATCTTGGGGAAGGGATTGCTTGGGCTGCCTGGTGCCCATTTCTTTTTCAGGCTCTGGAGCAGCACACAAAGAAGTACAGCCAAGCCAAGCCAAGCCAGACTCTCTTGGCAGAAGCACAGTGAATAGTAATTTTAGCAATAACAATTTGCAACATTTTCAAAATATTTCCCTTGTAGGCTTTTCATATGCTGTGAGCAGTGCTGCCCGTTGGATATCTGGGGTTGACTTCAGGGCAGGATAGGTTTCTTCTCAAAAAGCAAGAGGCAGGTAAAGAACTACTGTGGTTTGCAAACATGAGATCCTTCTCTCAGTTACATCAGGATACACACAGCAAAACACATGGTGTCTTCATAACACTTTGTCTGAAGTGAATCAATGACTTTTAGAAGTTCAAATCCTGGCACAGCTCAATCACCACTTCAGGGTTCTCAAATGCAGAAGTGTTTAACCAGCCCTGGTCCTTCAGATGAGAGCAAAATCCTTCTTGTGCTGCATAGTTACTCAGAAGTTCACAGAACATGGTGTGCTCAGGATGTGATTTCATTATGATTTGGAACCTCTCCTACAAAGACAGAGGGATCTGAGGCAGTTCAGACCCTCAGAGAACCTTCCAGTACCTGAAGGGGCTGCAGGAGAGCTGGAGAAGGACTTTTGACAAGAGCATGGAGTGACTGGACAAGGAGGAATGGCCTCAGACTGAAAGAGTGGATTTAGACAAGATATTAGGAAGAAATTCTTCCCTGTGAGGGTGGTGGGCCTGGCACAGGTCGCCCACAGAAGCTGTGGATGCCCCATCTCAGAAAGTGTTCAAGGCCAGGTTAGAGGGACTTTTGAGCAACCTGATGTGTTGCAAGGTGTCCCTGCCCATGGCAGGGGGAGTGGAATGAGATGATCTTTAAGGCCCCTTCCAACCCAGACCATTTTGTGATTCTGTGATACTTATCCATGTACCCACAGCTACACTATCACTATCATATTTTCTGAAAAATCTCTTTGCCCAGGATTCTTCTCCTGGGAAGCTGAGAGGACTCAGAGAAAAATGTAAATAATAATTATCTGATTTGCTTCTCCTGTTTTGCTGCTTTGGAATGTGGTAGGTGATTGTTTCACTGGTTTCATGTGAATTGTTTTAACTTAATGACCAATCACAGTCCAGCTGTGTCAGGATTCTGGCATCATGAGCTTTCATTAATCATTCTTGTTAAGCCTTCTGTCTGTATCCTTTCTCTATCTTTAGTATAGTTTTAGTATAGCATAATATAATATAATATAATAGCCTTCTAAGAACATGGAGTCAGATTCATCAATTCCTCCTCTGTCCTGGGGACCCCAGACACTACCACAGCTACACCTCATGTGTCACTACTAAAAATGGTGACACTTCATTGGTGTAGGGTATTTGTAATGAAAGAGAGAAATCTGAGGCTTCTCCCTTCACTGCTCTTTGAACCAGCTTGTGCACACATAGCAAACACGGTGTAATCTTCAAATATTTCTATCTCAGGGCCACACAAGTGGGATAAGTTTGTGCAACAAGATCAGTAAAATATACCCAACTGATCTGAAACCTTTGGTTTAATTAGAGGGAGATGAGCTCTCCCGATTCAGTCTTCAATAAAAAGCAGGCTCCTCTCTAACCTTCCCTGGGAGTTTTGATCAGCAGCTCCACAGCTCAGCTGTTAGTCTGTGATCAGGAGCTGCTTGGGATGGGAACAGCAGAGGATGCTTCACGCCAAGGGATCAACACATCTATCTGGGGCAGTCTCAACACAGCCCACAGTTCCATGTCTGCCTCATCTCCACACTACTCATCCCTTGCTCTCATATAAGCTGAGCTCCATCTGCAAACTTAAAAATGGAAAATAAAAAAAAATAAACAAGCAAACTTTTTTTCCTCCCCCCCATCAAATTCTGTCTGAGCAGACAGCTTTCAGAAGGCTCAGCATTTTCTGAGTTGCAGGTTCCCTTTGGATTTCTCACAAAGTGGTTGCCCACAGTCATCAGATCTGCTTGAAAACCTTTGCCTTCACCAGTAGGAAATTAGATGCACAATTGCATTTCCCCGGGGTTTTAGAATGGTCTCTGTGGCTCACAAAACAGAGCGTGAAAGAGGCAGGTTTGTGTCAGAAATGCAGACAATAAATGCTAGCTCTCAGTGTGAAGATTTATTTATTTAGCAAAGTCTCAGAATGAAAAAGGACGACTTGAGAGGAAAGGGTAAATGTATTTCTTATTTTGTCCACCACATGGAACTTCTTTTCCTAATCCTTCACCATTTGAATATGACTGCTCCTGGAGGCTGCCAGGATCAGAGAGATGAAAGGCCAATCCTTCATGTAAGCTCCAGCCCTCCACTTTAAAAGCTCCCCATGCACTCTTTCAACTTTCAACTGCCCCCAATTATATGTTTTTAACATTTGAAAATGCTTTAGGACAGCAGGTGCCTCTGTCACTCGTGCATTGTTCACATGTCATCATGCTCTGCCTGCCCTCTCCAGCTTTAAACCCTCTCCTTTTTCTGAAAAATACCATAATAATCTTGTATCCCAAAGGGAGAAAGGTGGGAAGATAGAGGAGGTGCAGTCCTCTGGTACCCGCTGCCTGTTTCACAGCCTGATCTCTGTGCTCTGAGCTTCTCTGTTTGATTACAGCTCTTGGGCTACAGGAGAGGGTGCCAAGCTGGGTACACACCTGTGTTACCAGGGCTGTGGCTGCAAACCCTGGTCCCTCACCACTGGGACTCTGCTTGCTGCAGCCAAGCCAGAAGCTGCTGCTGGCTTCATGCTTGGAGCTCCAGGTGGAGCTGGAAGAGCTGGAGAGAGGAGAGGATGAGGAGGACACAGCCCCTGAGCCACTGTGGGGACTGAAGATGGGGCAGTGAATCTCCTCTGAGAGGGTGAAGGAGAGGTAGCAGAACATGCAGGGCAGGCTGGTTGTTTCTCTTCAGGCTGTGAACACACGAGGCCACATTCTTTCTGTATAAAATGTGTGGATAGCTGATGCAGGCACCCTGCCTTCTAAACTGCTCTGAAGAAGATGATGCCATGCCCCTTGTCAGGGAGGCCTTGTGCTCAACTCGAGGGATGAATCCCACACAAGGGGATTCCTGGGGCTACAACAAAGTGGGACAAAAGCTTAGCTTTCAACTCCCTCTGTTGCATTTTACACTCACAAAAACTCAGCTGAAGGTTCATCTAGTCCCACAGCCATCCTCCTTGGTGTTTGAAGCTAATAAGCCAAATCTACCAAAACAGCCAGGCAGCATCTTCTGTTGAAGGCTGGACAGCCCATAAAAGAGTGAGCTCCTGCACCTTGGGCTACCCAGCAGTGGAGTCTGTGTAGGAAACCAGAAGGTAATAAAACCACACCATCTAAAAATTCATATCTGCATAATGAGCCCTGCAACTGCTCCCTGCACCCAGAGTGAGTCAGGCCCACATGAGTGGGGAGAGCTTTCAGAGCAGCAAGGCAGCACTGCCTGCTCCAGGTTGCTCCCACAGACCCTGACACTGCAGAGAGGGTCTGCAAATCACAGGGCCCTGCTGCAGAGCAGCACAGTGTGCTACATGGGCTGACCTCTTGGTCATTGTTATCAAAAAATAAATCATGTGCAGAAAGGGAGGGGGGTCTTTGTGCTGCTCTGCAAGGGCTCCTGATTAAGCACACTGCTGCTTTTAATGACCCTCGAATCTGACCTTTTAGTGCCTGGCAGGGGTGCAGTGCTTTGATTTCACAGCATCAAGGGAACATGATAAACAGATTCAGATGATTAAGGTAATCAATAAAGTCTTTTGATTCCCATTTCTTTGTAGAAAACTGAATAGCTTAAGGCAACAAGGAGAGACAAAACTGTCCTGATGTGTCCTCATTACCTCGAGCCTCATCACAAATCTTACACTCATGGCCCAGACACAACCAGTGACTATCAAATATCCATTTTCACCTGTGGATGAAGCCTGGGAAGGACTAATGAAAACATTAAAGTGGGAAGGAAAAAGATTAATACCTGTGCAATTCCTGTGCCATTCTGGAAGAATTTTACTGTTCCATCCTGACCAGAAATCCTGAGAAACGGAAAAGATGCAATCCCAATGCTTTCAATGCTCACCCTCCTTCTACTTGAACAAAATGCCAGGTCTAAGCTCCATCTGGATATGAGGAAAGGGAGGGGAAGGGAATAGCTTTTCCAGTGTCTCTCATCCCCCTCAGCTAAGGCTTCAGGAGGTGCAGCTGCAGGATGCCCTTAGGGAACTTCCCACCCAGGGGTGGCCCCTTGAGGCACATGGGAAGAGCAGGAGAAATGGGTAGGGCTTTTCTCTTAGCAGATAGCAGCAGTAAAGGCAGAGGGAATCTCTGAATGCAAATTCATCGCAGTGAAAATCTCTAAATTCCCACTGCCCCCCTTCCTCTCTGGTGGCACAGCCTTGCCAGGTGGTGTGGAATACATCTTCAGATGGCAAGGTCAGGAGAAAACACTGCAATTATCTAGACTGAATTTCTCTGTAATATATACCTGAGAACTTCCTGGGACTTTTTCCCATTTGGAGTCAAGCTCCATTTTGAAAAACACCTAATCTCATTTTAAGACATGCCAGCAACAGGCAGCTGACAAGAATATTCCACATGTGCTCCACTGGTTATCTGCCACTGCCATGGAGAGCACACTCTGGTCCTAGCCTAGTTTTGGCTTCTCTGGAAATTCCCGTGCCTGTATTCAAGGATCTGAAAAGGAAATGCAGGTTTAGCAAAGATGCACAAAATGTGATAATCTTTTAGAACATCTACAGCATGAGGAAAAGCTCTTTTTCTGGGCTTGTAACAAATTTTTCTCAAAGACCACAAGTACCAGCCCTTCACCAAGATATTAGACCCAAGTGGCATTTTCTACTCTCCATTTAGGTCTGTCTCTGTAGCAAAGATTCCCTTTAAAGACCTTGATCACAGGGGTTATTGCAGACACCAGTATTTCAAATAGCCTGACCTACCCATTAAAATGATAACCTCAGTGTATGTTCAATAAGTGCTAACACCGCTTTGAGTTCAGTGAAGTCCCCAACTTTTATCATTTTATCCCATTTTTCAAAAACTGATTTTAGGCGTTTTGCTCATGTTCTCTCTCTCTTTTTTTTCTTTCTTTCTTTTTTTTTTTTTTTTAACTCGAAACCAGCTTGTTTTACATAAGAATATTAAAAATACAGCTTTGTGATACTTATCTCTCACCTTCCAACCTGTGTTAGCAACTCAGGTTGCAGTGAACCCAAAGTGTCAGTTTTGGACTGTCTCAGAAGATGGAGTAGATGCAATTACTTGCATTCTTTAAAACATGATTGATCTAATGCTGTCACAGGAGAATTCACACTGGATTCTGATGGCACAAACACTGCTGAAATGAACCTAAAGTGTCAGTCTGTGACTAAGATACATAACGAAAGACAGAATAATTTTTTTTCAGCTTGGGTCAAAGATCCCTCCTGATGCCTCATGGAAAATTCTAAAACATGCTTGGAGGTGATTTTGATGACAGATAATTTTCTATATTTTTCTGTTTATTTTAGGCACAATCTTGTGCTCTCTTTGTCATCAATAGCCTACATACTTATGCAATTTCCTGGGTAATGTATCCTGATACCTGGATGAACAGATGATCTTTGGAAGATTCAAACTACACCTGCTACAACTGGGTCTTAAACCATCTTTTGCAACCTTTTGTTGGACATGTAATTAGGAAACACAACAGAAATTTTTTGAGGGAGGTAAACAAAATTACTATGATTGTTCATCAAAACCTGCTGGCTGATTGAAACCAAACCCTTCCAGGGAAATATACTGATTTTGATGGAAGGTTTGTTAACATTAGTGCAGAATTCAAAGTTTTGCTCAACCCAAACACAAAATTATTCTTCCTCAATGTGAGTGTGCCAGTTTAAGGTTAATAAGTTATCAGTAAAAATTCAGAACCTGCAGACCTCCTGCAATCTAGGGAAAAGTCCTTACATCTAAGTACTTGCTGGTTGTGACTCCTTTCCACAGTTCTTCTGTTGGAGGTGTTCACTTCTATATTGTACATAATACGTGGTGGGGAAAACAGCAATTCTGGAGCCTCAGATCTAGGACACTCTCCCCAAGAACAGGGAGGAGTTTATGTGTCAGCAGAACAGCAGACATGCAAAAGAAACCAGAAATGATGCTGAAGTGGCCATTTGTCACTTAGAAACTGGACAAATTCACCCTAGCAATAAAAATAGAGAGAGAAATATATTCTGCAGCTGGAAGCACACTTGGGCTGAATCTCATCTCATGGATGTGGCTTTATCTCAGGTCCTTTCCCCTTTGATCAGACATTTCACAATTGCCATCTGCCATGGCAGATCAAAAGCTTCTGATCTCTTTAGAATGGAGTTTCCCCAAAAGATACACATCAGCCTGTCTGGGATGAAAACCAGCAGGGAACAAGGATCACAGACTAACTAGGGCAGCACAGTCCCAGCCTTCAGACCCTGGGTTATAAATACAAAAACAAAACATGGCAATCAAAGGAAATTTTAAAGTTTTCTCACCAAATATGCCAGAGCAGCACCTCTGTATATTGCAAATGTGGCTGTGGGACCTTGGTAGGAAGACCCCAGTGACTTGGTCTGCACCTCAGCTTCCCAGAACTGTGCATTGGCCCCATCTTCCCTCATACCCACTCCTCCTAAGGGATCCCATTCCCACTGTGCTCCTCCATCCACATGAGAGTCTTATCAGCGAGGCAGCCAAAAAATAAACTCATCCCTGGGCATTTTTGGGATGGAGTCACTGCTAAAGCCAGGCTAACAGAAAAGAAAGTGTACGAATTTGGAGGAGAAATTGTCTGGGGGCAAATTCTGTGCAGTTCCATGCTGGGTGGAGCTCATCCACAATAACTTCCATGGATTTCTAGGGGTGTTGACAATCAGCTGTGTGTACCAAACAATAAGGGTAGAAAAGCACTTGTGAAAATATGCAGAGACAAGGATACACAGATGTCTACAGTTTGTAAAAGAAAGGAGAATTGTTCAGGAAGCAGCAGTTGTTTGGATCCCAAGAGGGTCGTGTAACGAAGCTGAGGGCAACAAGTGGCTGTGAGGTGGTTTGTTGGTTAATAAAATCACTGACAATGAAACCACTGAGCTGCATTTATGAAAGATGGATTAACATCTCATTTGGCAGAGTAAGTGGCAGAAAGACTCGAAGCAAGGTGGCATGGCAAGTCTAATCAAGTCAAACTATGCACAGCAATGACACGAGCAGACAGCAAATTACTTCCCTGGCAATTCATTTGGGTAATTGACCAAGAAGATACAGAAAACTATTGAAAAAGAAGCCGTTGGAGGAAAATTAACTAAGTGGAACAAAACATAAAGAGCTCCTACAAGATCTTTGTTTTTATAAAGGGGTGTCATAGACTCTGTTTATCTCTTCACATATGGAATTATAAAGCCATTGAGGGAAAATCTTCTGAAAGGATGTTGAGAAACTGCATTATCTTAAAGATATAGCTTGAAAGAAAAGAGAAGAAGCCCAACCAAAGCAGCATTTTGCCAACAGCATGATCTCACATCTGAAGCTATCTTTTCATAAGAGTTTTCAATATAAAAATCATCTATTTAAATGAAATTTTCCTCAGAAACACATCAACTGAAATATTTGAGTCACATTTAAACATTGCAGTTTAATGTTGCTCCAACAGGTTACCTGCATTTTGCAGTAGTTTAATAGAAGTTGTGCTCTGACCCAATTAATGTAAATATCCCAACCCATTATCCTTCATGGAACAGAACTTTTGGCTTCCATTTATGCTATTTTCTTTATCAGAGAGAAAATTAAGGTGTGATTTCAATGAATTAAAGAGACAGGAGTAGTGGAAACAGGCGTTATGCAAAGGACACTTGAAACCAGCAAATATAGCAATCCTTGCAGTTAAATCTGCAAAATCCAAAATAGAATAAGACATTTTGAAAGGTGACAATAACTAAGCATTGGAGCAGAATGTTTCACCATAATATAGTGTACCATCATCTGACCTTTGTAAGTGAAGATAAGATATTTTAATAAAATTTATGTTCCATTTCAATCTTGAAGGAGCTGGCTCTGAGAAAAGTAAACTTTTCTGTGCAGGAGATGAAGCCAGGTAATTCCAACAGCTTGAACTGACTGGAATGTGGTGGCAGGATGATACCTGTTTGTGGTAGCGTCTCTGCTGAGCCATTTTGGCATGCTGGAGGGGATGAGAGTTTCATCTGGGTGAAGAAGGGATTGAATTTCATACTGTGAGTGGAAAATTTCTTCTGGGTACAGAATGAGTGGGTACAGAAAGTTTTGGAAGGTTTGCTTTGAATCAGACTCAGTGCACAGATCAGTATCACACTACAGCTTACAAGTCCAGCTCCAGAGATTTTGCAGGTGGAGTGGTGCCTTTCCTCTCTCACAATGCAGATGTGCCAGCTGTGTCTCATCCCAGCTCAGGGGGCACTGCAAAGGGAAACTTTGAATGCACTTACTTGGCCAAACTGCTTCCCCATGAAGGAGTTTCAATGTGTTCATAAGAAGCATTTTTTGGGGAAGGTTACTACACTGTAAAAACCTGGAGGAAAAAAATCAGGCTCACAGGAGTGACAGAGGCTCTGGGAAACTCTTGTGGCATGGCTTTTATCTATTTCTGTTACTGTCATCCAGTTCTGGATTATCATAATAAAAACCCCTTTTGGGTATCTCCATTACTAAAGAGTCTTAACCGTAAAACAGAGATTGTGCTGCCCTTGGGACTGACCAGAAAAGTGTTTGCACATGGAGTTTGCCAGGGGTGTGCTTTGTAACCAGGTGTGGTTGTAACCTGTCTGTGCTGGAAGAGTGCTTAAATTTTCTACTTTCTGAAAAATAGTGAACAACAACAACAACAACAACAACAACCGGACATGAGGTGCACTCACCATCACTACCCCAATTTCAACTGTAAGGAGATACTGCAGAATTTCTGGTATCATCTCAGACCCTATTCTTGTACCCAAAATCTTTTCAGCTGTGATCACACTAACAACTTGTAGGGCACATCTTAATTGTGTGAGCAATTCCCAGAAGTGAAGGTCAGGAGTTCATAACAAATAAATTAACTCAAGTGGAGAGATCCTTGGAGGTACCAACATCACATTCCCAGACAGAATCCTGCCTGTGCAGTCCTCTGCTGCCAGGGGGACACAACTTTGCCCCTGCTCAGAGAACACCTTGGAGTCACCACACAGAGGAGTTTATGATGAAGCTCCAGTCATGGGAATGAAATACAGCAATGACTCCACTACAGAGGTCGTAATAATCTCTCAAAAAGAACAATTATCCTGGTTTCTTTGGCTCTGAGCAACACATTTGTGTAGAAATTTCAATTTTTCCTTCTGCTCCTTTTCTTCTCTTTGCTTACATAGCTCAAACACTTCTGAGACTTTGCACCTGTCTTGTGCCACAGCCCCATGGAGCCTAGAACTTCAGCCCTGAGACAGAAAGAGATCTGGGATTGATTTGATTGCTGGAGACCCTAAGGAATACAGGACATCCCTGTTGTGTATACCAACAACAATTTTGAAACAATTGTCCAGGGCATAGTTTTCCTCAAATTTTGAGGCCACCAGTGTTTGCTGCACAGCTGGTCTCCAAATGGCTGCTAAAGATGCACAAATATCCCGGGAAGGTTTCAGCTGAAAGGGACCTTAAAGGCAATCTCATTCCAACCTTACACTAGATCAGATTGCTCAGGTATTCCCGGAGTCCTGCCCTCATCTGGGACTCACCCAGACCTCAGGCTGCATTTAGAAAAGAAAGGAATCTTCCAATGACATTTTATGAACTACTCACATGAGAGAGCAGAACTCTCATGCTGCTGGTCAATGATAGAGGAAAAGCATTGGATTTATCAATAATTCATAGGCAATGAGTGCTCATGACAAAAGCGTCAACCATCAAGATTTTGTCATTTGGGTTTAGGTTTTGATTTATTTTTTGCCTGACTGGCATCTGCATGCTGGGTCAGCATGTTACCATATGAGATTTAATTAATAAATATTATTAATTAATAGCATTTATACCAGTAACATATTTACATTACTGTAAAGACTAAAGATTCTAAGAATAACCTTAAGATAGTGGAGCAATTATAGTATTTCTTAGTGAAATGAAATGGTCTTACAGTACCTGCCAGGTCTGCTGCTGATGTCAAGACACCTTTTTCCAGATAAACAATTCTAAGATTAAACTCCAAATAGCTACCAAATCTATTTTAAAATATTTCATAGAATATTTTGAAGTTCCAGATTATTCTGGAACAGTCTGAAGTCTATTCTCCCACTCAGGGGCTTAGGTTTTGATTCCAATCACAATGGATTTCCTTGGGAAAGGGGGTGTCAGGCAGCAGAGAGTGGAACATGCCCTAGAACTGATAACAGGCTCATGTTCAGTCACTAGGGATGCACAGAGAGGAGCAGGAGAGGTAAAAACAGCAATTCTGGTGAATCTGAAGGTGGAAAATACTGTATAGTGAGAAAATTTTTAAGGCCTGATATAGGACTGATACAGAGAAAGGTGTTTTAATTAATCCTATTAATAATTAATAACATTCTAATTAAGCTAAAAAATCACAAACAACCTGTTTTCATCAACTTCCTGTTATGCCTTTAGTTAGGGCAAAATACACTGCCATGTGACATTTAGGTTTAAGATGAGCAAACAAAAGTAGCAATAAATGAGGACAACTACAAAAAATTGCAAAAGATGCCTCATCCCTTTTGCAAGTCCAGAACACATCCCAGCTAAAAATTTATCGTAGAGGAGATACAGAAGCTGCAGAAATCCTTCCATTCCTGGCCTAAATTCACTCCTCCTCAGAAAGAAGCAGGGACACTGAGTGTACAGTTGCAGTTCAGTCTGGGTGTTGCTTTGAACAGATGATATTACACAGAGCTTGACTTGGAGATATTTTTAAATCAGATGCTAGACAGAATTATTTAAGACTAGTCACAAGGCAAAGGTCCATGAGACCTGATCCATGATGGGAAATAAGACAGTGAGGTTTTCTCTTGTACTTCTCAACACAGGGGTGTCACAGTCATATTTTCTGAAAAATCCCTTCGCCCAGGATTTCTCTCCTGGGAAGCTGAGAAGCCTCAGAGGAAAAAGAAAACAATTATTATCTCATTTACTTCTCCTGTGTTTTGCTCCTTTGGAATGTGTTTGGAGATTGTTTACCCACAGGTGTTTGTTTCATTGGATTCTGGTGTGAATTATTTTGACTCATTGGCCAACCAGGGCCAAGCTGTGTTGGGACACTTTCCAGAGTCATGAGTTTTCATTATTATCTTTTTAACCTTCTGTAAGTATCCTTTCTGTATTCTTTAGTATAGTATAGTTTAGTATTCTTTAATATAATACAGTATCATAAAATAATAAATTAGCCTTCTGAGAACATGGAGTCAGATTCATCATTCCTGCCTTCATCTGGGAGCCCAGCAAATACAATACAGGGGCTAGGTCTGTGATGGAGAAAGGGCGATAAAACCAGGATAGAAAGTGGAATACAACATATTGGGAGCCACACTCCATGCAGATTCTGAGCACATCATTGTCTCTTGGCAGACTTAAGTAGGTTTGACTTAAGACAGACGTTTCTGGGGACAGAGCTGTCAGTTCACTGTCTGGATTGTGTCTGATGTCTCCATGCGGCATGAAGGAGTCTCAGTGCAGGCTTTTCCTCAGAGGCTTTTCCTCAGAGAAATCTCTTGGTGCCTGACTGGTGCCTCCAAGGGTGTCCTGGGCCACCAGCCTGACCCCAGGAAAGGGCCTGGACCTGCACTTGCAGCATGGACATGGTCTACTCAGTGTCCATCACTGCTCAAAATACCCACAGGATCTGGGCAGGACCTGGGAACATGACTGGGAAGAGGAAAATGTGAGAAATGATACAGCCTGTACAAGACTCTTCCCTCAGCCAGGGCATTTATACAGCATTAAATGGTTAATATTTCCACACTGGATGGGAAAAGAGCCCTTTTTAATTGACTCAAAACCCACACCACCACTCAGGCTGCATTTTCTTTCACTTAGCCCTGATCACTCTTATTAGCTTGGGGCTTTTTTGATACAAACCTTAGGAAGATTTTTAAATGGTAGAAATTACAATCTCACACAGAATCTTTCTTTCTTAATATTGGTGTTCCTTCTTCAAATGCAGCTCAGCTAAAAGTTTCTTACTTCAGGTAATCCAGGGAAAAATATAGAGACAAAACCTCAGAGGAAATTCAAGTTAAAAAAAGGAAACCACATACCAGGAAAATCACTTTCAAGAAATCATTCACAGGCAAAGCTTCTTCTTCAGGAAAAAGCTAAAAAAATTACTCCATTTTATTTATCCCAAGTGAATGTTTCTCCTATGGGGTGTTTGAGTTAGACAGAAGGCGGCTGCAGGAAAGGGTAGAACTGGGAATTTCTCATTCCTCTAAAGCACAAACTGATAAAAAGCTATACCAGGTACTGAGCATGGATTAAGAAAAAATTATGATGACCAGTGAAAATTTTGGAATGCCCAGATGATCCTGCCATACATTGGGATAAAATTATGCCTCAATTATTTTTTGCTTTGGCAAAGAGAAGAGTCCATGGCTGATTGCATGAAGGATGCTCAGCTGGACTCTGGCAAGCTGAAGGACAGGCACTGCTCTGCCAGCAAGAGCTAATCCTGGCTCTTCTGTCATCTCTGCTTGCTCTGAGGATTGAGATGAGGAGCTGTTCCAGCTCTTGGAGGAGATATTCCACTTTTCAATCAGACTTTGGGCAGAAGGACCGGGCAGGCTGATCCTCTGGGCTGCCCAGCAGTACTCTGTGCTCCAGGGCCTCGAGCTTGGGCAGCAGCAGAGCTCACCTGGCTTTCTGCAGGTGAGCTGACACAGCTGGTCACAGCCTCAGGGGAGATGCTGAGCCAGGTTAATTCTGCTCTCTTTTGTCCAGGAGCAGATCAGGGCAGCCACAAGACGTGTTCCTCATACAGGTAGAGCATGTTCTTTAGAAGGATCATGTTCTTCATAGTCCCTAAATATAGGGCAGGATGTGTTATTCACAGTGCATCTTCTGACAAAAAAAATGTGTCAGATACAGGGGCCAATACAGCTGCTGCTGCCTGCTCTCAGTGCAACTAAGAACACTCTAAAATTAGAAATCGGTCAAAGGACCAAAACCCTACAGCAGCCTGCGTCACTGCTGCATATTCTCAAACCATAGCAATATGAGATGATAAATAAAAAAGGGAGAGAAAACCTCCAGGCCATAAAAGCAGAGAAAAGACATAAGTTTCTAAGGGGAAAAAAAAAAATGTCCCTCAAATGCTGCAATTTTAAATGAAAAACAACAGAACATTAAGATTAGCATTTTATTCATTCCAGGACAGAGCAAAACACCCCAAGTGTGTAAAGAAAAATATGTTGTGGTCCAGAAAGTGTTTCCTATAAAAAAGTGCATGGAATTGTTTAGAGCTTTGTACTATCCTACAGTTTGGGGATCAAAGATCCTCCAGCCCAAATCCACCTTCAAACCCAGACCCTCTGAAAAATGCTCATGTTTTAGAAAGCTGATTAATCAAGTCTAGGATGACGATGTTCCTATGTATTTCCTCATAAGCAGATTCAGTGCTCAATAATCCTCATTATCAAAATCACAGTCTCTGTTTTCAGCACGAATTCATCTGAGTTTCCTGTTCCACTTCTTGCACCACATTCTGTCTTCATTAGTTTGAAGACCATTCCCCAGTCTCAGAGGCCATCCATCATCAGAGATGGAAAACTAACTCACCTTCAAGCTCAGCCTCTCCAGGGCACAGTCCCATGTCTACAGACATTTCTGTAGCTCTGTTCTAAGTTTTCAAATCTCTGTTTTCAGGATGGCTACCAGAGCTCAACATCTTCCAGCCATGGGCTTGCTAATGCCACCTCTCCTCTCCTCCTAACCAAGAGCACCTGGTCTTTGACACCCAAGGGTCAGATCTTGAATTCAGGTGAATGAAAGATGACATTTGGGCCATGGGAATGTGCCAGCAGATGAGCAGAGCAGGCAGAGCTCCCTCTTGCACTAAGTGACCCAGGATGGGGAGCAGGGTACACCAGTTCCCCAGAGAGCTGCTGAGTGGGTCTTTGGGTGGGGCTGGAGGGTACCATAGGCAGCAATCCTGGCTTACACAGGCTCCAAATATTGGCTCCCAGACTGCCCTTCTCCTTTCTCAGTGGGAAAATAATGAATATTCTGTCTGCTCCCTCTCCCACCCTTGCTGTTTGTCACACTCAGGCAGGGTTGCTGCCCCAGCCACAAAGTGATTATTTTTCTCCCTTTTTATGCTAACCTAGCTGCTTAAAAAAATGAGCAGTTATTAATTCACAAACACTTTTTTTTAGCAACAAGGGGGCAAGCAGGGTGTTGTTTTCCTTTCCTTTCATGGTTACTACCCATGGTACCATGAGCAGAATCTTTATTGACTTCACGCCTCTGTGGAAACTGAGGGCCCTGCTGTACAGGGGCAACCATCTCCTTGTCCTGCAATATGAATGCTAAATTTAAATGTCATTAAAACTACATCAGTCTGAAGGTTTCTAAACAAAGCTGGTTAAATAGAATCCCAGAAAAAGCTGTTTCTGGAAGATAATGTTTAGTTATTCACTTTCCTTCTAATAGCATTGTCACTTAACTCTTCAGAAATGAGTTTTAGGGAAAAAAAAAAAGACCCGATCACAGGTCCAAGTTTATTATTCTGCATTTTCTTCTGCATTTTACATCTATGTTAAGAATGTGACTTTTTTGTGCAAAAGCTACACAGGACAGCTTTTTGCACCTTCAGTAAATTGAAATACAAAATACAAACAGTTGTGCTTGGTAAGGTTTATCCAGTCCTGTAAATTAAAATTTCTTCTCAATTCCCACTGCTATTTCTACACTGCTGCATAATAACAACAAAAATATTGTGTGGCCAAAAATAGGTCAATTCAATTTACATTGTCCAAGCTGAAACTAAAAGCAGAATTGATGCTGAAAACCATTGAAAAGCAGTAACATATTATAAAGGCTTCCTGGGCAAATTTGACAAATGCAAAAATATTGAGGCCTTTCATACAATTTTTTCCTCAAGAGCTTCAGTAATTTTTGGAGAAAGTGGGAATCACAGCCTGGCTGATCATTGTTTCAGTTTTGGGGAAGCAATGATGTTGTCTTCCTGACTCACCTCTCTTTTTTGGGATTTTGCCTGTCTCAGCTTTAGCATCAAACGTAGTAAAGAAAGGGATTTTTAACCTAAATTGCTAAAGAACAAAAGTATCACTGATTTTCAGTGTATCAGCTGTCACCCAAGACAGCAAGCTCATTTTGAAAGTCATGAAGTCCTTGCTTATGGTTTTTGTGATGGGATTTTCAGCCCTGTAGACTCTTTGATAACAGCTCAGTGTCTCAGAAGAAAGCAGCTCCTTCAGTCTGCCAGTGACCAGAACTTCTAATCACAGAGTCACAGAAGGGCTTGGTTTGGAAGGGACCTTAAAAATCTTCCACCTCCAACCCTGCTGCCATGGGCAGCACCTTCCCACACCAGGTTGCTCCTTCCCACACCTTCCACAGACCAGGTTGCTCCAAGCCCTGTCCAGCCTGGCCTCTGTTAGGTTTATAAATTGAATTAGTGATGTTTTCAAATGTTAGCACAGTTTCAAGCATGAAAATTTAAGCTGACATTTCTCATTGAAAACTCTATGGGCATCAAATGAAAGCAAAATGGAAACTCAAAGAACAGCTGTCCCCTGCCCCAGATGCCACAACACCAAGGAATGCAGCATGAGGACACCTCTCTATATCCACTGGCACCTTTCAAGGTACAGACAAATATCAATTAATGTGATAATCTGTATGTATATTGCATAGTGACAAATTATTGCAGTCTTTTCCTTGATTTCTTAGCTCCCTTACCTGGGGTTGTGTCCTCTGAAATATACACCAAGTGCTGAGAAATCTTGAAGAGCCTCTCTAAAAGTACTTTAGAACCCTCTGCAGTACTAGCACTATTCTCTTGACAGAGCTTCTGTGTTGAGGTATTAAAAAAGTAAGGAAAATGAGGATTGTTTCTTAAACCTGCCTTCTCCAGTGTCAGTAAGCACAACTGAGAAATCACATTGCTGCAGGACTGAGGGATGGAAAATACATTAAACAAGCAAGAGATCAATGGAAAGAAGGGATGAAATGTTGTCTAACAGATCACTGAAAGCCCAGTGTGCCAGTGGGAGGCAATGGATTAAGTGTAGTTTATAGCCACGAGTTTAAAGACAGAAGCAGTCCCAAATTGTTCCCTGAATGAGAAGGGACGTGTCTAACTTCAAATGTGAAATCTTATATGAGGACACTTTATTGAAGATTATGTTGTGATCCTGATTATAAATTCCCCAGGTTCTCCTGGGGCCAATTTGCAAAGGTTTGTGTGCAAGTCTAGTGCTGGGGGATGAGAACACAACGTTGTTTAACACACAAAGAAAACTTAACCAGGGTGCTGTGATCAGGAGTACCAAAACAAAAAAAAAAAACCTATTGAGCTTGGAGCCAACATATCTTAGAGAGATTTCCCAAGAAAAGTCACATTTAAGGCTGTGGTAATTTCGAGGTCCCCTGACAAAGGGAAGAAAGGAAGGAATCTGATTCCATGTTCTTGGAAGTCTAATTTATTGTTTTATGATATATATAAAAGAATTCCATATTAACGAATGCTATACTGAACTATACTAAAGAAATACAGAAAGGACACAGACAGAAAGCTAGAAAGAATACTAAAGAAAAACCCACAACTCTCTCTTCAGAGAGTCTGACACAGCTGGCCCTGGTTGGCCAATAAGTAAAAACAATTACCTGCAACCAATGAAACAATCACCTGTTGGATAAACAATGTCCAAGCAGCAAAACACAGGAGAAGCAAATGAGATAATATTGTTTTCCTTTTTCTCTGAGGCTTGTCAGCTTCCCAGGAGAGAAATCCTGGGTGAAGGTATTTTCCAGAAATTATGATGGTGTTGCAGAAATCAGTTTGTTACTAAAGGTGATAAAAAACATTTTGAAGAGAAATTGAGGGAATGAAAATACCTTGTGATTGTTAGGGTCTTTTTTCCCATAAAAAGAAGGATTCTGCTAAAAAAAAAAAAAAAAAATCAATACACTAGAGAAAATGGAAAGCCAAAGCATTTGTATTCTGAAAATTTATCAGATTTAAGCCAAAGAAATGACAAGTGAATGGCTTGATGTTGAGATACCACTTGCTCTTTCCATCTCTCCAGTCTGGGTTTCCTGTGGAAAGCATGGAGATGGGATACAGGAGGTGCCCTGATGGGGGGTGGTCAGGAAGCCTCGTGAGAGAATGGATGCACCAAGTGTTGAACTGCAGCTCCCACATTGTGCTTCAGCAGCATTTCCAACCAGACTGGGAGGAGGAAGTGAGTGCATGCTTGCTTTCTTTTTTTTTTTTTTTTCTTTTCTTTTTGAACAGGAAGAAGGAAACCTAAAAAAGTCAATTACACTGGCTGAAAAGTCATAAAATGTCTGCAGGAAAGCCTTGCATCCCTTCTCTGATCCCCATCCCCATTTCTTTGAACAGGGTTCCTGGGTGCTGGCATGCTGGTGCAGCATTTCTTTTTAGGGAAAGAGGAGACTGTAGTCTGTCATATCAGAGGGAACTGGGTTGGAGACAAGAAGAGATGACAGGGGTGGTTGGGCATGGTGTTGGCAGGGTGTCAGGGGGAGCTGGGAGGGGGTGGGAGCCATCTGCCTGGAGAAGAAGGTTGCTGAGATGGAGGTAAAGGGGGTGGCAGAAGGAGAACAAGCCTGTACTGCTCTTCAGAAATACTTCAGGTTCAAGTTTGGGAGCGGAGTTGATGTGGACGCATCCCCACATGCAGGGAAGTTATTAATGGTGCTTGATATGAGCTTATTTTCCTTGAGGAAAAGGTGGGTGAACTCACCCTGGGGGAGCTGACAAGGCTGTGGCAATATTGAATCAACATGCAGGGAAGTTGATTTCAGCTAGAGAAAAGCTTCAAGTGGGTGATTCATGCTCCTTCTAAGCATACAAGCCAGAGGGTCCAATCACAGGAACCTGGGTGGCAACCCCAGATTCCTACCCAGGTTTAAGTTCTCCTTTCCCTGCATGCATCATTCATCCCCACATAAGCAGCTTTGGAGAGAAAAGCTTCAGGTGAGCCTGTGTCTATAACCCTAAATAGGAAAGTCAGAAGAAACCAAATCCTTGCAGGTTTCCTGGCCTTATGAAGTAGAGGGGATGCTCATGAAAATAGATGTGCATTCCTAGTTCATACCAGCCTAGATAAATGACAAGGGAGGACCTTCGGCCAGGCAGCACTCAAAGAATATCAACTATTACATAAACTTGAGGAGAGCAGAGCTATGGACCATGTGGGAACAAGACCAGCTTGAAGAGGAAAGTGAATTCAAGCAATAATTGATAAGGAAAGTGGCATTTTCTGTGACTGTTCAAAATACTAAACTGTACACAAGTGTTCTAATACAAAACTGAGAATTCCATGTCAGGCAAAGCAACAAAACATCCCAGAGCTGCAGGACACTCAGCACTATCAAAAAATGACAAACCTTGGCCAACAGATTTGTGGTGGTGTGAGATGAGCCCAGAGGTCTCAGCTGGGTTTGTGCAAGTCTTTCCTACTTGCTAAAAGAAAGAGAAAAACTAAAAAACATAAAGTTTTAGAAGAACTTGAAGCAGAATACTTCAAATCTTACAGGAAGAATAGTTGAAAATCACTAAGAAAGCCAGAAAGGTAGAAGGCAAAAAGGGTTTTACAGAAATTTTCTGAATGGAAATGTAGCCACAGAAACAGAGATTTGATTTCTCCTCCTCTGGACAAATGGATGGGGAAGATGGAAAAGGTTGAGGTTCAGCACCCTGAGTCTGGTTCACAGCCAAGCTCCTCATGCATCAGGTCTCTGACAGAGGCAGGGCATGGAAAATTTTCTCCTGCCAGCCCAGCCAGAGTCCTAAATACTGGCAGTGGAGTCTCCATCCCTTCTTCCCTTATCTTCTCTCTAAAGAAAATATCATTATAAACAGCTCACCTCTATAGATAACTGTAGTTGTGAATGCACTGTTTCATCAGAATAATAAAAATTAACTAGATTTGTAATCACAGAATCAGCAGAACATTTGAGCATATGCTAAAATCCCATTGAGGTCAAATGCCTGGTTCAGTTCCATGAAGTACTTCCATTAAATAAAATTAGACTAAGGGTGGCAGGCTTGCATATTTGGCAGCTCATTTCTCCTGTTCTTGGAATCCATGAAACCCCTCCCCATCTGGAATTCAGGATTCACTCTTTTACACAGGCCTGGCGGTGTCGCATTCAGCTCCAGGGAAAGACTGGTATGCAAACTCTTCTCAGTAATAATTTATGTATGGTGTGAATCCAAATGTGCAGGGTTTACATACTAAACGGAACTGCAAACATCTGAATTACCTCAGTTTTAGAAGAATGGTTCTACTTCTATCACAATCTGGAAACACTGACAGGGGGGAAAAACTGGAGATCTTATCAAATTCTCAAACCTAAATAAAACTAAGATAAATTCCATGAAAAGTTATCTTTGTTCTGCTGAGCACTCACAGTGCTGGACAAACCTGTCTTGGACAGGAGGTCTGCATGGAAAAGAGGAGATAATTGCTGCCATAAAGGCAAATATAAAAATTCATTTGGGGATAAATCAAAACACCCAGTACAGAACCAACCTTCCTGCACTCAGGTGGAGTAGAAATTGAAAGAATCCATGTATCACGTCCTGAAAATATTTTGGCATTCTATAGCAGAGTGACCTGTTTGAACCACCACCAGCAAAGCCACTGCAGAGCAAGAAAGGCCAAAGGATCCCAGAGGTCATAAATGCATATCTGTGAGTGATATAAGTGCTCCAGAATGTGTTCAGGTAAATAATTTGATCAATACTTGCAGAAATAAACACTTCCTCTCACCCAAGTGGAAACAAACAAAATAAAAGAAAAATTAAATTTTTGAGGTGAGTTGCTCTCAGTGATTAATTCAGCTAGGTCTAATCAATTCCACTATTTAGTCTTGCCATGTCCTACTGATCTGAATCTCTTTTCCCCACCTTTCAAGAAATCCTGGGGAAAAAACCCAGAGGAGTGATTAATTTTTTAGTATGAGACAGCCTGACCTTGTACTCCATTAAGCAGAGTGTTTCCACAATTTCCATGTAATTTGTTATGGATGAGTTCACCTATGTATCAAACTCTTTATATTACCAGAGTTGTGTAGAAAAAAAAATATCTGAATTGCTGCTGTTTAATGCAAATATAAAACCCAAAGTGAAACTTCAAAAAACAAACATTTACATTGTCTGTGGGTGGCCAAAACCCACAGTGGTTTTTTTGTTCTGTCTCCTTGTGAACTTGGAAGTCTCTTCACCAAATGAGCAGGCACTGTGACACCCTGAGCATTTCTGAGGGTGTGAGTACAGCAGAAACACCTCAGGAGAAAGCCTGGATCCACTGTAATCAACAGGATTTGGACCATTGGTTTCAAAGGATCATAAAGCTACATGGCAACTTGTTAGAATTTAATTTCAGGCCTTTAATTAAAGGTTTAGCACCAGAGTCTCATTTATGCTGCTTTCCTGGCAGCATTTAATGTTGTCACTCATTTGGGGATTTACAATCCTGTTTGCAGGTCTCCTTTCTGGTGAAGGCAAAGGGGACACATCTTGGAAAAGTCCATCCCATCCCATCCCATCCCATCCCATCCCATCCCATCCCATCCCATCCCATCCCATCCCAAAGGCTGGAGCAACCCAGCAGAGGACCAGGGCAAAAGAAAAGGCAATAGCACAGCATGGGCCGGCTCAGGTGAGGATGCCAGAATCCACACTTAAAAAGGAATGTTGGGGTTTTCTCCCCTAAATTTGCTGAAGAATAATAGTTTGCAGTGAAATGCAGAAGACCACAGGCAGAAATAAAGTTTCTGTGCAAAATTTCACAGGCCCAGATGAAAGATGTATGATCTTCCCTCATCTCTCTGTGCAAAACACAGAGAAGTAAAGCTGGCTTGAGCATGCTCTCAAAAAGTACCCAGGAGCACTGAGCACTCCCAGTTTTGGGAGTTTCAAAGAAAAGACTGGATCTTTTTCATAAAGATGACAGGAGAACAGATTATGCCACACTTTCTTAATGTATTGGCAGTTGATTTAAAAGATAAAAGTGTATTGCAGCCTTCAAACTCACCTCCAAACCAGACGAAAACACCAGCTGACGGAAAAGGAAGTATTTCCACACTAGAACAAATCCTTAGGAAATGTAAAATGACTTCACTCCATCAATTTCAAAAGGGCAGCATCAGTTTAATCAGACAAGGATTGATACAGGGAATAATGCTGTAGAACACCCAGGTGGGTGCTGACCTGGGAATTCCCAGCCAGGGAGTCAACACTTTTGGAAAAGTGATAAACAAGAAATTGCCTTTGCTAAGATAAGGAAATTTTCTGCTGTCTTTCAAAAATCAGTGATTCCTGTACTAATTCATACACAAAAGCCACTGCAATACAGATGTTTATTGACACCCTCAAAAAACAAAATGAAACAATGCAAAACCATCTGTAAAGCAATAACAGTATAAAGTCATATTAATGTGAAGAAAATTCCCCCACCTTCAAACTTGTCATGAGTTTTGGTATGATAAAGTTACACTGGTAAAATATGTCTGCACTGTGAGCGTGTGCATGTGCATTCCTCTCTAACTTCATTGTGGTTTTAGTTCTGTGAACCACGGTAGGGAAATGATTGATATCAGTGATGGTAACTCAATTCTACATCAGCATCAAGTCGTCAGTCTTCTGGCACTCTTAAAAAAAAAAAAAAAAGAGCCTGAATAATGTTTTATTGATGTTCTGTAGAGCTTCTCCTTTCTGATGTTATGTATTATTGCTGCAGTTTCTTCCAAAATTGTAAAGTTCTTTATTGTTTACAAAGTGAATTATACTTTCATATCTTTTGCCTTACTGTTTTCCCAATTGCTTAGCAACAATTCTCCACAAAGAACAAAAAAACCAGAGCGCTCTTTCTTTCATGTTGCACACCAGCAGCATTGCTGGAACAGCAGTGACCTCAGACAGCTGAACACCCAGCACACTTTTGTTCCATTATCATAATCCTGGTGTTCTGTACAGGGTCTATACATGTTAATATTGAAATATTGCCTTTCTCAATCCGTAATTGCTCTAGTCCTGGGGCTACAACTTTGTGAGCACTGTCTTCCACCTTCAACATTTTAAAAACTGCTGTTCCTTTCCAGTTCTTACTTTTCAAGAGAAATCAGCCCAGTTCCAGAAGCTGAGGTAAGCCAGACTTGTGCTAGGTTGAAAAATCCTGTAGTTACTGATCCAGCAAGTTCATACACCCAACACTGGGAAGATACCTCTGTAGCTGCAACCAGCATATGGTATCTACAAAATTAGCATTATTGTTGTAGTTTTAGATCCAAACAGCCACAATGATGCCCATCATGAAAGGAAGATTTTTTTAATACCTTGACAGCTGCATCTCCTTTCTTCTTCTTTATCTTACAGCAAGTCCAGTGGTCTCTACTGACAATTGTTATATGCCAAAAGAGAGGCCAATAGGTGTAAAATTCTTCTATTTAGGTATTCTGTCCTCCTAAAAATGTGTGAATGGGGAAAGACAAACTGGGTGAAGGCAATGCACAAGTAGCATGGGGAGCAATGAGAGAAAATATCCCAAATAATGTGGAAACAAATTAAATCTTCTCAAAACTACACAAAGGGTCAAACTGGAACATCAAGGAGGTGCCAGCCCTGTCTTGCCAAGGGAAAAGCACTGCATTATCTAATATTATTTTCTGTCTTTAATTTTAATGAACATCAGGCTGCCATCTTCAACGAAATTCATTCCCAGATGGGAAGGTTAAATAGGTTTACAGGCTTATATTGGTTTTAGAGTGCACTGAGTCAGATGACTGCTAAGATAGGCTGGTGTAGTTCAATCAATCTTTAATACAACTGAGATACACAACAGACACACAGTGTGTACACCTCTGCACTGCTTTGATGAAGTTTGCCACTGCCTGGAACTTTTAACAACAGCCTGCTGTGAAATTTTGGTTTGCTGGAGGGTTTCTGCTATTCAGGTGACAGATGCTCCAGATTTCCATGCTGAAACCTCCTTCCCACTCTGCCCTGACCCCTCGGTGTGTGTGTACAACTCTGCCCTGGTACAGCCCCACGCCAGGTAAAACCGCAAGTGGAATTCCTGTATCGTGGAGAAAAAAAAGACATTTCACTGAAAACCTATAATCATGTTCAAAGCAGAAGTCCTACAAAGCTGTGTCTCCTACTAAGGACCCAGCATTTCCACTTTATAAAGTCATTTTCTTTAGCATTTGGAAGACAGCCATCTCATCCCTGCTAAATTAGCATAGGGGTGCTTTTCCAGCAGCAGGAACAGGCAATATTTAAATGTCTTTTGGAAATGAGTGTATTTTCTGGATTTTAAGGAAAAAAAAATATATATGTAAATAGATATATATTTATGTAAATAGATATGTGAATGTACATATATATGACCATAAATATGATAATGTAAAAAATACAAAACTGTTACTGGCTCACACTGTCATTTCCATGGCTCTCATTTTATATTTCCAGGTGCATTTAACTCTTCATGTAAAGTAGAACTTCCCAAGAGAAAGGGAATGCCCCAATATGGTGGCAGAGCTGGGCATTCTTGCAGGGAGGTCTCTGAATATTGTATATTGAATATGGTATATTGTATATTGTGCAGGGTGGATGCTGAGGATATAGAATAATAAAGTTCTGTAAAATCAAGGGAAGAGTTTTCAGATCCCTGGAGGCTTTAACTCTAAAGAGCAGAACCCATATTTCCTTACCTTGAAATGTGAGCCAATCTCCTCTGAACTTACTCAATGCACTCAGGGCTTTTAGAGAACAATAAATGCATGGACAAAAGGTGGGTGAGCAATATTTGTAAGGGATTCTGGTAAACACAGGATACACAGCAAGACTCCAGGACATAACTAATTGCCAATAATGACGAGGGTTGTTATTCACAGCTAACACAAGCTGCAGTTTTGCTAAGTGAAACAGTTACCAGGACATGCTATTACACACAGTTCAACTCCAGAACACTTGAAAAAAGTTTGGGAAGGGGAGTGGCTCTGGGATATCCTGAAATTTGGGCACGAGCCCTGTATAAGGACTGACCTCAGGTTCCGTGCGTTCAAGAATGGGACAGAAACCACATTTTTTTCTGGGAGTCACCACCAGACTCCAAGTTTTCCCCTTGTTCATGCACTGGGCATTGTTTATGGCCACACTGAGAAAGAGCAGCCAGGAACTGACTTGGCTCAGCTCAAGGCTCACCCATTCAAAACAGGCAGAGAAGAGCACAGAGGTGGCAGACAGAAGCTGTGCTCCATATTCCTCAGAAAAAGACCATGCACACCTGGAAAAAAGTGTGGGTGGTCCAGGAGAAAGAGTCTTCAGTGTGGTAACTCTGCTCTGTGCCTTAGAAAATCTCCTGACAAGAATGCTGAGAGACTTTCATTTGTGTCAAGAGACCTAGACACTGCTGTAATCTCTAGTTCAAGTCACAGTTCAGCTGTGTATGGGCTGCAAAACCTCACAGAAATTACCTGGGTCTGACAGAGATCTCAGATTCTTCAGCTGTAAATGGAAATTATCACTCCACTTTTGCCCCTTTGCAGAACTTATCAAGGCTCAGTTCCAGTGGTGACTGCAAGGTGCTGCCATTCAAACAAAGACCATGGAACATTCACACCTTACACAGCAAGCAAAAGTGTTTAGCATATGCTCAGTTCAGTTCACTGCTGCCCATTCCTGCACCTGGAAAGGTGTCCCCATATCTGTGGGAAGCTTTGTGGCTCTCTAGGATACCTTCCAGAAGTGCACTAGAGCAAGTCAGGGTGCAAATAGCTCTGCCCAACAGCAAAGGCATTTCAAAACTAAAGCAGATGTCCTCTCTCACCCCATGTGCAAGCTAAAAGAGCAAACAGTTCATATTCTCTAATCCTTTCCCACATCTGCCAGTGCAGGGAAGGGCCAGAAGGACTTATTCCAGCAGCTCACTTGGTGCTGTAACACTCTTCCAGACTAAAAGCTGAATGAACAACCACTCCAGGCTCATATTTACAGCAGCATTTAAGCAGTTATGTGAAAGCAAATATCCTTATTTGCAAAGCAATCACAGCTAAGGAAAGCATACCTGCAGGGTATGGGCAAGGTAATGTGGCAAGACAAATCATTCCCCAGGGGAATGTTGCATTCCAGGATCATTACTTTACACAGAGTTGATTACTTCCAGCACCGTGCAAAAAGGCTGGCAAAGAGTCCTTCAACGACTGTTATTCGTGCTGATTTACAAGAAATCTATAGTAATTTTTAAAGTATTGCAGGTTGGGAGAAGACATTATAGTGCAGCAGCCTGCACATAAAGACTTAAAAAAACCCCCTCGCTGAGTTTCTCGCTGCAGCTCCCCCTGAATTGATTCACCTGATACACAGCTTGGGGTTTGCTGCTTTCAGTAATTCTGCTCTGCTTTTGTTCACTTCTCTAAGCTGATGAGTCTGTGTTGATTCCTTTCAGACAAACAGATCAGCCATTGCATATATACAAGGTTAGGATCATGTCTAGTTATTTCTTACACAACCCAAGAGGTCTTTACCTTCTTTGATGTTTCTTCAGCAAAACAAACAAACTTTGGCCTATTAGAGTAAGGCTTCCTAGCTGAAAGATCAAAGGACCCTTAGCAGAAGAAGAAGCAGAAAGAAAAATCTCATACCCACCCATATTCCCGGTACCTGAGAACCATTCATTCACGTTGAAAGGCAGAGGCTTCCAGGACCTGCCAAGATCCCCATGGGCAACAGCCCACAAGTCTGGGAGAGACAGGGATGAGCAGTGTACAGGCTGGAGCAGATGACTACAGGGGCACTAATAATTTGTATATTTTGTCTGGTCTTCCCATTCCAGGCAGGACTCCACAGAGCCCAACTTGCCCTCTGCAGACACCAAGCTCCTGCCAGTCCTAAAGGTGAGGTGAGATTTGATTGCACCTGGGTGTATCCACAGGCTGCTGGTTTTCAGAGTGGGTCGTCTAAAGTCTGTTGAGACATGTATAGAGGAGGATTTTTGTCATGATGGTTTTACCACCTCCTTTGGTCCATGGGCTAAGATCCCCATCCCTGGAGGAGTTTACGGAAAAGCTGGATGTGGCACTTGGTGGTGTTCTCTGCTTGGCAAGCTGGGGATCAGTCAAAGATTTGACTCAATGATCCCAGAGGTCTTTCCCTACTTGATGTTTGATGGCATCTTCAGAAACATGCTGGCCATGGGGTTAGCACACCCAGAACTCCAACCCAGCAAGGGAGGCCCTGCCTGTTCCACAGAGCACAGCAGGGTAACCACAATTCCTCACAGGAGACTTTTGCCACGGCAGGGACCAAACCTGGCTCTGCTCTGGCAGGGAAAACGTCATGTTCTCACACGATGTAACAGAAAAGGTGTTGCTGACCTGAAGAGCTGCCACTAGATTTTGGGGGACTGAAGAGAGCATGGACAAATATAGGAGAGGTATTAAGATACAGCCTGTTGTAGCAGTACTTTGGACAGTTTGAATTTTAGGTCAATGTGAGGGAAAAAGGAAAGAAATCCACAGTTATTGTCCCAGTTCCTTCTTGCTGACTGCACACTACTATAAGTACTATGTCTGGGTGAGTCATTCAGAAGAAATTGGTAATTTGACATTGTTGACCCATTTCCGTTTCACAAATCACTTCCACCATCATATTTTAATTCAGTTTTTTTTTTACAGTTACATTTCTGCAACAGTCTTTCTCAACTTCTGTCAGGGTGCTGACTGCTCATGCATTATTTATTGTTCAGTAAATAGAGTGTACTGATTTGTCACCAAATCTTGAAGGTGCTGTGGAGGTTCATGGGTCAGCTTCAAAATGAAGAGCATGTAAAATTTGTTTTGTTAATTTTTACCTTGGTAATTTCAGATGAGACTCTCAGATACTTAACTGATTCCATTAAAAATATTTTTAACCAAAAGTTTGGGTTATCAGTAAATGTAGGAAAATAAATTAAAAATTGTAGAAACTATGAGAGATGGCTCTAAGAATATTTTTGTAGAAATATGCCTATGTGTGGATTTTTATTGTGCATGTGGTTGGTGGTCTTCTCAATCAGCATCTTTTACACATTCTTGGAAATAAAAATGCATGCCAATAATTCTACATCTAATTTCATAATATTTGCAATCAAAATACCCAAGTAATTTACCAACAATGCTAAAAATACATCTCCCAAGCTTTTATTCTTTATAACCTATAAAAGCTACAGCCATCAATTTCAACACTTATTTGGTACATTACTCCTTTGCCACATTGCTATCATAACCATAAAATGTGATTGATGGGCCTTCATCCACTGTGTCTTTCAGACAGGTTTATTGAGTAAGCTACAAATGCTCCAACTCAAAGGCTGTGTTCCTTTTGCAGAGGAATATTTCAGCAGCACATGTTTCAAAATGAAAAACCTATTGGAATTCCATCTCTAATCTGAATAGCACCTCAGAGACAGCCTTCAGACAAAACTCCCACAGCTGTCTATTTGCTCAAGTGTTGCACCTCAAACTTGTTACATACTTATCCCTTCTAAAAATCTATCATCTAGGTATTTGTTTATTTATTTATTACAGCTCTGCCCAAAAGTCAGGGATAATCTCTGACAAACTGTTTTATTTATTTTGCTGTTGACAAGACAATAAATCATGTGCCCAGTTTTATTGCATATGTAAATATAACTGTATGAGATAATTTGCAGATTCAAAGCAGAACAGCAAATAATTATGATGATAAAATAAAGCAGGGAAAGGAATTTATCAAAGCCAGTATACTGCTCAAATTATCAGCAAGGAATTTGAATTTGGATGCAAGCAATAGGGGTTTAACTATTTATACTGATGGTGATGATTTGAATTTACTGTCCTTCATGTAAATTGCAAAATTTCCATAGAGAGTAACTGGGAGCTTAAATAAATCTGACCTTAGGTTCTAAAGAATCTGGGTCTCAGCAAGTACAGAAGATTGCCACCAGTTAACTACAAAAATATAAATGTTGGTTTCAGTGTTTTGGGTTTGTTTTTGTTTTTGTTTTTCCTGAGAAGTGCAGGGATTGATTTTAATTAACCAGATGGAAATCTGGAAGTATCCTTTCCCATCTCACAGAGGTTCAAACAAACATCCCCAATGTCTTTGAGGTAATATTGATAAAGTCAAGGCTAACACACAGCAAATCAACACAAGATGAGTTACAAATGATCTTTTTTTTTTCCCCTTCAGCCAAGCCAGTGTGAGGTTTAGAATGAAATTAGCCCATGGAAGTACAATTTCAGTTTAGAGCAGCCACCAGCACCAGTCTTCAGGCTGAGAAGGTCAACATCTATTGATCCAGCTCAGCTGGCACAGCACCTGGAGCAGCTCAGCTCATGGTGTCAGGCAGTAGAAGAGGTCATGATGTGATAGGAGCATGAGAATTTCACCAAGTCTCACATGGAGGGTGAAAGAAGGAATTTTCCATGGCACAGGAACAGGAGAAAAAGCCAAAGTGGCACTGTGTGCACTGACAGCAGGAGCAGAACTCCTGCAGTGCGGGGGGGCTGGGGACAAGTCACACGTCACCTGTGATGACATGGGACTGGCATCCAAGATGCACAACCTCAAATTCTCTATTTTAAACCACTGGCCAACTCCCTGCAAAGTATGAAAGAATCTAAAGTTAAAACTTCAGTGTGGCTGAGTCAGCCCTGCCCCTACCACAGAGTTCAGCGGAGTCCCCAGAACCAGGCAGGGTCACTGCAGGGACTGCAGGAGCACCTTCTGGTTTTGCTCTAGCTGGGAATTTGAATGCCAACACCTTTTAGTTTCTGCCACAGAAACCCAAGCTAGTCTGCTGATCAAAGCTTTGGAGGCTTGAGCTCGATTTAAATCTCAGTTTCATATTCTGAGCAGCCAATACATGCTAGCAGAAGGATCAGAAGAGGCCAGAGGAGAATTAACCACTGATTATTAAATTAGAGAGAATACTCAAACATTTCAGTCTCTCAAGTTAATGCTGAGCAGAAACATGTGGGCAAAGGCACATCCTTTATTAAAAACACTGCACCAAAGTGAAGCTTGATCTATTATTCAGTCAATGCTCTTTTGAAGCAAATGGTCATTTTACATCAAACCCTTTTATCTTTTTTGTTTTCTTTTTAATGCCATGGCTACTGAGGGGGCGGAGGGCACTAAATGTCCCTGCATGGTATTCATTCAGCTGCCCTGAGCAAGCAGGGAAAGGAAAGGAACAGTCTATTTATAAAGCTATAGAAAATACACTAGTAGAGTGTTTTTGCACTTTTTCTAGGTGCAGACAGATAAAAGGGCTTTGTTTAAATTTATTTTTTGTATGAGATCACAGGAAAGATATTTATACTTCTGGCCACAGTGGAAGTCCATTTTTGCTGACAATAGAGGCCTCACAGGTGTATCTGCCTTCACCTTTTTGTGAGGAGAGAAAAGCTGCAGGAAGTAAACAGAGCCAGAGACCTGACAGCATGGAGACTGAGCAGGGAGAGCTGGCAAGACAAATCAATAAAGAGCTTGCAGGTGCCTGTAAGACAAAGGCTGCAGCACAGGAAGTTTCTGTGGGGGGAAAAAAAAAACCCCAAAAACGTGGCATGTGGTTATGTATTAAAAGAAATAGGCAATGATCAATTGGAAATCTGTCCTTCCAAATGAAAAGGCAAAGAGTTCTCAGGGCAGTGCCCGTGATGGGGAAGATGGTGGAGTGGGATGAAAAGCAAAGTAGCTCTAAGTGGGGGAAGAGCTCCCTGCCCATGAGAGGGAGGGATGGCATCAGCGAGAGACGTGTGTGAGCAAAGCAGCAAAGCAGGAGACAAAACAGAAGGCAGCTTTGCAAAAATAGCTGCCAGTCAGAGAGGCTGGACTGGCAGGAAGTGTGTGTGCATGCACACGCACAGTGAGGCTCCATGGAGCCACAGCACAGCAGTATTTTCTGCAGACAAATCACTTTGGAGCGTGATTAATTTGTGTGTCCCAAGCAGTGCCATCAGCTGCCTCAAAATTGAGGTTTCCCCCCAGGTTTTTCCTTTAGAGAGACCTAGAACAGCAGTTTCCATCAGATCCTGTCTTAGAATAGCCAGGCAGCAGCCTGAGACTCAGTCACTGTTGAGGAAAATGCCTCCTCTTTACAATCCAGATTTGCCACCAGCAGAGAACAAAGCTAGATTAGGATCTGAATCCCAAAATCAGAAGGAAATAGCATAGAAACTTCACCTGGCTTTGGAGTGGGCCACTGTAAAGGATGGAACACACTGGGATGTTGGGAGTAGGACCCCAGGTTGAATAATGATAGTTAAAGGACAGATAAAAGAGAATTCAGCAGAAGGAAATGTTTAATACATATAATTTTGCAGGTTATCTGTGCACGCTGTGTTTGGCTCACTCCACCTTTCCTTATCCACATGGCATTAGACTGGAAACAGCACACAGAGCAGACTGGCCACTCCTGGTCTGGGGGAGTTTCTGATCACAGCATGGCAGGGGCTGGAAGGAAGCTCTAGCTGAAATCCCCTGCTCAGAACACGGCCAAGGAGAGCAGGCTGTGTCCAGTCAGGTTCTGAACAGTCTCAAGGATGGAGATTTCACCACCCCCGTGGGCAATCTGTTTCACTCTTTGACCACATTTACAGCAAAAGTATTTTCATATGTTTAAACAGAATTTCCTTCCCATTTGTGCCCAGAATGCAAGGTCTAAACACTCATTCACATAAGGAAGGCCCATCTTGGCCTGTGCTGCCCTGACTCTCTTCTCTTCCTCGGGATTTCAGAAGAAACAGTTGATCAAATCAATTCTCTGTGCTCCCATTGGGAAAGGCTTAGTTCTCAGCTAAGCAATCAGAAAAACATCATTATGAACAAATTACACTGTTGTTTTGCAAATAACGAGATAAGAGACATCAGTCCATCTCTCTTGAGGGAGCATCAGCTGTCTGCAGCCATCTCTGAGCAGCTAACTGTACCTCATTTTGTGTCATGAGGGTGATAACCATTGTCTTTTCTACAAAAACACATCCCACCCCAGAGCTTCCCTTGTGGGAGAGAGCCAGGAGATAAGGCCACAACACTATATACCCTGTATTTAATTATAGCAGCATTCCCAGATTCTGTTGACTGTCCAAATTTCCAAAGGAAAAGGGAGGAAGATGGAGGGAAACATGACTTATAAAAACCTGTATGTGAACTGAAAAGTATAATTTCTGTCACTCTAAGGATTATTTAGCACAATTATGGGAACAAAGTATTGAAGACATACCAAAATACATAAAAATGACACATTATATTTAATTCTCTCTCCCACACTTCAGCTTTGGATTGCTTGACTTACATATTCAGGTATATTAAATGTGTTATAGCTTTCTAAACCTAAATAAATAGAGTATTCTTCAAGGGATAGGAAATGCATCAAACCATGAGGAGCCATGAAACCTTGTCTCTCAGCATTTCCTCGCTCTCCGTCTGAGCTTTCTCTTTTTCACATCCATTATGGTCTGGATTACTGCAGTCAAACAACCAGGCAACATTATTTATTTATTTACTTAGAAGAGAAGCAACCTTTGCAGGAAAATGGTGCTTTAAAGCTGGTCCCACCAGAAAGACTTCTCCCTTTTGTGAAAGGCTGCCCCATTCTGCTTGTGATTTTTGGGACAAGGACACATAAGAAGAGGAGAAGGGAAAGTTCTGCACAGCTCTGCTGAAGCAATTCCACCATGGAAAACCCACCCAAGGAAAGAACTGTAGCCTTTCCCCACATGCTATGAAAACCCCTTAACAGTCTGTTTCAACTTGTTCCAGATACATAAGCAAACTGATAAACAACCCTTGCTGATTTTATTCCCCTAACTTTAATAATGTTTTAATATAGCATTGACAAGCTTGTGCCTAGTAATTATTTAGAAGCTGCATCATGGACAAGTTTTGTACTGTATCCTTATTGCTGCTGTTTTTCAATCATCAACAACTGAAAAAGGGACATTATTAAAATACCTCACCTAAAGTATCTTTTCTTATCATGCCTTGTGATATAAAAATAACTGGGGAAAAGAATTCTTGCATATTTATGCCTTTCAAATTCTCATATTATTAAAGAACAGGAATAGAGGAACAAAACTACATCCTCATTGTGCCAGGTCCTTTTATCACCTGGAAATTTCAAATCAGGCAGTGAGATGCACATGTACATATCTTTTTTTTTTTTTTTTTTAATAAACAGTTGCTCATTGTGTTTTACCACATTACATAGTGTCTGCTTTAGAGACTGGCACTTTGCACCTATTCTAATGCTTCTGGGGGCAAGATTTCAGATAGAGCTGAGTGCCTGATAGTGGAGCAAAATAACATGGAAAGACTGGAAGCTGGAGTTCAAAAAGAAATGAGCAAAAGGTATGATGAATTTAGGTAAGCCCAAGGTAAAATATGCCAGAACTCACTCTTGCATTTGAGTTCCTTTAATCCAGGTGGGGTATCTTTTACATAAGGTGTTTTTCTTTAGAACTCTACCAGTAAAAGACAAAAGATATTTGAGAGAGAACCCAAATCGCGTTTTTCAAAGCGTCAGAAATGCCCCAGCTGAGCTCCAACATTGCATCAGATAGAGACCCAGCATTTTGAGGCCAGAAGCTAAAAGAGCACGAGCGTGATGGCAAGATCTGCAAGTGCATAGAAATGCTGTTCAGAGGATAAAATTCCCTCTCTCAGTTACACTTTGCGCGAGGGTTCGCACTTTGGTGCGCTGAGTAAGCGACGCTCAAAGCCAACTATTACTGAAGTCAAGAGGACAAGTTCCAAACTGCCACACTCTTGGACACAGGTCTATCCTGGGACTGCAGAAAGGAGCATCAGGGAAATCAAAATTCAGGGTGAAGTCTTCTGCACTTAGCAGCTGATATGTCTACCCCGATTTCTGCCTTCTCTACAAGAGTGCACAAATTAAAAACCCTTTTCTAGTCAGTCACCCAGGAGTTGTAAGGTCAGAGGAAGAGCAATGAGGACAGAGACTCATCTGTTCGGTGCCAGGAAGTCAAGAGACAGTAGGCAGATCTGCATACCAATTCCTACCTCCATGGGGAAATGTTGTTGCTTCGAAGATATGCCTGATTGGATCATAAGAGACATAGTTCAATGTTTTTCTCAGTGTGTTCTCAAACAGATTTCACAAAGATTTCTTTTTGTATTCAGTTCTGCTCTAAATTATGACTGAAAGATGAAAATCTAATGAGGACCTGACTCCTGAACTTAAGTCTAGCCTCGTTGTTGTCAATATACCATTTTTCTCCAGATAAAATATCTCACTGGAAGAAAAGAAAAAAGAAAACAAACTCAAAGAGCAAAAAAAGCTCCCTAACATTTGCCTGATCTCCTTACTAGATCTTAAAGTCATGTTACCCTGCAGTCTTCCCAGATTAGAACTGCTTTGATGTTTCTCCTCCTTCTTTTCAGGGTGTTTCTCCTCCATGCCCTCCATATTTCCCCTCATTGCTTTTTTGGAGCTCATTTGTGATGTTTTCTGGTACCACACCAAGGAAACTGACTGACTTTGTCAATAGTTTATTCTCACTCTTCCTCTATGGAAAGATATGATGCAAGGAGCATCTTATGATTTAAATAAACAACGACAACAACAAAATCCTTGTTCTTGAAATAGAGGGAGTGTTAAAAATGAAAACAGCTTTGGCTGACAGTAACCCTCCTGTTACTGCTCTTTGGTCTCCAGCCACATCAGTGGTGGTGGGGGTCACCTCCCACCACCTATTTCTCAGTTTTCCCACAACCCAGAGAGCAGCTGCACATTTCTTGTGTCATTACAGGAAACACACAACTCTATTTTATAGCTATTTTTCTGCTGGAAATTTACAAACCATTACAAGATTTGATACCAAACACTGCACTAATCTATCATCCTGATTTTGGAAGCTTCATTGCTCTCAAATTTCTACTCCTATTACAACCCCCAAATTCACCATTAATTTCCCCCATTGCTAAGCAGAATGGAGAGTGACTCTCCCACTTTGAAAGCCACAAGTACCACTTCCACATACCCAAACATGTTACACTTCAATTTTCCATCTAAATCACTTTTTGTCAGTAATAAATTGTTAGGATCCATTTTCTCCAAGGAATTCAAGCTTATAATCAGCACATTTAGCACCTGCACAGCTTTTGTTGCTGCAGCAACCTCTCGTCTCTCATTCCCTACTCCATACTTACTATAGTCACAAGTTTTACTAATTAGAACAGCCTTCTCTCACAGGTCTTCCTCAGATGTCAAAACCCTTCCCTTCACCACTTCCATTCATTACAGACTTCACTAGCCCAGTAGGGTACAAGCCCAAGAAGGATTTGTACCACTGACCAAGATTCAGATCTGGGAAGTCAAGTGACTACAAAACATAGAGAAAAGAAAGGACGAAAGAAGTTAAGTTTCTAATGTCTGAGCTCTCTGTGAGTGTTTTCAGAGGTTTTAGAGGTCACCTGCTCAATGCAGGTGAGCTGGGATGGGGAAGTGATAACCTCAACAGGAAAAACTGATGACTTTCTGGTTTTATATGAGAAAAAAATCCCACCAGTTCTTATTTGTGTCTCTTGTTAACCTGATTTATGCTGCCATTTCTAGAGGGCATTGATTTTTTGTACTGATCCCAGTGGGACAGAGCACAGACACAGACCAGAAGAAAAAGGTGGTGAAGGAAGAAGCCAGTTCCTCACCAGGTGAAGGCTGTGAACACACAGCCCCAGTGCACTCCCAGTCAAAGCCATGTGAGCTCTGACCTACAAAAGCCTGCATGAAATAAGATCTGAATGCCTGAGAGCTTGCTTCATTCCCCAGGAACAACAGGGCTGGCTGGGGTTGCCCTGCCAAACCCAGCATATTGCCAGCAAAAATCTCTGGAAGGGCCCCACTTCCTTCCCCAGTGTGAGAAACAGGTCCTGCACAATGTCTGGCTGCCTACAGGGAGCAAATCCAACCTTTCCCAGCAGGAATTCCTTCAAGGCTCGAGCCTGACATGTCTTTGGAGAAACAAAGATCTGAGAAGTTTTTGCAGTAACACGAATGTGTCAAAGAGCTTTCTAATGTAGGAGAGCCAGCACTTCTATTTCTGTTGTATAGCCTTAGATGGTAGCCAAGATTGTTCCCAGGCTGAGCAGGAATTTGGGGTGCCTCTGCTTTGGGAGATCTCTTAAAGAAATTCAATTTTACCGAAATGGAAAGCTCTCATTTACAGGTAGAGAGCAGCATTCATGTCAATGCATCTGGGAGGGATCCCAGAAGCCAGGGCACTTTGATTTGTATTTTGATGGAAGGCAAAACTTGGATATATAGACCCATCCCCTGAATGAATATATTCCAAGAACATTATTTCATCCTTCCATCACTCTAAGGGGTTAATTTTCTAGGAAGAACACCGCTATATTTGCTAGAAAAGGGCAATTACTTCACAATACTTCACTGATGCTTTATGGTGAATATCCCCCCAGCCCAACTGCTCCAGATACAAGCATAACTGCAAGGGAAATTTACTCGAATATTAATTGAGTACTTCATAGAACACGCTGATGAGTTAAACATCCCTCATGTTTTTTAAACATATTTTCAGAGATGTGTAGTCTAACAGACTACAATTAGCTTAATGAGATTTAAATTGCACTAATGGACCTCATTAGGAGGAAGAAAGTTATGAAGTCTTCAGCAGTTACTCAAAGGCTCGTGTCAGCACAAGGAGAAAAGGTTCCCAAGCTTCATCGATAGTCAGTGAAGAGAAACAGATTCCTGGAGAGAGAGAGACAGACCTCGTTCAGATGTCCTGATCTCAGAGGATCACATCTCTTACCATCAACTCTGAACTGAATTTAAAAAGGCTTTACCTTTACAGAAAGGGAACAGGCTTTGTGGTCACCCACAACCCTTCAAAGCTACTAATATTTTAGGATCTCCAGTGTTATTTCAAAACCTGATATGGAAAGAGGCATTGTGATAAACTGGGTGAAATCCATTGAAATACTAATTTTCCATAGAACAGTAGTGACCAAAGCAATTAAAAAGATAACTTCCCATATTTCATAAATAGACTGAAAGACCCAATTATGTTATTCCTGGTAAAACAAAATACTGAGTCTTGAGCCAGTCTGCTGTTTGAATCTATTTGGATAGAGTATCAAGTGAATCCATTACACCCAGTCAATAGCAGAATCAGTGAAAGTAAGGCAGAGACTGCAATACTGAACTCAAAGCCTTCTCCTACACTCCAAGTTATTTTAAGAAAGTAAAGATTTTTTGCTTCTTTATAGTCATTATAGAACATTTCTGAGGTGCATAGGGAATTATTTTAATGATTGAAAGGTTTGATAAACTGTTCTACAAACAGAAATTTACTACTATGTAGAGAACAATGCACGGCAAAGACTGTAAATAGGTGCAGTTTGGTACATAAAGCTCTAAAATCACATTATTGCATGTCTGTAAGAGCTCGAAGTCTCCTAAATATTGTTTCTTATGGCTATAAATGGAAGCTATGAAGAATTAAACATTCCCATGTTTCTTTCTCAGTGGCAGCCTTTTACTCCCTTCTGAACCTCATCCAATGACCAAAAGGTCTCTGTGAATTAAGTACCACAGTTTTAACCTCCTCTTTGGGATACAGCACTTTTTAAACTTTTAAAAATGTTTTTTTTTTCCTGAATAAAAGAAGGCTGTGGGGAGACCTTAGAGCACATGTCAGTACCTAAAGGGGATACAAGAGCTGGAGAGGGACTTGGCAAAGGAATGCAGTGACAGGATGATGGGGACTGGCTTCAAACTGAAAGAGGGCAGGTTTAGATTAGAGATTAGGAAGAAATTCTTTACTGTGAGGATGGTGAAATACTGGAAGAGGTTGCCCAGAGAAGCTGTGAATGCCTCATCTCTGTGTTCCAGGCCAGGCTGGATGGGGCTTAGAGCAACCTGGTGTAGTGAAAGGTGCCCCTTCCCTTGGCAGGGGGGATGGAACAAGAGGGTCTTTAAGGTGTCCCTTCCAACACAAACTGTTCCATGGTTCTCTGACTTGCAAGAAAATGGCTAATATCCCATTTAAAAGGCTAAGACATTACCCATTCAGCAATAACAAAATTGGTAACACTTCTTGGTACTACTCAGACCTTTGCAACCCACTTTGTACTCAACTCTGATTACACCAAGGTGGCCAGAACCCTTCCTGTCCCCTCCTCATTTATAGCAGTGCTGCCCTGAACTTTCCTCTGGCCCCCTCCAGCCAATGTCCTCTTATGAACTCAGCACACCCAAATCCAGCACAAATGCAAATGTCTTTCTGCTGCTATTCTAGTGGTTTGCACGTTTTCTCAACCAGTCCACATTCTCCTCCTTGCCTTCCAACACCAGACCTAGTTCCTAAAAGTGATGAGCTTAAACAGTTTAGCTTTTGAAGGAAGCTCTCCTAACCCTGAAGTTTTTCCTTTTTATTTTTATTTTTTAAACAGCACGCCAGTATTCTGTCTGGCTTGGTACTTAGGATGCCACTAATAGCTTTATTGAGCTTTAGATCATGATAAAAATGTTGCCACAGTAAAGATCACTAAGATTTATGCCATGATCTGTTTTGTTTGGGTTTTTCAGCTATTATTTTTAGGTTTGTTTTTGTATTTTTTTTTTTAATTATCAGATGAAACAATCTAATTGTAAAACTAGAGAAGCTTGTTGGCATTCTCGGTATCAAAGGACATGACCCTGCCATCTGTCTGTTTAGAAAGATCTAATTATTTCTTCAGTTTATTAGCTTATTTCTCAGACTGATAACCCCTTGCCTGTTAAATAGGACCAAAGCTGTTACAGAAGTGTCTTCACATAAACCAAACTGAGTTAATCAGCCTCACAAGAATTTGCTTAAACTAACTCCAGCCCAAACCCCATTGTGTTAGAAACATGATCAGCAGCAGACAAGATGCCACATCATCTTCAGAAACAGCTCCAAAATCTCCTTTTCATCTTCATGTTTACTTATTAACTATGTATTTTGCATATAATCTGACAGATATGGAGTAGTCAATTAGTTAGGATAAGTGCATTAGTTTGTGTCACAGTAATATTAAAATATGTTTACTTAATTGCAGCAATATTTTATAATGAAAAAATATTGCACAATATCTTGCATATTACCAAGATCCTTCATTTAGTCTAAAAAGATCCCACATTAAACAAGCTAGTCCTTTGGAAAAAATGCCTGAATTCCAGATCTGTCACTTCACATTCTCTCTTATTGTGTTCTCTAATTACTCAATCTAACATTAATTAATCTAGCAGACATTAGCTACATCAAGAGGGGCTTACTTTTGCCATGTATTCCATGTCATACCAACGTTAAGTTCCTGCTTTTCTTTACCTCTTAAAGATTTTGGGGTAAAATAATGAACTATGAGCAACTTCTTTTTTCTCCTTATAAATCAATCTCTTTCCTGAGAGAAACAACTATAGTTTGTTCATCTAATATTTTGCCAGTTTTAAATTACAAGTCATAACCTCCAGTAAGATTAACCTTATGAAATTTCAAGGAACAATCTCTTCTTCACATGCTTCCACATTAAGCCAAAGCTACAACTGGAAAATCAGCTTTTGGTGCCTTCTTCATATAAATAAAAGCTATGTGCTCCCAAGTTTCAACACCATTGTGGTTAAAACATTGCTATCAGTACCTATAATTTGCATATCATTTGCACATCACAAAGGAGGATCAGGGAGAACCCTCAACAAATATACACAGACAAGAGTGCCAATAGAGACATCTCCAGGATGTGGGAAATCTGAAGTGTTCTCCTGATCCAAGGTGCAGCCAGAGATGCTCAATGGAAAGCTCGTGGAAGGGATTTTAACTGGAAATGGCCTGTATGAGTCTAGAAAGGGTGACTTTAGACCTCAGATCTAAAGTTTCAGTAGGAGGTCAGGAACCTTTGCAGCACTTGTGCATCATGTTTGGCAAATTTAGTGACACGGGGCATTGCTATGTACACAAAGTCCACTAAAAAAAAAACCACAAGAAATGCAGAAGAAAGAATATGGAAGCCAAAATGTAACCTATGTAGGACTTAAAAAAGTGCTGCCTGAAAAGCTTTTCAAGTTTTTCAAACAGATTTATAGAGCTGAAGAGCATTCACAACAAAAACAACATTACTTTTCAACTGAAAAAAATGCAAGTTTTCAAATTGCTATTTCTAGCTTGAATCACAACCATTTTATTGGCAACACTCTGAAGCTGTAAAATAGGGAACATTTCATCCATGCCAGAAGTTGCACAGGTGTGAAGAATAAAAAGCCCATGTCAAGCTTGCAGTGCCACAAGGGTTTATCAAGAGACCCCTGTAAGCAGGAAAGGAACAGCTTTGAGTCCCAACATGCATCACTTTATCTGGAAGTTTATCAAGATCTTGACCAGAAAGTAAGAAAATAGATGCAGATTGTCTCAGGAAATCAGCATTGTATTTAAAATAGGCCATGAAGGAAGTGCATGGATCAGGTGTTTGAGAAACATGAGAGATTTTGTTGTTTTTAGCGAGAACTGAAACTCAGTCCACCACAACAGGGATGCAGACATTAGTTAGAGAGCCACTGCTGAAGGAATTAATGCTTCCACAGTGGATGTAGTTCTTCGAAAATGTTTTATTTTCTAGTAGTTTGGAGGATGAACTGTTCTTGAGCTAGATCCAGTTCCTACCAATAATTCTGAGAGGGAATTGTGTCTGTACAGCACCAAGCAAAAAAAGGTCCTGGAAAGAGTAAATCCAACAAAGCCCTGAAGAGTAGAGTGATAAAAGAGCACCTGTGCACAGGTGAAACCGTTGTCTGTAGAGGTTTGTCTGAACAGACATCTTCAGAAAATTATTTGAGCAAAGTTAAGTGTCCAGAGAGTCTTGACAGCTCTAGAGTTTCACTTCATTGCGTACGAAGTCAGTGTTAAATGGCTGTTGCCACCTTTTTCTTTCTTTCCCAAGGGTCACAATAGCAATTTCTCAGTCCATGTTTATTTTCCTCTGGTGTACTAGAACCCAGAAGACTTTGACCTAATACAGAGACAAGTCTGGAAATGTTTGAATTTCAGTATGAGTCAGGAGTGGCTCTGTGCCTACAGGGTTTAAGAGGAGGGGGAAGAGGAGAGGTGATGAAGGTAAGGCTGATCTTCATGTAAGAGGATACCCAAGACAAGGATGCGAGACTGTAACTGTCCAGTTTGAGAGACTCTTCCCTCATTTTCTTTCAGCACTAAGATAACTCCAGGGACATTCCAGGAACGTGAAGCCTTCTTGGCTAATCAAGATAGCAATCAAACACAAACACTCGCATGAAGGGAGCGCAAGTGACAGAGCTGCTAACTGGCAGCTCCCCGTAGCCTGCTATGCCAACAGGAGTTCAGCTGCTGCTGTAACAAGGACAGCATTACTGACAGATCCCCCACACACAGGATACTGCAATCTTGACCCCTGTGAAGTGGGTGGGTATCTGCCATTGAGTTAAGTGGGGACGCGACTCCGTCAGAACGCGCTGATGTTTCCTTTTTTAATTCCCCGCACACACAAGCACACGCACCCCTTCCTTCAGAAATACTCAAGTCTCAACAAAATCACTCTTTTCTGGATCAGCCACGCAGAGAGTGGCAAGAGTAGGAGACATCCTTCAGCAACCTGCTTTTTATATGGGGCTTACAGAAATGGGGCAGCCCGGTCTCCCCGGAGAGCAGCACGCACATCCCCGAGGTTTGCTGCAGGGCTTCCAGCTGGCCCAGGACACTCCTAAACAAGTTGCATCCCCTCTGCCTGCTGGGGCAGGTAATGTGCACAGAGACAAGGCAGGACTCCAGCGGTGGAGTGGTTGACAGGACTGAGCTGTCTTGCAGGACAATAATCTCTGAGTCAGGCTGGCAGCAGCATTCTTCCTGCTCTTCCAACCCCACCGAGCACCAAGTGAGGATAACCACACGTGACTGCCGAGCTGCAATCCCAGACACAAAGCTAACATGGGACTGCAGGGTGTCCCATGGTCTCTGTAGATAGGTTTGTGGCCTGACACATCTCTGGGTGCTCCAAGCAGTGCCCAGCTTCACTGCTCTTTCCCTTGTCCTGATTCCACCTACACATTGTCTCTCCCTGCCTTACGCTGGCTTACCCCGGGAACTGCAGCTCCTCCCAACAACACCTGAAATATCCTTAGTGCCACCTCTGCTGACTCTCAGGAGACCCTCTGGGCAGGAGCACAAGGTAGACAGCAAAGCAAAGCTCCCTGCACTTGCTGAACCATGTTTTTTACACTTCTGGCTCTGTCAGAAATGCTGCTGGGAACCAGCTAAATAAAACACAAATGTAACTGCCCACCACAGCAGAGAAACAGGGGCAAACTTCTGCTTTTTGTACCTGTGTAAGCTGCTGTCTGCTCTTTGCACTTCAAATACAAACCTTGCACAGAAGCAACATGCAGAAAAAATGTCTGCTGTCCAGGCTGTGCTGCAATCAGCAGGTCTGAGGCATTTGAAATCTGTGGGGGGGGAAAAAAGGATGTTTTTACTTCTGTCAATCCCATGCTGAGGCATGCCAGAAAGGCCATTCCAGAAGTGTAGTCAGGTCAAAATGGACTATAAATTGTTTAAAAAGCTCTGGATCCAGCACTCTAAAGCAGAACTGGATGCAGCAGTCCTCTCAAACTACTTTTCTGATGTGTAAACTATCATTTATAACACAGAAAGCTCCTACAAAAAAAGTATACCATTTTTGTTTGGCAGATTCCAGAGGGACTTTTTTATTGACATGATGGTTGCTATTATGTGAACCATATAAAGTGGCTTAAATGTGATACAATTCCTGCATTAAGGCAATGGGTGAACCAAAGAGCCTGTTGTGAGCTCACATCAGATCCTGAGCAACTTTCTGCTAAAAGTCTAGTCTTTGATTTTGAAAGCTGAATTTAAGCCCAGACCTCCCATGCTCAAACATGGAAACATAATAGGTGAATCCATTTCATCCCCTCGCCAGTTCTGCAAGGGACCTCTTTGCAGAGCATTGTATTCCTTCCTAAATCTGATCCTCTGCCTAGGGAGGTCAGATGGAAGCTTTGCGTTACCTACAGACTCGGTATCCTATCAGTTCTAATAACAGTAGATCCAGGCAGTTCAATATCTGATTTCATCATCTTGACACAGACAGAACAGAACCAGAGGTTATCACCAGACATGTCAGATAACAAGAGGGGAGGAAATTTCTCACCTATGGAATTTAAACTTATTACACCTCTAAATGCACTGCACTTGATGAAGGGGATCACTTACTGCTGTGACACGACACAAAAATTATAAACTTCTTTTATAATTCAATAAGTTTCTAATAAAAGAAAATAAATAATTTTACTTTTTGCTTGCCAGAAAATCAATTTAAGAATACAGCAGCTCTCACATAGTCTGCTTGTGAGTGGATAAGGATCTTGTGCTGTTCCTTCTCTGATCTCAAGGAGTTTTATATCATCCACAAAGCACATCTTGTAAAGGCGTTCAATCCAACTATAATAGACTGGCTTTGTTAACACAAACCAGGGATTCACAAAAACTGTCAATTTTTCTCTAGACGTGGTCCCAAAGCTTATGCTTTTGACAGCAAGGTCTTCTTTAGTCCAGCAGTGATTTAATTTTCCTACGTCAAATTCAAACCTCATTCAATCTCTTTTGGAAGAAAAACATCTTTCTGTCACCATTACCATTCTTGCCTTCATTTCCAAACAGAATTAAGCTTGCACAACAGATGCCACTTGGCAGTGTGTGTACACACATAACTCCTCCAAAAGTTTTGAGCCCCTCAGTCGATTTGTTGCAGGACTACAATATCTCAAAACTCTTTGAGTCCCACAGTTTAATAATTACACATTTCACTAACAGAGAGGAAAGATTCCAAAACCTTGCCATTGAGTACAGAAAATCATTGAATGGTGTTTTCCCTCTAGATGCCCTCCCATATCCTGTCTTCTGGCTGGGGGAGAAATGAGGATCTGCAAGAGGTGGAAACCACAGGATGAGACTTCTAGGTCCTTCTGCAAGGTGTGTTCTGTCCAATGACCGGACACAGAAACACTCAGCACGAATGGGATGCGAAGATTTTGCTTTGAGTTTTAGGTACTGTATTTTTAAGCCCAATAAGGTTATTTGCAGCTCTACAATTGGTGTTATTTCTACAATTTGTAATTGTTTCCAATTGTGCTTTTGAGAGCTGGACTTGGTACCGTGGAGGAGAGGCAGTAGTTTGGTTTCTGTAACAGAACATCCCAGAGTAAATACCACCAGCACTGAGCTTTGTCTGTGACTAGTCCATACTCACTCTCGTTTTTTCTTCTGAAAACTATGACCAAAAAAGTGCTCTTTTGCTGTTTTTTCTTGCACAAATATTCACAACATTCCTGAAAAAAGCCTCACTCCAATAGCATGTGGTACTTACATTTCCACGGAGAAGACAACTTCATGCAACAAATGTCTTCTGTATCTAGAGCCTTTTTTTCCCTCCTTCAGTACAAAACCAGTGTTTTAAGTCCTTTCCCTTATTATTATTATTCATGAAATTTCAGGATGGATGTGAAATAAATAATTTAATTGCACTTCTTCCAAAGTGTTGTATGTGAGTATCCAAAAGCTGAAGTAGTTAATAATAGTCTCAGCAGATAAATGTTTATGCTGTTATGAAATAAAAGCAAATTGATCTAGGATTAAAGTACTAGCCTACGTTTCTTTTTAAGTCTTAATTAGAAGTTCATTGATTTTTCTGTACTGTTATAGAGACGTAAAATAAAATGGTTTTGTGAGCAATAAACTCCTGGTATTGCAGCACCAATAGGAAATGCAACTGCTATGCATGTTCCATTATGCTAAGTGGAAATGCATATATGAGGTATTTTTGACATAAAACTTTTAAAATAAATGTAAGCGAAAGGTGGACAAGAACAAAGAAAAGTGTTATTATGCCTGTTTTTTGAGGAAAAACCTGATTCAAAAAGTTTAGGTGCAGGTCAGCTTCTCAATCTCACCAACTCTAAATCATCTGACCTCAGTTTCAATGCCACTCACATTGCTCTCCTTTTTATTTCTCAGATTAATCAAAAGCCCTGAACTGCCCAGAAGTCAGGTTATGATTTCAAACCCCAGCTTCTGCCACGCTCCCTCCCACCAAGGGAAGATCCCCAAGGCCTTCCAGAGAACAACTTTGGGACTCTCCCTGTGCTGCATCACCTGGTGAGGGTTGCAGGAAGCAGCCACAAGAATTTACAAACATTTACAAAGCCAGCACCCCAGCTCAGGCCACAGAGGACCTGGGGCAGAAATGCTCTTTTTGTGTCGTGTCACAGCAGTAAGTGATCCCCTTCATCAAGTTTAGCTGCCCATGGCTGGCAAAGAGCCTCCACCCCTGCTCCCCATGCAGCAGAGAAACACTAAGGAATTTATACTTGCAGAGAGATTTCCTTTCTCATGCTTGCAGCATGTTTGGCAGGAGAGGTTAGATGTGCATTGTTCCTTTCATCTGGGGACTCAGCCTCAACCCACAAGAAGCATCTGGGGGGAAGAGTTAATGCTCCAGCAGAGAGCTGTGCTCAGGCTTGCAATTTACCCTGTTTGTGATGTGAACTTGCTGCAGTTTGGGCTCTCAGGGATTCTCCGGAGTCACATTCCCACGAGTTGATTCCTAATAGAGAACCAATGGTTCTCTCTTTTTGGTTGTCTCATCGACCAAAAATGAGGTGGCTCACAGAGACTGCACTAGCTTCATTTACTCTTTTGTATGCTTTACAAGCCTATAGATTACTTAAAACCTCAAGTTTTAAGAGTGAAGCTTGCACAGTTTTACATCCAGAATTGGGATAGATTTTGGGGTGACCTAGCAAGTGCTGAGGGCTTTTTTAAGAGCATATGGGAATATTTATTCTCCTGCCTGAAGGAAGTTTCATACATAGCCTACATAGTGGAGAGTTTTAAAAAGAGAGACTCTTCTTTTAGAAGAGATTCTCTTCTCACAGAATCTTAGAATCGTTTGGGTAGGAAAAGACCTTTAAGATCACCAGCAGTTGAATCAGCACAGCCAAGCCCATCACTTAACCAGGTCCCCAAGTGCCACATCTACACTGTTTTAAATACTTCCAGGGGTGGTGACTCCCCCTGCGCAGACTGTGGCAGTGCTTGGCATCCCTATAGTGAATAAATTATTCCAAATATCCAATCTGAACCTGTCCTGGCACAAACTGAGCACTCTTCCCACAGCCTGCAGTGGTACCTGGGGTTGTTGTGATCCAAATGCAGGACCTGGCACTTGGTCTTGTTGAGTCTCCTAAAATTGGCCTCACTCCATTGATCCAGCCTGTCCAGATCCCTTTGTAGAGCCTTCCTACCCTCCAGCAGATCAACACTCCTGCCAACCTTGGGGATTTGTATGGAATGGAATAGAAATCTGAGTCATAAACCAAGATCTAAGGGCTACTGTTGAATAAACAAGCCTCTGGGTTTATTTGCAGCTTTTCATCTTTTAACTCAAACCTAGGTGAGTTTAGAAGATATATTTGAGCTGTTTGATATCTTAATTTATACAGACAACTTCATTGCCTCACACCCTCCTGAAATGCTTATACTGTTTAAAAATAGCAAGAAGTTGCCAATTTAAGAAAACATCAAACTTAGCAGGGCACTGGTCTGCCCTAAGTGATTTTGAGGAATGCACACATTGTGGCAACAGCTCTTTTGCTGGAGCCTTTTAGTTTCCTCTCCTGGTCAGGTGGCAAGTGGCATTCATTGCTGCTGTTCTAGGTTCCACAGCACTGCATGCTCCAAAATTAATTCAACCCTTGGGCCAGACTCAGCTAAAATTTCCCCAAATTTTCTTTCAACCCAAGCCCTGTTACAATCTGGAAAGATGGAGGGGTGAGATGAAGTCATGCCTCCAGCTGAAGAAAGAGAAGAGGAGGAAGCAGGCACTTGCTGATGGAGAAATAATTAAGAACAGACACTCAGGAGGATTTGGGATGGCTTTTGGCAGTGAGAAGAGAATTGTCCAACAGAGCATGTTTCCAAATCTGCACAGTGGTAATTGGGCAAAGATTACAGTGCCATAAATAAAAGTCACAAGTCACTCCAGCACTGATGAAGAAAAAAATCCAGCATCAAAGAATTATGACCTAAGCAAATGTGCCCACCTCTGCAGATTGGCAGAGCCAGGACAGACAGCAGGCACACAGTCAGCAGCACTTCCCAACACCAGGGCATGGATCACTCAATCCACAACGGGCAGCTGAACCCTGCCAAGCTCCTGGCAGCTGCCCAGGAATGGGGTAGTGCCCAGACACTGCACTGCTGCCAGGAGAGGTGAACACTGGGCTCTGTAATACTTCCAAGAACGTATCAAATCTGGCCTATCCTGACTGTTTCCTAACTGCCATGGGAACACCAGAATCACAGATAGGATCATCTTGTTTGTTTGAATGTGAGCTGCTGGTGTGGGTGCTGCAGGAGTTCCCTGTGCAGCCATGGAGGGTGTGAGGTTGGCATCTGTCCATCCCTGCTTTGCCACTGCTCACTAGAGAGACCTCCCAGCAGACACAAAGGTGGATGAGCTCAGCTCCTCAACAGCTTTATTTCTGCCTCCCACATCAGCTTTTGCAAGACTTCTGCCTTCCTTTCTGATGATTCCCTGTTGCCAGTGAGGGGAGGAAGATCATAAATCTGCTAGTTCTCATCAACACTGGCACCCCTGTGATAGCCTCAGGTTTGGAAACCCTCCTGCCATTAGGAGATGAACCCTTCATGAATTATTAACATTTGCTTTTCACATGCAGTCCTCCCACACAAAGCAAAATGCCTTCACCATTCATAGCCCAGTAATTTTCAAAGGACATATTTAGGGTGGGAAAAAATGCTGAGGGGCACTACTGAGCATACATTTGGCTTCATTGTCAGGAACTCCTCTCCTGTTCCAGGTCCCATCAGTAGAAATGATTGGGGACAGACAGAATTACATCAGTCTCACCTCCTCAAGGACAGTCTTGAAGGAAGGAACAAATGAGTTAAGAGGAGATTCAGAGGGCACAAGTTTGACTTCTGCCACATAGGGAAATGAGGTCTCTTCAGCATCACTCACAGCACACAGGGCATCCCTTGGGGTAGGTGCATCCCCAGTGCTGACCAGCATTTTCCAATCCAGCCAGGAAATGAACAGTCCCTCTCCATCACACATCTCAGTATTTATCAATTTAACCTGCCATTTACTGCAGAGTAAACCTCTGAGCTCTCTTGATTTCACCAGTGTAAGAACATAATTTAAGTTTGCATTTTTCTTCCTGTGCCCATGACCAGCAGAGAAGCACCACCACCCCTGAGATGGTGGCTGCAGCACTGTGCTGTGCCCTCCCCAGGACAAGAAAGTGACACTGCAATGTCCACGTGCCTCAGCTCTCCACAGCACAAGAACAGGAGGGCACACACAGCCCAGATATTTATGTTTGGTTGCAGAAGTTTTAAACCTCAACATGTAATGTATGACTAGAAAGACACATGGAAAAAACTTAATAAACCTAAAATGGGAGGGATGGGAATTGTAGATGGTCTCAGAGCTGATTTGGAGACAGAGCCTTCAGGCATGCAAGTGAGGTCTGTGCATGGCTGGGTCAACACATTTCTTGTTTCTTCAGCTTTAGCAGGTAGCTGACAGCTACACCTTGGAAAGTGTTCACTCTAGGGCAAAAAAATAAAACAAAAACCTGTCAGCTTTTGTCTAGGAAAATACAGTTGAGCAGCCATCCAGCTGATCCTTGCAAATATTCACAAGTCCATGTGTCTGTATCACTAAAAAGGTTAAGGGCAATTCTCTCAAGGCAAGAATCTGTGGCCAGTAAATTTTGTCACAAAAGAAACAAGCAGAGAACAGCTTAGCCTCTGTGAGATGTTAGCCTCCTTTGACTGAAATATTGCTTATATAAATAATACAACTTGCAAGGTTTAGATTAACTGAGCAAAATGTAAACAGACAGAGAAAAAGTTGTTTGTCCAAACTCCTTTCTCACCAGTGAAGGAAGAGAAACTTCTAAGGTTCAATAGGTCTGACTGATTTTGGATAGCTGTCATAGTATGAAATAAATCACTTCTTAAATATACCCAGTTCTCTCCACCAGCTTTGAAGGGAGCCTCAACAACAAGTCTGTTTGAAGTGCAGATGTCTACCAGCTGAAGCTGATGAATCCCAGCTCAAAATGCCATCCCAACCCCAGGCATTTCTCTACATTACTGGAGGTGAAAGCTGTACTAATAAAGATGGGGGAGCGTTTGCCACGCTTGCAGCCTGCAGACAAAGGAAGCTTCCAGTCAGCTGGAGCTGTAATTCCCGGTGGCAAAGCAGGAAAAGAAATCTCTTGGTTGTCAGCTTGTTTCTCTGTGAAGCTTCAGAGTTTTGCAGACAGGATATAGGGTATAACTTCTACTCAGCATCAGCACTGTTGATATTTTGTTCTCTCAACAGACACAGCTCCTTCCAGAAAGACCCCACAAGTATTTTAAATCTCTCTGTGGCTGCAAAATTATTGCTCACACCAGAGAAAGCCCCACACGGTGAGGTACAGCCTGTGGCACACAAAGTGACACTCCAAACCCCTTCAGGGGCAGCTCTTTACTGGCCTGTGGCCAAATCAAGGAAGGGAAAATCAAGCTGAGGGATGAGATCCTCACCCAGCTGAGAGCATCGTGTGCCCCAAGCAGCAGCTCAGGGCAGATCCTCAGAGCCTCATGCTGCTGGTGTGGCCAGCACAGTTCTGACAGCCTCTCTCTTTTGTGGAAGGGCTTCCTTACAATCCCTACCCAAACCTCTGTCTTCTAACTCTTCTCTCATTCCCTAACTCACCTCATCCCTCACACATTTGCAGTGGAGCCCTCTGGAAGGAGGAGCTGGAGCAGATGAGGGATCAGCTGGGAGCAGATGAAGGGACATTCCCTGATAAGCAGCCTCTCCCAGGAATCCTGACTGATTGCAAGCTCAGGAACACAAGCCCAAGAGCTCCAGCAGCCTTTTTTTTGGCAGCCTTTCCCATCAGGAGTCCACTGATTCATGGAACTGGTGCAGAATAAGACAGGTACAAGTATGACCAGAAAAATCTCTTCCCTATCCAGCTCCACAGCACTGAAAACTCAGGCATTTTGCTCCTCATATCAACTCCAGGTCAATTAAAACCAGCTACACAATAATTGCTTTCAGATTTTCGTTAAGGTGGATTTTGTTCCTCAACATTACATTGTCAGTGCAAAATATGAAAGCTTAAAAATCACAATTCCTCCAGCATTGCCCTCATGGAGAGCAAGAGATAAGCTTAAAACACTATTGATTTAACCTCTGAGGGAGACATACATCAAAGAGAGCTGACAGTTCCACGAACTGCCAAACTGAAATGAAACTCAGCAAGCCACATAATCATAGAAGGACAAGGGCAATAAACTCCAGAGAAGTTCCTTAGCTGCTAACAGAGTAAAAGTCTCCATAAGACATGTCCCTGGTGGAGAAAAATAAGAAAAGCAAACCCTGAAGAGTCCACACTCATTCGAGAAATAGAAATACTTTAACCTGAAAACTTGTGGGTTTGGTTGTTTGATTTTTATAACTTCCCCAAAATAAAGCAGATAGCATAGAATGGTTTGGTTGAAAGGGACCATAAAGATCACCCCTGGTTCTGGGACCCCTTCCACTAGACCAAGTAGCTCAGGACCCCATCCAAGCTGGCCTTGAACACTTCCAGGGATGGGGCATCCACAGTTTTGGATACTGAGATCCCCTCCATGTGTGGGAGATCAGAATTTTCAATACTTCAGCAGTTGCCTACAAAAAAGTCAACAACAAAATACAGTTAATGTTCATCAAACAGATAAATAAAAGGTTTCTCACTGAATGCAATCTGAAGCAATCAGGAGGGAGGCATTCCCTGCCTGTAGTGGTTAAAGCACCACAGACAAGTGTATCCAGCTCTAAGGATCTTGGGCACCATGTTTCCAGCAAAATACAGGTGTACAGATTTCTCCAAAGCATTCGTTTTTACACAAATGTTTTCCAAAAGAGATGATTAGAAGAAAAATCTCACTTTGAACTGCTATTTACTATACCAATTAAATAGGCACTGAACAGATGGTTAGTATAGGACAACAGCAATAACATTATCAGCAGCAGAAATGTAGAAGAAAATATCAGCAACACTTATACTTCAAAGCTCTGTCCAGGAACATACATAGTCAATTTTTTAAATAATATATTAACCATACAGACTCACAAGTGTTCCCAACCATTTACATGCTTCAATCCTTTGGATGATTTATTTTTTTTCAAAATCAAAGTTACTATTGGATCTTGGGAAGTGCATTCTAATTGCTATAAATAAATCATGAATGATTGGCTCAATGTATTTTTCCATGGCAACTCCTGCGTCACACTCAGCGTTACGTTTTTGAAAGAGAGCTTTGCTCTTTGAGAGAGAGACAAAGATTCACACTTAGCATGGGCCTCAGATCAATTTTACAGTTTCTTCTTGAGCAGAACATGTGTGAGCAATGAAACACAACAGTTTTCTACTAATCATAAGTTACTTAGGCACCAAAGTTTTTATAGTGCCCTCCACCAGAGCAGGGAGCTGCATGGGAACTGCCCATACAAAATGAAAGATTTCTTGATTCTTCAGGCACAGATTGACTTGGCCTTCCTCAAACACAAAGCACCCCACTCCAGGAAAATCCTGTTCCATTTCTGTCTCACATCAGAGTCCTAAGGAACCTGCCTCCTGAGGATGCCAGCAAGGATGGGGAAGAAATTTCTTCCCTGGGTTCTGTGGTCTGGTCAAAAGCAGGAAGGTGACATCTGTGCAGAGTAGGTTATGCCAAGAAAAACAGAAGGAGCTCTTTCCAACACAGAATTTGGCCCTGGTAAGTTAAAACAAGAAAACCTTAGATATGAGTATATTTCCTGTACCTCCAAGAAAATAAAAAAGGACAGTTCTACATTACTTGGAGTCACTCATCTGCATTAGACAGGAACATTCCCAAAGTGCATATTTCCATCTGTTTTCTGAAAGGCACACATGAAATATTCAGTAATTTACAGGACTAAAATCAGCTTTCCACTTATGAGGTAAGATTTTTACACCAGTTTAGAAGATTCCGTATCTAAAGCCAAGAAACCTTCTACTATTAATTAAGAGAAATCAAGTTTAAAGATTAAGTAGTTTAAAACATTCAAAAGTCCCCTAAAGTCCTATTTTTAGCACCTTAAGCAAGTTCTATAGCTCAGATGACACAATTCAGATGCACTTCCTGAGAGAAAAAGTCAAACAATTTTAACTTCAAGACTTTAAGAAAACAATTTCAGTTCCAGGGCAGGATGAAGACTTCAAGAGGAGCTGTCCCCATCAGATTGTATCTAACCAAGTGTTCATGAACTTTTCTGGTTCCAGGCATCCTTCCACTTGTTCAGCTTCACCAGAGCCTGCCAAGCACCTGAGATTTCATCCTGAATGTAAACCAAACCATTGCTTGGCTTTAGTTTCAACTTGTGCAGATTCGGATGCAGACACCTTAGGGCATCTCTAGAAGCTTACATTAAACAGAGTTCAGAGAACCAGAGTCCAGAGTCCAGAAATTAATTATGTATTTTGAAAATTAATTGGCATAACTCTCAATCAAGAAGCTCAAGCTCTTCCTGTTTCATTGTTCTCACACCCTTTGCCTCTAAACAAAGGTTTTGGTATCAGTTATTTATTCTGCATTTTCTAAGAGGTGTATATTTATAAGCAGCATGTATTTATGACATCCACTACCCACACTACACAGTTTAATTTCAAGTTATTCAGAGGAATTTGTGTTTATATTAAGTAACCTGCAGGAGATGACACACCTTTTGTTAAACAGCCATCTGAGGAGTAAAATTTACAATAATGGGCAAACAAGCTCACTTATTTGCAGTTCATGGTGAGCATCAGGAGCACAGAGTGAATTATCCATGCTGATAAAAATTCTGCCTTAATTTGTTCCTAGGAGGAAGCTGAGTTTTTATGTATATCAGAACCTCTTAGTTTTTGATTTCCAGGGAAGATATTGACCTGGTTTTGAATATCTTAGTCAAAATTTTAGTATTGAATTTTTTCACTTGTTCAGTGAAGAAATATGCATTTTCCATGCACATCTGTTTTCAAAAGAAAACACAGAGATAAATATATACCTCCCAAAATCTGCAGTGGACACCCTGTTCCTTGGTGTTATCAGTAAAAAAAAAAGGAAAGAATTTCATTTGGCAGGAGAGATTTTTCATTACAACCAGCTACATGATTCCAAGTCGAATTGAAACCTTGCAATCCCTCAAGCATTCAGTCTAAAATAAGTTGAACTAACCATGAGGTTCCAGCGACAGGTAAACATGAGATTTTAGCAAGAATTATGTAAAGCCTCTTGATAATTACAAATGATTGTTAACGGCAACAAAGCTCTCCCAATAATAACAATCTGGCTCGTGTTAATTATTACAACTCTCCTGCTAAGGTGCCTCACTGTCTCAGAGCTTCTAGACACAAGGCCAAATGAGAGTGGCTCGTACTTCATCACGCCAGTAAATCAAAATCACTTTAATTATTCTCCAGTGAAACTCCAAAGCCTTCAAGTCAGCACGGCACGAGCCATATGTTTCTTCTGTTTGGGCAACACTGCTAATTAGCAAAGTTGGGAAAATCTTATTTCAAAGTGATAAAGCACAAACCTCAGCATATGTTTTCTTGAGGACGAGGAGATTTCATCGCAGTGGGCGCGTTTGCTGCTGTGTTACCAAGGAGGCTTCAAGGTGGGGCTTTGGAAGAACTCGGTCACATCCTCAGCTGGTGCAGGTCAGTGCTGCTTCACAAAACAGCTCTGAGGGATGAGACCACCCAGCTGCCTGTGCTGATATTCATAAGGTGTGGAAACCCAGGCACCAGGAATATTTCTCTTTCTGCTCTGGGGTGCCCTGACCCCCAGGGGAGCACTGACTTTGACCCTCATTCATGGAGAAAGTTTCCTAGACTTCAAGATAGACTGGAATCCACAAAAGTGTGAAATAGATTATAGAGAGTAGTGTAGGTGTATCACTTAGGTGAGAAATTTAGGTTTTGGGATTTTTAGTATGTTGTGGATGGAAGCAAGATGGAGGGCACAGGGTGTCATCCTGGGTTTCTTCTTCATGCTTCACCTTCCTTCGTTTGAGTGACATTTTGTAATTGGGCAGAAAAGTCTGCATTGAGGGCTCTATGGGATCAGTTATTGGGTTAAAAGGGAAAATAATCCAGGTGTCAGTTCTTAACTGGATAGTTTAGCTTTAAAGGGCCTTGTAACAAAAGATTGTTAGCCACTTTTGTGGTGCTTTTCCAGTGCGCTGAGCCTGGTGTGGACAGCATGCAAAACTCTAGATAAGATAACAATAAACAAGAACCCGAAGACCGAAAAAATCCAGTGGGTCTCTCTTTCCTGACACAAAACCACTCCAGGAGGGTCTCCCCTGACATGGGAGTCCCCTGGGAGGGCCCAGCCTGAGTCCAGAAGTCGGGGAATTGGCAACAGGCACCCCAGCAATAAGGGACTTAGGACGATGTAAAACCTCCCTCAGGTGGGACAGCACCAAGAAAGGCTTTGGGAGAGGAACAGTGTCCCTTGCAAGGCCTGAGGATGCCTGCAGCCTTAGACCTGGAGGTTCCCTTCTCCTGAAGGCAAAGCACAATGTTTTCCAAGCTGGAAGATTCCTGCCACAGGCACTAGTGAAGGAGTCACCCCCCACAGCAAACTTGAGGGCAAAATTTGTTGTCAGCCAGGTGCCTGGGGATGGCTGCAAAAGGGCTAAAGAGCAAAGCATTGACTCCAAATCTTCTGCTTTCATGCTGGTTCAGAAAGCATTGAACCTGCCTGGGTACACTAGTCTTGTGATTAGTACAACTTTAACCAACAAATCTATTTGAAGTGGACTGTGTTTGGATATTTCAGCCAGTTGCAACATACTGAACAAACTCAAGAAATTCAGTTTCAAGATTCTGCTTATAGAGCCCTAAGAGGATAGCTGAACCTCTTAAACTGAAGACTTGAAGCTGAACATGAATACTACAAACCAGAGCCAACAAAACAGCATCCTCTTGTGCTGCTGTGCAAATCAAGGGGAAAGCTGACAGGAAAACACACCAGCAGTGGAGAAACCTGACACTCTCTTGCCTGGTTTATTTCCTTCATCTTTATCCCAGCCTCATCCCTCACTTATCACAGACAAATCTTTGAAATTCCATCTCCTTTGTTTCCTCTTAAGAATAAAACCAGAACAGGTCAAATAAATGATGGTGACAATAAATGAATAAAAAAAGCTTTGCTAATAGCACTGTTGCTTCAGCAGCTTGAGAAAGGAGGGTACTGATGATGGCTGTCATCAGGAACAGAGTGATTGCCTTTATTTCTTATCTTTGCAGTCAATTCCACAGTGAATGCATCCAGATATATACAATTTCCCACACAGATGCTATTTCTCTGCCTTAAGATCCCTCCAACATCTCCCTGTGTGTAATTGTTCACCTGCAACCTTTCTTGAGATTTTTCCAAATGTGTATCTCATGTCCCATGTCTTCCCCAGAATCTGGCTGCAAATGCCACATTTTTATCAAGCTTCACTTATAAATAAGTAGACTGGAAGGAAAAATAGATTTTAGGGTGAGAAAAACAAAAAACCCTTCTGTTGCTTGAAGACACTAATTACAAGCTAAAATGCAATTTTAAGAAACAAAAAATCTCTGCATTTAGAGCTTAGCAGATCTAAATTATGCAGTTATGAATACTCTGTTAGCCTAGTTAATAACTTACTCTTAAGATCACACTGGAATTATGTACCAATGTCTACTGGATATTGTACATAGGCACCCTCTTACTCAAAAGGACTTTGATGGATTTAAAATTGAAATGCTTTAAATCTGGAAAATACTGGATTATTTGACAAGCCTAAGAGGGACTTGAAATAGAATAAAATCCCGATATCTCAGCTGACACCATTGGGGGAAGTAAAAATGCATTTGAAAGGCCAAGTTTCCATACACATTTTACCCTTGCTTTGTTTTGGCATTTCTGGGGTATTTCTTTAACCTAAGTTCTTGAGGTATAACACAATTTAACTGTGATACCAAATACTGTGAAACAGAGATAAACCAGGCAGAAGTTGTTACTGCCACAACTGCCTGGTCATGACCAGATTTCTCGGTGTTTCCACACTTAAAACTGCGGGTGACCTCAAGGAGGACTCCATTTTGTCACTGTAAAAATGTTCAGAAATGCAAACACCTTGTTTGGTTATTAGCAGGAGTTACTGTCAGATATTTCTTAAAGGTGCATAAAGATAGGACAAGAAAAAATGGACAGGATGGTAATTCCAGCTAGAGACTGGGTGCATAAACCACAACTTCCTCCTCTGTCACTGTTAGGTTGGATGTGACATACACACACGTGATCAAGGTCCAAGAAGAAAAAGTTGTTATTCTGCATGTTCTCCAGTTATATACTTTTTAAAAAGCGTGATTTTAAGTCATTAACTACCTCACAATAACTTATTATATTAATTGGTGCAAAGAAATTAACATCAATATAATTGGCAAAAGTTTTACAGAAATTTAATAAGGTACATATACACATCTACTTATGCATGTGGCTTAGCTTACAAAAATGTTCATGTCTCTTTTCTAATCTGTTTCCATGTTGACAGCTTTGTCTTCTTCCTTGCTATGGATACACTCAAAAATCATCAATTGTTATTTCTTCTATTAACTTAACTTTGTTTGCAAGCCAACTGTTAAACCCGTCCATACTCCTCTTCCAAAAAAAAAAAAAAAAAAAAAAAAGAAAAGAAAGTCTAAAGAGAAGAAAAACAGAAGAAAAACATCTTTTCTCTGTGAGTTTAGTGAAATTCTGAAATGAGCTGCCCAAACTGGAGTCTCCATACTTTGAGATGTTTGGAACTGTATTTGGCAAGACCCTGAGCAACCTGAGGTAACCCACCCTTGATTAGAGGATCCAGAGATCCTTTCAAGAATAAATCACACATCACCTCATGAAAAATTTCATGAGGAACCCACAAGTTATGGTGACCATTAAAACCTCATTCTTTTGAAATCCACCCCACAACCCCTGGATAATGTTTGGTACAATAAAACAACAAAACAAGACAATATTCATGGAGGTTACACTTCTCCTTTGGAGCAGACATTGTCACAAGCTTGTTGATCAAAACTAAAACTCAAGCACCCCCAATGACACTACATTGCAGGAAACACTAAAATCAAGGAGAAAACACAAGAAAAAAAAATCACAAAGAAAAAGAGGGAAGGAGACAAGATCCTTCAGAGAAACCCCAAAGTTTAACTGTACCTTGCTAGTGCTGAAGATTGCTGGAGATGTGATGTAACGCCCTTGTATTTTGGTGGCAAATCTTTAGCATCCTATAAAAGCATTTTCCATGTACTGAGATGATGGCATGATGAGAATGTACAATTATTTTCCCAGGATCATTGCAGTCTACTCCAAATAAGAAAAAAAAATCAGGATTTCTCTGCCCCTTTGTTTCAAAGACTCCTTAGCAAGTATGGCTGTAACAAACACATTTCAATCTGTGTTTGAATATGCAGTAACCAATCTACATACCACCCCTTCTGACCAGTTTTTCCAGAGTTAAAAAAAAAAAAAACCCCAAAAAACCCAAAACAAAACAAAAAAAAAAAAAAAAAAACCAAACAAACAAACAAAAAAAAAAGAATTGATTTTATGGACTGTATGTAAAATTTTCTCTTTTCATCCCTCTTTAAAGTCACTTTTGTGTCTCTGACCAATCACCATGAGCCCTCCCTAAGTCTCTATAAGCCTTGCTTTCTTTCATAGTTTGCTTGCATAATTTCTTTAATAGACAGAGTCATTGCAGCCCCTCTAAATATTTATTTCCAGCAAGAACAGGTTCTGCTGAGCCATTAGCAGCTGCAGTCTTACCTTCAGGCTGACCTCCCCGCCTCCATGGTGACCCTGCTGTAGCACCACACAATTATATATGCCCATCAGTTCCCTCATTCTGGGGAAATCGGGTCTATTTAAATTCAGAAGCCTAGCTCTTGCCTTCACCTCCACAGCTTAATATACAAGGTCAAACCTAACAGCGATGTGATTTCTGTTCCCATAAGTCTGTGGCCTTTGCTACTTCTTTTCCCCAGTACCTGCAATCTCCAGGATTGCCTCATATCCAGTTGTTTCTCTTGTAACTTCCATTCAGATTCCAGAATCCCCAGTTCACAAAAATCCTCCATTTTCTATCCAGTTATAACCTGATAAAGCAAAATACTGTTTCTCTCAATTTATTCACTACTTCAAGAAAATTTTATATTTAAATTTATAAATTTAAATACACCTTTCTCAAAAAGGGTGTATTTCAGGGTAAGTAAAATTCTTTCTTTGAAGCTGTGGTAATTCACTAATTAGTTGTACAGACTCACTCAGGTCAAGAAAAAGAGCACAAAAAGATGCTGCTTTTCCAAGTTCATCAGTGTCCCTGCAGGTAAATGAGCTGCAGTGATAACCACAGGTGGAGGCTGTTGTTGTAGCTTAACTTCCCACACAAGCCCCAGCCAAACAGGGAAGGATGGAGCAGTGCTCTGGGGCAGCTATTTTTGTGCTTTGACATATTTCCTGTGATACACAGAGAAATTGGTAAAGTGCTGCTCCAAATTTTCTCAAACAATATTTTCCTATGTGCACACAAAATGCTTTGCAAGGAAAATAATCACCAGCTGGCAGCCACACAACTCTGCAGATAACTCTGAAAATTATACCTTCAGACTCTGAACTGCCGTGGTCACTGCTGCAAGGTCAGCATTTAAACAGTTAAAACAATATTAATTTAAGCTGGTGTTTTTTTCACTTTGATAATAATTAACTATCATAACATTTCTGCTTAGCTGCCACTCTCAGAGACCACCTGATTTACTGCTTTGCCAGCAGAGTTTGTTCTTAATAGAGTGCTCTTCAGTTCTTTGGAAAGTCTCAGGTTTGTACATCACAAATGTACATGTACATCATGCCCTGGCATGGCAGGATGACTGTCCCTGATCCCAGCTCCCTTCTTGATCTCCTGAGTGATGCCAGACAAGCTGCTCCACTCTGCACTGCTTCTGTCTGCTCTGTTTGTAACCAGGGCACAGACCACATCCCTGGGAGCTGTCTCTGGGTGTCTACCTCAAACAGGGCTGGGAGCCTCAGTATCCATAAAAGTAGGTGACAAAATGGTGCAACACCTCAAGTGAAGTGTCATATACTCTTTGTAGAGAATAAAAACTTCCACCACTTGGTGTAAGGGTAAATAATGACAATAAATTTCAGTCTTACAGAATAAAATGTGATAAATATTTCTGCTAGTGAGTTAGCAGTTACATATTTTAAATGTGCACTAGATGTTACATTTAAAGCACAAATTAAAAAGATGTGTGAGTAATGCACCTATAAATCATCTTACATGTATGAACAAGATATGAATCCATATTTGTTGTCAGCAAGGAACACTGTTATTCCACTTTTGGACAAACCACAACACATTTAGTGTGGGAATCAGACCCAAACTTCACAAAACAACATGTGTTGATTCTCAGTCTCTATAAACAAGACAACTGCATACCAACTTCAGAATTTTATAGCAAAGAAAAGGAGTAGATTCATTTTTCTATAGAAACAGAAAATTCGAAGAGCTTTAACATTTTTGACAATTATATTCACTCTGCAATACATCTACATCAATCACCACCCACGCATGCTTTGAAGACTGAAAGTAGATAGTAAGTCTAGCAGAACTTCGTGGTGGGAGTTGTGAGGCTTTTTTTATCCAACCTTGAAAGTGGGCTTGTAAAAAGTAGCTTTAAAAACCTAGTTAAATCCCAAGGATATTAAAATTTTGGACAGACTATTCATTTCCAAAGTTTTAAAGTAGCAGATTTGCCATTTCAGGTAATTTTAAAATGAAGACAGGATTATTTAGTTTTATTTTTTAAAATAATGGTTTAGCTTAGTCATGTAAGTGTTTTGATTGGGAAACATTATCAACTTTATTGAGGAAGAGGTCAGAACAGACAGTCAGTAATTCTCCTTCTGGTCCTGCAGATTTACAAATCCACCACTGAAATCAAAGCAGAAAGATTGGACAGGAAAAAATTCTCATTAGAGCTTGGAGAGAGCCTGAGAGAAAGCAAATTTTGGCCATTTGGCCTGGCCTAAACTTGCAACCACATGGGTGACATAACAGTTTCCCCATCATTCATATGATAACTACAAGGCTTCTGACTGTCCCAACACACAGCTTCCAGAAAAACTCCCAAATCTGATGCTTCAGCTTCAAATGATGAAGAACTCAAGATATGCAGTCACTGGTTCTGCTCATTTGCACCTGAATAGAAAGAAGCCATATGAGAAATTAATCCTCTAAGTCCTTCTAATAGAGCTAAGTAAAAAGAAAACAAAACAGAAGACTACTGCAGGGGCTTAATTTTTATTGATCTGAATTTTAAAGCAGGATGAGAATCAGTTATTTTTCTATATTGGCCAGTGCACTAATGCCAGATGGAAAATCTTATACGGCTAAAAAAGCTTAGCTCTAACTAAACTGACCCCACACTTTTACCCTTGGGACAGGCAAATAGCCAAGGCTCTTTTGTACCCAAGAACCTGAGCCTGTAAAACAGAGCTTTTAGCAATCAACCCAACAGCCACCTACTCAATATTTTCATTACTCTGTTGCATATTTCCTTCTCAGAGCAGCACTGCCAGAAGTCTTTAGTCTGGGCTCTGACTGTCAAAGCTACGGAAAGCAACCAGCTCCCTTGTGCAGGAGTCCAAGAGAGTAAATTCACCTGTATTAATCTAATCTGGCTCCAGGACTGACACAGACCACAGCAAAAGCTCACAGCTGCTGGCTCCTTATGGAGCTCTTCTGCCTGGGGACACTTTTAAAGAAGATTGTCCATGTTCACAGTCAGTGCTTGGGCACTGCCAAAGAGCAAGTAACTCCAATCCCCCAAAATGTTGAGTGTGGAGGTCACAGATTGGGCCCTCTGCTCTGTCTGCAACAGCAAAGTGTCCCTGCAGCCCCTCAGCCCTGGACTTGTGGCTGCCAGGAGCTTCTTCCCAACTCACAGTCCCTAAAACTGACATGGAGGGGTCAAGGCAGGTCCTGTGCCCACACTGCACTGAGGGTTACTGTGGCATTCACATTTTCTGAAAAATCCCTTCCCCCAGGATTTTTCTCCTGGGAAGCTGAGAAGCCTCAGAGAAAAAGGAAAACAATTCTTATCTCATTTGCTTCTCCTGTGTTTTGCTCCTTTGGAATGTGTTTGGAGATTGTTTACCCACAGGTTATTGTTTCATTGGATTCTGCTGTGAGTTGTTTTGACTCAATGGCCAATCAGGGCCAGGCTGTGTTGGGACTCTGGAAAGAGTCACAAGTTTTCATTGTTATCTTTTTAGCATTCTGTAAGTATCCTTTCTGTATTCTTTAGTATTCTTTAATATAATATAGTATCATAAAATAATCAATTAGCCTTCTGAAAACATGGAGTCAGATTCATCATTCCTCCCTGCCACGAGGGTCCCTGTGAATACAATAGGTTACCAGCTTGGGGCCTGAACGTGTGGTGGCACCACATTAACAACAACAACAGTAATAATAATAGTAATAATAATAATAATAATAATAATAATAATAATAATAATAATAATAATAGATGCCTGACAATGTGATTTAGAGGCTTTTTTAATAAAAGACCTGCTAGAGTGGTACTCAGTGGCAGGAAGGGTCAAGACACAAGGCTTGGTACAATACCTGTGACCAGACCAAGACTGAAGGAAAGAAAATCCTATCAGAACATAGGTGTGACTTTTCCTAGATGCTCTGAATATCCTGAACTTGCCAGGGGAAGCACCTGGAAGGGTATTCCAAAGGATCCATGACAGAGACAGGCAGAGATCTTGGTTTTTAGGACACAGATGGGCCCTTTTGACAGAACAGCATGAACACGACCAGCAAGTGTACAGCAACTTCCTTGTGCTACACGTTACTGCTGCTCTCTCAGAGCTTTTAAAAGCACAGAGCTCTGTAAGAAGCGTGTTGGAACTATTCCTAGCAGCAGCTCCTTCCCCCAGCATGAAGCAGAGGCAGATACTCAGGTCTCCCCCTCCCTGACATGTCCTTCAGCCCTGCCCAGGTGGAGGTGACAGCTCCAAGTGACTTCACTGTCACCCTGCCCTCCGAGCAGTGCTCCACTCTTTCTGCTCCCAGCACAGGCCCAGCAGGGAATTTAGCTTTAATTTTTAGATCTAACAAGTGCCTGGAGTTTTAGATTCTGTTTTTAGTTTTGGTTTTGTTGGTGTTTTCAATTCAAGGTGCATATATATACATATACAAAAATACTGCCAGGGTATTGTCATAATAATCTTGAGGGAAATAATGCCTGAGAAAGTGGAAGGTGTTCTTCCTACACTCCCACATGCTTTGCTTTTAAAAGGCAAAGGAAAAAAGAAGCAAGAAAAATACCAGTCACATTCTCTAGATAATCTATTCCTAGATTTTCTAGGAGGAGTCACAGACAGAAGTGAATAAAATGTCTTGTTATGAACTCTTTTTTTTTTTTTGAGAACTTTATCATAATGAACTTCAAATAGCCCTTCCTATTGTTGAATTGGCCCATGCTTTTGAACAAATCAAATTCATCCAAGGTGATGAGGTATTGTTTGGGTTTTACCTCTTTATGTCCCACAGAAAGTGTGAGAATACATTCCTGCCTGCTGCAGGCTTTGCATAGCAGTATAATGTTGTTTTCCCTTTCTAAGCGCCAATATATGTCTCTGAAACTGCAGATGCACTGAATCATCAAGCTTTGTGTTTGTTTGCAGGGGATAGCAAAACAAAATTTCAAGCACCAGTAACTTCCTAGTGCTTTTCTTGTATTTTCCATGTTTCTGGATGAAACAGTTTCAGTCGGCCTCATTGACTTCAGATGGCATTAACAGGTAACATTTCTAGTCCTAAATTACTGACTTATCTGGAATATGCAGGACTGTTAGAAGCAGGAGCAGGCAAGACAAATGGTTTCTCATCTCTGATATTAGAATGTGGACGAATGACTCTGCTCTTACACCTCTCCCTCCTAAAAAGTTTTCACAAGGAATGGCTCCATTTGCAGCTCTGAGCCTGGCAGCTCACTGATGAGCTTCAAGACACTAATAAAAATAATCAACAACCTTCTGGAGCTTGCATCACACTCAGTAATGATGTTCAGAGAACCAAGATGAAACACCAGTAAAATATTCGGGGAGTCTTGACTCAGTGAAGAGAAGAAGAGCAGTGGGGTGAGGAAATCATACCAAAAACATTAAAAAGAGAAGAAAGTGAATGTCTATTTTTAAAACCTTAATCTAACAGAATATTTCAAAACGGAAGACACTTTTTATTGCAGTCATACCACAAGAGGAAAGCTTGCACACCACACTAAAAACCCTAACAGGTATTAAAAGCTGTGAAGTTTATCTGCTGCAGAACAGAAGGACAAAGACAAGGTCATCCACTGTGTGCAAGTGAAAGAACAAGGCTCCAAAATCCCCAAACAAACAGGGCAGAAAATAATCTCCTCAGCAAAATTTTGCAGTATTTGAGTTTCAGGAGAAAGTCAGAGGCAATATTATTGACTAACCACGCTGACATTTGGCTACTGTTTAATTCTTACAGTTTCTTCTAGATGAAGGGATATCACTTCCCTCTCCAAGTGATGGTTTAGTCAATAGAAAATAGAATATAAAGAATATAAACTTTTTTTTTTTTTTGGTCAGTGGGTTGAGGAAGAGAGGATCGTCCTAAAATCTTCTCATTTCCCTATTGTCCTTTATCTTGCTTGGTTATTTATCTTCAGTAGCACTTGAGGTCCAATTCTCCTAATCAACCATTCTCATCTTCTTTCAGTTTTTCTGTGGGGAGGCTGATGCAGAGAAGGTATCCCAGGATGTGTGTTGGGTGCTACCACCAGCTGGATCAAGCCACAGATTCCACAAAAAAGGGACTGAGTAGATGGAAGGAAAACCCCTTCCTGAGGAAAAGAGCCTGCGTGGCACAATGCATGGAGCAGGAGGCTGCAGTGGTGGCTGAACATGGCTTGGAAGGCGATGCACCCAACCCCTGGCAAGGGCTCAAGTCAGCTCAGCTCTTCTGATCTGGAATAAAATCATTCAGCACATCCCAGGCTCATGGCAGGAGCTGCTGAGAGAACAGCAGGGGAAGTGTGAACCTCTTACAGAACAGTAACATAGATCACCTGGCACCTAATAATTGTGGGACGTCTTTGTTGACATGATCAATGTCCAAAGACTACGGAATCTAAATAATTATATCTGTTTTCTGAGAGAGCTCCAGCTGGGCAGCAGTTCCACTATCAGTATTTTCTGGCAGGGCTGCAGCAGCACTTTATAATGTTCAGCCACAGATGACAAACTACATCCCAGTAGATATTTCATAGTAAACTGCTCCAGTCATTCTCCACCCCCCAGCTCTTCTTGTTTGCCAGCTACCTACAAGCAGAGTACAGGATTTTTTTTTTTTTCTTAGCTGTTTGCTAAGGTTTCCATGCACAATCTTTGATCTGTGGATTGCTGCACATATTTGAAATTCAACATTTGATCTGCATCAATTGCTGACAGGGGAATTTCAGCCACAGGACTAAAAATGCAACTCTCAGGATCAGATTTATGGTGCAAATATTGAAATATACATTTAAGAGACAGTACTAACTTTGGAAATTAATGGTATAAAAGTCCCTAGGTTTATTCTACAGATTCAGTTATCATCAACATATGTGGGAGAATGTCTTCCAATTCTCATCTTTTTATTCATTACCTTACTGCTCCCCCTAGTATCTTCCTGGTTTTGAAATTAAGGAAACAGAAAACCTTGATCAATTTTCTTGAGACTTAAGATTTCATGCCTCCATGGCCTATTCTCTTTTCTTAAAAAACCCTCTCTTCTCTGTGCTAAACAGACTCTCTTCAGGCCATCCCTTCCCAAAGGAACACCAAGGGTGCTGGTCTGATGCTCAGGGCCGTCCTGCCCAGGTGGTGACTCGGGCAGAGAGGACACCAGCCCTGTCCCCTCTGGTCCCCTGCACCCACTGGACACAGTCCCTGCTCTGTCAGCTCTGCACCTTTCAGGAAAACTAAATTTACACCCACACACTTCCCCTATGCCTTCCTTTAGACTTTATTAAAAACCTCTGTTCCCTGATGATTCACCAACACCTGGGAGCAGGTTCTGCTTTTTGTTTTTCTCTGACTCCAATCTTTGCTTCCCCTTAGCAACAGAGTGGAAAAGCCTTCAAGATTTAAAAGAAACAGCAATGAGTGTGTAAGTGTACGCTCGCTTCCTTGGAGTGCATGAAAGGCTAATTATAGAAATTAAATGCTAATTTCTTCAAGATTCATATAGGCAAGTGAAAGGCTTTTGCATTATTTGCATAAAAGGCTACTTCAAAATCTTTTGTCCTTTTGCTCCTCACCTGTGCTTCCTACCCTTCCTGCCCATGCTGGGTTATGAGGGGTCAGGTTTTTAATTGGGGCTTGTTAGCCAAGCTGTGGGTGCTCCTCTCTGCCCACGGGCAAGTGCTGCCTGCACCTCTGTGCTGGCAGAGGAAAGCAGAATCCCCTCCCAGCGACAGCAGCACTCCGAGCTCTCTCACACCCTGTGGAGAGCTGTAAAGGGGAACAAAATAGATACAACAGAAACATCTCTGCAGTCCAGCTCCTTTGTCTGCCAATAAGACACAAGAATGTGAACAGGTGCCCTCCCGAAATCTGGGTTGTTTTGTGCTTTTTAATGGGCACTGACTTCTGAAGTTTATAGTTATAGTGTTTGACCATGATCAGAATGCTCCAGTTCAACATATCCCACAAGATATGTTGATATATTGATATCATATATTGATATGTTGATATATGTCCCTTGAACACAGCACTGCAGATGGCTCCTTGAATTGAGGGCCTAATATATATTTGTACACAACCTGGTCTAGTGGAAACTGTCCCTGCCCAAGACTGAGGAGCTGGAACTAAATGGTCTTTGAGGTCCCTTTCAACCCAAACCATTCCATCATTCTGTGATAAGTATTTATCTGCTTTGTTCTCTAAAACCACTGAGGTCTTAATCATACTCTGAATACAAGAAGTGAATAAAATTTACATTGCAACAAAAATAGAGCTGAAAAGTTGCTGTTTCCCTTTGATTCTCTTAGCCAGCTTTTGGAGGAACAGCATCTCATTGCAACCTGCCATCCAACCACGCTGACCAGGGCTCTCTAACTGGGGTGCTGACTCTACCAAAAAGCAGCAAACCCTCCTCACAGCACAAGCTCTCCCTTAAGCAATAATGGAGAGGCCCCAAACAGAGAAAGAATAACAAATATAGAAAAGAGAATAACAAAACTGCCCCTATTGCAGAGCTATAATAAGGCAAGGGAAGAGAAGGAATTAATTTGATATACCTACATGCACATATTAATTAAAGATAACAAGTATAATTATACACTTGGGAAAGGCAAAGACAGGTCCTCAGAATATCAAGAGGTCTATAAAAATTCTGGTGAAAGGCACCAAAACCTAAATAAAAAGGGGTGCAATTATTCCCCACCACCCACCTCTGCTGAGAGTGGGAAGGGACAAGAATCATAGCAAGAGAAAGTAAATGTCACAGATGGGTAATAGGGACAACAATTGAAAGACACTCTGTAAGGTCTCTGCAGCAGAGAACAGCTGAACTGAGAGGATCCAGCAGCAGGATTCACTCACAGGACTGAGAAAAAATTAAAGAGCATTTCACACTTCTCCCTCAGTGGTGGGAAAGGAACAGGCAACTCTTCAAATGGAAAGGGACAAGGAGAGCAAAAACTGAAATGGGGTTGTAGCAGGTTGATGGTGTTTTCCTTTCACGCCTTTCAAGATTAGGACATGAAAACAGAGAGAATCTTCTACATTTTTCCACCTTGTTAAAAAGCTGGATTCCTCTTCCCTGCAGTCTTTCTGCTGCAATCATCATCTTTGGCTTAGACAACAGATCAGGAAAATATCATTTGCAGTAAGAAGACTGCATGTAAACACCTTCTGCCTCCAGAATAAATGCATGAAACTAAGTAGACCCCAGCTGATAAGCAATACATCAAAAATTAGTTTATTGAGCTAATATCCTACATATCTTTCTACATTACTTGTCCAGGAGCTGCAGCTAACTCCATAGGGATGGTGAAGAAGCTGACATCTTTAAGAAAGGAGAAAGAAGGCGCTTATAAGAAGCCATCCTTTTCAGCACCAGGCACAGAAACTTTTCCAGCAGTGATTTAAAACACAACCAGAAGCCTGTATTGGGTGATTAACACAATAACAACATACTCTGGTATAAAAGTAGAACCCTTCATTTGATGCACACATTACACAGCTGCTCAAAATGTTTCAGAGAGCACAGAGAGGTGACACAGCTCAAATGAGAGTCTCAAGGACCCCTGTTATTGCAGAACAGACTTTGTAGTACAGGGGTTTTAAAGCACAATGCCCTGAGCAATTTAGGCTCTCATTGAAATGTACATCCACTCTCACACACCTCTACCTCTGGCATGAGAAAGGCCATCAGCACTTGGGATACGAACTTGGAATGTCACCAGGCTCTAATCAAATTTCAGAATTCTAATTGTGTCAATTCTTGGTGTCAAGAATTGACATAATTAAGGGTTTCAAATACATACATATATTATATTTCTATTTCTATTTCTATTTCTATTTCTATTTCTATTTCTATTTCTATTTATATTTATATTTATATTTATATTTTATCTATAAATATTTATATTTCTATATTATGCCTCCAAATTGGAGATACATGGATTTGATGGATGGACTACTTGTGGAATAAAGAACTGTCTGGGACATTCTGGTGTCCCCAGCATGAGAAGGACATGGAACTGTTGGAGCAAGTCCAGAAGAGGCCATAAAGCTGATAAGATGATGGGAGCAACTCCCCTATGAAATCCCTCCCTGAGGAAGTTGGGGCTGTTCAGCCTGGAGAAGAGAAGGATGTCTGGAGACCTCACAGCACCTCCCAGAATCTGAGGAGGCTGCAGGGAAACCTGCAGAGGGACTCTGTCAGGAACTGTAGTGATAGGATAAGGAGTACTGGGCACAAAATGAAAGAGGAGAAATTTAAGTTAGATATTAGGAAGAAATATTTTACTGTGAGGGGGCTGAGGCCCTGGTACAAGTTGCCCAGGGAAGCTGTGGATTCCCCATCCCTGGCAGTGTTCAAAGCCAGGTTGGATGGGGGTTGGAGTAACCTGGTCTGGTGGAAGGTGCCCCTGCCCACGGCAGGGGTGTTGGGACTAGATGGTTTTTAAGGTCCATCCTCATCCTTTAGGATTCTGTGATTCCCCCTCTCTCTCTTTTTCTCTCTTTTTCTCTCTTTTTCTCTCTTTTTCTCTGCCATTTAAATCTAGCTGAAATATCAGAATACAGTTTACAAATCACATTTAATATACTTTATAAATTACAGTTTAATTGGAGAATATCCTCAACCAAACTTCACTTCCCCAAAACATTGCAGAGAAAGTATGAAGGCTGTAGCTCTAGCAACAAAACAGCCCCAGTACACATTTCTGCTGTTATTTAATCTCTAGGTAGTAACCAAGAGAGTCTCACTGCAGCCTTTGGATTATGCTAATAAGACCAGAGCAAAAAAATATCCATTGGTGAAGGGTCCTTGGTGGAACAGATACAGATCAGCTGGAGGACTGTGAATAACCTCTTGTTCTAGAGGGTCTTGGACTAAACCAGCACACCACTAATTATTCCATCACGTTCCAACGCTATTCCAAAAAATGGGCAGACTAAGACACTGGTGTCTAGTTGCTCAGAGATTATGAAAGACAGAGCTCTGGAAAGGGTTTTTGCCAGATTACTGAGTAGCTCTGCTTCAGATAGTAACTTAGAATCCTTTTTGGCAGCAATTGTACAGCATAACGTACAGATGAGATGTGGCACACATTCCACCATATGGGCTACGAAAAAGCAGATGTCTGGGGAGTATCTTCAACTAAAAATATTGTGTCTTATCTGGCTAAGAGAATTGTAAATATTTTAAATGATACTCAGAATATTTAATTGCACTCTTTGAAATACTGGAATTTACATGCAAAATAAACTGACAATTAGATGCAACACCTTGAAACTGTACTTTTCTGTGATTGCATTACAATAAAAATATATTCAATGTGTGGGGAAAAAAAAAAAAAGAGCAGATCTTCTGGAAAATCTTCCAGTAAGAACAGAGGTAAAGGCAAATTCTAATTTCATCCAAGACAGATTTTGGTTGCCTTCTGGAAGACAGTAAGAAAGACCTGATGAAGGAGACCAGGAGACCTCTTCTGAGTCTTCAGAAATGTCTGAGCTAAAATTACTTTTTCTTGGAAGCCAGTTGCAGAGTCTTTGGGACACCATGACTTAACGAACATCACCCATGTGCTAATTTAGCAGACAGGAAAGATTTATCATGGAGGATACCAGAGTGAGTCACACTAGAAACTAAAAAATTCTTTCTACATGGTGGTGCCTCTCAGAATCTGATTTCTTCCACTCGAGTGCCTGAGGAGACAAGGCTCAGCTGTACATCATACAATTCTAAATTTTTCACATGTCAAGTGGTATTTGTGCAAACAATAGAATTTGGACTCTCAGTCATTATTTGCTCAGTCAATGATCTGATTTGCATGTGACAGCCAATCTTTGTAGACAAAGGCGTAGGACCAAAGATAGTTGTAGGCCTCAAATAATCAAAAGCAATTGTAAATTATTCCATTATTTCAACAACTAAGTTGGTTGAGAGGGATATTAAATACCTCTGCATCTCATCTGGGGAGCAAGAGCCACAGTGGCAGATTTCAGTGGGAATAGATACACTCCTGATTAATCAAAATACCATGGGATTGAAGCATCCAGATCCCAGCCACTCCCCACTGGGAGTTATAGATGCAGCAAGACAATTCAGCAGTGAGGATGTAATGAATCACCACAGACCCTTGGCAGGTACAGTCAGCAGTTTGTAAATCCATTTTCTCCTCCCCAAACTCACGTGTCGTGGCTCAGATGCTGCTCAGGGGGAAAAAAAATTGGCAGAGGGACCTTCTGAAACAGCTACTGCCCTCTTAAATGTAGGGTTCTTTTACCAGAGTAAGGAGCCAGATAGAGAGGAGGCTCCATGGTGTTATTTTAGCCATACAATTTTGTGCATGGGGAGCTCAAGAGCTCACTGTTGAGTATCTTCTACCTGGTTTGGATACACCCAGGATGAGAAGAATCCTTCCAGTCTCACTTCACTTCTCTTCAAAGCACCTCTCCTCATCAGGGAATGCCAGCTACCACCTGCATCTTTTTCAGTTTAGAGGTTTCAGATAGGTGAAGCTACTGCTGCTGCAACACGTTATAAAAGTACTCTATAAAATGAAAATATAAATATATTGGCTAAAAGAATTTAACAGCTCAGGACTGCAGTTTAAGACATACTGTCACAAAAGTGCAGCAGCAGTGAAAAATATTGAATTGGTTGCACAACTTCAGGACAGTAAAAAACAGGATTTAGTATGAAAATTACCCTTTCTTAACAGGGAGTGATGCTGCATTAGCTCTGCTTTCTGGCCATACACTAGAATTCCTCTGGTTTATTTGATGTAGGAAACAGAGACAAAATTTAACTTTGGATGATTGTTAAGATGGTACTTACACCTTCTTGAACTCTCCAGGTTCAGCTGGTTGAGCCTTAACTGAGAACTTTGTGAACAATTTGCTTCCCCTCTTCCTCACCCTCAGACACAAGCATTTACCCTACTGGGCAAACATCCAAAGTTTGGGGAACCAAAGAACATTTTTATTCCTAAATCTTCTGGAAAGGTGTGCAGATCATCATCAGAAAAGGTTCAGGGTAAAGCACAGGAAAACTTTTTTAATCCCTCTCATTTCCCCCTCTCTTCCATGATTACAGAATTGGTGAACATTCACATTTCCTTCACCAAAACTCACAGAAATACTTCAGTATTTAGAGATGACCCCTACAATTTCATCTTAAAATTCAGAGCAAGCTGTCAGGACTGTCTGGAGACAGCTCACCCCAGACAGAGCTGCAGGAATGTAGGAAAAGCATCACTGACATTATCCCATAAATGAAACCCTGGGGATCAGCAGCGTCTGCTCCTGCAGGCTCCCACACCCCTGTGGCCCTGCTGCTGCATCCCAGTGTCCCAGGGATGCTTGGGAATGCAGGGTGGGATGGCATCCACAAGCAGCTGCTCAGCCCCCCTTGGTGCTCTAAAGGGTGATGAGCTTTGCTGGTGTGTGCAGCATTTTCAGTGGTGCACGAGATCATTTCCTCAGGGGTAGCATCCAGTGTGGGCAATAATACCAAAAATCCAAGGCCAATGCTCAGCAACTGGAAATTTGAATTTAGTGGCCGGCATGAAAATCCCCAGCGACACCCCGTGATACTCTGGGTAACAGGGAGGAACAGATGAAAAACTAAATTCAACACTGAAAACAAAAAAATCCAAATTAGGGAATATCTTTCCACCCTGAGCTATGGAGCCTTGACCACTTCTAAAGAAAGAGGGCAAAGACACAGCAGTTGCAAATAACAATTTTTTGGCTCAAAACGGAATCTTTCCATCAGGTTTAAGGGGACAGGAACATACAAAAAAGCAAAGTACTTAGAGAACAAAAGCATAAGACAGAAACTAGAGAAAACTCAAGGAAATAATAAATCAGATCCAGAAAAATCTGAAATACAAACAAAATAGATTCTAAAACTCTTAGAAGTCTTGAGCAGGAAAATGAAATCAATGTGATTTCATAAACAATTTTTGTTTTCATTAAACAGTTTACTTGAAAATTCTTTGTCATTAAAAAAATTGGCTGTTACAGAGGTTTTTCAGCTACTAAGATTAAGACTGGACCTCTCTATAGCTCTTTTTACACACTAATTTCACTGTGTTCTACACCAAATTCAAGAGGTACCTCAGACCCATTTTTGCGCTGTGTGACGTAACAAGCAATGTCATCATGTACAGCAGAGAAGGGAATTTAATCTCTTTTGAGTTTCACTGCAGATCACTGAATCATTACTGTTCTATTGTGTTTTCAGGACAGTAAATTAATACTGTTTAAAACCATGAAAACCAATCTGCTGCCTGTGCCATTTCTTACTGTATTAAAAAGCCTCAAAAGGTAACTGCTGACACTCCTTAAGGAACTCTTTGCTGTTGGTAAGAAGCTAAACACTCAGTCAGAAGCACCTTTACCTAGACCACTTTTTCCACTAAACAAGAGTGATACACCCCAGTAGCTTTCAGTTCAATTATTTGGCAATAGGGAAACTTCATTTAAAATCCACCTGCTCAGGAGGTGCCCAACAGAAGCATGGTATATGAATAAAAAAGGGGTGAAGGAAAATAAAAAACTGAAGGATGGATCATACTGTTCCTGTCCAAGAACATCCTGTACCACTATTCTGCTCCATGTCACCTGCACAGCATCCATGTGCTGACCAACAATGAAGTCAAAAATCACCACAGGTCTGTCTGCCATAAACAATCCATTTGTAAACAGGGGTCTGGCTCCTGTTCCCTGCATGCTGGGTCACAGAGTTAGACCAAAAATCTGCACCCAGCATTGAGACACTGCAGGTCTTTTCAGAGCTGGCAGTTAGCTTCTCCTTCTGCACAGGGAGGAGCCATTTGTCAGGTGCAGAGCAGCTGATGTATGTCTGTGCTTTAACTTCAGGTACAGCTGAAATTTGAAGGTGTTCAGAGCCAAAGAATGACTTTATCTGCACGTGAACTGCTGCCCTGTCATCTGTGCAGACCTGATTGATGGAGTACAGCACACACATGCAGCCACTGTCTGCTGGCTCCAAGTTCTGAATTGCTGGCACCACTTTTCCATGCCTGACGCATTCCAAATGCAGACATGAAGGATGTGGCCACTGGGCTGGAGGGAAACAAAGGGGCTTTGATCCCTTTACCATCTTATTTGCCTTCAACATGGAATCTTGTTTCAAAACTCCTGATGGGAATCAGGCCAGGAAAGTTCTTACTCCTTCCCAATTCCAAAATCACCAGGTCCCTTAGGCAAGGTGCACAAAGTCTTGCCCTTCCCATCCACCTGCTGTGAAGTTTGTGTTACAGCACCACAGCCACCACTTCCCCAGTGCTTGGCATCAACTGTATCCCACAAAACACAGAAAGTGTCCATTTCAACCCAGCACAGCACAGATGAACAGGATGGAAGGAAGGGTTGAGGAGCTCTGCTTTTCCTGTGGTCATCCAGTTTTTTTCCTGCAGTTCTGATTGCAGCAACAAAGGTATAAAGAGCTTTAATCACTGCATCTCAAAACACACAAGTTAGTACTTTCTCTGCTTCCAGACAGTAGATTAGTGCAGCCTGGCTGCCAAACATGATTAACAACTCTGCAAAGGCCTTTGTACTGGATGCAGTGTTTGCCAAAAATGGCAGGAATCAGAAGAGAGAAGGGTGTACTGCAATGACAGTTATTTCAGAACCAAAGGACTGGTTTTTGTGATTAAAGAACAAACTCAATTACATGAAGAAAACTCAGTGACATAAGCTCTCCTCTAGTTCCCTCCTCCCCAGGCCCCATTACCCCTCCTCCTTTTAAGTGCTGCTTGGCATTCCTGAGATTAACTTCAGGGTTTTAAAATAAACACTTCCAAAAATAGTAAGAGGAAATGGTAATCTTGCAAAGTGGAGTTTGTTTGCTTATTTTCCAGAAACCAGCAACCCTGCCTGCTTGAAACCCTTATTGCTCTGCACAGCAAGACACAAGAAGATAAATGACTTTCTGCATCAGCAAAGACCAAACGCTGCTGTTCTGGAGCACAGGCTCAGGATCCAGGCCATGTGGAAAGCAAGAGAGCAGCTCAGGGCTCAGGGCCTGGGGCAAACCCCAACGAGAAAACAATTTCCAGTGTATCAGACCCCATTGCTGCTTGATGAACAGCTTGGCTACTGCAAACCCAAGGTGCTCCTCAGAGCCACAGAGGCTCCTGTCAGCACCAACACCAACTTCACCAGAAACATGGCCAAGAAATTTTTCAGCTTAGTCTGTGAACACCAGTTATAGAGCTGAATACCCTCCACAGTCACATCCACATCCTCATTTCCAAACACTTTTGGCCATTTAAACTCTGCCCCTCCCTGAGCTCTGGATCTCAGCTCTGCCTGTCACACTGAGTAGGAGTTCACGAGGCCTGAAGTGGGAAAAGGGCTGTGATGCCAGTCACTCCCTCCTCCAGGATATCCAGCAAGAAGGCAGCAATCTGCTGCAAATGAGACAGGTGGCACTGAAAAATGCATGGTGACACTCCCTGGGAAAAGTGCAGCTTCCCAGCTCCTGCAGTCAGCTGCCAAGGCCACTACGCACCACACAATTCCTTCAGGCAGAATAATGGGAGTCAAAAACAAACACAAAAAAGATGCAAAGGTTTCTTCAGATTGCAATTTCTAAACTGTCATGTTTCTGCCTCACAGTACACACACAGCAGAGCTCAGATAATCTGGGATATGGCTTGATAAGCATCAGAGTCTTTGGGATGGGGACTTGCATTTCTGTCTGAAGTCTAAGGAACAGCACAATTAATTCTTCATCACATTGTGAGGCAGCAGAGAGGATCTGTTCTGTCAATGGAGCATCCCCATCTACTGTTGGAGAGTGGAAAGGGAGCAGCACAGCCCCCAGGAGGAAGCAAGGTGCAGGGCAGGGATCTGACACCCAGCAGGGTGGTCAGAAGCCTCGGTCCAAAGGTTGGGACCAATTGGAGAGAAACTTTGCGTTCCCCCTCTGCTGTGGTCTTCACAGGAGCTCTAGTCCAGTATCTGTTATGAAAACAAGTTTCTAGATGCCATAGTTTAAAAAAAGCAAAATTTTAGGAACAAATTTGTATGTAAGCCAAGAAAAAGCATTGCTTTCCCAATCTTGCAAAGAATCTCAAATGATTGCCTAAGGAAATTTGAAGTCTCTGTGTGGGATAGCTGGTGGTGACAGCTTAGATGCTAAAATACATTTAAATATTTCACTGCTGGTGATGACACTAAACATGCAATAGCAAAAAAAAAAAAAAAAATTAACCTTTTTTTCCCTAATATTCATCAAGATTCAGGTATTTTTTAAATTAAAAAAAAATTAAATCTCCTGTTACTTTCCAGGACAAAGGGTTTCCAAAACATATCTACTTGGAAATAAAGGATTTTTACCTTTTCATAGTTCTGAAGTTTACTGAATTCACACTCCTGTCTTGGATCATCTCCTAACAGACAAGGAGAACATAACAAATGATCATACTCAGCACTGCATAGCAGCATAGCAAGGTATAGATTTAGTAAGGGGCAAATACAAAACTCAAATTAAGACATTAATAAACCTGACTGTCAGAGAAGATGTGGAATGATTCCAGACTAAAAACTTCAACACAGCTTTCTAATTACAGATTATTCCTCATCATAGCAACATGATGAAAACAATCTTGATAAAGTTACCTATTAATCAGCTGTCATTTCCCTATAATAATCATAATCCTGCTTTAACAGAGAAAGCAAGAGCTCGATATCTACCATTCTATATTCTCTGATACAGAAATGAACAGAAACTCAAGGGATGGATTCAGAGAAAACAAATTATCAGTCCCTTCTCTATGGCCCTTTTTTAACTGTGTGTGTGATGTAGACATGGGCTAAAAATTAATGAGACAAGACTTCTCCCATGCTGCAGAAGTTAAGCACCCACTTTAAACAGCATCCAAAGAAAAAAGATAATTGCTTGCACACTTGGAAAAACTTGCTAACTTCAAGGTTTTAATGCTGTGGGATGACTGAAAGCAGCCCCAGAAGATGCCATATGACAGATTTAATTCAGAAAATAATAGTTTAATCTTTGAAGTGATCCACTGTGATTCTGGGGCTGCAATAGCCATGCATGTGTACACAGCCACAGCTTGCAAAGCCATGAGAAGGAGAAATCCAAATGCTGTTTTTAATTCATAGACAGGACTTAACTTGTTCCAAACCCATTGTGGAGGTCTGTGTTTGGATTTACATTTTCTTTCTTCTCTACCTTATTGTGCAGTCCACCCATAAGAGAAAAAAAAGAAAAAAGAAAAAAGAATAAAGCCAATTTAAATAATCTACATAAAGCTATCCCAAGGTCAGAAGATGGCAAAGACTCATGGGTCAGATTTTTCACTCAATGTTCCCATCTCTCAAGGGTGGAGGGTTTAAGGAGCTTCCTCCAAGTGCTCAAGGAACTTGCTTGTCCCTCCCATAGTAAACCACAAAGGAGCAGGGATTTCCCTTCCACGTGTAAAATGGGAAATTGTAACCTTTCAGGTGTAAAATGGGAAATTGTAACCTTTCAGCAGGGTTCTGGAACTGGGTGATCTTCGAGATCCTTTCCAACCCAAACCATCCAGGCATTCTGTGATCTGTCAAGCATCCTGCCCTGAGCAGGAGTTTCCTGCAGCAGAAATCCTCACACATCCCTCCCTCTTGTAAATTACTGATCAATTAACTCAGAGGAGCGCAGAGCTCCCAGGTGAGCCGACAGATCCACCCCTGGTCCTCAGGGAGCACAGGACAGACTCCCTGCAGGCGTCTGTCCTGCAGCACACCTTGAGCAGAGCCTCTCCTTAAAGACATTTCCAGATGACCCCGTGGTCGAGAGGATTTGCATGGAAGGAAGGACACAGCATCAGAAAGGCTTTGGTTCATCACAACTTACACAGGGACAGTCCCAGTGAAATTAATTTGTAACGTTAAACACATGCATAAATGGTCACAGAATTTAGGGCTGAGAGATGCCAGGTGTTCACACAGCCTGGGAAGAACATATCCAGCAAAAGGATATCCTACTTTTGAACCAAAATAGTTTTCAATAACTTAACGACTCCATATAAGTATTCTCAAAAGACTGTATCCATTTACTGCTGGAAAGCTACAAAAGGATTGAAATAGAATTGAAAATTATTATTATACCCCTGTGCTGTAAAAGTGACTGTTGAGGGCATCCAAGAAGTTGAGAAAATATTAAGTTTTATTAAAGCCTGGGGAAAGTCAGGAGACCAGAAAAGAGTAGAACAATTGCACAAAGGCAATGACAAATTCCTAGAAATGAAGGGTCTGGAAATCCAAATGAGCAAGTGTTGGGCTAAAATGACCTAACAATCTCTCTCCTCTGGCAAATAACAAAGGGCAAGGTGACAGTATTCAAAGTTTCCTGAAAAGTGAAACTATTTTCTCCTTTTCTTTTGGAAAAAAAAAAAAAAAACCAAACAAAAAAAAAAAAAAAAAAAAAAACCCAAAAAAAAAAAAAAACCCACAAAAAAAACAACCCAAAAAAAAATACTGTTTGATATGTCAACTTTTTGCTACATGGGGAAAATGGGACTTTGCTATAGAAAGGGCAAACCTCCACCAGTGGCAAATTAAAGAAGTAACAGAGATGGTGACAGCTTAGAAATTTTTCACTCAGAAAAGGAAAGAGAGAGGACCCTGAACCTATAGTGGAATAAACAATTATACATAGATGCAGATATATATGGTCACAAAAGGCAACCATCTAGGCACCTGCAAGGGGGCTGCAAACTGACAGAAACTATCTCAGAGTGCTTAACGTGGCTTTGACAAGCAGACAATTCCACTTCAGCAAGAAATAGGCCATGGTGGGAGCAGGGACCAGAGAGAATGGCCCAGGCATGAGGCTGCATACAGGGGTGTTATGAAAAATATCATTAAAGCCAGACAACAGATGCTTCCAGCACCGTGGGAGATGACTTATGCAGCACAAAAGTCTCAGCGAGGAGGAGTTGCTGTAAATGCCACACAAAACAAAGCCCTGAGCTCTGGAATATTCCCCAGCATCAGGTGCCTGTGTGCTGTGAGAGCACATGGCCAGCAAAGCAGAAAGGAGACTTTGTTCCCTACAGAAAACTACCTCGCAGGCCATTTAAAACACAAGATATCAGCAAAGAGCTGGGAGCAGCTGGGATACCATGACCCCCAGATAACTGCAGAGAGCTGCAGGCAGACAGGTGAGGATGTCCTGATGGCAGGGATTTGGCAGCTTGTTAAACCCTGCCATCACTTTGCACATTAATCCAGACCACAAACACTTCCTTCCCTAGTCTAAGCAGTTTTGCTAATGAATAATGAATTAATTCTCCTCTCATTCTGAGTAGTCTTAGGGGAATTCTAAATAAATCTGTAATTTATTAGACACACACTGCATTTCTTGATGAGAAATTCAGTCTTTTAAGGAAAAAACTGAGAGTCCTACTCTCCCTTAAGCCTGACTCAGATTGTGAGCCAGCCCCACCAATGCCCACCCTGACCCCAGCTAATCTCTATGTGAATTCCAGCCTGGAGCACAGAGAGCAGAATTTCTCTTGTTCCAGCAGCAGACTTATTTGAGAAAATCTAACACTTTGATGAAAGCAATTTCCTTGTGGATGAGGATACTTTGCTATGTCACACACTCTTCCTCCATCACCTAAGAGGTGGATAGGGACAGTCAGAGCCATTAGAAGTACGGAGATGTCAGCATGAATGAAGTCACCATCAACAAGACTTGTCCTGTTTGGTTTGGATAGTCTCATCTAACTTGAACTGGGCTTCTCCCCTAAAAAAAGAGAGCTACTGCTGCTCAAGGTTCTTATAGGAGAATAATGGCAAAACCAGATCACCTTTATTCCAGAGCAGAGAGTGCTTTTAGGAATGAAAGAAAATTGGATCAAAACTAGAGGATTATTTTTCACAGCATCCTGTCGCTACCAACAGCAGGTACCAGCTGTTTCAACAGATGATACAACAGTGCTAAAGTCATAGAATAGCTTACCTACTGCAAAAAAAAAAATACTGTTTGATATGTAAACAAGTTCTATTCTATTATTTTTCCCTGTCTGCTGTAATTCTGGTGGTCTCTACCAATGCTGTAGCTGTCCTGCATGACTCTGAAAAAGATCAAAAAATGATCATGTCTGCATCCAGGGGATTGTGGGGTTTGATATATTAGGTGCACTGTAATATAACTATTGTTCTCAATAACTACAGCATTGTGTCAAACATGATTTCTCTGTAGGTAATGAAAAACTTCAAAACCAACAGCTGCAGCAGCAGAGCAAAACTGGTTTTCTAAATTACCAGAAAGGAAAGGCCTTAGGTTATTATGGATTCTGTGGGGTCATTCACCTTTGGGGAGCTCTGCTGGGCACATTAAATTTCACTAACCAAACAACCTGTGGCATTGCAAGCATTAGCATTTATTGCTGCAAAAGCAGCATCAATGCTCATCTTTACTGCAGTGATAGTGACTACTGTGACCTCTAACAATTTCCACCAGCATTAGTGGGAGTGGCAGATTTTCTTCCCCACATCAAGACAGGACCAATACAAATTTTTCCATTATTTTCATGGGGGAAAAATTTTATCAGTTATGCTGTGGGCAGTGGGGAAGATGGAACAAAAGCTTGATAGGCACCTACTCAGGGCATTTAAACACAGTGGTTTTTTGCCAGCCAAAGCAATACCTGATTCTCCCTCCTCCACCTCACATTCCACCTCAGTGTTCCTGGCAGGGAGGACAGCTCTGGTGCAGCCTGATGGAAGAAGCCATTCTGAAAGGAGACATGGACTCCTGCCAACCCTGATACTTCTTGATTTCAAGAGGTTTTCAGCAGAATTAGTTTACAATGCTCAGTTTCAGAATATTTGGTTTATTTAGTATGTTTTCACTGATGCATCAAAACACAGGCACACTACCAACACATTTTCACCCAGGCTGATGGATGTTTTTTCTATTGTTTGATCAGATCATCTTCCTTTTTTTAAAAAGACACTATTCCTCAACAGTGAAAGACCAACTTCAACAATCATTTTTTTTGTCCCTTGTTTCCCTATCTTTCTTTCTTTTCCAAGACTGCTATTCATAGCCAGCAAGATTTTTAGGAGCCTGTAGACATTCTTCCACAAAACTTTGATCAGTCCAACTTGTTCTACTCAGAGATTTAAAACCAAAATTTCACTTCCCAGGTAAAGATCACATACCCTTTAAAGACACAGTAACACCACCCAAAGTTTGGCAGATGTTCTTTAAATCCCTTGGGGATTGTCACTTCATATCAGCTGCAGAACTGACTCACTTCACCTGCAAACCTGACCTCAAAAACAACCTTTTTAAAAATTTCTTCCATTCAGGGATCTTAATGCACATTTTAACTCGGAGCTCTCCCCAGGTGAGGCCCTTTCTATGACCAAAGCACAGCTCAGATGTTCAAGCCCTCTGATGTCCCTTCCCTCCCTGCAGTCAGCCCCAGCAGCCTCTATCCCTGAGCTCCTGCAGGGTTGATATATTCACCTTTACAACCCAATAAATGTTGTCACTCATGCAGAGTTTTAAGGCACATACTGCAGATAACACTGAGTTTTCATGAGTATTCACCTACAAGGAACATACTGAGATGGAGTTTCTTTTAGTGCTCTCCTGCCTCGTTTCCTCTCTAGATTCTGCTCAGCATTTTGACACTTTCATTCACTAATTAAAATGTCTTGCAAAATAGAAACACCCCCAAGGTGATTTTTATTAGCTCTGTTTCACAGGTTTGTTTTCCTGTACCAACAAAAACAACTAACCCTGTGCTGTATTAATGCTCAGGAAACATCTCTGGATAGATTTTTCCTAGAGCCCAGCAATAAGTACACGTGAGTAGTGGGTCAGTTTGAAAATCTTTTTAAGAGGTGTTTGACCAACAGAAGCATTTTCCTTGTGTGTGAAATCCAAGCTACATTTGCACTGCTACCATTAAAAACATGGGGATAAATTTTGTAGTGGGGAAAAAAAAAAAAAAAAAAAGAAGAAAACTTCTCAAATTTGTAAATGATCAGTGAGTTGCCTGGTGGGGCAGAATTTCTGAGCAAGTTCACAGGGAGATTGCCTTGCAGGCAGACAGGAACAGCTGATGGAACGGGATGTCCCTCATGACACACCTCACATTTCCCTGGCTGTTTTCCTGGGTTGTTGGACTCCCTTCCTCAGTTCTGGTGTCTGCCATTGCTCTCTGACATGGTCATTTTGGATCTATCAGTCATGACATGGAAAAGAGGGAAAAACTTCAGAGAAATTATCCTAATGACTGACCCATGCCTAATTCTTAGAGATCAGCTTCTTCAGAGAGCAGATGGACACAGGCAGCCACCATTCCTCATTGAAATATTCAGCCCTACACCAAAGGTGTAGGAATAAGGAAACCATGGAGTTGGAGATGATTTGACAACAAAATACATCCCCTTAACAAGCCAATTTCTAATTATTTTGCTTTTCCTGTATTAAGTAGAAGGCTACGGGGAAAGAAAATACAGGATGCAAAAATAGGCATTTCTGCACTTGCACAGCCATTAAACTCCAGATCATAATGGGTGAAAACAGTCAGATCTGTTAGGAGCAATTCCCACCACATGTAGGAATTGCACTGTCATTAAAGGCACATTTCAGCAGACAGTCATGGTGGTTTGTTTCCTTTTGGGCAGACATAAACAATTCAATGCAGTTATTTACAGTACAGCACATTCATATACTTGAGAATTTAATGGTAAATGCAGTAACATCAAAGTTTCATAAGTGCCAGGTTTGGGTTTTGCTTCATTTTTAGTTCCTAGAAAGTCAAGAACACAGGTATCATTTTATTTCACTGAATATTGACAAAGGGCAATCCTCATTTGGAGTAATACCTCCAGGAATATTTGAATGGCTGTGCTTTTCTTCCTCCAACAAGATCAGGCCAGTTTTTCCTGGAGACGAAACAAGAGTCTGAGAAACTGGAACATTGGATGGGGTCTCATCAATTTTTTTTTCTTAAAATTTTTCAGTGCCTGTTGTCTCCATAGGTGACAGGGTTTCTTGTGCTCTCTCTGCTACACGCTCTTCCACTCCTGCAGACGTGTCCTTTTCAACACTTTCCACTTGAAATTCTATTTCAGGATCTTCTCTAGCACTTTTTACATCCCTTTTTACTCCTGAAATGTCTACCATTACATCTCCCAGCTTTGCTGCAATATAAGCAGCATCTTGTGATCCCTTTCTTGCAGACCATTCACACCCAGGCCTTTTTTATCAACTGTCTTGAGAATTTTCTCCTGTAATTTTCATTTCACCCACAATTTTTCCTGTTTTAATTGCTTCCTCTTGATTTTAAATGCCCAGCTCTTCCTTTGGAAGACAAACAGCTATATATTTTGTTTTCCACCTGCATTAATTTCAGCTTATGACCATTTAAATTCTACTCCTGAATTTTCTAACTCAGTAGATCTTTCTGCTTTGGGGATCTCTACAGCCAGTGGTTTGACTTGGTGCTCTTGAAGAGTCAGAGAACATGTAGGAATTTTTTTAAATAAACTGCTCTTTTTTTGTCATTTTTTGAAGCACTTATTTCTGGTTTCTGTTCTCTGCTGAGAACACAGTGAATTGTGAATTATGCAGTTTTGTCCTTCAGCACCAAGATGAGCTGTATCTCTACATATGATTATATCTGGATTTGGAATATTCACTCTAATCCCTGTTCTCTTTGCAGGTAATGAAATATCTTCTCCCATCTCTGGCAAGCTAACACCAGAACTCTTCACGTAATCTCCTCATTTTGGAACATTTTTTTTCCACCTGTAATTGTGGTTACTGCATATGGAAGATATCTTAAGGAATATTTATTCCAACTTGAATTTTGGCACAAGGATCACCTACCTGAAGTTTTTCCAGACTTCTTTCAATATCAGCTTCACCTTTTTTTCCTGCCTTTAAGGATGTCCAACCTAATGCAGGTATTCTGTATTTGGCATTTAAAGACATCTCTGCAGTGCCTTGGTCTCAACTTTGACAGCTTTTATCTCCTATTCTCCTTTTTATTTGATTCCTTCTCCTTGGGGTTCTCAACACCTCTCTCTCCTCCAGGATCTGACGTATCAAATGTAAAGTTCTGATGTTGGAACTTGCACAGAAATGTCAGCAATTTCCAATGACATTTTTAGCTGGGCTTGCTCCACTTCTGGAGAGCAGAACTCAGCTCTTTCTTTTTTCTTAGGGAGATTCCGGACTTTTACAAATTTCAATTTCATCTTTCTTCCAGCCAGAGAAAGATGATCATGATTCCTATTTCAGAGTTTCTCAGTTCAGCTGAAACATCTCTTTCGGTTTTTGAATTATGTCTTCATCAGCAAAACTTGGATTTTTTTCTCTAGGAAGTTTCAGATTCCATTTTAGAACTGATGTCACTTTCTGACAGTTTTCTCTTACAGCAAGAAATTCTAAATTTTTGGTTTAGGTTTAATGTATTTTAACTGTACATTCTGTGTCACCCACAGATATTTCAGGAGATGGTGTTTTCCCTCCTGGCTTCAGGCTTCTTTGCTCCAACGATCCATCTTCATTTAAAATTTCAAAATCTGTTGCAGATTCATATCAGGAAGAGATGACATTTTTGATTCAGATTCTGAAATGTTCATTTGATATTAGGTGTTGCATTCCCTTTTGGTAATGCAGAATGCTGTTCAGTTCTGGAAGAAGGAATATCAGTGTAGGACAGACCCAGACCAGAAATTCTAAACAGAGTATTTGTAGAAGCTCTATCTCCCTTGCAGATGCAAAGAATTTTAGATACAACACTCCTTGAAAGATTAGCAGGCATTTCCTCTGTTCCTGCATGAGAAAGATACTCTGACTGAAGAACTTCAGCTCCCAACCTGCCCGTAGGCATCTTGGAAGGAGATGTGAAAGGATGTTTCAGCAATCAAAAATGTCCAGCATTTTCAGTTTCATTTACAGAGCCATTTTTTTTGATACGCAAGCAGGTTTCATGTTTTCTGCAACTTCCCCTAAAAGCTCCTTCCTAAGTTTCCATAGTTCCACAGACATTTTCCCCAACCCAAATATCCCAAATTTTGGTTTTCTCCTTGTTTCTGTCTTGTTTCCAGTGTGTGCTGTTTTATCAGTGCCATTTCCAGTCCTTCTACCTGTATGGGTCCTCCTGCTGTGTGGTCCATTACATCTGTGTGGATTCCACCTCATCATTTTCTTTTTTTCTTTCGTTCATTTCTGTTTTTTTCTGGGGGAATTTTGATGAGGCCTGTGGTGCTTGTTTATCTGGGCTTTCTTTCAGATCAGGTATTTCTAAACTGAGCTTTGATATCTGTGTTATAGCTGCCATTTCTGGTGCAGTAAACTCTGATGTTAATTCCCTGTCTCTGTTTTTTAATGCTTTTTTTTCAACTTCTGGATTTTTAATTTCATTTTTTTTTTCATGGGTGGGAATGCTGGTTTTTATTTCTTTAAAGTCATCTGTTACAGTTTCCAAACAGAGCTGGGCCTGCTGGGGTGTTCATTTTTCCATGCAGTACTTCAGGGCTGATTACAGAAGGGATGATCGGTAGCTGGCACTAATTCTGCAGCTGGGAGGAATGAAGAAAGGATCACCTGGGAGGGTTCTTGGGTTGGTTTGCTGCTGATTCTCTTGGTTGGTTTTTCAGCAGAGTTGTCTAGATCTGGAGCAATGCAAATGTGGAGTTGAATGGCCCTGTGTGGTTTGTGTGGTTGATTTACCATCCAGTGGGGGCATAGCCATTGAGTCTAGAATAGTGCAGCTGATCAATATTTTCAAAGAGAGGAAAAGCTTTATAAACCAGATGCTTTAATCAAGGAATCATTATATGCATCAGCATATGAAATTGCCATAACCTATATGCTTCAAAATCAAATTAAGAATTGATCAGAAACTGGAGTTGCTCTTAAAAAACCCCAAACCTACAACCTCTTTTGTTAATAATTGTGTTTCTTTTGCTTAAAAATTATATCTTTCTCTCTGCACTTCTTACGTTTGGCCTTTTGGCCCTCCAGAATGCAATACTAAAGATGCATATGAAGGTAGAGAATTTAAGCAGCCTGTCTTGTCTTTAAGAATGTAACCTTTCATTCCATTACCAAGTATCACCCTTCCTATAAAACTTTCCCTGTTTAATCTTTTTTTTTTCATTTTTGAGGGAGAGAACTGAAATGCTTCTGTTGTCTTGTTTTCCCTACGATTTTGATGTAGATCAGTTTAAATTGACAAGAGAAGCAATGGTTACACTGCATATATTTTTGACACAGATGCAATTTAAACAGAGATCACTCTCAGAGAATCTCTTCTCACCAGAAGAGAATTCTTCTTGCTTTGCACTGGCTGGCATGAACTATTAAGTTCACTTCAGCAGCTGGTTTCTCTTAATAGACAGAAATTTGAGCTTTGATGGACCCATGTGCAAACCTGTGTGTCTGCTCCCACATTTATTGTGGTTTGCTGATGATATCAAGGCTACAAGTGGTGTGTTTGCTCTCCAAGGCTTTTGGTGTTTCATACTTACCTTTCCTTAGCTGTGATAATCATGGAATCATAAAAGGATAGAATGGTTTGGGTTGGAAGGGACCTTAAAGTTCATCCAGTTCCGCCCCCCTGCCATGAGCAGGGGCAAATTCCACTATCCCAGGTTGCTCCAAGCCCCATCCAGCCTGGACTGGAACACTGCCAGGGATGGGGACGTCATTGTCATGGTTGGCCTTGTGTTGGACATAACAATTTCCACATGAAGGTCAGCTGTTTCCCCAGGCCTCCCTCATGTTCTCAGAATTATGTATTTGTCTTATTTTAAATAGGGATGTGCATCTCTGCCATCACCTGACCCAATGAAATTGTGGCACAAATTGGAAAGTCAGCCCTGGTGTAGCCCAGAGTGAGCCCCACCTCAGGAGCTGCTAACTGAAAAATGAGCCCTTTAACACTTCTGCACTTGGATAAATTTGTCATGTAAAGTAGATAAACACATCAAAGTATTCAGCTTTATCAGAGTATCTGCCCTGTGTAAAGTAGGAGAGGCGTGAAGGGGAAAAATAATGTGGGTCAAGTTTAGTTAGATATTATTTCATACAATTCTGGACCATTAAGAACAGAGTATGGCAACTCTGAGTGCACAGCCCGTGATAAGAGCCACAGGAATTTTACAGTCTGTGTGCAAGGAATGATGCAGTGACAGTTAATGCTGTAGTATGTAAAATTATCATTAATTAAAAAACAAAAAAAAAAAGAAACTTCTGGCAGGAATTAATTCCATGCGCTGCTTGTTGAACAGAACTCTAGGAATGGAAATGAGAGAATAAATGTATCAATCTCTGCTCAGCTCCTGACAGTCATCATGGCATTTATTTTTCACTCTCACATTAGGATCTCTCAGAAAAGGGAAAGTGAGAGGAATCTTCCATTTGAGTCCTTCTCCCAAGCAAGGCACACCAGCTAGTAACCCCAACTTCTAGCCAGCTTAGAACTTGGAATTTCAAAGGGCTTGAATATAATTTTTTTTCTCACTGAATTGCCTTTTGAAGAGATATGCAGATAACTTATATTCATGCTTAATACCCTCTAAGCACAGCTCATTTTTCTGGCAAGCACCAGGAGAAATCTTAAATGTTTAAATGTGTTTTGTACTCACAGGGTCTGATATTCTGAATTCAGAGAGAGCCCCAGATGATTCCCAGGTCTGACTGGGAAAGCTGGTTAAAAGCAAGTATTGCATGCTTGACTCAGAACAAATCCCAAGGATTTCTTCAGCAAGGATCTGGTTTCTCTTTTTCTTTTAACAAGTTCTGCTCTGACACTCATTTGATTTTATTATTTTGCTTCTAATGGTATCCAATCTGCTTGAGACTTTTTTTTTAAATTGGTAGCACACTGTGCAACAGAGAATTAAATACAATAGTGATTTTTCTTTCTTTTCCTAAATGCAGACACCCATATAAATTGCTGGGCTTTGCCTCTTATAACATGCAAACCCTGCCTTCTATTCCCTTATTTACAATGGGCAGATTCACACAGGTCTGCCACAGGCTCTGAGGATTCACTTTTATGAAAGTTCAAGGCTGCAGCTCATAGAGACTTGCCTAAACTTGGAATCTGAAGTTAAGAAAGAAGTGACCTGGCTTTTGCTGGCTGGACAGCAGATCAGCAAAGCCAGCAATGTGTGCACAGCAGTGTGCACTAAGCAAGGATGCAGATCTAACAGAGCACTGCAAAATGAATGTTTTCTAATTAGCTACTTTGCCTTGCAAGCAAATTCCAGTTGGTCAGATGATTATTTCATTTATACAAGTGATGTGGGACTAATTATCGAACAGAATTCAACCAACCTGCAAAAAAGGCAATTGCCTACCCAGGAGCAATTAGAAAACCTTTCTGAGCAACAGTAGAACCCCAAATATTACACAGATCTGGAAGATGAGCATAGACAGAAAGATTAACTGGAGATATAGATCCTGAAGTGAATTGAAACATGCATTTCAAATAAAATGTATATTTGAATCTTGTTCCCTGTGCAAAGCAAGGAACTTTCTCTGTTGTGTCTTTGTCAGATTTCTTGTAGTGTCCAAACTGTGATGATGTGAGAGCTTCTCATGGCGGGGTCTGCCTGCAAACCCTCCTGTGTGTGACACTTCCCCAGCTCTGGGAATACCCCTCCCACGGTGACAGGGATGCACACAGTGCTGCAGGACAATTCATCAGGTGTTCATGCAAATATAGAAGATACAATCAGATCCCAATTCATGAGAGGAGCAGAGCTCCAGTGCCAACAGAGTCATTCCATGGCCGTGTCTGCCCACATCCCCTCTAAGATTGGAGACTTGGCCTTGGCTTGTCACTCCCATCCCCATCACTGGGTACCCAGAGCTCCCTGCCCTGGTGAGGTGGTGGGACAGGTCCTGGCTGTGCTGGTCTGTCCTGTCAGCCTGGGGAGCCCCCAGCCCTCCCTGTGCCCTGACATTTGCAACACTGACCTGCAAGTCAGTTTAAACAGCCTGACTGTCAAGGTCAAATCCAAGCTGAAGCTAAGCATCCCCACCAAAATAAACAGAAATTAACCTGGAGCATTCTAGGCACTTTTTGGCTCTTTGATGGCAGCTTCCAGCTAGACTGGAAGTTACCACTTTTTTCTTTTTTTTTTTTTTTTTTTTTTTTTTTTTTTTTTTTTTCAAATTACACAATCCTAGAATGGCTTGAGGACCATTAAGATTATTCAGTTCCAATTTCCAATCCCCTGCCATGGGCACCAAACCTTCCACTAGACCAGGTTGCTCAGAGCTCCATCTAACCTGGTCTTGAACACTTCCAGGCATTGGGCAGATGTTTTGGGTTATATGTATCTGACTTTGTATATATTTATTTACTTGTTTGTTTCATATTTGGGTTATATAATTGGTTTTATACCAGTCTGGGGCTTTTTGAAGTCCCTGTTTACAGGAGTAGATATCCAGACATGCCTTAAACTCCCCAGTCCCCATCAAGAATTTAAAATAATTTGTTAATTACTGAACTATCATTTGCAATTATGGTCATCTCAGATTTTCCTGACTTCAACTACTAACATGAAGTGATTTTGGAAAGCTGGGAATTTGCCCCACCATATCTTGTTCTTTTACACCCCACTTCCTACAGAAATCTGTTTCAGAGGAGACATCCTACAATCTCCCAGGTCACATTTCTGCAAAAGTCAGCAGAAAAACTTAAAATAAAAAAAAAACTTGGCAACCCTTTCAGTTATAAATTGCATCTTTGCCAAGTGCTTCCCTGCTGCACAGAGCAGATTGTCGCTTCTCACTTCAGTTCCTTGTGCTTTGTCCCACAGCTTGATAAGTGTTTTTGCAAGTGTTACAAGATGGGATCTAATCCCTCCAGACAGACACACACCTCTCTCACACGCAGAGCAGGATGTGGAATGGAGAACTCTCCACACAGGGGACTGCCAGACCAAAGCAGATGTTGGATGAAATTTGGGTTTTTGGATACCATGAGAAACCACGAGTGCTCTCAGACCTTGCTCAGCACACAAATATCAGGGATCAGAGGGAGAAGACATGAAGTGATCAAACTGCATGTTTTTTGCTGCTGCTGCTGCTATCATGGTATCCAAAAGTTTTACATGCACTAAGAGCTATACAGTCAAACTGCTGTACTACTTTTCAGGCCCCTTGCCTTTATTCCCTGGCAAAGTTTTCAGTGCTGTTAAAGGGTGCCTGATAGCAACAGCATTCAAGCAGAACAGCTTTAAACCAAAGGTTTTGCAGCTTCTCTCGTGGTTATTAAACTACTGCCTCAGATGCTCTCTTCTTGAAGCTGGTTCCACAGGCAAATCCAGGAATGCTTCAGTCTCTCACTCTTTTGCTCCTCTTTGAATCTTGTCTCAGAAATCATTGTCTCTGCACAGTCCCACTGAAATGTGATCATTCCCCAGAGAGGTCTCACCTTGAATGTGCCTGCCCTCCATGCAAAATTTCACTTCTCTGCTACTGTCAATGCCAGGTGGATTTTTCCTCCCCTGCAGCAGGAGTGTTCTTTTTGGTTTCCTGCTTTAAATAGGTGAAGAGCAAAGTGCCACCTTCTAATGTGCCCAGAGAAAAGTCCTGGAGTTTGCCTGGTGATGGAAAAGAGATTGGAACAAAAGAGTCATGGGGTTTTGAATTCTGAAACGAAGAAATTATTCGTAAGCTTGTTGAAATATCACAGGATTTCATGGATTTGCACAATGACAGACCAGCTAAGAAGATAAATACTCCAGTGCTTGTCTGTAGGGGCTCAGCCCATCCTGCTTTCTGCATTTTCCCCATCTCAGCTTCCTCACTGCTCAAGCTTCAGTGCCAGGGAAAACAGATGCTAACACCATGCACAAACTGACACTACAAAGTCAGGATCAGACCAACACTTCTCCAGGCTAAAAACCTGTTCCCACTGCCACTTTTCAAGACATGGAGAATTCTGCATCAAGCCTAATGAGTGTGTGTTTTAAAAGGTATCTTCTACTTCAGTTTCTGAAAGCCCTTGGCTTTCAGACCCTGGGACTGTTTTGATATTTAGCTAAAAAACTGGTTCTTCTTCCCTGGAAAATTGCTGGTGATCTCCCATAGTCTGCATGCTAATGTGCAAGGAAAGGACACAAGATGAGCACAGAAATCAAGTTGCTGTGGTGACAGCAGTAACTCAAGCAAGCAAAAAAACCCTGCATGAGAGGGTATAAAACCCTAAGGACCACATCAGGAGAAATTGAGCAAGACTGGGACTCTGCCATTCCAAAAGGCAGAACATTCCCACCTGAGTGCAGGCTGCCTGGCCAGCAGAGACCCCTCAGGGGCCTGCACATCTAGAAGAACACCATGGGTGTGTTACCTGCAGAGTGAACAGAGCCATCTCACAGTGTGGACATGAGCAGAGACAGTTCTGGTGTGCCCCAGAGCAATGTTCATGAGGAAACACGAGTCAGTAACCAGGTAGAAAAAAAAGAAGTCAGAAGATTTAGGATGGCAATGAAAACAAATATTATCTCATTTTCTGAGCCTAAAGAACTTCTTTCTCCCCTGTAAGAACCTCAAGAATTATAAACCCCTTGCTATTCAGAAGTGCAACCTCCTGCAGCACATAACTCCCTGCAGTGGTGTCATGTCTTGTTGAGCTTCCCAAAAGCAGAGCTGCTAATGAGCCCCATCTCTGCTAATGACTGCAGAGCTCAGCACTGCAAGACCAGCAGGCTTGGGCACCCCAAAATCCCTGACAATGTCTCACCAGCACACACCTGTCCTATAGAAACAGAGCCTTGGGCACCCCAAAATCCCTGACAAGGTCTCCCAGGATACACCTGTCCTGAAGACACAGAGCCTTGGGCACCCCAAAATCCCTGACAAGGTCTCACCAGCACACACCTGTCCTGGAGACACAGAGCCTCGGGCTGAGCACGTCTGTCTGTGTTAGTAGTGAGCTCTCTTTGCTTTTTTTTCTGAACTCTTAAACACCTTATTACAGGGTTTCATCTAGGAAGTGTTGTCTGGGAGCTTTTTGTCTTTGTGTGACATGGGTGATCTCAGGTTTTGACAAAGGCAGATTACTGCCTATTGCAGTCGCAGGGAGATTTAGAGTGTGACTCCATATAATGGGGGCAGCACAGAGAAGAAAGAGTCCTTGCCACTAAAAAAGCACAATCTGCTCTTTTCTCTGAAGGATAGAGATTACTGTCCTCACCTGGGTGTTCTGGGGTGTATTAGAGTTGCCCAAGACGACACAGGAAAACTATCACACAAACAAGAACAATATAATGTAATATTTTCCCACCACTTCTGGGAGAAAATTTAGACAGTGGTTGCCAAAAATCAAAGGAAAACTCCCAAATTTACAGTTTCATCCTAAATAAATAAATTCTTTGCTCAGTTGAAGGCTGTCATTTCAGATGACACCACCAAAATAGAGATGATTTGAGGAAGAATAAGGTAGCAGAGCTGAAACTCACTCTTAAAGAGGAAAACAAAACCAGATAAAAATACTTTGTTGCTCCCCTGCCAACCTCTATCAAAAAATAAGGCCGAGAAAACAAAAATTAACATCTAGCTCTGCCTGAGCCATCCTTGACTGATTCTGTTTGAAGAATTTAGGGACAGGTTGAATAACAGAGGCTCCACCTCCTATTCCAGTTTTTTTTTTTGCTATACTTAGAGACAAAATTCTTATGCTAATTTAAACCTCCCTTGTTTTAATTTAAATTCATTATTACTGATTCTACCCACCATGTACTTGAACAGATTATTCCCCCACTCTTTGAAGCCACTTAACACAATTGAGGACTGCTCTCCTTCAATTTTCTGTTTTCAGGAGACCCCATCCTTTCCATCTGCCCATACAAAAGTTCACTTCTTATGTCTACCATCAGCACCACACATCCCACTTAGACCATGTCTCACTGGTCCCATCCCTCTTGGATTGCAGTGCCCACAGGATTTGAAGGACTTCCCTGCTTCCTACCTACTTCTCCTCCCTTGTATTTGTGCAGCTGAAGGGTTCTGACCTGAGCCCTTGCCTTGGAGTGTGCTGTGCTGGGGTACCCCACAGGACATCAGAACCACGTTTTTGATGCATGTATTTCCTACCACACCCGGCTAGGTGACAATCCATGAGTTATTTAATGACCCCCACCCAGGTACCTCTTGCACAACTGTGGCTCCTCTGCCTATTAACTGAGAGAGTGACAAGCAAAGTTACAAAACCCTCAGTCCCTGTGCCAGCCCGGGTGGGCAACATCCCCAGGGAAGGAGATGTGAACATTTCAGACTCTGGACTGGTGGTTTAGGCAAAAACTGGTTTTGATTTCCAAACCTTGGGCACACACAGGGCTGCTGCTGATGCTCTCCACCTGCCTGGCTCTCAGTGCCAGTCTGCCTTTAGACATCACACTCTGCAAACCTGCAGATGGAGTTTTCCACAAGCAGAAGCTGACAGGGCAGAAGCTCGACGGTGGGATCTGCTGGCCATGATCCAGCAGCAATGTCCCTCCCTGTTAGAGGGGTGCAGGCTGAGCAAACAGGCAGCTAAAGCCATACTTTTGGAGGGTTTGGACACACCCCAGCAAGCTCTGTTTTCCCCTTCCACATGTAGCAGGCTCGTTGCAGGAGAGGTGTTTACTGGCATCCATCTATTGGTGCCATAGACAAGCAGCTACCAAGATGACACCACAGCCTCCAGACTCATTCCAGCCTGTTGCTTCACCACACCAGCTACTAAAACCAAGTGTCCTGGCTTCAGCTGGGATAAAATTCACTTTCTTCCCAGTAGCTGGAATCTAGATTTCGTATGGCAATGGTGCTGACAGCACACTGAGGCTTTAGATGAGGTTTTAGACTTCTGTTTCCCATGCTGTGCCAGTGAGGAGATGCACAGGAAGGCAGGAGGGGGCACAACAAGAACAGCTGACCCAAACTGGCCAAAAGGATATTCCAAACCACAGAAGGCCATGCCCAGTGTGTAAACTGGGGGCAGTTGGCCAGGAGGTGATGGTTGGTGGTTGGGGACAGACTTGGCAACTGTCAGTGGGTGGTGGGCAATTGCATTGTGCATCACTTGTCTGTCTTTGGTTTATTTTCTTTTCTTTTTCTTTACAACTTTTTTTTTTATTATTATCATTACTATTAATATATTTTACTGTGTTTCAATTATTAAACTGTTTTTATCTCAATCCAGGAGTTTGGGGTTTTTTCAAACTAATTCTCCTGATTTTCCCCCCAGCAGGACAGGTGGGAGTGAGCATTTCTGTGGTATTTAGCTGCCATTTAGGGTTAAACTACACCATGTAGGAAAGCCAAGGCATTGAGATCTATCCTGAAAACTGGCAATGGGACAGGAACAGAGCTGCACATTTACCTCTGCTCTCCCAGACTGCCTAATTTTGAAGCCAAGCTCAGTGCAGACCAAGCTATAAAAGGGATGGCTGAGGGATATATCAATGATGTTCTTCCAGCCTGCAAGAAAATTAGCTTAGAAAATGCTTACCAGCATTCCCTTAAGAGTGTCTTACCCATTTGACTTTGGAAAATAAGTCAGATCTGTTTAAACTACTATGTTGCAGCCAACAAATAAAAATACCTAATAAATATCACTACAGTAATAGCATTTTGGAGCATGCATTTATATCTCTTCTTTCTAGTTACCAAATATATACTCATTTCTAAATATTCAGGAGATAATTTGATGTTTCTGGATATGACACTGTGAACAATATTCTTCTCAAAGTGGTGGGAATACATTATGACTCACACATGACATCTGCCTAAGGAGTTATTTAAACTGGAGTATTTTATCAGGGGATTATTAATTTTGGTACCTAAATTAATGAGCATTAACCTGGGCGAATATCTAGAAAATATTACAAATGAGTGGGAAGGGAGAAAACCTACTTGGTGACTCAGAGCAAAGTTTAAAATATCACTTAAGTGGGTATAATGAGTACAGTAATGATAATTTGAAAACTTGAGCCAGATTATGTCTGAGGAAAAACCTATTAAGGGTAACAACAGTGTCCCTCATCACCACTACAGGTTCTGTGCCACCTTTTTTCCATCAGCTCAAGTTTGCTCTGATATGAGTGAGAGATTGTCACATTTTGAGGATACCTAAGCACTGAGTCTGAGAACCAGAGTCCACCAAAATAATTTCTTAACAAATGGGCAGAATTCCATTCCTACTCATACAAAAATAATTTTATTTGGCACCATGAAGGGACCTAAAAGAGGACCTGGGGTTAAAAATCAAACATGCAGCTTGGCAGGTGGCAAGAGGTAGTGATGATTTTCCACCAAATTTAGAGAATTTATGAAGCACACCGTCAGAGGGTGGTTGTGCCTCTCACATATGGGAATGTGTCTAATTAGAAATGTTTAACTTTGTCATCTTACACTTGGACTAGGCCACCCAGGGCTCAGAACATAGGTGCCACCTGGCAAGCTTTTAATGGGAACACAGCAAGCCCTCAGCTGTTTATAAGCACGACTACTAAACTGAACTTCCCAAATGTATTTCTTGTCCTTTATGAAAAAATAATGAAGTTTTTCTCTGCGAGTATTTATAGTACTTCATGAATTTGGGATGAGTACTAGCAAATAGTTTAACAGCCAGTGAAACAATAGTAAATAAATGCATAAATACTTGGACTTTACGGTGCAATGGTTTCTTGTCCCTTGGCTCTAATTAAAAAAGGGCAACCCACATGTCAGGCTTTGAAATGAGTGATCTTTTACACAACACAATCATTAACTTTTCAGGGACTAAAAAGATGCTCCTATTCTGTGTTTTTCCTGCCTTGGAAAAAAACACTGACTCATAAAGCATTAGGAACTACACTTCTGCTTAATTCATCTGGCAGCAGGAACCCCAAAACTCAGAGGCGGTGGGGGGCACTAGTGCTTGGAGTGCCCCTAAGGGCATGATCTCCAGGGATTCCAGCTTTGTTCAGCCAGGTGAGACCTGTGGTGATTTAAGCCTGGAAGAGAAAAAAGTATGAGGGGAAGCAAAATCCCTATTGGATGTACAGAAATTTCCAGAGCGTCACTGGAATTTTCTGCCACACAGAGCTGCAGAGGGAGATGTGCCCTGAGGAATGAGAACTCACTTTTCCCCAAGCCTTCCTCAGGCTTGGAGGTCTGAATTTCCCCACGGAAGGAGAATGGCAGCCCTGGAATAAACAGTGTATGAGGCTGATCTGAGCAGCCCCAGTCCAAAGCCTATCCAGATCTCCACAGCATGCAGAGCATCCTCACAGGACAACTCTGTATAAACACTTGGAGTACTAAAATTCAGAGCTTCAGCTGCAGAGTGCTAGATGTTGATTTAGACTCCAAAATTGCCCATCTCAGGTAGGAGCAGACACAGGTGGTGCTTGCAGTGCCCTGTCCTCCCAAGTGCCTCCTTTATTGGCACAGAAACAACCACAGCTTATTTGATTATTATAAACAAGATTTGTTTGCAATATCAGTGGCGGTGCCAAGCTTCCACAGAGCCTTGTTTCTTTTATGAAAATATATTGGTTTGATTTGGGTTTATGATTTTTTTTCCCTCTGAGTCATATATTTGCAGCATGAGGAACAGCAAAGCGTTCTCAAGGCAGGAAGAGGGGCAGAATTGAAGTGTGAGGCTGTGGAGTAAAGGCAATTTTGATATGATGCTGCTTTGTTGGACACAATTGCTTTTGAAGATGACGAGGCCTGAGAAAATGTATTTTAAAAAAATAATACCCAAGCACTTTCATAGCAGAAGCAGTAAGTGCACTAAGATAAAACACACAAAATCTCTCACAGGCACTTGTAAGTTTGTCACAGCTCCAGAGGGGAAATTGTTACTGATCCAATGACCTTCCTCCAAAACCACGCTGAGTTATTTTCAATATGACAGTGTGAAAACTAAAACCAAGATGAGAGCAGGATCCTCAAAACTACCTGTTATGCAAGTCTGGGCTCTGGTTTCAAAGTGCTTATGGTGGCAGGAAAACGACTGGCAGAGATTTTCCTTGCTGAGAAAGGCTGGGTGTTGGTAAAGCTCTAACTCTGCTCTTTGCATAGCCATGGTTGGATGCTTTTAGTAATAATTTTCAACCACTCATAAATATTTTATCTGAAAGCTGTACAGCAATCTCTTCTTAGCTTGCAAGCAGGCATTTGACAGCTTGCAAAATAGGAGGTGAGTGTGCAAGGTGGGCTGAGTGCCAAGTCTTGCAGGGAGCTGGGGCAATGTCCTTTAATATCCTGAAAATCCAAGCAGCCCCAGAAGGAGGCCATGGAATCCTCTGGCCAGGTCAAGTGCATTTTCACAGCTTACAGATTGAAGAAACCTCTTCCATCTTTCCACTGACCTGAGAAAAATCCATAATTAGCAGGGTCTGAATTTGGGTATCTATCACACAGTTTCAGATCCAGAGAGTTTTGACAGAAAATTCAGAAAAACTTGACACAACGGCTCCAGTTCAGGCTCAAAATGCAGTATTAGCACACACCCACTTGCTATGTTGTCTAGTCCTAAATAATTCCTGAAAACTGAGGAGTTTAAGTAATAGGCAAAGTGTAGGGGGGGAAAAAGATGCTGTTATAGAAAAGTGACTTTTCCCAAAGCACAACATGCCACCAGTTCAGTACTTCTGCCACAGCCAAGTCCCATTACCTTAAAGGAATAGTCCAGGCAAATCAGGACAAGCAAAGCCAGGCTAAGCAAAGCAAGTGGAGCTGGCAGAGCTGCTGACAGAGGCAGGTGAGTCCCAGCACCATCAGCACAATGCTGCAGTCCTTGCTGCAAGAGCAGCACTAAGCTTGCGCTAATTTTCACACTCTTTATTTTCCTCCCCTTCTCCTTGCATGGCATGACTTGTTAAGCAGTGTCCTGTCCAGAAGGAAGGGAATTAATAAGGTGCCAGCCTTTCCAGACCCCTGTTTTGGGGAAATCTAAATTTCCAATCTCAGCCAAAGCCCTACAGAGTGCTCACCTCCCCCCTCCCCATCTGACCCAGCCTTTGAAAGCAGAGCTGCCTGGCTTCAGCCATTAGGCTGCTAAGAGCCTGGCACTAACACTATAAATATCCCATATTCAAACATTATCATTGAGCTCCCAGAGAATAAACTACCTTGATTGAAGAATGGACTCATTAAGGGAGTGAAGTGACAGCTCTGAGCAGGCTCTGTTTGCAGTTTCTAAATGCATCTGCTCTGATGGGATTAAAGATGTGTTCCCCACTGGGAGCAAAGAATGGCCTTAATGCCAGGTCTGCCTCTGGCTACATCATTAAGCAATATGACATGACAGGCAGTGCATTTTCAGGGGTTTTTTTTTGCACATTCAGGTATGCAGTGTCATAATGGTCATAGCAAAGCAGTCCTGGCCCCCAAGAGCTGTGCTCACTGCACTGGTACCTATTAAACACAGCTCTCAGCCAAACACTGTGCATCTTCAATGCAATAATAGCAGGAGCAGAGAGCACCATTTTTTGCATGCCAAACTATTTTTGGGTGCAATTCATCCCAACAGCCTAAACCCCAAGCAAACAGGCTTTAGGTTGAACACACATAAGTCACTGTATCTATTTAAAAGGATTTGTGAGCAACCATCATTTCAGAATTGTTAACAGGCCAAATTCTGGAGAATTCCCTGAGCAAGTGCCATGCCAAAGCATTCACAGGTGGGAGTAGAGAGCCAGCAGTGACCCCACAGGGCTTAGACACATCACTGAGCACAACTGGAGCAAGCCAAGGTGTACATCCCCATGTGTATCACCCTTCAGGAGGCGTGAAACACTGGTACCTACATTGGCAGGGGACTCTGCATCCTCTGCTGCCACCTTGGTGGAGGTTTGCCCTCAGTTAACACCATTTCTGTGTGAGAGAGCCACCCATCATCACCAAAGCAAACAAAATGGTTTTAGAGCTGTTCACCTTCTGCTGCTGCATACACGGGGAAAAACCATCATTTTTGTCCATGCAGGAGGAACAAGTGCAAGCCCTACAACCAGGGAATGCCTACACATCCATGACTGCCAAAGGGAGCAGGACAGATCCTGGTGACTGGATTAAGGGTGGTAAGTCCACTTTAAAAGGAACAGGGTGGTCTTGAACCTCTCAGATTCCAAATGGCGGTGAAAAAAATTAATGTAGCAGGGTGTACCGCTAATGGCAGCTCTCCTTGCCTCTGGACTCACTACTGGCTGCAGTTGCTTGAATGTATTCATAACCTGTTGCTTACTCAAATAAATTTTTCAGAGCCGAAATTCTCCAAAAAATCCCTCAAGCCAGACACATAAAAATGAAGATGTTGAAAAATACCTTCAAGGTGCTTTCCAAAAAGCATGTACACTTTCTTCTGGACTGCTATGACTGCAAAATGTGAGCTACATGTTTCATATCTTCACAAACCCAAAAGCAAGTCTGGTCCACATGCAGGTTGGCTGTGTGATTTATATGCCCTATGTGGGCAATGTAGGAAAGAAAACTAAAAAACCAAAAAAAAAACCACCAAAAAAAAAACAAACCTGAAAGAGTCAGGTGCTCACAGCTGCTATAATATTCTGTCCACAGCAAATGTTCTCATCAAACAAGCACCCTTACTTCAAATTGTAAGGGCTTATACCATCCCAGCTATGAAATATGTAGGGCTTCTCATAGAAGCCTGGGGATTTTTCTAAGTTGCTTAAATTAATGCATGTGGATGGGCTTAGGGCTGGCCAGCCCAGCACAACCTGCAATGGGCAGCTTTAGAGCCATAAAATACAGGAAAACACCACCTGAACTATCTGAGGGCTTAGTACTCCATTTCTGAGAGGCTTAGCCAGAACACATAAAGGGTATTTCTCTGCTGGGTCTGGGATTTGTAACCAAAGTGTTTCCTAACAGTAAGAAATCACATAAACAGGAAAAGAAAAACAAATATGACCAATTAACCCCCCCGGTTTTTTTTTTTTTTTTTTTGGATGGAGTGAGAAAAGCTTAGATCACCAGCATTTTCCCTCATGGCTCTGCTCAAACAGAAATCTTCACTCCAATGTTTTAGTCAAGAGGTTTCCGTTTCTACCTGGGGGGACATTTACATCCACACAGACAATGAGCTCAAATGACACCTTGGGAAGCCTCCTACCCTATCCCTCCTGTATGTTTTTATCAATCACCCAGGCTGGTGAGCAAGCTCCCAACCCAATCCCCCACCATAGTACAGCCACAGCCTCACATTAAAGCATGAAAATTTAAACTCCTCCTGTTCTGCAATATTTACAAATCTATGAGAGTAATGCAAGCTAATGGCAGTTGTCTGGGGCTGAGGGGAGCTGCTGAGCTTTCCACCAGCAAATCTGTTCCCATCTTTTATTTACAGGAATTTAAGATATTTCATTAGCCATAGAACAATTCACATCTCAAGACAAGTGAGGCCACACAATTGTACCCAGTAACTCCCCAAATGCTCCCACATTTTTGTAGGAAATGCAGAGGCTGAAACTTTTCATGCTAGAAGGCCCCAGTGATGAAACCCAGCAAACAACCCTACTGCAGAGGGTCCCACCCAGGCTGTGCTACACAAACCCTCCCAGGAGGATGTCCTGCTGTGGAGGCAGGAGCTGGCCCTGCAAAGCAATCTGCCTCTGCACCATCATAATCTGAAAACTTTGACAGTCCCTTCTCTGCTGCTATATCCTACTGGCATGGGAACCACTTTGCTAAATTAATATCTGTCCAAATTTTTCAAGCTTATGCAATATTGGATAATCTTTCAATTTTAAATTGAGGTGGATTTTTAAAAAGCTGTTTAAGTTCTGTGCCACTCAAACCATTTTTACACATTTGCTGTCATGTTCCTAGAAGCAGAAGAGCCACATTGCAAAAATATTCCAATTTCTTCTATTCACATGCAGCTTTGTGTTACAGGTTCATTTGGCAAGAAATGCCAGTAATATGCTTCCATCCCTGAAAATATTCATCTGGTGGGAGATGGCCCAACTCCTTGCCGTGGGGTTGGGCTAAATGATCTTTAAAGGTCCTTTCAACACAAATTATTCTATCATTTTATGCTGGGACAGACTCTCTGCCATCAAATGGAAAAGTGATTTATTTGATAACCTCACAACCCACAGCACCATCACCCTTTCTGAAAATATGTACCCTTTTTGTCACTGTCATATTTTCTGGAAAAATCCCTTGCCCAGGATTTCTCTCCTGGGAAGCTGAGAAGCCTCAGAGAAAAATAAAAACAGTAATTATCTGATTTGTTTCTCCTGTGTTTTGCTGCTTTGGAATGTTGTAGGTGATTGTTTCATTGGTTTCATGTAAATTGTTTTTACTTATTGGCCAATCAGGGGCCAAGCTGTGTTGGACTCTGAGGAGAGAGTCACAAGTTTTTCAGTAGTGTCTTTTAGCCTTCTGTCTGTATCCTTTCTGTATTCTTTAGTATAGTTTAGTATAGCATTCTTTAATATAATATAATATCATAAAATAATATAGCCTTCTGAGAACATGGAGTCAGATTCATCATTCCTTCTTTTGTCTGAGAACGCCACAAATACAAGACCTTTAGGGACCAGGCAATGGAGAGAATTGCCAGCGTATTTCGTGCCACAGGCAAACTACCTTCCTGAAAATGCCTTGCTTGCCTTGATTCCATTTGCTGTCACAGAGGATAAAGCACCCTTTGGGAAGAGGATGCTGATGCTACAGAAGCAATGAGATAAGTGTGTATTTACCAATAATTTATTATTTATATAGGATGACAATCCTCTTGTCTGAGGATCTTCAAAAACATGAAGCTGAGAAACAGTCAAAGTTTTCTAATTACAGAAAGCAAGAAGACTCATAGCATTTGAAATGGATTGGTTTTTAACAAGAACATTTATAAATCCAGAATACATAGACAAGGCATATTATGGGAACTCAGAAACCTCCTTAACTTCAGCTGACTTTTGCTTTCTTTATAGAATTACCAAGGCTGCTCTTCCTTCCTCCTTGCCTTCTACATCCTTTGTCTCTTCAGAACTCTTCAGAAACACTTTGAGAGCCCAATGCACAGGATATGAACCACATAGCACAGTGAGCCCTCTTCTTGATTCACCCATAGATGTTACTGGAAGGAAACAAAATATAGCCTCCTCATTAGCATATGAGTTATTCCTGGAAGGCTCAAAGATTTTCCCATCAAGCTTGGACTGTTTTGGTTTAAAAGGTTTCAGCAACATTCTGCCAGCTTTTCTCCAGCCCAGTCATAACTTATTAAATGAAACTGCAAATCTACTTTAATTGCTGTTCCTTTCCCCGATCTCCTCCTCCTTAAGGGGTTCCAGAATAATCATAAATTTGCTTTATTCTTGCTTAAAGCCTTAGAGCTGTTCTCTGCCTTCCCGACATCAGAAATTCAGGTAAGCACAGTCAGCCTTCAGGAAACCATCTGAGATGGACAAAACTCTGTTTCCTCATCTTGGAAGATGCACAGAGCAGAGCAAGCAGGTTACCTGCACAGGACAGGAACTGCCCTTGGTGCACAGCCTACATGTCCTTGGCACATTGGCCTCAGCAAATGCCAAACCCTGCCTCAGATTAAAAAAAAAAATCACCTCATTTATGAAGGAGATGCCTTGCAAGTTCTGTGGGATGTAGCAGAGCTGGCTGAAACTTCCTCCCCCCTCAAATAAAGACCAGTCCTGCAAAAGGGTGCACACATGGCAGAGCTCTGCTGAGAGTCCCATGAGAGAGCTTGGGAAACAATTATCATACAAGAGGAAATAGCAGAGGGAATTGCTCTGGGAATATCCTGCAGCTGTGAATACAGCAGCAGTCCTGGCAGCCTGGGGAAGTGTTGCCATCCCTGCCTGCTCAGTGCTGTGGAAGAGCTCCAGCCAAATCATACCCTGCTTGGTGTGCTCGGTGTGAGTGCTTGTGACTGTCACTGCCACTGCACCAGGGAGCTGTCAGCTTCCAAATCAGGCTGGAATTTTCAGAAGATGGGACTATTTTGACTCTTGCAGTGTGTCTGGACTGTCGTAGGAGAAATCCATCTCCCTTCACTCCTGTGTGTGCTGGACTTCCACATGGAGGTCCCATTCCATCTTTGGGTTCCCTGTGCTCAGGAAAATTCAGCTGCTGGGGCTGGGCTGGATCTCAGCTGGCTCCAGCCAAACCTGGTTGTCAGAAATCACAAAAAAGGAGAGTTCTGGCCAGGGCCACTCTGCTTGAAAACACACACACAGAGCCAAATTCTGGCACTGACACACGTCTGAAATTTGGAAGACTGGAAAACCTGGCCTTGAAAACAATCATGGCTAATTAAAAATGAAGACGCACTCCTGAGCCAAGTACTGAGGTGGGGAGACATTTCTGTTGGATGTTTTACCCCATCCTGCACCCAAAATGATTCTGCATTATTGGTTTAAAAGAAAAAAAAATCATCCATTTTCTCTCAGTTTACCATTAATTCTTCAATTTGTTTACAAGGCAGCAAGTGAAAGACTCTTTCTACAAGGAGCTGAAATGCTTACAGATCACTGTGAGTTCAAAGGATGTGTCATGGAAATACATTGGGGAGAATTACTATTTCTCATCAGTGGGATAATTGCAGGCAATCCATCTGAAGGTTAGAACACAATATTTGGAAGAAGTTATTGCTTCTACATTTCTTTATAGTCTGACATGAAAGATCTGAAACTTCTGCATGTGACTCAAATATGAATAAAGCTCATAACAAAACAAAATAGAGGAAAATGAAAAATTCCTGGCTGAAATAGAGGCATCTGTGCTGTCGTTAAATTACATTTCAATTTTCAGCTCATTTGTTTATTCCTCCAGACAGCTACTGACCGTGTTCTAGAGGATCTTAACTTTGTTGAAGACCCCTTGACTTTGCTGACTTTTAATTGTGCATCAGGGACACTTTAAACAAATCAGCCATTGCTATTGGTCAGTAATGAAAAAACATTAGAGGAAGATTCAAGCAGCATCTACAAATTGAGGATGCATACAGAGATCTGCATTCCCCATCCATGGTGCAGGCAATTCCTCTGCAAAGTCAAAGCCTACCCAAGGGTCTTGGGCTACTTAAACCAGGTTTGCCAGAAGCTCTCACAACTTTTTCTGTGTGGGCACTCCTGTGGTGACTGAACCAGCAGAAACATGAGCAGATTGTTGTTTTGCCAGGCATCATAACAGAGGAGCACTGTCACCATGATATTTTTATGAAAATCCTTTGCTAGGATTTTTCTCCTATTCTAGCTGAGAAGCCTCAGAGAATTAATGTAAACAATAACAATCTGATGGCTGTGGAATGTGGTCTGGACATTGTTTACCAACAGGTGCACCTTTGATTGGTTCATGTGAGTTGTTTCTACTTAATGACCAACCATGGTCCAGCTGTGTGGACTCTCTGAGAGTCACAGGTTTTTGTTATTCATTACTGTCCATTTCCTTTCCAGCTTTCTGATGGATCCTTTCTCTCTATTCTTTTTAGTATAGTTTTAGTATAGCATTTAATATAATATAATATCATAATATAATAAATCAGCCTTCTGAAACATGGAGTCAAGATTCTCCTCTCTTCCCTCGTCCTGGGACCCTCGATCACAACCACATTTGGTGAACCCCGAGTGTGTGGCATTGATGGTCACCACAGACCACAAACTGAACTTACCTGGGAAGAAGAGTAAGACAGATTTTCCTTCTCACCCCCAAGAGTTCACCTCTTACAGTTCAGTCTAAAAGTCCCTCTCTGGAATCCACTAAAAATATTACTGGTACTCATATGAGCTTTTCCTCCTTCCTGCTTGAATTATGTGTAAGAGGTCTCTTCATCTTCAAGGCCAGAGTGGTTTCTTTGCTCAGACCTGGTCTCTGAGCACAGAAGTCCTCTGGAGTTCAGGGCCTAGGAGTCAAAAAGCCAGGCCATGGAGAAGGGCCCAGAAGAGCTCTATTTCACTGATGTCATGCTAAAGCAGGGTGGCAAACAGCAGTCAATCACCTCAGAAATGCTGACCAGGGTTCTGCAGATCTCAAGAAATGCATGTCCAACACAAATGTGTTGGAAGAGACTTAAACAACCTGACATCCTCCCCAGCCTTCACTGCTCAGCACTTATTGCTGGTAATTGCTGCAGATTCTTGCCTTCAGCAATTTCTCACCCAAGCACTGCTGAAGATACTGACTCCCACCATGCTGGGGGAGCACAGAACAGCCTTGGGCACTAAACACTTCCCAAGAACATCCCCCAGCAGATGGCATAAATGTAGTGAACTGTGGATAGGAAAGGGAATCCCCAGGAGATGCAGTGACAGCACAGACACTGCAGAGAAGATCTTTTTTCTGTGTCCTCACAATGCATTTCCATACAGCTCACAACTTTTCTCTACTTAGTGTTTGGGACTTGAGCATCTCTAGGAAATCACACTTATTTGAGGCAGGGATGAGGAAGAGAGGAATAAATAGCATTTTCTGCTCTTGAAGAGAGATCACTGAGACACCAAAGGCCTCTCTCTACCACATGGGGTGAGAGATGCTGCTTTGTGTCAGCATATAAGAGCACCAGCAGGATTATATTAGCAGCAGCAGTGAAATGCCCTGACTTCTGCTGCCTCCAGGCCTCAGTTGTTCCCTTGCTTAGCTCCAAGGTCTGCACCAGGTACACAGCTGTCTCCTAACTCCTCTGGGCTCTGCACACTGGGCTGCTCCAAGGGCTGAGACACCTCCAGCCATCATCATGAAGTGCCTCTCAAGTACAAGATCACAGAGAAGGATCATAGACATGGAAGAAAACAGCTTTCTGTGCCCAGCTGGACTACATCAAACCACCTAGCTACATTTCAAAGGTGTTTTCTGCCCCTTTTCTGAAAGCCACCTTCTCATACCTCCACGCCCATGGGCACAAAAATCCCCAGGGTTTGCAGACATGCAAGTCAGCTGCTGGACAGCAGAGCTCCAGTGCTGCAAGGTCTGTGAAGCTCTGCCCATCCTGGAGAAGTGCACAGCACCAGCACACCTTGGGTTATCACATAACACACTGGGGCAGGAGTGACAAAGCAGGAGGCAACCTAGCAGAAAACAATACAACCCTCAGGACTGAGAGGAGGAATCCTTTCTTCTGTTGGAAATGCTCATGGCTGGGTTACCAGACCAGCTTGGTGAGTCATGCCTTTAGGGAGCCTTTCACCTGAACCAAAGGCTTCAGCATCCCACAGCACCAATAACTCTATCCAGAGGGAAACCTGGAAAAATGACCAGAAGAGTGCTGGCACTAAAAGTGGCACACTGAAGTGAGTCACTCAATTAGCAGCTTCTGTGCAGTGTTTAGTATCCACAGAAGGGCTGTCCTGTCTCCTGAGTGACTCGCAACATGAAAGAACGTCACATTGTAGTGATCAGTCACAAAGGTGAATAAGCAGCAGTGGTTTTGTCCAGAGGCTGAGTAACAAACCCAGCTGCACATCAATCTGATCCATGGCCCTGCTCCTTTCCATTTAGTTAAATGAGCACTACTGAGTGTAAGCCCAGTGTACCAGGCAGGGTGGAGATCAAAGAGCAGCAGAAGGGGAGGTTTCCACACACTCCTTGTAACTCTACTACTGCCAAACCCCTATTGCAACACTTGTCTGACTCCAGACATGCTTCAGAAGATCACAGGAAAGAAACTGCACAAATTCTACCTACAGAGACTTGGATGTACTGGGAAAAGGTTAAAAAATATTATTTTAATTCAATATACTGTTTTTTATCATTTTTTTCTGGAAATGAAGTGTGTCCTTTCTCCTACCCCTCCAAGTTGTCATAGAGGGGTAGGAGAAATCCTGTTATAAAATAATAGGACTGTTTGGGTTAGAATGAACATTAAACACCATTTATTTCCAAGCCCCCTGCCATGGTCAAAGTGTCTTTTCACCACACCAGGTTGCCCAGGCCACATTTAGATGAGGGCATTTAGATGGAACGTGAGCATTTCCACAGATGGGGCATCCACAGCTGCTCTGGTCCACCTGTTCCAGTGCCTCACCACCCTCACTGTCAAAAATTTCTACTTAATATCTCATCTAACTCTACCCACCTTCAGTTTAAAGCCATTGCCCCTTGCCTCTCAACACATGCCCGTGTCAAATTCCCTCTCCAGCTCTCTCCCCACAACCTCTTACTGTAACTCAAGAGCAGAGCAGCAGCAGGAACTTCAGAACAGCATAACCAGGGTGAGCAGGGAAAGCAGTAGAGTTTTGTATCTTAAAAAGATAAAGCTGCCACACACCCTCCCACACTGCAGTTCTCTCAGAGGTCCTGAAAGCTGAGTGCAGCTGGTGGCTGCTTGGGAAGAGCTGGGTTTGCACAGCATCAGACAGGAACTCACCAGGCAGAGGAAGAGTTTGTGCTGTCAAGGCACCCTCCAGCTAAGCCATAAAATCCTCCTTTTTCTCTCATTATGAGGAGAAGAATGGCTTTAAGAAGCACCCAGCATAATGGAAGGGAGAGGGGTGTCTGGGCAGGTGGGCACTGCCTTGGGCAGATACAAGATCCTTCTGTGGTGGTGTATGTGTTTGATGTCTCCATGCAATGTAGGAAGGCAGATATGGATTAAGTGTAATGTCACATCTCTGCTTTCTTGGTAAAGGAAAACTCAGAATTTCATACCACAGGCAATCAAACTCAGAGAAAAAAAAAAAAAAAAAAAAAAAAAGAGAGAGAAGGGAAAAAGAAAAAAAGAAAAGCAGAACCCAGAGCCAAGTTCTTCAGCACTGAAAGTTTGACTCTACAACCTTAGTACTTTTGCTTCCCCATGTAAAGACATGCAAATACAGATAAAAATACTGCAATGATGCTGATAAAACCTTTACAATGCTGTATCTGGGGTGATCACATTATTCACAGGTTAGCAAGCTTTACATGAATAATGCAGGTCATTTGGTTGATTTTTTATTCAACTTTAATACAGCAGTAGATAATGGCACAGCATGTCATAAGCCCTTTAGAATTCTACTTTAATGTCTTTCCCAAATATTTCTGACTTAGCATTACAACAGTTACTTTCAGCTCCAGAGACAAATTCTCTGGAATGCATGAAGGCAAATGGACAGAACTCAGAAACAGCTTCAAGATAAACTAAGAAGCAAGAAAAATCCTTTTTTCACACTTAAAGACTTTGAATTCACTCAGAATTTCCAAGGATAATGATGATTTCTCCCCTTCAACAGCACACAAGAGCCAGATCCATCTGCAGAGACGCTATAATCCAAACCAGCTGATGTTGCAGTCTGGTGTTCCAGAGAAGACACCTCGAGGTCTCTTTTCCGCTCCCCCATCCCCATCTTACAAATTGATTGAGATGTGAAGGCACAAGATAAGGGCTTGTTGGGCTTTTTTAATCAACACTTGAGACAAATGAGAGTCTGTAAATCCCATTGTTTTGTTATTAGTGCAGGAGTCCTTTCACATCCAGCACTATGTTAGATTGGAATTTAGCCTGAGCTCTTCCATTCCACATCAGTGCCTTCAGTCTATTAATTAGACAGGAAAAACCCTAACTATTCTCCTTTATCCAGACAAGCTCTCACTTTGATAGATTTCTGAGCTAACTTTAAAGAGTTGCACAAAAGGCAGCTCCAAGGAAGGCACCAGCAGTGCCCAGTGTGTGCTTCAGACAACACCTCACATAAAAATGCAGGCAAAGACTGAATTCGAAAGAGCTGCCATGACCTAGTTTCATGTCAACCTTCAAAAGACCCCAGTGTGTGCATTATTTCTACATTTTTACTTGATTCAGAGAAAACCAACGCTTTGTTTCTACCCCCAGCAGAGAGGCCAAGGCAGTTTTGGGTCACTACCATGTGATCTCTCTATTAAGTGATGGTCTGAGGTATTGGTTTTAGGGCAGTCTTTCCTTTGGCTGAGTGCAGAAGGAATCATGTCTACAACACTACAACTCTCCTGTGCCTGTTCTGCTCAAACCCAGATTACCCTCAGCCTTTGGATAAATCAAGTTTTCTTCCTGCTTTTCTCCATGTAATGGAATCAAACCCCAGAGATTTTCAGCAGACCATGCCTAAAAACCAGGATCTCCAGAGTCAAACCATCCCAACTGTGTTTTGCCAGTTCTTATTCAGTACCAAATTCTTATCCAACCTCTGCATAACAAACCACAGGAGCACTTTCCATATTGCAGGATAATAAGGCAGATGAACAAAAAGTATATGTAAGCAGATTATCCTCAGGTAGGAGAGTTGCTCTATATTCAGGTTTTGTTGGCAAAAGCAACACTGTGCAGTTATGGAGCACACTCTTCCAATTCTTCCAACCAGAAACAAGATAATTTGGATCCCATATACCATTAGTCTGAGTATTAACAATCCCAAAAGAAGTCAAAGGGAGTATAGCACTTGTGGAACAGCAGTCAGGCCCATAATGTACCAATTGCTCATTCAGCATGAGATGAAAGTATTTGAGTCTTTAATGATTTGGTTATGTTAATTCCACCTTCAAAAGATCCTTAAGCTACAGGGAGGAACATAGGGTACTCACATAATGCTGCAGCTTGGATCTTTTAATCTCTTCCTTAACACAGGCCACGTATTTACCAAAATGCAGTGCCAAGTCCAAAAAAAAAAAAAAAAAAAAAAAAAAGGTTTTGAGAAAAACTTCTCTAGAAAATGTTAGTGACCTTAACATAAACATGTACATCTTATAGGAAAAGCTTTAAATAATTTTTTGTTCAACCAGTCCCAAGTATCCCAGATTTACACATCCACTTAAACAAAAGCTTCAGTCTTTACATCCTTATATCTCAGACTTAAAAATAACAAGATTTAAATAGAGAAAATAAGTATCAAAATCTGAAGACTAGTTTGAATGCATTTTTTGCAGTGCTATAGGTGTATGAAGTACAGAGAGAAACATGAGTTTATGCATCACAAAAATAACCAGTCTGTTTAAAAGCCTTCATTACCTTGGCCACAAACTTCTTGAGGATTCCATCATATTTTGAGTTGTTGCTTTGCCTGTGTTCATTGTTAGGAGGAGATCTCTAAGAAAGAAAAAGAAAGAAAGAAAAGAAATAAGAAAGAAAAGAAAGAAAAGAAAGAAAAGAAAGAAAAGAAAGAAAAGAAAGAAAAGAAAGAAAAGAAAGAAAAGAAAGAAAATGTGAGTTTCAGCTTTCTGCAAATCTGATTGTTGAACATTTTCAGCTGATTGCATTATCCCCTGGCCTAAGCCAACTAATTGCTTTGGTTCAATTGGACGATAATTGGATTGTTCCCTATAGTTGTGGTTCAATGCCACAGCATTGTGCTGTCGATAATACAGTAAAAGCCTATTAAATCCATGGCCTTGCTGTGGAGAATGGTACCTTTAAAACAGACATTTGCTTCTATTGCACATATCAATGCTAATTTTCTTCTTAATTAAATCATAGGAAAAGGGCATTAAAAATGCTACAGCAGAGCGAAAGAGCAGAAGTTGTGCCCCAGTTTCCTTCCGGACAACAATTAAAGAAGATCTTTTTCTAAGGTTTCAAAAGGTCTCAAAATTCCGAAGAGTTTCATAATTGTAATTTAGACCTGGAATTACAATCACATTGTAATTTTGCCTAGAAAACTTGTATTTAAGGAATTGCATCCCAAATTATTTCCTGTTTCTTGTGACAGCGGTCAAAAAAAATTCAACTTGAATTTGGAGCTTTAACTCCATCTTTCTCTTTAGTGTTTGCCAAGAAAACACAGGTTTCCCTGAGTGCCCTGTAGAATGCAGCACACCCCAGAGGGTAAACTGTGCTCCAAGTGAGCATTGCTAATGCAGACCTTTCCACTGCAAAGGTGGAGAAACTGACTTTTTTCACATGGCAGTGATTCCAGCCATTGCAGAGCCCAGGTCCTCACCAAGGTGTGAGCAGGGGGACTCTCAGGTGGGTGAGGGTGAAGCACCCCTTGAGAAGATGAGCGGTAGCTCAAGTGAAAGAGCCACAAATTTAGGTGGCAATTCACAGCCCAGATTCTGCAGAAAACCCACCTGTGGCCTTTCCACCCTCCTCCCTCAGGCTGCTTCTCCTTATCAAGACACTCAGAACTGGGGCTGAGGCACAAGCTCACAGTACCTGGTCCTGACAAGGCAATATTAATTCTGGCCAAAAAAAGTTCTCAAATACAGCTAATTTGAACCAGAAATTGTTATAGATGTCCATGACAGCAGGCAGCCTGGGACAGCCTTTGTCATAAAGTTTAATGTAAGTTCAGCTCAAAAAAAGTCTCTAATGTTTCACCATTTTCAGGAATCCTCTCAGGGCAAACATGCCTGTGTTCATTTCATGCTTGAGAAGTGTTTGTCTCTGTAATAAATGAGAGCTTCAAACCCTCCTGCACCACCTGAGATGAAAACTACCTCCTCTCTGAATTTCTCTTGTTAGCACACTGCGGCACAACTGCGCTTAAACCTACCCCTCTTCCAAGAGCAGACATTGAAGGTCTCTAAAACCCCTGCATGAGGTGATTAATTAGATGATTATTCACACACAGAGCTTAATCCCAAACCCAGGGAGACCTGTGGGAGTTTACTGACTAACGACCTGCAAGTTGCTACCTGGAGACTCCCCAAAGATTAATTATGTGCCAGATCTGCTCAGATTATGGGCCTGATTTACAACACTGCTTGGTATTAAGCTTGCCCAACTCTTTCTGGTTTTCAGTTTAATGCTAAATGTTTGTGCTGAAGCATTCACGTTGTTGCTTCAAGGAGCGCTTTTGGAGAATGTTCAAAGCCAACTAGCTTAGTGGCTTTCAAGGAGAAAAAAAAATTTAAAACAAGAAAATAATGTGAAGATGGTGGTCCCTGGTGCCACACCTGGGGGAAAGGAAGGATTTTTATTTGAAAGCCTCGAGCTGCAGGATATCAGCAAGTAGAAAAGGGGCTAAGAGACACCAACAGCTGTTCTTTCCTTCAAGATCCACATTTGTGATTTTTGGTACTTCAGCTCCTACAATACTGAAGGACCCAGTTCTCAGCTCCCATGGAAGATGACACTTTCCCTGCCAGTCCAAGGGGACAGCACTGTGGGCAGTTCCTGGGGTGGATGGGAGTGATGGACCTCTCAATCAACAACCTGCATCAGTATTTTCCTTCTGCCTGCTTGTTGTGGCAGGACAGGAGGTAAAGTTACCTCTGCAGGCCAAGGTAACTCACTCAGTGGCACTTGGTGTCACACAGACACAGAAAGGACACAGAGAGATGGCCTGGAGCAGTAAACTTCCTCTGCATGAGCTGTCTTCTCATGTATAAACCACCTGAAGAGCTGCCATTGGAGTATTCCTGAGGGAGCTTAACTTTCTGACTAGCCTTAATTGGGTCAGTACACCAGCAGCAGGATCAAGGCATTTGTAAGAGAATGGGTTCATGGCCCAGTGGTTTCTCTCTCAGCCTGTGCTTGGCTTCAGTCCACCAGCTGGACTACAAAATCCTTGCAGAGGGAGGATCCTGTTTCAGCAGTCCCTTGGGCTGGAATTTGTAAGTGAAGGTTGCCATAAGACCATTGGGAAAGGTAAAAGAGCATCTCTAGAACAGAGCCTGCCTCACAGCTGGCACAGATTACAGCCTGTGAGGCAGTCCTTCATCCCTTGAGAGTCTGCAGCAGGGAGAGTCTGGAAAGCCAGAAATAAATATCAGGGATTTCCCTAATAATAGGGTTACTCATCAAAACAAAGGGATTGAGCTGGATTCCTCTCCCAGGCAGGAAAAGAGCAAAAGTAAGAAGGAGCCAGTGAGCACACATAGGTACAAAACTGGGACTTCACCAAAGCTGCTCTTGCCAGTTTCTGGGGGACTTGGATTTCACCAAGCCTCCACATGCACTCTTTAACCACAGAATCCATGTCTGCAGAGCTAAGGGAGGCAAGGGGAGAACATCCAGGAGACAGATCTGTCTTTATCCCCACATAAATCCTTGTCCACCTCTGGTGCAAGACAGATGTAAAGGTCTTCCTGTAGAACACCCCTTAGACTGTGGACAGTATTTATTTTGTTGTACAAGACAGTCACATTGGGTCTACATCCTCCCACAAGCCCCAGAAGGCACAGGACAAAATACTGAAATTATTCAATAAAAGATGCTGTACAGTTCACATCAGGTACAGCAGACAAATACAAGGATCTGAGTGTCCTTGTTGTCCCTTTGCTCTTTAGCCTAAGTTGTCCATAAACCCCTTTGGTGAGAAAGGATGGTTTCCCAGGAATATGCTGTAGCACTACACACTCAAGTGCTTTGCATTTTCTCACAGCATTTTTCAGCCTCTGTTGAGAGCAGATCACAGGACTGGGCGGACTGTCCTCACCCAAGAAACAGGCATCCAGCCCTGCACAGGCTTCAAGTCCACAAATTAGAAACTGAATTGGGGAAAAGTGTCTTTCCTAGACTGTCTTGCTGATCATCTCCCCGACTTCAAAGCTCACATCTGTCTCGTGAGGTGAGGACAGTTTCTAACTTTAGTCGACCCAAATTACTCCCAGCCTTCCTCTGCAGCACACAGCAACACTGAGTCTTGGTATCATGCCTTTGATCACTGCATCTGGGAAATAAACTGGTGTCTCTGCAAAGGAAGCTTTACAGGCAAAGGCACAGAGGTGAAGCCCATGGCTGAGCCAGCTGTCATGAACAAAATGATTCTGCTTTGGAGAGGCAGCAGGGGGAACCTGAGCACAAAACACAACTTATGTGGAAGGTGTTGAGCTTTTGGGCACTCACACCTAAGGGCAGATCTTCACTTTAGTGAAGAGTCATGCTCTGGTTTTCCACAAGGTGGTCCTGCAGGTAGCAGAGACAATATTTCCTGAAGTTTTAATTAATAAAAAATGATTCAAAGACCTCATACAGCTGTTCTCAGTCCTGGAATACCTTTTAACTTCCTCAGAGATGGAAGGCTGGGACATTCTTCCTTTGTGTCCTGAAATCTTTCCCATCCCTCCTTGTCACAGTCCCCTCAACAAACACAGACACTTTGTAAATGCTGAATTAACACACTATTAATTCACCATTCTGAAAGAACCATGGTGTCTGGTTCAGAACAGACCTATGAAAATGATGCTTAGAATTAAAGAATTTGTCATTAAATTTCATCATTACCTATGAAAATGATGCTTAGAATTAAATAATTTATCATTAAATTTCATCTTTACCTATGAAAGTGATGCTTAGAATTAAAGGCTTTATGGCAGGATATTTATTATTCATATTTTTCTCTCAAATTAATTTCTAGTGTACTTTGCAGTTCTATTCCTGCTGAGAAGGTGATCATAGTGGTTGTCCTTCAGTATCAGGATGATTTTTGGTCATCCTCTACACTTAAAACTTTGCTGACTTAGCCACAATAGCAAGAAAGTAGCTAAAATTCTCAGGGACACTTGTGACTTTCACTTCTGTTATTTCAAAGAAAAATTAAACTCAAGCTAAAAAACAGAGCATCTTGCAAAAGGGCAAGGCCATTTTTAAACACCAGATTAGCAGAAGATAGCACAAGCCAAGCTTTTGCCTATTCATAGACACGACCCTTTTAAAAAGTGAGAAAAGGAAGGAAAGAAATTTTTGGGATTTTAAAAAAGTTTGAACTCTTAAACAGTAGGATATTATGTACCTGCTATTAAGCTCCATCTGGCACTAACCATGCAGGCAAGTGACAAGCAAAGGCAACTTTTTTTGGGGAGTGGTGGGGGGTGAGGCTGATTTTAGCAAAAGCTGTAGAACAAAAATTTGTTTGAAGTGCTTCTGCACAGCTTTTTGTCATGCACTTGCAATTTTTAAAACTATTTTAAGATATGGTGGTAAATGTGTTAAATAGGTCACTGTCTGTGTCCAGCACAGAGATAAGAGGCTGTTTATAGCTCCAACTGCAGAACTTTGGCTTTTGAGCTCAACTGGTAACTGCTTACATGGCAGGTCCCCAGTGCTTGCTCAGAAGGCAAAAATTACAGTCAGAAAAAATAAATAAATCTGACTGCTCTCATGTTCAGCCTTGCTCCAGCTCACCAATATTTCTGTATATGGCAGCCCTGGAGCTCTGGTGCACAGACACCACTGAGGAGCACATCAGTGATCAGTGGGAAAAGCAGTCCAAAAATGTTAAAGCATTAGGCAAGGAGGCAAACTGGATGATTTTTCAAGAAGACGATGAGAGAAAGTAGGTGACTTTTCTGCCAAAGAGGACTTGGGGTCTGCAGCTGCTCCCAGAAGTGACACTCCTTGTTTGATTCAAACAGGAGCTGCAGGAGCGGGTCTGAAGGAGACAGACACCCAAGAGGAGGGTGAAGCAGCCTCAGCATTGATCCAGCTCTGCCTAGGCCAGGACAAAACTGAAGACAAGAGCAATGTGACCATTGAACTGGTGTATTTCGGGGTAGGCACAGCCTTGGTATCCACCAAGGGAAATATTCTGGCCAAAGCACGTGATGGAGGAGGTGGCAGAGTGTAAAAGTGTTAAATGGCCCAGCACAGAGATAAAAGGCTGATTATAACCCCATGTACAGAGCTCTGGAGCCCAGAGCCACATTTCAAAGGGTCTACTGTCCTACCCAAGTGCTTTTACATCCCACTGAGATTACTCCTACCTCTAAGCTGGGCTAAAGCCTCACAGACTGTGAGTGAGACTTGTAGAGAGAGAATTATAAAACAAGGTCTCTACTTTCTCTCCCCTTGTGCCTCCCAGAGGAATTATTTAAAACAGGAGCCCTAAGTCGTGGTCTGGCCATGAAGAATCCATGATTGTCATGGCTTTACGAACTTCCAAGCCTTTGATGTGCTTGGTACCATTTGTCACAGGCCAGTAGTGAACCATCAGCCCATCTGTGTGCTGCACTGCTTGTTTGCCATTCAAGAGCAGGGGTTTAATCACCTCTCTGATTGCCCATGAATTAGCTAAACCACTACCACCTCCTGTGTGGGCCAGGTGTACCCACAAAAAGAAAGAAATCCAGGAGGTTGTGTTGCACCAAATTTCTGAAAGCAACATGGTGTCTGGTCCAGAAATACCTCATTTAACAAATAAATCCTGTGGGAGGTATCAGGGAGCACGGGCAGAAATACTTCAGACACTGAAACTGAAAAATTGCAGCTGATGGCTGAAATAAGCTTGTGAGATGTTTCAGAGAAGCAGGAGACCAAAGGATGTGGTGACTATGCAGGAACAAAGAATTAGAGCCATAAATCCTCTCCTCACATGCAGCCCTCCCTGACATAAAAATATTACAAAAAATACCCAAAAGTAATGCCTGTGGGTGGTGAATGCTGTTCTGGGTCTTCACATTTTTGCTGCTCCTCTGCCCTTTTGTTCCTGCTTTTGGGCACAGCAGAAGAAGCGTGGAAACAAATCAAGAATCAGTCATACACAGGAGGAGAAAAACCTCTGACAGCAGCTAACAGGAAGCAGAACATATGTTTACTGTCATCTTCCTCCCCACATTTGAAAGGCCACCTCACTTCCAAGGGGGAGAAAAATCCTTTTGCTGAGTCCCTTGGAAGATTGAAGAGCACCTCATCAGCTGGCTGCTGGCTCAGCTCCCAGGGGCGGCTCGTTTTCCTTCTGTGCCACCCTCCCCAGGGCTCTGATGGAGGCTGTGATTAATTCAGCTCTTTACTCGAGTTTAATGCTGTTCCACAGTCATTTTGTGCCAGTCGTTTCTCTCCCGTGGCAGAAAGCATCACATTCTCATGCACGCCTGTGGGCTGTTGTTTCAGATTGATGGCTCCTTGTGCTGGCAGTCCCTGAAACATCCCTTGCACAATCCCTATCCTGCCCCTGGCCAGGCGATGGCTCAGTCCCTGCTGCACAGGAGGGCCAAGAGCTCATCAGAAGGGTGGGACTGATCCAGGCTTGTACAGGGATATGGGACTGTTGGAACCCTGGATGCTGAGAATTTTAAATTTTCTGTGCTGAAAGGCACAGACCCCCAGGAGAACACTGCATTTGACTTGGGGCTGTGGAGAAAGCTTCCAAAATGGATTAATAGCACTGGGATTATGGGTGTGGAGTTGGTTAGAAGTGTGTGATCTCACAGGGTGAAAAAACATATATTTGGGGTTTTAGTATATGGTGATATATGGAAGCCAAGATGGAGAATTTTGGGTGTGGGTTAGATATCTTTTTGCACCTTCTTCACAGATCTGGGTGGTTTTCTCCAATTGGATGAAAGATGTCCACATTGCAGGTTTTGGGTGATCATGATTGGGTTAGAATCAAAAATAATATAGATGTCAACTGTTTATTGGGTAATTGGGACTTAAATTGCCTTGAACAGACACCATTTTAGGGCAATTTCTCAGCTTGTTAGGGAGAGCTCACATCTCGTGAGTTTGTAATAGATAAGGATAATAAACTTCAGAGTGAGACTTCAAAAACAATGTTTTTTGAGTATTACTTGCCCTCACCTAGGAGCAAGAAAGAGCCTGAAACTCCAGCATGGGACAACACAGCACCCTAACCCCAGAGCCCACAAACTAGAGCCCAGCTTTCACTCACAAACCCACCTGCACATCACTGTCTGGGGAGGCAGAGGGAGGAAAAGGAGGAGAGGAGAGAAGAGCAGAAGTAGCAATTTTCACTTCTGACACTCTCATTTGAACACAGACTGCTATGTAATCTCTTTATTCCACAACCAAACATTATCAACAAGCCTCAATTTACCCCACAGGGGTGACCTCTCCTACCCAAGCACAGTGCATGCATCCTGGACATCTGCACAACCACCCTACTGGGAGACCATGAGTTGTTCATCTGTGGAACAGGACCCAACTGGGATTCATTAGAGGCTGCAGGACCAGGAGGATTAAAACTGGACTGTAGCCATGATATTTTATGAAAAATCCTTTGCTAGGAGTTTTCTCTTATTCTAGCTGAGAAGCCTCAGAAAATAAATATAAACAATAACTATCTGATGGCTGTGGAATGTGGTCTGGACATTGTTTACCAACAGGTGCACCTGTGATTGGTTCATGTGAGTTGTTTCTACTTAATGACCAATCAAAGATGCAGCTGTGTCAAGGCTCTGAGAGTCACGAGCTTTTGTTATCATTCCTATCCTGTCCTTTCTAGCCTTCTGATGAACCTTTTCTTTCTATTCTTTTAGTGTAGTTTTTAGTATACCACTTTAATATAATATATATCATAATATAATAAATCAACCTTCTGAAACGTGGAGTCAAGATTCAGGTCTCTTCCCTCATCCTTGTCAGTTCAATCACACTGGACCATGCTCAAGCTTCAAGCAAATGACAGATTGCAGTTCTGGGGCTCCTGTGTATGACACAGCACCAGACACACAAAGCAAGGAGCACTTTCCTGTACTTAATTCCTTCACCAAATGTATAAATAGACCATGTATGTTTCCACCACTTGGTTCTCTGGTTTGTGTCTTTTTTTTTTTTCCCCCAAAGAGTTCCCTTGGCCACAAGATGAAGTTATCTGTGGAATTAATTATCCTGAGACAGCAGCACAGAAACAGAAGTGTACAGCCCTGAAGTGCTTCAAAAGTAGAAAAATATTAAGTCAAATTAAAAAGAAATATCAAACTTAAAATATTACATTTTAAGACAAGGGCTACCCACTTCACTCTCACACACCAGTCACCTCAGAGAAGAGCTTAATCTCACAAATGAAAGGAGAAAATCTTTCTGAGGGGCCAACCTTTCCCAAATATAATCCATCCATGTTTTCTCCTGTCTGCTTCAAAGTGAATGAAGGTTTCAGTTTTTGGATGAGTAGTTTTTACTTCATATTCTGGATACTGGACAGTACCATTTAGCAGCTCCACAGCACTGCTATGGTCATTTCTGTGTGAAATCAGAGCAGAAAGTACAAGGGACATTTGGCAATGTCAGAATTACACAAGCTTTCACACCTGGAAATTTATCTCAGCTGGGATAGGAAAACAGGGTCATCAGGACATCTTTCTGTTGTTGCAGGAAGATTTCAGGGCATTTCTTTTGCTAGAAGTTCAAATTGAACAGGTGCCTAAAAGATTTTCAGAGAGAGTAAGAATACAGGATTAAAGAAAATAAAAAAAACAAAACACCTTGAGCTGACAAATTCATGAGAGTATATGAAACAGAAAGAAAAACAATATTTAATGAGTTGTTATGGGACTTTGTGTTTTGCAAATCATCCCTGGCCATGTGGCAAGCATGACATGCCACGGCCAACACATCCACTTGTTATGGATGTTTGGCTTCAGGTGCTCAGCAGAAAGATGGAAGGTGTTCTCATTGCTACGAAATGAAAGCTTGCTAATGAAAAGGAGGAGAGGAGAGAAGAGCAGAAGTAGCAATTTTCACTTCTGACACTCTCATTTGAACACAGACTGCTATGTAATCTCTTTATTCCACAACCAAACATTATCAACAAGCCTCAATTTACCCCACAGGGGTGACCTCTCCTACCCAAGCACAGTGCATGCATCCTGGACATCTGCACAACCACCCTACTGGGGGACCATGAGTTGTTCATCTGTGGAACAGGACCCAACTGGGATTCATTAGAGGCTGCAGGACCAGGAGGATTAAAACTGGACTGTAGCCATGATATTTTATGAAAAATCCTTTGCTAGGAGTTTTCTCTTATTCTAGCTGAGAAGCCTCAGAAAATAAATATAAACAATAACTATCTGATGGCTGTGGAATGTGGTCTGGACATTGTTTACCAACAGGTGCACCTGTGATTGGTTCATGTGAGTTGTTTCTACTTAATGACCAATCAAAGATGCAGCTGTGTCGAGGCTCTGAGAGTCACGAGCTTTTGTTATCATTCCTATCCTGTCCTTTCTAGCCTTCTGATGAACCTTTTCTTTCTATTCTTTTAGTGTAGTTTTTAGTATACCACTTTAATATAATATATATCATAATATAATAAATCAACCTTCTGAAACGTGGAGTCAAGATTCAGGTCTCTTCACTCATCCTTGTCAGTTCAATCACACTGGACCATGCTCAAGCTTCAAGCAAATGACAGATTGCAGTTCTGGGGCTCCTGTGTATGACACAGCACCAGACACACAAAGCAAGGAGCACTTTCCTGTACTTAATTCCTTCACCAAATGTATAAATAGACCATGTATGTTTCCACCACTTGGTTCTCTGGTTTGTGTCTTTTTTTTTTTCCCCCAAAGAGTTCCCTTGGCCACAAGATGAAGTTATCTGTGGAATTAATTATCCTGAGACAGCAGCACAGAAACAGAAGTGTACAGCCCTGAAGTGCTTCAAAAGTAGAAAAATATTAAGTCAAATTAAAAAGAAATATCAAACTTAAAATATTACATTTTAAGACAAGGGCTACCCACTTCACTCTCACACACCAGTCACCTCAGAGAAGAGCTTAATCTCACAAATGAAAGGAGAAAATCTTTCTGAGGGGCCAACCTTTCCCAAATATAATCCATCCATGTTTTCTCCTGTCTGCTTCAAAGTGAATGAAGGTTTCAGTTTTTGGATGAGTAGTTTTTACTTCATATTCTGGATACTGGACAGTACCATTTAGCAGCTCCACAGCACTGCTATGGTCATTTCTGTGTGAAATCAGAGCAGAAAGTACAAGGGACATTTGGCAATGTCAGAATTACACAAGCTTTCACACCTGGAAATTTATCTCAGCTGGGATAGGAAAACAGGGTCATCAGGACATCTTTCTGTTGTTGCAGGAAGATTTCAGGGCATTTCTTTTGCTAGAAGTTCAAATTGAACAGGTGCCTAAAAGATTTTCAGAGAGAGTAAGAATACAGGATTAAAGAAAATAAAAAAAACAAAACACCTTGAGCTGACAAATTCATGAGAGTATATGAAACAGAAAGAAAAACAATATTTAATGGGTTGTTATGGGACTTTGTGTTTTGCAAATCATCCCTGGCCATGTGGCAAGCATGACATGCCATGGCCAACACATCCACTTGTTATGGATGTTTGGCTTCAGGTGCTCAGCAGAAAGATGGAAGGTGTTCTCATTGCTACGAAATGAAAGCTTGCTAATTATTACAACTCACCAAAAGAGACTTTTTAGTAATGTAAAGTGGTATTTATACATTTATTTCTGAACTGTTCACTTTCATTGTATAATTTCTATTATTTCCATGGTATCCAGAAGGAAATATCTCTATTTTATTGACTTTCTACTAACAAATACACAACCACACTTTACCCTCAGAAAAGCAATCACAGTGGCCAGGAGCACAGCTCTGCCTTTGGCATCATGTCAGTCTTTATGTATCTGGGGTTTGGTTTTAGTCCTTGACCCGTCCTTAATTTGGACTTTAAGTTGGCAGCCACAGATTGTTTGATGGCTTTTCTCTCTCCCATAAGCTTGGAGAGTTTATCTTTTTTTTTTTTTTTTTCCTAGTGGGAGGCAGGGGAGCTACTGGGAAAAAAGGAAAAAGCTTTGCTTGTTGTGTTTTTGCTATAGTTATTAAAAATCTTGGACCTTTATTGTTACTATATTTGATAAAAGATAAACAGGAACATAAACCAGTACCCATCTGGAATGAAAATAACCCTACTGCTTCTTAGAGGGAACATTACATCCTTCCTTGCATCCTTAGATACTGTCTAGAGCATAACTAGACACACGTCACATCTGTGCTATGTGCCACCATAATTCTTATTTTGGACAGAGCATTTTCTCCCTCCCTGCATTTCTCCTTTGTCCCCAGGAATGGATCAGCCAGGAGAAGGCTGACCTAGAACACAGGCTGGACAGAGTTAAAGAACAAAGCAGGGATTTATTAGAATAGTATAGGGAGTTAAAGAAAAAAGTAGGGATTTATTAAAAGGCCTCAATGGATCCACCTTGGGCAGCACAAGAGCCCAGCCAAGGCTACACCCAAGATGGACCAAAATGGTCACAAAATGGACAACCCAACACAAGTTCTCTCACTTTATTGAGTTCTACTGCATTTGCAATTTGGAGTTAATTGTCCAATTACAGTTTTAGGTTATGAATTCCCACCCTTCTTGTTTTTCTCTCTTCAGTCCATGTTGTTTATGCTCTTGGGCCTGAGATTTGGATCATTTGTCCTTGGTCCCCAGCTAGAGCAGGAATTGTTTTGTCTCCCTACTCTGTGCAGAGAGCTCACCATGCCCTAATACGAAGCTCAGAAGAACACACTAAAGCAGCACAGAATCTGAAAAATATAAAAGCTAAACCCTGAGGCATCACCAGCAGCAAAGCCATCTGCACAAACTCATCCATGTGACAAGTCACCACTAAAGTGGTTTCTGACCTTCCCCTTTCTCCTGCACTCCCAGCATACATCCCAGACCCCATCCCACCACTTGCACTGTAAGTCTGCACTGCATCAGTGGAATTTTGCTTCACAAAAAGGATCCAGCATGCCTCGACAGCTACTTGAAGTCTGAGTTTTACACACACCAGATTTTCCATGCCGGCGTGTTCTGGACAGCGTTAGTGCAATGAAGAGCATTCCAGGGGGAGCAGAACCAGCTCCTGCAGCAGGAATCAGGATGAATTTTAAGTATCAGTGTGAAGGCAGATTGTCTCCTCATCAGTCATAGCACTATAAATATTACTCTAATGTTGATTTAACAGGAAATTCTCCTGGTCTTGATCTGCAGTAGCAGCTCCTAGCATGCAGCTTCCAGCTACAGAAGTGCTCAAGAGTTCCTGAACTTACAATACAGGGACAGAGTATGATTTCCCAGGTTTGAGATTTCCTGATTAACACTGATCTGTAACACCTGGGTGGTCACAGAGAGCTGTGCACTCACTGTGAGGACAGGTCTTTTGGGAATTGCATGATCCCCTGAGCTCCAACACTACCACAACACTGAGGGTAGGACTACAGACAACAGCTTGAGCAACACTCAAGGTGACAACATAAACTGTTTCATCTGCCTCTTTTCCTTCCTGTGTTGTCCTTTCTTTTATATTTTTTCTCTTTTTTTCTTTCAATATGCAGAATTTTTTTTATTACCTTTGTGGTAAAGGGAAAAACAGATTTCTTATCAGTGAAGAATTCCATGTCAGAAATTCTATGCTAGGAAAACATCATGTAAGGCAATGAGGAGCTGTTATGAGCCCCAATATTGGACCAACATAACCTTAATACCTGCTGTAGCCATCACACCAGCACTTGCAGCAGCCAGAAGGAGCATGAGGCTCTCCTGAGCTCAAAGCTGCACTCTCTGTCTCCCTGACCCTTCCAGCTGGTGTGTGTCCTTTCACCTCCTCTCTCCAGAATGACCTGGAATTAACAAGAACATGAAATATTCTGGGTTTGACAAAGGGATCTGCACCCCAAGTCAACAGCCTGTCTCCTGGCACTGTGTGGTGATACCCAGAATCAATTTTGCATCATAGAGTCCAAACCACTGAAACAAACATAAAAAGGCAAGAGTCAAGAAACTGGATTTAAAAAAAGACTACACTCCATACAGGCCAAGAAATCCTTAATGCTTCATGTTATACATTAGAAAATCACTTTAGCCCAGGACTCACTCAGTGATTACAGCCCCATTTCAGGCCCAGATACCCAAGTGAAGCCCTGATGGAAGGTTTAGAAAAGGCATTTTAGCCACAGACAGGGAGATCAATCTGTTTAGTCTCAAAAGGGAGAGAGTGGGAGGCAACTTGATTACACTGTCTTCACATGGAGAAGAAAACAGGCTCTTAAAAGGGATTCTTAATCTAGGAGAGCAGCTTAACAAAATGCTCCTGGCTAGAAGCTGAGTCCAGACCAGTTACAATTAGAAACGAGACACTTAAAAAAAAAAAAATAAAAAATAGTCACCTTTTTAAGTGGTTGTGCCCACTGGGACAGTCTACTTGGAAAGTACAGCCTCCAAAGCAAGACTGGATACTTTCTGGCAGTTGCCCTTCTGTCACCCCTTAAGGAACTCAAAAGGGAAAGCCAGCTAGAATTTACCAAAATTTCACCTACCGGCTCCTTCTGAGCTTTACTGAGCCCTCAAAATAACTAAATTTTAAAAAAATTAAACAATCCTTGCTAACAATGCCAGTGCATTTCTATTTAGGGCCACATTTTCCTGGGCTTTAGCAGCATTTGTGCCTCCACCAAAGCTATCCCTGAAATGAAGAGACCACCAAAACAGCCTTTTCACTGCCTCAATCCCTTATCCCAGCTGGTTCTTGCCAGCTGTCATCCATTTTGGTGTCTGTTTGAAGTGGAAAATAAGCTGCCTTTTGCAAAAAAAAAAATTACATTTATAGCCTGCTGCAATTCTGTCCTGCTCCTACCACGCCATAGGCAGGAAGGGCAGAAGTGGGTTAAATAAATGCATGTACAATGGACAGACTTGTATTTCACTCCATTTATGACCATTCATAGAACCACAGTTTGGGAAAAACCTCTAAGATCATTGACTGACATGTTCACCACTGAACCTTGACCCTAGACAACACATCCACACATTTTTTGAGCACTTCCAGGGATGCTGATTCCTTGAACTGCCTGTTCCAACGCCTGACTACCCTTTCAGTGAAAATCTTTCCTAATACACAGTCCAAATTTTCCCTGGTACAACTTGAGGCTGTTTCCTCTTGTCCTGTCACTTGTTACCTGGGAGCAGAGACCAACCCCCAGCTTGGCTACAACCTCATCTCAGGGAGCTGTAGGGAGTGATGAGGGCTCTTCTCAGCCTCCTTTACTCCAGGCTGAGCCCACCCCCAATTCCCTCAGCTGCTCCTCATGGGCCTTGTGCTCAGGATCCTTCACCACTCATTTCTGCTGTTCAGCAGTGAGCACTGCTGGCATTCCTCATACCAGCATCACTCCGTATAGAGAGAGATGGCAGCACCACTCACAGGTCTGTGAAAGCTCTGTGTGACCCAGAAGGGCTTCAGCAGGAGCCAGCAGAGCTGCATGGCTGTTTCTCCTGGAACGTTCCTCCTGTATGCCAAAAAGAAAATTATGGCATGGGTTCCCAGAGAAATGAGATGCCTCAGAGAATCACAGAATTGTTCCAGCTGTAAGGAATTTAAAGACCACCTAGCTCCAGCCCCCCTGCCATCAAGAGGGACACCTTCCGCTATCCCAGGTTGCTCAGAGCCCCAGCCAGCCTGGCCTGGAACACTCCCAGGGATGTGGGGGCAGCCACAGCTGCCCTGGGCAATCTGGGCAGGCAAGTGGGCAAACAACTCCAAAAATATGAATGACAGGAGGACACAAGATATCTAATAAACTGTTTCCCTTCCTGCAAGGGTTTCAAAGGGAGCAGTTGGGTGGCCAACCAGTGTCAGATCCCATTAGTGATTCTGAAGCACGATGCTGTTTGATTTATTTATCAAAGCTTTTCTTTTCAAAGGAGTTTAAAGGGAACCCGGTCATCTGGGAGGGGAGGGAGAGGGACACAGAAAGCTGAGTTCATATCTAGAAAGGCCTTTTCAAAATGTGAACTTCCATGAAAGATTTCTTTTAAGAAATCTCCAAAAGCTTTCATTGAAGCAGTTACACACTTCCCTGCCCCACTCCTAGCAAGAAGCACAAACACCAAGGTGTGGAGGGATTTGTGTCCACATGCAACACCTGCAATCAATGCAGAAGGCTTTATCCATGGAGAACTTTCCTGTGGTTTTAACCTGGCAGCCCTTCCTTGCTTGCTCCTCTGTCTTTTCAGGGGAGAGCACATAGCTACACGGGGGGAAAAACAACTTCAAATATCCCACCATAGTTTGGAAAAGACAAAGCACAATTTTCCACCCCAGGTAGCTTCCACTGGCAAACACTTCCTCAGGAGCTTGTGGAGAAGAGCCACAGGTTACAGCAGCCATCCTCAGTGAGGAAGGGACCCTGCTGTCACTTGGTCCCTGCACTGGAGTCCCTCATTCCTCTTCTGGGCTGCAGGAAACTTCTCCAGCAGAGCTGCAGCTGCTAAAAAACCCATGGGATGAAGCCTTTTGTATTCGGAACGATTTGCTGCCCTCTGTAGTCCAAGCAGAGCTTTATTCAATCCATAGCAAGAAAGCTGCTGTTTTTAGCTGAATTTCTCCAGCAGCCCTTGGAAGTGAGAGCCCAGGGGGCGTGAGAAAAAGGTGATGGATCCAACTGGACAAGCAACAAAGTCACTCTGCCAAAAGTGAATCTTCACCAGGGCAGTCATCCCAAGGGTTTCCCACCCCCAAGGAAGCTCTGCCTGAGTCAATCATCAAACTTCACCACCCTGCAGTGAGAAAGGGGACAGGCATGGCTGAAGGCCATGCCTGTCTTGCTGCTCCTGGTGGCTCTGCTGTGTCTCCAAGCTAGAATAGAAATCTGCAAACTCTGTGTGAAGCTGAAAAAAACCCCCCACAACAGTCTGAGCAGAGAGCCCTGGAGAGGCCCAACTCTTCAGCACACTGTAACACACCTGCAGAAAAAATATTTCACTTGTCAAGCTCCTGCTGCCCAACTGCACCTTTCAGTCCTGAGAGTGAAGCAGGAAAAGGGAGCCCAGCCCATTGCCAGGCTCTGCAGAAAACTGATCCCAAGGGGACCAAGAAGGGCTTGGGTTTGGAGACCACAGGGGCTGAGCCTGAGGGAACCACTGTCCAGCTCAGAAATAGGATGCTGGGAGTAAATTCAGGAGATCAAGGACCTCTTCATCTCCAATGGCACTAGTAGTTAATTTATGAAAGAGGGAACACAACACAAAACAAGCTAAAGATTCTATTTTCACAGCCCAGCTATCCTGAAAAAAATTTCCCTTCCTTCCCTCCCAACTCACTGCCTTTATTAGAACAAACCACAAAGCTTCCAGGGGACAAAGCACTTACACTGCAAACCGGTGAAGTTTACAGCAGATTTTTCCCAAAAGAAAACAGATTCTGCTTTTCAGCCTTCCCCAATTACGCTGGCACAACACATCTCTGGGTTTAGTGTAACCTAAATAGAGCCTGCGGGTGGATGCAGCCCTCCAGTGGTGAAGAAAAAGACAAGCAGATATGCATTTTGTGTGTGTGTGGATAGAGACAGAGTTATTGTAATGAGCAAAGAATTCTTCTCTCTCTGGGTGGCCTTTGGGGTGCCAATGCACAGGAAACTAGAAATCCAGACACAGCTCAAGACATCACTGCCAATTCACACTATTTGCATTTGGCCCCTCATCACATTTGCAATGAAACAGAGCCAAAGCTGATGGTCACACAACAGATCTGGGGCACCTTAGTCATCCAGGGCTCAAGGAAGGTCATCATTCCGTCGCGGCAGGGTATAATCCTTACTTGCACAATTTAGGGATTGCTTGCTGCTTCTCCAAGAAGTGAAGGGGAGGGAGAGCAAGAGCCCAGTATTTATGTATTCCAATGCATTTGCAGCT